>NC_134422.1:44390030-45047082 GCF_030867145.1 Opisthocomus hoazin
TTGATTTGGCACCTATGCCCTGACGCCAGCTGACTGCTTAAGTTTGCCCTCCTGCCCCTGATTTTCTTTTTATCTTTTCAATCCTGCAGCATTTTCCTCTCAGAAGCTGGGGACCCCATGAAGCCAGAACTATTGCCACTAACATCAACTCCATACTCAAAGACAATTCTGGCATGAAGGGCTTTATCTGTGACCACTACATTTATTTTATGCTAAATATCCTTCCTCCAGAGTCCCTGTCAATCACTCACTAGAGTTTGGGAAAAGTGTCACAGAGAGTCAGCGTCACTTCTTTTAAAACTTACAGATATCGTACATTGCAGAGGCTTTGCTACTTTTCAGTTCAAGACAGAAAGTTTCCCAATTTACACACTTCGCTGAAAGTAAAATACTTGAGACTTTTAAGTACTGAGTTTTCCCCAAGTCCCCATAAAAAATTAAATACCTGTTTCCCACCTTATACTTTTGTGCCTTCACATAGATGCATGGATCACATTCCCCTCTATCTGCTTAGTCAATCCATTCAAAGCCAGCTTTCAACCTTCTGGAGAGATTCCTCCTCCTCCAGACACCACTGCAGTTCTCACCACCGTGGAGACACAGAGGCAGCAGATGCACACCCATCATCTGAGACTCACCCACCATAGTGCTGCACAGAGCGGTGCTGTCCCCTCGTAGACTCGCACTGGCTACTTCTCATGCCCTTGTCCACTACACAGCCTCCCCGAGTTCTCTCTCAGTATTAGATCATTACCAGCTTCTTCCATCACCTGAACAGCTGCCCCAAAATGCTTCAAGCTTTCCCATTTCCAAGCTGACAATTTTTGACCCTCTTGTTCTCTCTGCTCTTCATGCTAGGCCCCCTTTGCCACCTGCAGAAACCCAGCTCGCACACACAGCCCCTTCTCCTCCTCCAGGCGCTTGTGCAAGCCACAGGAGGACTTCAGATCTATTTTCTGATAGAGAGCATTTCGGGGCTTGTCTTTTGCAATCACAAGCCAGCCTCCTGGCAGAAGAGAGAGCTTGAATTCGACAGGAAAAAGAATATCTCTTTAAAGAGCCTAGGTTTTGTCTCACCTTGCTATAACTCTCATCGTCAATACACCTCTCAGGCTTCTAAAAACAGCTCTGGGCCACCTTGAGACAAGAAGTCAGTCCACCCTTGTTTTCACACAGCTGTAACGAGCCCACGACAGCCACACGCTAACAGCAGCAATGCCCAGGAGCCCTGCAGACCTGCTGGCAGAAAGCAGCAAGTCAGCTCTACCTCCACCAGCTCTCCCCTTACTAGACATGACCTTATTTAAAGACCAAAGCAATTTTAAGATTAAATCATCCAGGTTTTTTGTTAAGCCATTGCTTGGTTTTGAGAGGAACTGGCAAAAAAATAAACTTATCCACAGCAGGTTGTTGGGGAATTTAAATTAGATCTGGCCCGTAGCCAAGTTCAGCCCTTAGAGAGCTCTACATTTCCTTGTCCTTGGCTGCTCGCACTGGGGAGAGGAGAGCCAAGAGGACAGGCGCTGTGTAGGAACTCCCTGGGCCCATGTTCTGCTTGTGAGCCTCAGGAGGGTTCCCCCACCCCGGCAGAGTGTCTGTCCCAGGCAAGTTAGTGCTAGATAGCTTGAAAATCAGTGGAATACCTACACCTGCTCGACCCAGCACACAAAAGCTGTTTCCTGCCTCGCTTGCCTGAAGCCCACAGACAGAACCAGCAGGCCTGACTCCAGCAAAGAGCAAACCAGACGCCTCATGCACAGCTTCTCTGGTTCATACATGGTTTCATCTCTTCTGCAGGCTTACAGAACAAAGGCTGTAAAGAGACAGTACAAAAACCAGCTTGCATCTACTCCACACAGACTCAAGCCTCTTGCTACACACAATAAACCACTTCTGTGTCCAAATCGCTGCCTCTGCTTGCCTGCAGGACTCCTTCTCACATCACACACACGCAAAGCTGTTCGCACGCAGTCTCTCCTCTATACAGCGCAGCCTTCCAGGTTCTCCAGCCTCACCCAGAGCACGGAGAAACAGAGACTCCTCCTCTCTTTCCCGAAGGAGCGCTACTAGGATCCAGAATATTCAGTGATTAAATAAATAAAAAACCATAAACAAACAATCCAACCGAAACAGCAAGCCTTTCCAGACCAAGGCAAAAGGTCTCACCTCAGGCGGAGCACTGGGGACTGCTGTGCCCCGAGCAGGCGGCTCTCCCCCTGCCAGCTCCCGCTCATCAGCAGCCGATTTAAAAGTTCACAGGTGCTAAGCCAGGAAGCAGCGGGGCACTCCGGGCATCTTGGTGTGGCCAGACCCTGCAGTGGGGGGAGGGCTCGCTTCCAGCTGAAGAGGTGAAATGCTTTCAGCGAACTAAACCTTACTAGCTCAAAAAATCTTTTTTTGTTGTTGTTTTGTGCAAGCTTTCAGAAATCTGAAGCCACCGATGGTTTGCATTCTCCCTCTCAGCTGATAAAGTACATTCTGGGCATTTCTGTATTTGACCTTCATTTTCCCAGAGCTGTTTAGAACACAGGCTTACCACCAGCCATGCAGCTTGGTGCAACTGCCTTCCAACCAAGCGGCTTTTGTTTGTTTGGTTGTTTTTGGTTTTGTTTTTTTACCATGTTTCAAGTGCTGGCTATGCAGAGTGGGGTGGGGAAAATACTCTCGTTTGAAGTTGAAACTTGCCTTCTGTTATGATTCCAGATGCTGGAAGCAAGTTACAGAATAACAGAGTATTTTTCAATTTGAGACAAACAGCTAATAAAAACATTAATTTCTATCTAAATCACCTGTGCTTGGACAAAGCTGCATTCTTGAACAGAAAGAAGGATTTTGCTTAAAAAGTTATTCTGCCTGCTTTGATTTCCCAGGCTATTGCTGGGAATTTGAGCTGAAAAGAAGTGGGAAGAATATCCTTTATGAAACAAAGAATGACAATGAGGAAAATGCACTGCTGGATTACAAATGCAGGTGTTTTTGACAGCTGATGCTAATAAAGCCTTTCTCAGGACTTCTTCTTTTGCCTTTTTCTGGCTCCCCAGGGCAGGACAAGCAAAGGGAGACGAGCTGTGTCCAAAGATGCTCGGGGCCCTTAACCTGTGCTAGTGAAGGCTTCCAGCTACGCTGCATCCCGGGGCTTCTCCGCAGGATAGGCTGGGAGGAACACTGATTCAGCAGGTCCAATTTAGATGTGGTTTGTATAGTCACTTCCAGGCAAATCGCTCGCCTCTCTGAGCTCAAATTCAGGCTGCAAATGTATTTTGTGCCTGGGACAAAAATATGTAGCAACATTTTTACTGGCCTTTACATAGCTCTCAGGGCGGAATGGCAGGGTGACAGCCCCCAGCACATCCTCCTCAGCGTCCTCGGAGCAGAGCAGAGGGGGAAGAAGAGACCTAACTCAGTGAGGTTCACCCAGCAACAGCCAGACTGCATATGGGTTATCGCATCCTCTGCCTGTCCCATCTGCCCATAACAGGAATTCTGGTTTAGTAGCTGCATAAGCCCAAATGATTTAGATCACCCATAAGGAAATAGAATAATAATATCCTCACTTTGTATTTTTGCACTCACACAAGCATTTTTCACCAGAAGCTCTCAGAATCTGTGGGTCCTCTTGTATATATTCCATAGACACGGTCCTGTTCTCATTACACCAAAAATTGTATAGGCATGTGTTTCTTATGTAGTACACAATAATTTCAACTACAGAGTTCACAGTCTAAATACACAGATCAGACAAAACAAAATATAGGAACAGAAAAGAAAGGTGAAACCTCTTGCGCAAGATCAATGCTGATACAAAACCAGTTCCACTCTCACGCCCCACCACGCTTTGCTGGATCACACTATCTTGCGCTGCTTTAATTGCTCTGGACAGTTCTAATGAGGCCACATCAAATGGGAAGATGATGATTCTTTTGGGCCCCTCACACTAATCTTAGCAGGCCTTATGGCTTCTTGAAATAGTTTCGTTCCCTTCTTAGGTTTAAAACCAGCCAATTGAATATTCAAATGTGGAACCCACCACTGGTAAGGAGGAGATACAGGTGTGTTTGCCATTATTTGACTCTTTCACGTTGTCTTACAGCATTAGTAGACACACAAAACTACTTGCTCCCTCAGAAATCTCTACTTCTCTACCCCTTTTCTTTAGATCTTGGTGTCAACAGGCTTATGGTTTAGTCAAATTCTGAAATGGAGGAACGTTTTCCCAGTGTGCTGCTTCAGTTCAGAGAAATAACGGGTCTCAAGAGGAGGGCAGTCATGCAGGTTGCCAGGAACAGACCTATCTACCAGCATGGCTGGTTCCTTTCAAGAACTGGAAGAAATGATGAAGTCCCACAAACCGTTTTGGATCTGTCGAATCAGCCTTTACCAATGAAACGAAGCTGTTGTGCTGGGTAATTTTTCACCAGCTCTGGTTGCATTAGACAGCTAACCAGATGATGGGGTGGTCATTGTTACCACGGGCACGTACGTCTGCCGTATTACACAGGAAACACGGTACGGACGAGTAGGATGAGCGCTGGAGACTTTGTCCTGCACACTGTTATACACCTGGAGCGCTAACACATGAATACTTCAGCAGTGGGATAACACCAGTTCCTGCAGAGAGAATGTGGGCAGAGATCCCACAAGTTATGCCTAAAGAAGAGCTGATTAGGGATGCCAAGTTTTGTCCGTGTGTAAATTTACAGTTGGTGGCATTTCCACTGTAAGTGCCATTGTCAAGATTTTAGGATTGGTTTGAAAAAAATAAAAAGCATTTGACTGAAACTTGCCATTCAACTTCTCATCATCAGAGTAAAATACCATACTGTACCAAGAATGAAAAGAGAGAGAGAGAGAGAAAACAACAACATTTAGCAGGTTTTAAAATTATGCAGATATTTTTAATGGCTTTGGAGTATTCAGACACTCACTCATATGTCAGAAAACAGATTTGATTTATAGGAATGACATTTGGCAGAGCAATTAATCCATACTATGTTCTAATCATGTTTGGTACAAGGAGAGGAAAAAAAAGTCAAACTTAGGTTTAAAGCTGACTGTGCCAGGAATTATTTTCAAAGAAGGCTCAGAAGGGTTTTTAGTAAGCTCAAGGACAAAATCTGGTCTTTTTTTCCTTCCCCACTGTACCACCCAACACGAGAATGAAGACTGCATCCTATTTTCTAGTTGAAAATCAACAATTAAATCTTCTTGCCTCCACTGGAGGAAAAACAGGAGTCTGGACCTCTTTGGTTGCTAAGCAGATGAACCCTCTTCCCACATTATTCCTCAGCCCCAATGAGATTGTATAAAGGAAATTTTGGGAGGGAAACTATGGATGGTTCATCAAAAAACCCCAAGGTTTCACCTGGCAGAGCAGGGATTTGCTTTTGCATGAGTGCTCTTTGGTCCGATTTGTTTTTCCTGGAATGAAACTTTCATCAGTCTCCATTTTGTCCACCTCAGCAGCATTTCTTGAGAGTGAAGTGTTCAGCTCCCTGCCTGGCACTGTGTCGATCTCCACGGCCAGAGCACTCACACTTGGCTACGGGGGCTCTCGAGCCACAGAGAGCAGCGCTGCTGCTCAGGCACCTGCGGCAGCTTCCACGGCAGTCGGGACCCTGGCCCGAGGGGGCCCACTCTGCAGCTTTCTCCTGGGTGCGGAGTGGGCCCTTCTTGTCTCCGGCCCGGGGCCCCCGTGCCCCAGACGGGGTGTTCCGCTGAGACCCGGCCAGCTCACCTGGGAGGGCACGGCCGGATGGCTCGCTTGCCCAGCCGCTGTCCCTGCTCCTCCTGGTATGCCTGTGGCTGCGGACACCTTCCTCCTGCGCTGCTGGCTTTGTAGGAGCGTGAGCTGCTGTTTCTTTTATTCCCATTTAAATCCCTGACGTTGAGTTCTGCGGAGAGGAAAAACAACCCTGTGTTTCTCATCCAGTGTGACAGACATGACTATTAAGATAAAGCTCCTCTGACAAATCCATTACAGAATACAAGAGCAAGAACTACTTGGTGGTTTTCACTTACGGACTTTGCAGAAGCTGTGAGTTAGCTCACACAGTAACTGTACCATGTCTAACGCAGCAATAGAGCCAGTTTGCTGGGAGAAATCTCTCTTAAAGCCTATTTTGTCTCAAATCTCTCAGAATTCAATTTGACAGCTGTTCCACAAGACACCAATGTTAGAGCTGTACTTGAGTTTGTACCACGGACTGCTCTCCACTAGTGGTTGGGCATTCACCAACAAATCAAAAAAATCTAACACTTAATTTGATTTTCCTGTTGCTGGTGTTTTTTTAATTGTAATTTTTAAAACCAGACGTCTTCCCTCCACCAACTCTATTAACTCTCCTTCACACCCCACCTCCAGAAACTCCTGCTTAATTTATTCACAGATGAAAACATATTCCTCTACACTCCTTCTAGGGTAGCTTTAAAAATCCAAGGTTATATTTTAAGAGAAATAAATAATTATTTTAGCAGATTGGTTTTAACACCTGCTATGAAGACTGCAAAACCATTCACATTCTACCTATAACTCAATTTTCTCACATTCATAACTCAGAAAATATTTGCCTCTGGGTTTAATAGCTTCCATATTCTTTTCTGTCTGAAGATGTATCATTAAATATTATTACTTTTGGAGGTATGTTTGGGCAACGTCTTTCAGCCGTATTTGAATTAAAGGGAGAGAACAGAAAAATTCTGACCAGATGCACTATTTTTGGAAGACGAGTACAAAAAAACAGCTGGCTTCTGCTGAAAATTATACCTCTAGAAGAGAGTAAGGGAGGAAAGAACAGTTCAAAGACACTGAGGAGTGACTTCTGGGCCTGGTGTAGAAGCCACTGACTCTTCCTCTTGCAGCCAAACAAGGCCTCAGCCTTTTGCAGGTTTGTGCCAGCTCCATCACCCAGCTGTGCTCGGGGCAGTCTGCGCAGTGGGACTGGAACTCTTTCAGGGAAAGGGGTACAGCCCAGCATCTATCAAAAAACACAGTAAAATACAGTACAGTAAAATATCAGCATCAGGAACTAGAGGAAAAGAAATCACACACAAAACCATTGCTCTCGTGACTTGTCATTCTTGCCACCAATACGACAGCACTCTGCGATGATTTTTCCTTGCTGGCACATGCAGATCTCTTCCACAAATGCTGCTTTTGCTGGGTGAAGCCAGATGGAGGGGTAAGAGCGGAACCCCTCCACCCTTCAATCTCAGTACAGCCCCCTCTCTCAAAGGAGCTCTGTGCAGACAAAACCTCCTGCCTACGGGGGCTCCCATGGGTGTTAATGGGGAGTTTCTCTCCAATCTGCGCGTAGGAGCTTCCTCGCTGCCATACCTGAGCAACTCACACATTTTGCTTTGGTCAGCCTACCCTCCAGCCTCTCCTGTGCTGCCTCGGGCCTGCTTGAGAAGGAAGAAGGGGCCAAGGCTTGCTCCTCAGGCCTCCCAGCCACTGCCCCAAGCCATCCGGGGAGTAAGGGCACCCACGCAATCGCCCCGAGGCTGCAGCCCTTGGGCGCCCAGCCAGCTGGCCCAGCCTGGAGCCCAGCGGCTGGCTCCGCGGTGCACCGACCGATGGTTCTGCCCAGGCTTTCTACTGCCTTGCTGTTCCAGACATTCCTGCCTGTCCGTATGTTGCTCTCCGAGCGTCAAGGGCAGCCCTGCGCTCGCTTTGCCCCTTTCCCAACCTTTACTGAAGCACCAGCTTCGATCTCAGCGCAGTGCTGCGAGGCGCTCCACTTCGGATACGTGAGGCCAGCTGGAGGATGGGTTTCCCAGGGCATGAATTCACAGATGCCTTTCAGCGCAAATAGTCTGACACAAAAAAACCCACAAAATAAGATTATGGAATAATAACCAAATCCGGCATTTCAAGTCCCCTGCCTTTTCCAGGGGAGCATCTCAGGCTGTTACACTCCCACACAAGTTACTCAGATAAAATTGGAACAGATAAAGATCCCAAACCAAGCAATATTTCATGTGCAACTATAAGGTCTGATCCAGTGCTCAGCTGAGTGAAGAGAAAGACACCTATTTGCTTCCCTAGGCCATAGTAAGCATGCTTTTGCCAGAACACGGAGTCCAATTTACACATTTTCACATATAACCTGATATTTTGCTACGAAAACTTTCCATTATACCTGCCTGAAGCTTTATCTCCTAGATTTACTACTCATCAGTGCTTTTTCCCTGCACTGACAGAGACAGTCAGTGTCTGAGGAGTCATTATTTCTCATACAAGTACATAAAACTGGTAAGTGTTTCAGGTTTGATGTTACAACTGCTCACTGTCACCTTGGTATCTGCTGCTGCCAGTTATTCCCTCCACAAACTCCTTGTCAGAGCACTTACGTTTTTGCTGGAAGGCTTTCAAGTCCTCTTTGCGAGTTGAAATCCACATCACACACAGGCATAGAGGCATGCACACATGCTGCTCTAAATATCATAAACAAATGATACCACAAGTCTCTTCAAAGCATCTTAAAGAGCTCTTCTCTTTCATAGGATAATGTATGTGGATTTTTCTGAGGATGCTTTACGCACTGGTTCTGTTGTTTGTGGATTTTTTTTTAATAATAGGAAATAGGTGTTTCCTCAGTGCCTGAATTTTCAAATCTGGAGTGTGGGTTCTTCAGTAGATGTGGCAGCATGTGGGTATTCTCTCCTGTTTTTAGAACTGAAGTTGCTATAACAACCCATGGCATCTGTTCAACCCACTACCTAAGCGGCCTTTTTTTTTTTTCCTTTCTTTCTTTCCTTTGGGTCTCCTATTCTTTTCAAGTGCTTTGCTTTGATTTTTATTTAAGGAGCTAGCTTATGCTCCAATATCTATATGCAGAATGAGCTGAAAGAAGACAAAATCTGTACTGAAAAGATCACAACTTTTGGGGAGTATCTGGCTGAGTGGGATGAGTTCAGGGCTGGGCCCTGTTCTTCTGAAGTGAAGATTCACCGGTTCCTGCTGTGAGCCCTGAAATTCACTGCCATGGTTCATGAAAGTGGGGGTTTCTCTGCTGAAGGACAGACAATTGATGGACACTACCAGGGAGCCACTGACAGAACAAGAGCCAACAGATGGATAATCTGTATTACTGGCTCTGTATAATTATTATGTTTCCTCCTTATCAACCGCTTTCTTCTCTTCTGGAGAAAATTTCGATTTTTATTGAAATGGATTTTTTCCAGATTGCGCAGGGGGAGGAATAAAAGAGAGAGAATTTTTTTCATTTATACCAGAGCAGCAGTGCCACACAGGCACTGGGGTTTGGATGTCTCACCCTCCTCCATGGGTTAGCTGCCCAGGTTTCACCCTTCATCATACAGCACTGCCTGTGGAGAAGAGGAGCTCGTCACTGCCGGAGGCCTTGGCTGTGGTGCATCGGGGAAGGTGCAGACCAGCTACCAAGGCCTACGCACAGAAGAGAATGGGAACGTAACTACGGTTCCCATGAAGTAGACAGGGCACTCGGTTCAATGAGAATATTTTTGGCTTAGGATGAAACGTTTTATCTGTGAGTTTTTACAAATACTTAGGATTTTCTGTCCATATAAATCACTTTCACGAAAACATCAGTTTTCCACATAAAATAATGTTTTTCACAAAAGCATTTGCGTTTTCTCATCAGCTCAGCTCCAAAACACTGCTACTGTCAGTCAGCAGATAGCAGCACTGGGCACACGCTGGTCTGTCCAGCCCCCATAGCCATGGCTTGTCAGAAACCAGGAAAGGAGATGACGTTTCTCAGGGGCCCCAGTCCAAGCACGCTGAGTGTCTCAGAAGCGATGAAGCGACATTCACAGTAATCGGCAGAGCAACGCACTCTCCCACATGTAATTCTGCACACAGATAACTTGCAGATGAACTGAGGTGTAAGCTGCCCTGTCCTGACCCAAACACACCTCTGAGTTTGTGTCTCCAAACCAAGGCACCTCTGAGGAACGTGCTCGGAGCTACAGACAGGAGATGAGGCTCGCTGTGGGTAGGATTTGCAGGCTTCTGGCTGCCACACGAGCTCGGCAGGAAGGTGGCACTGGGAAGCCAAGCTCCTTGTTGTCTCGTGTAGCTGCCCCGGCATGCAAGGAAGCTCTCCAGCTAAGACTGCGCATGTAGCTAGCGAGAGGCCTGGTGTGCTAGAGTTGATGTACCGTGACACTTCAGCCTTGGACACTGCCTGCCCCTTGTACACCAGATATTGAAGGCAGGAGTTCACAGGGACTGGGAGGCTGAGCAGCAAGCGGGGCTGACCACACAGGCAGGAGACAATGCCTCTCGGATGAGAGGGAGCAGTCCTGGGGGACAGGAGGTGGCTCAGAGCCATCCCAGGGACTGGGAGTATGGAAAGCTTCCAGAAAGTTCTGTCCTCCCACAGTCTCTCCTTTCTCCTGTGCCACCACTAGACCTAATCTTAATCTTCACTCACACCTAGACACAGAGCAGTATCTGTACCTACTAAGGAGAGCCAGACACAGGCAAGGTGTCCTTCACCTCACATTAGGAATTTCAGGGCTAACCGTAAGTAACCCGGTGCCACGAAAGCTCCCATGAGGGGCAAGCAGCCTGGTTTCCCATTTGCCTTGGGAAGCACGAGATAATTTTCTCTGAAATCACACCTTTCTCCTTCAAAGCTTCTGTGTATATTTGGTAACTTTTACATATGTCATTTCTGTACAACAGCCACAGCTCCCACCTGGAGTTTTGCAACATTGTCCACATGTTACCTTTCCTGCAGGATATAAATGTGTTACTGATACTATTTTTGCACTACAGAGAGAAAATGAGAGGAAAAGAAAGCAGGAGGAATGAAGTTGCATGCCAACTGCCAAACTGGGGCTCACCTTGTGCTGCAGAAAAGAGAAAGCAGAAGAGCCACCTTTCCCCTTTACCTTGTAAATGCACAGAGACATGGTCTCTCCCTCTGGGCACAGGATGAACACCATCCTGAGCTGCCAGCAATGCTGTCGCTGGTCAGGCGACTGAGGAGACACATCTGAACTGCCCCTCCTCACCCCCAGCAGGCAGCACCAGCCTCTGAGGCTCAGCAGCGACGGTGCAGGGACACTCTTTCGTTCCCGTACTCTGAAGGGAAAAAGCATGTGGGCATCCTCACTGTGATTCCAGCAGGATCGCTGTAGAAGTGGTTGGAAAGAAGTGGGGAAGCACAGAAGCAATTGTAGCAATTGTAGAGATCATGTAACCCAAAGTAAAAGTGGGAAGGGTGACCCCGGGGAAGGTTCAGTGTTTGGGCAGGAGCCACATCTAAGAACCTCTACAGAGTGCCAGCTGCAGATTAAAAGAGTGGCTGCAGATGGATTTACCCCACAAATACTTCCTAGTGACCCCAGGTATCACAGTGCAGCACACGGATCCTCGCCTTTGGAGACAGCCATGCAGAAGTTCTCCTGAGCAGAACCACAAAACTGGGCTGAGAATTTAAAACATTTCCAACATGCATATGGTTGATCCTACTGTACAGGATGACCACTCCCTTCTAATTGCCTTCAGTTTTACCCTGGGCTGTGGTAAATCAGCATAGGTTAGCCTTGCTGTGCTAGTTTACATCAACACAGGACCTGGTGTTCAGTACAAAGAACATGTGGTAAACTGTTACGATGTTCCCAAAGACTGGTTATTGGAAAGGCAGGAACCTCAAGATTAGTCTAGTGGAAAACACAGGCACACATACGTTTTTTCCTGCACACTTGCTTGACTTGCACTCTGAGAAACGCTAGTGTGACCAAAAGATAACATCTGAATATTTTAAATGGACAAATTATTTCTATTCACAGAATCACAGAATCCCAGCATGTTCAGGGTTGGCAGGGCCCTCTGTGGGTCCCCCAGCCCAGCCCCCTGCCCAAGCAGGGTCACCCAGAGCAGGCTGCACAGCACCGCGTCCAGGTGGGGCTGGAATATCTCCAGAGAAGGAGACTCCACGACCTCCCTGGGCAAACTTATTCTACTTTACCAAGAGCTTTTCTTACTGACTTGGGCAGGAAAGAGGCCATGTAGGCATCTGTTCATTCAGCAGCTGTCCCCGGATCAATAGACTACTACTATGAAGCCTGAGCAGGAGGTAATACAGCTAGGCAGACTTTACTGTAACTTAATGCTCCAATCACAGTAACAGGATCTGACCCAGAGCCTTCATTCCTGAGTGTAGGTTATAAACAAATGAAATAAAGATTTCTTTCATTGTAGACATGGCAGCTTTGATCACATATGATTGAAGTTCCTTATGAAAAGTCCAGTAAATAACGTTTCAAAATCTACCTTTTTAAGCTTTATTTCAAACTTTAATACTAGATTTTCATCCCTATTCTGCCAGAGTTTGAATCCAAACAAGTCTACCAACCTTCATATCTCTGGATTGATACTTAGAAATCATAGATCTAAAACGGCAGTTCTCCACCTTTTACTATGCTGAACTAAAATCCTGATGACAAACATCCTGATCAGTATGGCTGTTCCTAAACTAGGATCCAGAACCGGGGCTTGAATCCACTGGGTCTCTTGGGAGGTCACACTGGCTGCAGGGGAAGGTGTTCCACCCTGATGATCAGGCAAAATTACAAACCCCCCTGAACATTTTGAGTGTTTGGTACTTTGGTACCATTTTGAGATCTTTGCAGTAGGGTTGAGTGGTGTTAAAACCTGGCCTCTTCCACATGTGTAATCAGCATTGACAGGTCGTTAAGTAATTCTTCTGCAACCCAGCAAGGTGAACATAAGAGGTGGCCTGTGTTGCTTGGGCAGGCTGGGACCAATGCAGACCAAGAGATGTTTAAAAGTATTTTCATTAGGCAGCATTTCCAGCTGTACCACTAACACTGTTCAAAACGGAAAGCAATTCTCTTCCTGGCACCATTTCAGAAGATTTAAAATGCATCATTCTAATTACTGCCTGACAAATAATCCTGGAATGCTAGCTGGGAAGTTTGCAGATATATTATCATCACATTGGTATATTGAACTTTTTATGATGTCTAATATCTCTAGGTTATAAATGAGTGAAAGCATCCTTTGCCACTGGCAGAGCACAGCCCTCTAGCACACAAACTGAAGGTTCAAATGTTAGTGTGACACAGCTAAGCACAAGGTCATTTTGTGGTGAAACAACCTAGAAGACTTGCCAAATCTGTCTTTGGAGTACTCCACATCGCTTTGGATGGTGATTCCATTCGGTCTTTCCAGAAATTCATAGAAATCCTCCACATTAAATTAACTCTTTGCAGTTCTGGTTTTGTTACAGAGCCACCGCCCAATCTCAGAAAGATCATCAAGCCCACACATAGATCTGTATCTGTTTCTAGCAGCAGAGCTCAACTCAAACTTCTTCAGAGGTCTGAATAATTCATTCTTCCCCCCACCCCCCCAGGTTCCTGGCAGCAACTGGGATCTCCACGTTCTGAAAGGCCAGCAGGAACTTTGCCCTCCCCGTGCACACAGCCCCACCGCGGCGGTTCAGAGGGTGCAGAGCTTCACTGGGCTGTGGTACGCCTGCTTGGGCTCTTGTTTGAGGAGGCTCCCATGCCAACTTTTCTAAGCACTGCCTGTCACCCGTATGAGGTGCACTCAACATCCAGAGCTGATCTAAAGCCACAGCCTAAGTGAGTCCAAGCGAAGAAGTGCGATTCACATGTCAAGAGATCAAAAGGCGTCAAGAGATCAAAAGTGGGAAGAGCAGCCATTAGGAGAGGTAAAAAAGTAAAGACAGTTTAAAGTTCCCCGTGCCCCTGCAGCGCCCACACAACCATAAACTGAACTGAATAATGTAACTGAAAATCTTGCTAGCTGCTGCCTGTACACACCTCTGGCAGTAACTGCTTAGCACCCAGGCTAGCAATGGGGATGATTTCATGCTATTCGATTAACTTAAGCCCCCTTCTTTTTTTTATTTTTCTTTTAAGAAATAGCTATTTGACACAAACATCTTTGTTTGACATATCACTGGGAGATCTGCTGCTAATTATAGTGCTAAACCCAGATGCTGGTGGAGGAAATTAATCTACGTCCTGCATAGTTTGTTGGACTTGTTTTAGTAGGTTTGCCAAATATTTAGTGAAACGCTCATATGACTTTTATTATCTGGAGATAGATATTAAAGGGCCAAATACTGTTCTTATTCTCACTGGTGTAAACCTAGACAGCTGCATAATAAATGTAGTTACATTACTATGGATGTACATGAAGTTAGTCTAGATTTACAGTACTGTAAATCCTCAACAGCGGAACGAGGAAGCTAAACCCAAATACTCCATCGTCTATAGGTGGGCTTTTCTCTTAGCTGAAGCACACAGTTTTGATCCCGAGCAAAACGCCAGTATTCAACATGTATTTTGCTACACTGGTATACAGAAATCACTTTCATTTTGCAAGCTGGCCTACAGAAAACCCCTGTAGAGTAAGGGGCATCAGAACGACTCTGTTGGGAAAAGCAACACTGTTTGGTGACAAAACAGCCCAAGCTAGGAGCTGCTCCCAGGGCCAGAGAACCTGCTTAGCCTGCTGGGCTCCCACGAGCTCCCCACGGGACCCCCTCGGCCACCGCCGCCGAGGAGCCTGCCGGCGCGGGCAGGGCGAGCGCGGGGAGTGGGCCGCCCCCGGACACCCGGCCTGCGGACCCGACGTCCCAGGAGGCACCCAGCGCCCACCCGGGCCCCAGGGACGCTCACGGCTTCCCCCAGGAAAACACTCCAGCTCCACTAGGAGAAATGGTCCAGCCAAGCAAAAAGGAAAACACAGGTCTCGGCTGCAGAAAAATTGACTGTTTCTCTGTAGAAAACATTGGGTTTTGCTAATCTCCCCTTTCCCCACCCATTTTTACAACATAATATTTTCCTGTTGCAAAACTGGGAGGTGGGGAACCGTCAAAATAACTGATATTTCCCACAGAGAAAACAAATGTAAGCTTTCAGCTCGAAGATTTAAACTAACTATAAAACAAACAAACACAAAAACCCCAACAACCTTTAAACCAAGAATCCCCCAAATCAGCATTCCCCAAACAGAAGCAAATCTATGTTGTGAAAAGTGTATTTTCCATGGAAAACCAAACTGACAGAAAATTTCCCACCCTGCTCGCAGACGAAACTGAGTAAGCCAGAAGAGCATCCCTGTATGCCAGCTGACATTTCAGGCAGCAGTATCATGTAAGCAATACAGACCTAAAGGCAGGAAATTTCCTAGGGAAAAAAATCCAAACCCTGCGGAGAGATGATAACCTCTGGCACAATGAATGGCTACTCACCCCAGCTGGTCACCATTTGCAGGAAATGCCATAGCCCTCAACTGGGGTGATGATTTTAGAAAGCAAACAGATATTTGTAAAGTAATAATGGAAACTTTTAATTTAAATAGATGATGTGGTTTCATCTATGGCATTTACAGTGCATCATTAATTGCAGTTACTCTGTTGTGAAGCCACCTCTCAGAGAAGCACCAGGTCCTATGAGTATTAGCGTGAAACAGGCTGCTGCTCTCAGAAGGGGAGGAGGGAAGGGAGCTTTGCACAAGACCCCTGTCAGTAAGACACGATCGCCTATTCCATGGAACAGGCTGCGGAGCCCAGCTCACAAGTTAGGAGATCCTCAGGGATCCATGCAGATCAAAGTAATTTCCGGGAGCCTGAGGCTAGCTGTACAAACTGAGCAAAGGCCAGTTCTCAGCCTGACGGTAATTGAGTAGGACAGATTTTAGGCAAAACAAGTTCCTGCTTTGTGCAGTATTTGGAAGGCCTCCACGGTTTGTTCCTACCCAGGTACAGTGAGCGGCAGCAGGACAAATTCTCTGTTGAGGGGATCCTCTTTTATTGCAGATTTGAAGACACTGCCACCAAATAAATCACTGCAGAACATTTATTGTCTCTCTTACATCCATTTGCTCTGATATTCTCTGTGGAGCTGTTTGCCAGCTGAATTGGCTCTGCCTTTTGCCCAGACTACACAGGTTTAATTTTCAGGTGTCTTCTCCAAGCCAGGAGGGGCAGAAGTGATTTGCTACGTTAGCAGGCAGGTTGCATATCTTTCCATGCAGCAGCAAATGCTTATCCTTTCTGACAGACGCGTCTGGAGCAGCAGAGGGTAGGCTCACCTTTGATATGGGTTTGGAGAGCTCTAGTGCTTTGTGTACTCTTTTGGGCTAAAGCAAACACAACATAATTTGCCTTTCAGCAGCACGGTTCCAAATCAAGCTAGAATTTGGCAAAGCAAGACAATGCTAATAAAGCAAGTGTGAAGGAAATCCGAATATTCATGATTTGCATGGCAATATCTTCTATGCTCCTTTGGACACTAGAGTAAAAATGGGACCTGAGACTTGCACTGCTCTGCTAGAAACCCAGCTACACATCACAGCTCCCCTATCAGCACTACCCAGAAACCAGAGTTCAACCTTGCTTTCCCGAGAGGGGCCTCCAACTAACACCTCCTGCTGCAGCTGCTGACAGGATAAACCTTTCTCCCCACACAGGGATTTGTGGGACAGAGGTTTTGACCAGAACACCTCTGAGACAGTGGGAAGCGCACGGAAGCCCCAGGCTATTTTAATCTACACCCTACAGAACGGAGTCAGGTACAGAGGATGCAGTTTACAAACCAGTCCAGCTATCAGTCTAAAGGGAAAGAAAGAGCTGGAGACAGCACAACCTCTCTCTTCTAAACTGCAGCAGGGTTTCCAGAATCACAGAAATCACAGCAGAAATGTGGTTGCCATACATTTAAGAAACTGGCTTCAGGTGGGCAACCTGCTCTGACAGATTTTGCAGTAACACGCCAAACCGTACTCGCTAACACTTCACACCAAAAAGCAGGTGCGCGCATACATGCGCAAGTAGCAGCCCGGGACTCCAAGCCCTGATCCAGTTGGAGCTCGATCCAAGGAAGCATGGGACACTGCCAGGGTTCGAACATGAGGCTTGGCTCTAGAAAGGATGGGAACCACTAGACGACACACTGCTTTGGCACAGGTGGAGCCCAACCCCAGAGATCTGGAAGACAACCAAGTACAGACAAGCCACTACAGCCGGCACTCAACACAGCTTCACACGAGCGTCCTCCTGTAACCTTCTAGATTTACAGTCATTTGCACAGTGCAACAGCAGTAGCAAACTGCAATATGAAGAAGAGTAATACTTTCAGAAATCAGTGTGATATACGGCCCCGTAGAATAATTCTTCATACAGGTAAATGTTGTCCAGTTATTCTTGTGGTATACTTTTGATTGTCATTCACTCCACACCGAATGCTATCAGCATAGTAAGCTAACAGAATTGAAATGTTAACTGAGATTACTGATAGTGCCCTGTAGCGAGTCCATTATAATCTCTGCCTAGAGATTGTGGAGTTCATAATAGCTAGCAATCAAATATTTTTGTCCATAAAGAAGCAAGATAACCGCTGCATGTATACTTTGCTTAAAAGTACTCAGTGACTTAAAATTTCTAAATATGTCATGCTTGTTCCAACTAACATGGCATTATTGTTTCAGAAACAGTTCCTTGCACTGTCCCTTTAGTTACAAATTCTGTTTTCTCAAGGACAACCTAATACAGTCATTTAAATTGCTGGCATTTATGTCTCTAATAAACTGTAACCTGATAATCAGGGACTATAAAGGATTATTTTTTCTCTTACATTATCACAGAGCAGCCGTAAAAGTACAAAATCCACAGAACTCTGTGTACCTAGTCCTAATGACAAACACGGGGCTTCATCCTTCTGGCCTCAGCAAAACCCAACAGACTAGGCCCCTGAATGAAGAGACTAAAACAGTCATTCCCCTCAAATATTTACTCAAACTTCCTCCTTTCTCAAACCAGACACCAAGCTCCTGCTGCCTCTTCACTTTCAAGACTATTCGGCTCTCTGCTTTAACTCTTCTCGTGCTCTGCATGAGCAGAAACACCCGGTGCAGATCGCACCCGCTGTCACATTTACACCAGGAAGGGACTGGCAGAAGAGCTGCTGCTTCTGTTTTACGAGAGTGCTCTGGGCGTTGGCATGCACATACACAAAGCGGTTGTTGTACTTCCTCCTCAAGACATATTTTATTGACTTATTTATTATGCCTTCATTTTACTTAGGGTGGACAGAAACACCCTGTTTAGATTCACCTTTATACAGAAATCCTCCAGCAGTAGGGGAACCAGAGTTCCCTGTGCTAATACTATGAGAACATAAGGACAGCCTCACTGAGTTTACCCTGTGCCCCAGCCAGATCAGAGAGCCTTCTCCAGACATTAATTTAAATGCCATAAATTCTGCATCAAGCAGATGAAAACCTACTTGTACAATTTGCTTTGTCCACCTCATTTCCACTTACCCTGAGTGCCAGGTATCAACACCATTTTCCCCACACTTCTCTAAGCTTCTCCTTTCTCCTCCATTTCTTGGATGCCCTTTTCCCCTTCCCCTTCTGATGGCTAAATTCAAGTTACAGGATGAATTTATAAGAGGAGGAAAATACATTGTGGACCAAAATTTAGCCAGGGCAGGTTTGACAGCCAATGAGGCCCGTCCTCACCTTGGGCCAGGCACATGCTCCTGCTAGTAGGGAGGGAACGGTGTTGCTGGGAGGGCATCTGTGGGGGAGCACAGGCGATCCCATGTGCTGCCTCCCTGGACACGGAGACAGCCTCCCTCTGCTACCTGGCCTTTCCCTTTTTTCAAGGGCAGGGAAAAGAGAGGCTCATATACAAGTGGTATAAATAAATCCAAACAGAGACATAATTAGACTGCCTTTCCAACACTACAAAACAACAAAAACACAGGTCGTCAGTAGTAAATGACATTTTTGGTCTTGAATGGATCATAAGTGCTATGGAACTGAAAGTCAACGTTTTCCTTCCATTCGCTAGCTCACATTTCTCTTACAGTGGAGCCCCTTTTAATAGCTAATCACAGTTACCAGATCAAAGGAAGGGAACAAGCCAACTGGCCTACAGGTCTTCAGCCCTGCCAGGTGGTAGCTGCACGAAAGGTTTCTGGGAAAGGCTGGACCCAGCCGAGGCACACTGGGTACCTTTGCTACCAAACACGCCCCAGAATCGAGGGCTCTGGGTTCCACAGCCATCTAAGAAGCCAGCAGCTAAAGCCTCTTTCACTGCAGTTTTTGTTAGTGATAGTTTTATCGCTTCACCACAGCAACGCCAATGAGTATCAGTTCTGTTTCCTCTCCCTGTCATTTGATGCCGATGCATCCCTCCTCAGCCGCAATTTCCTCTGGCACCCAGAAAGGGATGCCAAGCTCCGCTCCACGGGCTACGCGCAGTCACTTGTACCAGCGCACAGCGGACGGAAATCGCTTCAGCGCCCGGATGGCATTCGGTACCTGCTGGCTCCACCGTGGGCAACCGCCCCACTGCAGCCAGGCGCAGTGCAGTGGCGATTCCAGCCCCAGGCCCTTCCAGGCTGCAGCTCTGCTCTGTCCCGCTCCCTGCCAGTGGAGCTGTCTATAAAGTTTTCAGCAAGATGCATTTATTGAAACTCTGAGGGAACCGAGGATTCATTAAATGCCCTATCAGACGTAAAATACATTTTGCATGGTCCTGCAAAGGAAATTTCTGTAATAAGGTTAAAAGTCACTGCCAAACATTTCAGAGGAATAACATGTATCGATTGAGACTGATTCCCTTCTCCCTGTTGGAGCGACAGCCGTACAAAGTCAGCGTAAGCCAAACCAAAATCAGGTTCTGGCTAATTTTAAAGTACTGCATTGCTAAACCACTAACTAGGTGTGGCAAGTGGGTGGAGAAGCTATTAGTAGCAAACAAATAACTTTGGCTACCTGAGAGTTAGGAACTCGGGAAAGAGAGAAAAATAGAGAAAAGACATCAAGCACCACCAATCACATTAAATGGCTCAGAGTTCAGGAACGCAGAAGCTTGTCACATCCTTTTAATTATAAGGGTAAGTTTCAGAATAAAAGGCACAATTACAGCTGAAAAAACACCTCCCTTAAAGACCAAGTGAATAGTTACACATCCTGCATCCTTCCAAAAGAAACATTTCTACGGTGGAATATATACATAAAACACCATCAGAAACTCAGTAACATTTTTTCTAAAACTTCTGACCCATAGGGAATGCTCTCTAGGTGTGAAAAGTCACTTTGTAAACACATTGTGATTTTACAAAGGCTGTGTGCTGGAGCAGAAGTGTTCTCCAGTCAAGCTAAAAAGCAAGACCAATCCGCAGAACTCGGCAGTACAGTCATCCTCTCCCCAGCCACAGCACCTCTCCGTGGGCCTTCAGAGATGGACTAAGCAACACGGCACAGCACACATCCTCCACGAGTACCAGGCCCGTTTTCTAGCCTTCACCTTTCCGAGTTCTGGATCCCATTACTGCTCAGGCTGGCATCAATAGACACTAACGAAAAGCCCTCTTCTCCACAACCGACCTCCCTCCTTTCCTGGGCTGCCCAGGCAGACACACTGTACCCAGCTAACGTGGGAGTCACAAGCCCTGCTGCTAGGAACCGCAGCATTGGGTCTTCACCGCTGTTCTGAACAGTTTCTCTTGATCCTCAGAGCTTTGTAATTTTAAAGTCCGGCCTCAAGGGGGAGATGCCAGAGTTAAGGATCTTCATTGATCAGCATGTGCGCATTGTAATAGTTCTAAGATTCTTGTAGTCCCAAATTGCATTGCCAAGATAATCCCTCTCCTACAATTTCTCTTAGCCTTTGAGCTGCGCTTTCAGTGACAACTCACAGTGACCTCCTACCAGCTGGAACCTGAAATGCAAACCCACATCAGTGAGTTTGTCCCAGTCAGTTCCACAAGCCAATCCAAACCCTGTCTTTGTCAATGGGAGTCCCGTTGGCTGGATCAGATCTTTGCATCACGCACAACACTGATTATAGGAATACCAAATGCTTCGCAGGATCATATCCTTGGTTTCCATTAATTTGCAGTGCATCTTTCCAGACACAGCTAAAGTAGTAATCTTCTGCTTAATTTCCCCCAGTTTGGATGAAAATACAGCTATTTGGTATCCTGCTCTCAGCAGCATGCACATCAACCCAAACCTGTCTCAGCTAAACTGACCTACACTCTCTGCTTCTTCTTGCGGCTGGTTCCCCATGGCACATTTGGCTTTCTCACCAGAATAACCTTGCACTTCATGCCATCTATCCCACAGGACAACATATTTACAGTGTTTACAAAACATAAAATATTCACAGCATTCATTTCATCAGGCTGTTCACATAGACCACATCTCTAATGACAGATCATGCACCACCAGGCTGAGATAATATGGAAAAGCCTAGGCTCAAACTGAGGTCAAAAACCTACAAATAGTTTTGAGATAAATTCACCAAGGTGGGACCCATTAGGTCAGCAATACACTGAGAATATTACTGTGTGTAAGTTTGCTATTGAATGTGAGAAGGAGTACAGATACATGTAGTTTCTGGGCATGCAGGACGGTAGGTGTGCAGGTGATGAGCCAAGGTGGATCGGTGGATAACAAACAAAGCCTTGCACATATTCAGGAGCTCTGGCCCAAGTACAACATCCCTGCATCACGAGAATACATTCAAGACACAAGGTGGACACTGCTGGGTCAGTCAGCAGCCTATCTCAGAACTCGTGGCACTTAGGTGGGGTTCAGGGACAGCTGAGAATGAGCTTGGTTTAAGGCTGATCTCATCCTTTATCCGAAGCTGGACATCATCCTGTCCATTTACTATGGCAAAGATGTACTCCTTCCCTTCAGATTATGGCCACGTGGAAAGACCAGCTGTCAAATGTCCTTTCCAAGGGAAAACAAGGTTCTTCTCAAGTGTCTTAAAGTTACGGGCAAACGCATTGCCTGCTGCACAGTTGTCTAAAGTGCTGTTCCCTTAAACGTAAATCTGTCCTGTAACCACGACTTGTGTTCTTACGCAGCTTTTCTCAGGTATCTGTAAGCAAATACTTGAAGTGTTTGTGTATTTGTGCTCTAAACCCAGTCTGACTTGCCTAGGTTTGCATCATTTCAAAAGCTGAGCATTGTATCTAGCTCTAGCAAAACACACAAATTTGCTGGGGAGGAGATTGGCAGGTAAGTCAGGGTGTTAATATTCTGGTGCTTTTCCAGCAGCCCCCTGCAGAACAGGCAGGCTTTCTCTAAACACCGCCAACAGGGCAGCAGTCGGTGCTGCTGGCAGCAGCACATGCGGCTGGGGGACGCCCCGCTCCCCCGCAGACAGTGACGGTGGCACTAATGCGTAATGCCAGCGCGGGGGGAAGGCACCCGTGCTGCCCCAGCCCCTGCGCAGGGCGCACACGCGGCGTGTGCTGCATCTCCCGGCGTCCAGTGCACCCGACCGGGACTGGTAACGCAGCTGAGCAACGGGAGGTCTCAGTGCAGTACCACTTGTCCATTCAAGCTCCCCACAGATGTTAATGGGACAGATGGAATAAGTCATTGAGCTCCAAGTGATCCAGCTTCTACTCGCTCAAACTGGAGCGTGAAGACAATATATACAGACAATAAACTCACAAACTCTAAAGGAGAGTTACAAAGCAGCAGATAATTTGGTTGAACAAAGCCAAGTTATCAGACATTTGCAAAGCCCTAAGCTCACCTAGAGGCACAAAGAACTCAAGAAAGTATCAAAAAAGTTATACAGGGAAAGAGAGAGAATAAAATAAATTCCCCTAATGTACCACAAATACCAACCACCACACACTACCTACAAACCATATGTTTTTCCCATCTGTTCTGTTATCTTCAACTAAATTTATAGTATTTGGGCTATCGGAAGAATTGTCAAGCCTGAGCTGGGCAGGATTATAAAACCTAGGTGTTATTACACTTTAAAAGACATTTTCCCCTCCCCCTGCCACACCAGACACAAGATTACACATTTCTCTTGCTGCCTCCTGGCTCTGGTGCTAGAGAGGATGTTATGCTTGTTCCCAGCTACAGTAAGTGTTTGGGCATCCCCGACCCCGCAACAGTAAAACAGTTCCTCTGCCTTTCTGGTTTTCCTCTCCTCCCCATCCTTCTGTCCAGGTAGGTCAGAGAGAGGTGTGGAGGCTGAGGCTGCAGGGCCGCTTCCTGCCATGAACCAGCAAAGCCCGCTTAAGTCAGCGGGGAGCTCCCAGTTCCGCCCCAGTGAGGGCCAGCTTGCCAGGGCAGGGCTTCCAGGAGCACCACTTGAATTCTCCAGCTGCTGGGCCAGAGTTTCAAATTTGAACAAACAGAGGTTGTAGATCAGTGCTGTGTTCATGTAATGGTAGTACAGGAAGAGGGCCAGGGCAGGAGAGCACTGGCGTCCTTCAAAACATATGGGAAGCGGAGGTCTCCTTGGGAAGTAAACAGTGAGGCCCCATAAATGATCACCAGCATCATGAAATTAAAAAGGCACCTTCCCTCCCCACTGTCCAGCTGCACCACAAACCAGAGAGCACCGTGGGCTGCTTTTACCCTAGCACGGAGCCTCCTTCAACAGACTGCATGCCGCTGCCACTGAGGAATCCACGAGCTTTTAGGTGGTCTAAGAAAAAGCACTTTTAAACACGGCCTGGATGGCTCACAGTCTACCCCTTTGCTGTTAGTCCTGCAGCCAGTCTCTTAGGAGGAGCTCAGCACGCTGGATATATAAGGTCCTTAAAAGTACAGCCCTAGTTTTGGGGGCTGCGTTTCTAAGAGATGTTCTCCATTGTGTGCTTCCATCCATGGCTGGTTAGCTCTCTCCTGCATGTGCAGCCACAATGCTTTTAGGAGTGTGCACACACAGAGGGAAGCTGCTTGGAAAAACCCAACCCTGACTGTCAAGTCAAATAAGAGCCCTTTGTGCTGAACCCTACCCCCTTCGTGCACAAGGCTCCCCAGTTTGTGCATTGCTTGCAGTAGCTGTCTACCTCTCAGCACCTCCATACGGAAAGCAACGTGACTCACACAGCTCCAAAAGCTTCCTAGGAAGCCCACAAATAAGTACAGCGGGGAAGATTCCAGTTTGGTTTTTACCCTTGCAAAGGATTACAGTAAACGTAACGATTTTCCGCACAGAAGGTCTTTAAAGAGTGTGCAGGATTCCAATAGGTGTCTCATTAATGCCAAACCGTGGAGCCAACGGAGCCGCACTCCTGCTGTCCGGTCCACCTGCCCGTTGCCAAGGGGTTCTCTCCAGCGCTGCCGCAACCTGCCGACTGCCAGGTGATGGTCTCCTGCTGCCCCCAGCCCTGCTGCGGGGCCCGTGCTGCCTCCACGATGCTCTCCTATTTCTGCAGCGTGCTGAAGCTCAGCGTCGATCCCTGGCAGAGTCCGGCTCCCCTTTGCCCTTAAACAGGGCATACAGAGGACGTGCTGGCACAGCACCATCTCCCTTCTGGTTTCCAGGGAGGATGGCAGATTGCGATGCAATTTCCCTCCCTGTCCCTCTGTATTCAGGACTTTCACCTGTCGTAATCAGCAGCCATTTCCAAGCCTGCCACTGTTGCAGAAGAGGCAGATGAGTTCAGAAAGGAGTGAGAAGCGCTGTTTCATTCTTACAAATGTTGCTGCACAGAACAGGATTGTAGGTACCAATTCAAACTGCGCAAACTTTTTTTTTAAAAAAAAGATTTTGCAGTAAAGGACTTGCATCAGGGACTCGCATGTACAGGAAAGTGGGAGCAGGCTACAGAGTCAGTCCCCTCCCTTTCATTCTTGTGGTATTCAAGCAGCTCTAGGCCAAGTGGAGCACCAAACACCCTCGAGCACCCTGGAGAGTGTGAATTAGGGCAGGCAGGCAATATGAGTGCAAATCCCACTTCTAGGCAGTAATTTCCCTGGCTTTTACTACAAATAGGGTGTGTAAACAACGGAGTTTGGGGTTCAGTGGCTGAGCATAAATATTAAAAAATTAAATTTTACAATAAACAGGAGGACTTTTAAGAAGATCTCCTCTTGATGAAAAAATATTTATCATTATTTCACCCTTTCAGAAAAATCACCTAAGTTTAAAAAAAAGAAACCACTCTTTCAGAACATTCTGTCCTTCCTTTTTTCTAGACAGAACAGAAAAAAAATACATCAATTCATAGATTTGAGTTTGTAAGCTTGAATTGTCACTGCAGAAAAAGTGTCCATCTCTACATTACAAATTCCCTAAACTGAAATGCTTTCAGAAGTGCAAAATGGGTTGGGTTTTTTTGTAATATAGGTATAGCTATATGGATATAATGCAAAATATTTCAACCCTTGTTGTCAAAACTATTCACCAAATTTGACCCAAATTTCTCCAAAATTGCACTTGGGGCAAATGAAATTGTTTAGGTAAAAATATTTAATCCATTTTTTTAGGCAAGCTGTTTGTCTTTCAATAGCTTTATATTCAAGACTGCATTCAATGCTATGTAACAAACACACGAAGCTTACAAAAACTGTTCCATTCTTCAAATCTTCCTAAAATCTCATTAACAGGGTTGGGTCCTTTTTCCCTAGACATATGCCCTGTAATAAGTCTAAATAAGAGTCCAAACTCCATCCTTCGTAATGTCTGTGTAGGGCTGATGAAAGGCAGTCACACAGCCAACGGAAGAGATTCCTAAGAAAGGAAGAACTCTGCTATCTTGGTCCAAGGAAGAGTGCAGAGCGTTACCAAATACATCTCCAGTTCTGTAAAGCAAAGAGATCCGATCTGGAACTGACAAATGTGAATTTGGGAGCCCTGCAATGCCATTTGGAGAGAGTCACTTTTAGAGTTGAGCAGGCCACGGAAGCCGCCCATGTTTGGAGGAAACAAAAACTTTTATTCCAAAGTTAATCCAGGATTTCAGAAGTTCTTTTGTATATAAGACATGCAAGAGATCGTTGTACAGGGTAAGCAAAGACAAAATCTTGCACAAAGGCAAAAAAGCAGGCCTACCACACCAGATTTAGAAGCAGGTCTGCTGCTGCATTCATTCACCTACGTATTCAGGAGTGCACATAAGCACACGTGCGATGCACACGTGCAGGCATGCCCACTCACTCTCTCCGTCTGAAATCTGCTTCATCTCACAATTACTGCCCTTAAGTAAGGCAACGTGCTGCCGATGTCTCACGGCAGGACAGCTGGTCTGTGATCAGCCAGCCAGCCAGAAAGAACACCACCACTGGCGATGCACACTTTTGCCTTTTCCCACATTGAATGGGGCATTAACTTCAAAGTCTATGATCCCTTAAATCTTTAACAATAATTAATAGGAGAAAGAAGACTAATATTTGTGTTTGCCCTTAAACTTGCTCTTGGGGGAGAGAATAAAAGCCCAAAGAAAGCGACATTTTGTGCAAGCAAAGTCAACAATATTAGTTATTCCTGAATTGGTTTGTCTTAACTCCGGTGTTAATGCTTTACTTGGCCTTGTGCTCCCAAGTTGACTGCATTTAGCACTTCAATTCCCAGAGCATGAAATATCTCACTGCATAGGTCTCCCTGTGCTAACTAGAGCAACCTGAGGGCTGCAGCAATGTCTGCCAGCTGCCATGGGCTACTGCAGCCCTGAGGAACTGTCACAGCCCAAGGAAAATCAGCTCACACCGTCCAGTTCTGGACCCCAGGCCTCGGGCTTGTGGCCTCCAGAGTGGCCCCAGAGCTGCGGTACGGGACCCTGCAGGGAACGAACACACCAGGGGGGCTGACGCTTTCCTGGCCCGAGGGAAGACTCGCATATATTATCTCTAGGTGTTAGCTTCAACATTGACCTCACTGAGTCAATATTTCACTTCAGAAGGTTTGTTTTCTTCAGACATAAGTAGTGTGATGGATTTTTTTTTTCCTCCAGTCAAGACCCATGTATCCTTCTATTCTGACAAGTGAATTTACAATATGATTTTCAGAGGACACTATGTTCACATAGTTTCCAATGCGCCACCTCAGGGAAAATTGTTAAAAATTAGAAAGATGTTCTTTCACACCAACCAGAGGTCTGATGGGCAAAGCCAGGTTTCTTCCATTCTGTGTGTAACAACCATACCAAGGGAGGCTGCGCAGAGAGTTCAGAGACTAAACCAGTACAAAAGACAAACTCTCCAGTTTTTCTGTCAGCTTTAAACAACCTAAGAAAAGTGGTAAAACTGACAATTTTTTCCTAAGCTTTCCCTGCAGATGCACACAAGACCATTTTAAGATGCCTCCATGCTCACCAGATCCTGGCATTTGTCTGTGCGTGCCAGTACGCTACGCCAGGTCAGCAAACCTCAAGCAGTGCTCACTCCTGAGCCAGGTACGGCAGGCAGCAAGAATTTATTCAGGTCCCCTGCAGAGATCATGGGGAAGTTCAGTGATACAGGAATGCCCCGTGGTAAGGAGATTTCCCCATATTCAGTTCTGCTGAGTGCTCTGCACCAACAGCACAATATAAAGCCACCCCAAAATGAGGGGAGCCTCAGCCAGAAAGCATGGACCTAGCAACTGCATTCCACAATCGCTTTGTCCCCCGTCCAGGCAAGCTTGCTACCGTATTAAAGAACAGGATGAGCCCCAGGACCCAGAAAATGGCCAGATCAGTAAACTAGCCCCGGAGGCCTGCCCAAATCTCAAAGATCTTAATTTCCTTTGGAATTTTAAAGCCCACAAATTTCTTGCTATTCTTGCCTTGTTTTATATGTCACTTTATGCCAGGCTGCCATTTAAAAACTATTTCAATGAATGGAGGAAAAGAAAAATTTCATTAGATTTTGTCTGACCATTTCAGATTCTTGCCTATCAATAATGGAGTTGTTATTGCCAGCAAAACCGAGATGGATAAAAAATGTCCCTTATTTCAGGAGAGCTCACTGCACGGGCCTAATCCAAAAGCCACTAACCTAAATGGGAGTCCTTAGATCAGGTTCTTAACAAGTTTCAGATGCTCAGTCATTTCCATCAGTCCTTTGCAGAGATGGGAATGAACTTCAAAGGGTTTGATGCAGAACTGAACTTCCAAGACTTTGGATCTGAACATCCTGGGACTTGTAGGTATGTTTCCAATCATCTGCAGATGCAGCCTGCAATGAAAGGAAACAGATCCCTAAAGGTTCTGTATTTTGCAGACAAAAAGGTCAAAAAAAGTGTTCTGTTTGCAGGAGATGGTCAGTTCATTCTCCCACTGATTCTTATCAAACCCTCACACAAGCCAGCTGTGAACCACAAGGAAGGGAGCCAAACTACTGGAATTTAACGGCTCATTCTCCAAAATGTATTGGCTCATAAACATACGCTGTGTTCTCATTCAGTGCTAATTTACTTTAACAATAAACTTATTGTGACTTGTATTCCCACTTCAAAGAGAGTTTTTATGTGGCAAATGGGAAGGGCATAAGTGGGAGTTTTCCTCTGGTGAATGAAACAAAGATACAGTAAGGTGAAGAAAAAAGCTCAGTAATTATCGTCCGTAGGGTGTAAGGCTATAAAATAGCAGTGCCTCAAATTATTTGCAGACATGTCCACATTCGAGAGAAATAAAATCTTTCAGAGGATAACACACCTGTGCCACAGGCAATTGTCCTCGCTTGCAGATTAGCACTGGCCCAACAGATGTTTACTCCACCACACACAGCCAGCAAAAGCAGTAGGAAAGGCTTTGCCTCTTTGCAGAAGTGGAAAATTATTAAACCCACCATAAACTGGTACAAATCAGCTTTGCCCATACCTCTTCCTACAATGGCTCCTTCAGCACAGAGAGCTGACCATCCCTTGACAGGAGAAGCAGAGGTGTGGGCCAGCTAAGAGGCTGCCTGTGATGTGGGCAAGACTCAGAGAGAGCAAGCAAGTGAACCTGCACCTATGGGAGGGTGCCAACAGCCAGGGACGTGCGCGGCGAGCAGCCCTGAGGTGCCCAGGGAAGAGGGCTGCAGCACACTTGCGAGACCCCACCGAGCCCCGGTGCAGAGCCAGGGCAGCCAGGCTGCTGCAGTGATTGCTGAGAGAGAACCAGTCCACCCCAGTACCGGAACAGCCTGGGCCTGGTAGCCTGAGCTAAAGACAAACTGGCACTCGGGCATGTTCGAAGCAGCGCCCAGGGCTTCCCAGCAGGGTTTACAACCCCATCGCAGCACGCCTGGCTGGGCTAGCCCTGCCACAGCCCCGCAAGACTGCAGCGGACTGAGGGAGGGATCCCTAAACGCACCGCGGGCCTCACTCCCACTGATTTAGCTCACAAGAACAACGCGAGGGTCTGAAGAGCTGGCTCTAGTATCTCCCCTTTCTGGTGTTCTGTCCTTAGCAAAAGGATTTTGCTTTCCTTTCTCTTCCTAAGCAGTCCCTTCCGTGGCACCGCTTGATTCCACCCAGCCTCCCCCGGAGTACAATGTCTCCCCAACTTTATCAAAGACTGTACTCTAGAGGAGCAACCCGACAGAAGGGCTGTTTGCGGGATGTTGGAAGGGACAAGGTCAGCCTGACTTCCACCCCGCATGTCACAGCTGCCTGGAAAAACGCTAAAATAGGTTTTCTTGAAAAAGATCAGTATCATTCTGTTCAAATCAAAATGTCTGGGGAAACGTGTCGATTATGATAAAACTGTAATGGGGAAGATCGTCCAAGCATTCCATTGCAATCATATCATACAGTTAATGCTACAGTAAATATTTACATTGACCCTTCACAGCCACGCATTTCATACTTAATATGACTACTACATTTAACACTAAATCTAATAGAACAATTTCTAAGGAAACAATAATTTCCCTGAATTTGCTTCACATGAGATGCTGAGATTTTCATTTTTCACTTCAATTACAAATGAATTTTAATTTTTAAACACTTAGACTTCCTGCCAATCACGAACTTTGGCTCCTCACCACCAAGAGTCCAAGGTCAGAGTAGTTCCCTGGAATTGCTGGTACACCTCCAGCCTCTTGCTCCTGTGAGAGTGACTGGGAGATAGTCTGCCAAACAGGTTATCATGGGGCAAAGCTGGCTGCTTCAGCACGGAGCAGACATGATTAGCACACCCGAAGTGCAGAGTCAAAGTCAGCACTGCTGGCCAAAGCCTGCTCCTAGCACACCTCTCCGTCTGCCAAACAGCCTCTCATCATGTGGAGGCAATCGGACACTTGTCTTTGACCACAGCAATTTTTTTTCCCAGTTTGTCCCAGTTTGTCAGTCTGTCCCTGAAGATGTTTCTGTTCCCTTCTACCTGCTGAACAGCCAGCGATGTCCACCTTGCATGTGTCACATACATTTACATATGTTACTAAAAACAACCCCATTTTACCCAAGTGCACTGGGAGCACTGAAAGCGCCACGTGGAGTCATAGCCTCAGCAGCACAGGCCAGCAGCGTGGTGGCAGCTAGAAAGACACCACCTCTGAAGTGTGCTAGACCTACCATGCATGGCACACGTTTAATCTCCAGTTCAGTTGTTGAGCTTGCTCTGCAGCTGAAGTGCCTACTTGCAAGCTTGAGCTCTTGAGGTAAGGAACTTCTTGCTGCCCAACAGCTATACAATTGTGTTATTAGAGATGTCTGCCTGAAGAAAAGCTTTCAAAAATTTTTGCACAGCTGCCACCTACCTTTCTTAAGCATGGCATTCGTTTAAGTATATGTCTATTTATCTATCTATATGTAGTATGTAGAAGTATCTATCTGCATAAAGTATACAAATCCATTGTCATAATTTAGACCAGCAAAATACTTTTGGGATTTTGTATCTGTTTCCAGCCTTAATGGTGTACACACATGCAAAGGTGTTTGATCAGAGGCACTAAAAGCATGTTTAAACACTTGAAGAGTGTGCAGTCATTGCAGCCAGCCACATTATCTCTCCTAAGAGCCCATCACACTTTCTTCCTCCTCCTTACCTTCCTGTTGACTTCAAGCAGTTAATCTTCTGAAACGTCAAGTGCATTTTCCTCCACCACTCAAACCCAGAGGTGCTGCCTGGTGTGACCAGCCTCATCTCCTATCAGAACTGCTCTGACCCTGCTTTGCACACGGAGCTTGGACTAGATGGCCTCAAGAGCTCTCTTTCAGCCTAAACGGTTTTCCATCACAACAAAACCAAACCAATGCGGGAGAAAAATCTGACCAATAAAAACAGTTACTTCCAAAGGAACAAGCCCTGTCTGAACAGTCCCAAACAAAAGAACAAACTCCTACTTCATTCACACCCTGCTACTGCACACTTTTCCAGACTTACCCCCAATACTTCATACAGTCAAAACCTGATATGTATCTATCAGCTGGATGTAACTGGGAGTCTTGCCAAAATATTTACCAGGAGTCTTGCAATATTTGTCAAGCACCAACCCTGAGTCAGGTGAATGTGGGAAAATTTTGACTTGCATTTGTTTAAACCACACACTGGTAAGCTGCCCCAGTTACGGGGCGGGGGGGGGGGGGTGTGCTTAAAACAGAAGCCCAGTGCACCTGATAAAACAGAAATTGGAAGGCATTTGAGGGTCTTTTACACTAAAGTCTCATAATTTTTAAGACTGTTTTGGTGCACCTGAATTTTAGTTTACCAATAGCTGGGCTTGAGAACATTGATATTATCAACTGAGAATATTTTACATTGTAATGCCCAAAACCAAATAGCTTTGCCTTATAACTGTAATTTTTGTATATTGCATACAGCACACGTTACAAAATATTTCAACTGGATTAGGAAACCTAGGACTCCAACTAAGCTGAAAAAAGATGTAGTTAATTTCCTGGTATTTGCAGGGTAATCTGCGCAGCTTGTTTTCTCCTCTTGCTTCACCAAGGGACTGTGATTATGCCAAGACCCCACAAATCTAGTGTGTCCCTGTGCCCATTCCCTCTGCACGCAGTTGGCAAAATAGATGCTACTGCATACTTAATGTGCTGGAGTCATATAGCCCATGGATTACCTTCTAGCGTCGTGCCCCAAGCACATCAAAGGAACTGGCAGCATGAGCAGCAGGGGTGCAGCAACTCCTACCTGAAATGGCTCGCTCTCAAACAAGGGTGCTGAGCCAGGGATCTAGCCTGTTGTCTCCCCAAATTACTGTAATCCTCAGGGGCTAAATGCCTCCCTCCAGCCCCCCCAACTCAAGCCACTGCATCTTTGCCTGACGGCTCTGTTACTTGAATGCAGCCAGTACTTCCTAGCTGGTTGTGGCCAGCCTGCCCTCCCTGCTGGCATACAGACGCTCACCCTCCCCTGCCGGCACCCACTAGCAGTTGTGCCCACAGCCCGAGGCACAGTGACAGGGGTTTGGGTCAGTGAGTTACCACAGACGGCAGAAGGAAGCACCTTAGGGTGCAGCTCAGATGCTGACACGGCTTCATCCAGCACTCGCTTCGTGAATGGAGCTGCGCTGTGCTCAGGCTTTTTCTTGCTCTCGCTCAGCCTGTCAAACAATGTTGATCTTTTGTTTTCCCCCAGGAAGGTGCACGCCACCATTTGTGCAAGATACAGCAAAGGCACCCCTGTTCTGGCAGCCCACCCTAGCCCAACACAATTATGCGCTCCACACTTCTGTTGTTGCTGGTCTTCTATGGCTTTGACCACATGATTATTCCTGTGCCACTGGGGTGGGCTGGCCTGAGCAGAGGAGCAGCAAGAGTTCCTTAATCTGGCCAGCAAAAAAGAGAAGACTTCAAGGAGATGCTACCGACACTTCTGCCTGCCCTCTGGACTGAGGACAGCAGAGATGCAATCAACGGGCTTTGCAAGGCAAGCGGCAGCTCACCGCTGGCAGCTCCAACCGAGGGGCACAGCCCTCCGGAGCAAAGAAGAGGCAGTGGCTGTGTTCAGGTCACCCGGCGGCTGTCAGTGCTCCCGTGTGCTACCGCTGTGCTAAGCGTGCTGAGAAGCTGTAGCTAATGAGGGTACGTACACCCATGCTCTTTCCTTCAGCTGCAGCATAGAAATATCCTGCGGTGCCCCATGCCTCAGTTTCTCTGCAAATATAACCCATCTGTAATAGTTCTTCCCTACACCATACTCACAGCTGAAAGGTGCCGAGATAGCAGGAAATGGGGTTGTAGTACAGCAGTGACATGTTCTACAGCTGACCCAGGACCTCCAGGCTAAAGGCACGAACCACCACTCAGTGACACAATTACCTTATATGTTCAGACACAATGATTAAGACTACAAAAAAAAAAAAAAAAGTTGTAGTAATAGAACAACTCCATTTTCTATCACATTCTCCACTTCCACAGAAAGCTTTATCTAGCATTAATATCAGCAATATGAGAAATATGTCTTCTTTCTGGGAAAGGTCCACAGCAAAGACAAATCGTGTCTCTGCCATTTAAAAATACGTGCTGTCTGTAGGAGGAGAGAGGGGAGCCTGTTGTACTATTAGGTGAACATTTATTTGCCGTATCTTTAAACTCTGGCACACTGTATCAGCAGACACCCCAGCCTACCTGGGTCTCTGGTGTGAAGTAGGTAGCCTCCTAGTTAATGAGTTATTTAATAGCTCATAGTGTCCCCTAGGGTCCCCTCAAACTATAACCATTCCCATGCAGCAAACCAAGTGTTGGTCACGCTTACAGGTGTTTTTCGTATCAAATGTCAGAAAGCAGAAGAAAGACTGTGCTAAGATCCAATAAATAAATTCTTGATACTATTTGTTGGGGGGCAAGGGGGGGAAGACAGGCATCCTGTCTGCATGTTAGGGGACAGGCCCATCTAGACCACTCTTTCATTTAGTCACTAAAATGTAGGGAGACCATAAAACTGTGTAATCATCCCTAAGCTTCACACCAGGATCCTTCTACTGAGCTAAACCAAGACAGGGTTTCTGTTCTCCTGGAGGTTGGGCACGCTCATTGGCAGCTCACACAGACAGCAGCAGGAGGCAGCGCGGCAGAAGCTAAGCTTGGTTTCCTCTGGATCAAAGGGCACAATCCATTGGCACCATAACCCCAGCTAAAGTGTCTGGATGGACTTTGAAATATGCCAGAAAACGTGAAAGTTTGCAAATTAACTTTTATGCTATGTCCCACTCAGCTGCTGTAGAGCGCACTAAATGCTACCACAGGGTGTGTTATAGAGCATACTCGACGGAGGACATTTAATGTTAACATCTGTACTTGCAGGGTCACTGGCAATAACAAGTGGTTATCTAAGCGACTGACGACCCAAGCCTCTAGCACAAAGGTTGCTATTTCTTTTGTATTTGTGGTTATGTCCTACTACTAACACACATTTCTTTCCTCATGCACTAATCCTCACTAAGAAGTCTACTAGTCTACTAAGTCTAGAGTATCTGATCAATAGTAGACTATAACGCAGTTATGAACTAAAAAAAAAAAAAAAAAAAACGAGTAAGAATTTGAAACTATCTAGCATGTCCTCTTAGCGAGCTATCATTCTGTCCTGAAGGGTTTTATTCCAGGCTTATGGATATGCAACGTATGCCTACGCTAGTATACCAAATAATGAACGAAATCTTAGCAGGGAATACAGTGCACTTATTGGAAGGAAGTTTTCCAGACAACTCTGATTTCAACAGTTATGTTAGATTCATAAAACAGTTCAAGAGTCAACATTTCTTCACAGTGCATCCTTGCTATATTTCATAGATTCAGCACTGCATGCAAACCATACATTACAAATGATGCACGCTCATAAACAAGTAGCCTATAAGTAAACATACGTTCTCTGAACACACACTACACCTGTGCTGGCAGGCACACAGTTTGCAGTATTCAGTGTTTCTTAACTTTGGGAGTACCTATGGGCTGTTTTAACAAAAGAATTAAATACCCTTTCCAGTAATAATCGCTCCTGCCCCCCAGCTTTCTGGAGGTTTTTGTCGATATTTTTTGATTATTTTTTTGCTGCCAAGCCACAAAATACACACAGCTAAGGCAGTATTAAGATGGCTTTTGTCTTCTTTTGTTTCCACCAGAACAAGCTTCATTGACCTAAGAACCTTCAAAGCAGCACCACTTCACCCACGTTAGTAAGCACGGCTGTGCTGCTGGAGCTGCAGAGAAGGCCTGCAGGGCTAGCCACGTCAGCATGATGCCAGCAATGACACCATCCCCCAGTGATCCTTCGCAAGAGCCTCATAAGGTTGGATTTGGCTGAGCAGCTCTGGAAGAGTGCAGGAGTGTGGCCAGGCAGAGCTTTCCACGAGCAAGGCAGAGAACTGTCCCTCAGCAGGCTCACGGGAGCACAGCACCCTGCGTCTCTGCAAACGCAGCCCCGGGGCCCGACTGCACCCACTGGAAGCAGCAAGTGCCTCTGGTACCGCTCCCGGCAGCCACTCCTTGCTGCTTCTGCCTTCCGTACGGGACTGTTGAGTTCCTTTTACCCTTGTGGCGAGAAGGGTTGTCGAGAGGGAACTGGCTACCTCTGACCCCACACCGATAGCTGCCTGTGCTGTCTGCTCACACCAACCCCAGCCAAGCTGCGGCTGTGCAGGCCCCTGGGAGGCCCCGCTCCTGGTCCCGCACGGCTGCAGGGCGGAAGGAGTAACAGAGCTGGAGGAAGTCTGCAGAACCTCATCACGCAGGGTGGAACTCGCCAAGGAAAGAAGCAGGTTGACTTTAAAAGCATCATGATGCATTCGACCGAGTTGACAGAATGGGAAGAAAGAACGAGAAAACAAACTCAAGGCAAATTGCATTTGATCTGGAAATTATTAATATTTGAGACAATAAAGACATACCCCCTGAACACTATTTGCTTAGAATTCCTCCTCAGAGCCAAACCACACTTTAAAGCACTTCATCTCGAAAGAGCACTGCCGAATTGAAACAGAACTACTACCATGACTAGAGGGTAGTGGTGCCAAAAGATGTCAGATTGAACACGAAACAGAATTTTCATTCTTTTGTCTGCTCCATAAATATTAATAACTTGACACCCCATAATGAAAGCAAAATGCACTTAAGCACGGGCAGAAAAAAACAAACTAGCCAACCATTCTTCTTTTAGGATTACAATTGGAAATTAGTTGTAGAGGTCAGAGTTTTCCAGCATCATGTAGGTTGGGATTAACTCCACGGACATTGTGAGTGAACAAGAGGAGAATCCGGACTCGAGTGGTGCAACAGGATTGCGAACACCATGAAACAGCCACCCCACCCTTCCAGCCCTTCGCCGGATGGAAGCAGCTGCCACATCCTCCAGCCAGCCAGCTGGGCTCAGCCAGCGCTGGAGGCCAGCACGCAGAGGAGAGCGGTGCAGCACTGAGCTTCAAGGACCCCTCCCGAAGGGGCCTAACACCCGACGTGGCCAAGAGGCACAGTATCACCCTCTCGCATCCATCGCACGCACCGGCAGAGACCGCAAGTAACACAACAAAGAAACTGCAGTGGCTGGGCAAGAAGTGACAGGGAGAGCACAGCAGCCAGCATTTGCTGCGATGCATTGCTGTGATTCATACCAACTGAGCATTTGCCTACCAATTCTCACTTTGCTCGTTTGTCCAATAGAAGGATCTGTATGTCTTTAATAAAAAACAAGCAATTGCACCCAATCTCATCATTTAAATCAGAAAAGAAAAATTTTGTATTGGTCCCTGTGCCCGTCAAAAAAGGTAGGGCATTATCCTCTAGGCAAGAGCTTCTACCCTTGAAGACATACAACAAAAAAGAAGTAGTAACGGTAGGGAAGGAAAAGAAGAAAAAAAAAAAGGCAAGAAGGTAGACGCCACCTGGTCTGTTTGGGTTTGACTTGGAATATCTATAAAGCGTGGGATGTTCCGAATTCCGTCTTTCGCTCCACGCATCTCTCAACAAAACTTGTCTGTATATCCCCTGGACATAGCTGAAGAGGGCAGGAAATTGCCTCTGTGTGTGGAAGGTAGTGAGGAATAAAAACACAAAAAAATTTGCTTCAATAATTCTCCTGCCCCTGCAGACCAGCAAAGGCTTTTGCAACCAGGAAAGACACATTTATAAATACTCAGATTATTGCCAAACAGAGTGGAAGTCAGTTCTAGCACTGAGAAGGGCACAAGTTGCTAAAATATGGCTCTGCAGTACCTTGCTGCTCCTCTTAAAAACAAAATAAATTAAAAAAGCAGAACATTGCTACCATCACATTTACCAGTGCCTTCACATATTTTCTTCCATCAATTCTAGAGCCAACTTCAGGAACCGAAATGAGAATTAAAGGGGCAATGGTGCATCAGGCAGTAAGATTATTCCCCAACCAATCGCAAATACTTCAACTTTTGACTCCTTCAGGCTTTGCGAGTCCCCAGAGAGCCTTTTGAATGCCTGCCCTTTGCTTACCACAGTTCCATTTGCTGTGTCTGAGGCAGGAGCGAGCTAACCTCACTGAAAGCTCTGGACACCAAGAAGAGTAATAGCTTGGCTCAAGGAAAGCTCCCTTTTGATAGTGAGGGTATGCATGAATGCTTTGCCTGCAAGCTCCTGCTGCAGCGATTGGGGCCTGCCTGAGCTTGGAGTCATTAGTCTTCCACATCCTCCTCCAGTGCTGGAGGAAGGTACTGTGTTCCTGTTACTTAAACAGCTTCTCCATGATTTATTATTGAATGGGAACAGGGTAGTCTTAGGTACACTTCTGAACCTCAAACTACGTGTTAGAAATGCACAGGAGAGATGGTCCCAACCTTGAAGACACAGAAGACAAAGAATTATGCTGTTTCTAGTGTTAAATGAAGTCTGCATAAAAGTCTAGAGAACCCAGCAAGAAGCTCTGTGGGGAGATACTTCCACAACGAGTCCCTAGAAATTCTCTGGGGCACCAGTCACTGCCTTTGTCCTGGCTCTTTCTTTAGCATAACTTTGGAAACACTGACCTTACCCACACCATCAAACACAGCCTGCAGGAGCACCTTCTGTACAAGTCTCAGACCCTTCAAAGAGAACCCAGCACTGTGTGGAAAGCCCTACCGTCTCCTACTGAGACAAAACTGTATTTTCATGCTCTGGTAAATACAAACTGTGGGTGTACCTCCCTCAAGGAAGGGTTAGAGCACTGCAATGCTCCTAATCTCTAAATTGTTTAGGTAATTTCATTTGACTTCGCTGATAGATCAGAAATGTATTTTGCAGAATCACTTACTGATTGCCCATCTCATTCCTTTTGAAGCATTCCCAGAAAGGCGAAGAAAGGACAGGGACATTTTGTTCTATATTCTCTTTCCTCCACCTGCAACCATTAAGGTATTTGGCTTTAGGCCTTGTTCAGATTTCCTCTCCCAGCAAAAGAGGGTAATTACTCTCTCTCTCTCTCTGCTTCTTGCTGCCCACCACTGCCCTTTCTACTCCCCTGGCAGCTGCTTTAGGAGGACACACAGGAGCAGCCACTGTAGGACCATACAGGGGACCGCTGACCCCTAACAGAGGTAGCTCATGCCAATGCTTCTGGCAGAGGCATTCAAGCCACCTCTTGCACCACCACCCTTTCAAAACTCCTGCCAAAATAATGCTCTGAGCTCCCCAGTTGTCTGTACAAGATGCTTCCAGTGTTTGATCAATTCCAGAAAGTGCTCCACCAGGCCAATCTACATTTAAGACCCCCCAAAAAAACCCAACAACAAAAGAGAGACAGAAAAAGACCTGTAGAGCATTTTGCAAAGGTTGTGCAGGTACTTTCCTGCCCAGTCAGCAACATGTTCAGGTTAGGAGCTTCCGTCTTAACCCCAGCCACTGGACCCCAGAAGCCTGTCCTACCCAGCAGATGCTAGTACACTTCCCAGGGCTCAGGATGATTTGATCCAACTGTTATGTAGAAGTACAGAACAATATAAACACATTTATATAAGAGACAAATGTGGGTGTTTTTAAATTAGCTCGTTCCACAAACACAGGTTATTGAACAGCCCCATCTGCACACAGGGAAGGCAGCAACGGCCAGGTGCACGCGTAGGAGAGGGGAAGGATGAAGCAAGGAGGAAAAAACAGGAACAAGTAGCCGAGTGCAACGTGGGGACATCAGGGGGAGGAAAGAGAGCAGAGCCTCTCAACGTGTCCCAGCAGCAGATGGGCCTGACCTGTGCCACTGCTGCTGAAGCCAGCAGGAAGCAGGAGGGCAATACCAGTTCTGGGGATGGGGATCCCCCAATCCCACCACCACCAGGCTTTGCTCCTTGGGCCTAAGCAAGTCTGGCATTCACCTGAGCATGTCTGGCAGCCCACCATGCCTGCCATAGCATTTCACTGGGAATGAACAGGGGCCTGAAAGAGTGGAAAAGGAAGCAGCAGCCTGTTATCCCTGAGAGGGGGAAAAAACCCATCTTGGTCCACCCCACGGCCATCTGCAGACATGCAAGTGGCCTGTCTGGACAAGGACAAGGATTTGCAGTATCCCTGAGAGTGGCCACACCCCAAACTTGTTGGGGAGCACCAGTTTATGAGTTTAAATCAAACATCTCATTTGGGTTTGACAGAAGCTTTTTGAAACGTGCTAAAGCCCAAGCTGAAAGCTCAGAGCTCCCAAGGTGACATCCTTGGCTCCGACCAGGAAGCTGAGATGGCAGGTGCTTGGGGACAGCAGGCCGACACCAGAGCAGGAAACACCTCCTCATGAAAAGGGGAGCTGCCTCGAGAGGGAACCCATCCGTCCAAGTCAACTCCGTGCCGGGTCTCTGGTCTAGAGCAAAAGCCACAGGGGGATCCCCTCACGCCTGTGTGTGACGCTCTACAGTTTGGTGACACATATCCTCGTATCTCTAAATCTGCTGCCTGCTTAGTTGCAGATGCTAGCCGAGAACTCCCTTGGAAAACCTATGGCGTCACATACCCCAATATCTGAAATTCAATGGACTCTGGTCACTTAAGTCCCACAGGGCCCAGCTCAGGAGCATATTCTCAATTTCCCTGCATCTTCACCTTTATGCATGTGCTTAAAATGACCGAATACCACTGGACTGCATTATGAGTGTCACCGAAAATTATGTGTTAAATATGCTTCCCCTGAACCACACGCTTAGACAATTCCAGCTTTTTACGAGAGGAAATTTGAGTAAATAAAATTTTTAAAGGTTACGAAACCTTTTAAACAGACATACAGTCAAATTATTCTGTTGAACCTTTTGATATGTACTAAAACCACATTTTTTTTTTAAATTAAAATTTAGCTAATTTAGTTTAAACCAGCCATGAAAACAAAGGATTTAACTGCAGTGCGGTTAATGATTCCAATAAAAAACCCTAGCTGTTTACATGTTTGACACAGAGATTTTTCCTGGCCCCTTTTAGCTGTCCATACAATACACTGTTAAGTTAACACTTAATAACACCAGATTAATATATAACGGAGAGAGGGTGCATTGCAGCCTCATTTGCTCTATTTAGCAAGTTTATTAAATTCTTGTTTTCTCCCTTAGAAGATCGTAAATATACCAATGTTCACCTTTGAGAATGAAAGTCTAAAGTGCAACCTAATAGGTGCAAATCACTTGGCAAGTAATTTGTGACCCTCAATTTGAAATCACATTAAAAGTACCCAATCTGCTAAACGGGGGATCTGAGGCCAAGCGGAGCATGAAGAGGAGCACTAGTTACCCGCTTCCCCCCTCTCCCCAAGTCTGGGAACCTAACCGAGAGCCAGGCTGGTCCCACACAAACGCTGCTGACTGCGAACTGAGGAAACGCTACCCGTGAGCCTTGGCTTCCTGACGAATATCGCTGTGCTGGCTGGCACTCGGGGGAAATCTGTCTCGCCAGCCTGTGATGTCTGGTGGACATGACCAAACTCCTGTACCAAGAAGTACTCTGATATACTGGCACTGCTGTGAGTTGTTAAGGGCTACAGTACACAGACAATGGGCAACTCTAACATGGACCAACACAGTAACAACCTCGCCCTTCTCCACATGGGAAGTGGGCAGCAGAAAACTTCAACATGGTGTTTGAAGCAGGGCTTTTGGAGAAGATCTGTAAAGGAGACCATGGCTCAGGCTTCTGGCAATGCACAAGGACCCTCAACACAGGAGGGTCTGCCTTTGTAACAGCACTATCTTTGCCCAACAGCAGTGCAAAGGTCTGTGCAGGTAGCCAGGCGCCCAGTGGGAGGGCTTGCAGAGCGACCCAGGAGGATCTGTGCTGGAGGGAGCGCGGGGGCACATCCGCCAGCCACATACAGAGCCAGACCATATTAGCAAGTCGGATACAGGGCTGCAGATGGGACCTCACCAAACCTCCTTGACAGGACAAGGAGCAATGGCTTTAAACTAAGGGAGGGTAGATTTAGACTAGGTATAAGGAAGAGATTTTCTGCCATAAGGGTGGGGAAACACTGGAACAGATTGCCCCAAGAGGTAGTGGAGGCCCCATCCCTGGAAACATTCAAGGCTGGGTTGGACAAGGCTCTGATCAATCTGATCTAGCTGAAGTTATCCCTGCCCACTGCAGGGCGGTTGGGCTAGATGGCCTCTAAAGGTCCCTGCCAACCCAAAGCATTCTATGATTCTATGAAACTCTGCTGTTTGTGACTCTCCTTTTGACCATCTCCCCAGGCTGTGTTGACTTCCCACATCCCCTCCCCAAACCAGAAAGGCTGTAGGAGCACAGCACTGCCACACCTGCACTAAGGGCTACTGTGCTGCAGATGTGTCCTGCAGCCACGGTGCTCGCCCAGAAACCCCACCACAGATGATGGGGACCACCCTGCTCTGAGCAAGTGGAGCCGCCTCCCTGGCTCAGTGGAAAAATTTTGCTAGAGTAACTTGGGAGCAGTGATGAATTTAGGTTCCCAGCTTTATATGGATCTGCAGGGGTAAGAGTAGTTTACACTTCAGTATAGTCTAAACACTAGATCTCCTGGTGACTTGCTGATGCGCTCAGTCCTTAAGACTTAAAGCCTGTGTTACAGGAACAGGAAAACCAAACCCCCAAACAAACAGGCGTAGGAGGAGAAAATACATTCTGGCTAGGACTTCAGCAGGGATATGGTTCTCTTGTTAATAGCTGGTGAAACATCTTCAAATATATGAAAGAACTATAAACAACGCTACAGATGTGTCTAGGTTTGAGCAGCAATGAGAAAGCAGCATTCCTGCTAGTGCATTTCTGACAGTGCTGACCGACACTCCGTGGTTTTTTGGGGGGTGGGGGATGCATCTTAGCTCCTCTGCTGGGGTCCAGACTCTTTCAAAGGACTTTTTATTGCAAAGCACTTCGTGCCTTAAATTCTCACCTGAATTCCAACAGAACACAGGTACTCTCAGACATGAAGTTTAGTTCAGGACCAGGTCTAACATGTATAGATTTTTACCAGTTGTTCAAGGTATAATGTAATAAATTACAGCAATTCAGCATACATTTTTACACAATATTATAATAAACACAAATAAAGAGAATTTCTAGACACATCTTTTATTTCTAACTCACAAACATTATTTGCGATAGGTTCTAAATGAGGTGAACTGATACAGCTGCAACACTACCTGAGCTCTCCTGCCTCGTACTGAAGTTTGGTCAGAAGAACCTGAAACTTTCCTGTGTTAGGAAGAGCACGGAAAGCCTCTGTGTGTGTTACTTCCAGGTGCCTATATAATAAATGCCAAGTACAATTGAGCATCATCCACTGACGTACAGCTGCCCAAAACACAGGAATACAGAACATTTCTAGGCCCAATTCTCCACCACCAGGTTGCACTCGGCAAAGATCGGGAACGTCTGCATCTGGCAACGCAGTTCAGAGCAGCTACCCAAGACCGCTGCGGACCTGAAGCACTGCTGCCACACCAGCAGGGCACCCAGCCCCGGCTAATTAGTTGGTCTGCAAAGAGCTGAGACAGCTCAGCTGCTCCCAGGGTGAGTGCCCACTCACAGCTAGCTTCAGCTAGTAGCTGCTCTGCACATCTGTTCAAATGCCAGGCTCCCAGTCTGCTTGCAGGTCGCCTGGACTGTAAGTACCACGCACCAAGCAAAAGCACAGAGAGGCCATGGTTTTTACGACAACTGCACATTCTCCCTTCAGAGGGCTTTACCAGCTATACTGGTTTTGGCTGGGATAAAGTTAATTCTCTTCATAGCATCTTGTATCATGCTATGTCGGATTTGTGATGAAAACAGTGTTTTCACTGACAGCCCTGGTTAGTCACCCCTCCTAAATACAGGCCTGCTGCAGATGAGCTGTCCCAGCTAGAGCATCTCAAAGGATTTGTTTGCCCAAGAGATTCCCTGGCGTCCCCAGATGCAGTTTAAGCATTGCTCCCCTTTGCAGGTGCTATCAGTAAAAGTCATCGGTACTTCCCCATACATGCAGCACTTACACTGAGGTCCAGCTCTCTAGAAACCATTACGCACAGTACATAATTTAACAGGGATGCTGTAGATTTAATAAGACACTGATTATACACAATTGCAGAAGACATCCAACCATAATACTGATACAGGGTGGACCACAGGGCTGCAAAGTTGCAGAGACATTCCACAGTCAATTGGCATTTAACACTACAGCTTGCTGGCCTACAGGATCTCTGTCAAATGCATAACTGGGAGCTTAAATTAAAGGACTACCCACAGCTTTGTAAACAGCTAAAGACAAAGAGCCTGCAACAACTGAAAAGAGATGATGTTTGTCACGTTCTCGTTACCCTCAGACACACTACGAGCACTGGTCACATGCTAATTACAGGTCTCTTGCAGCAGCACACTGGGCAGTTTTCCAGATTGGTATCTCCACTGCAATCAGAGCCAAACTGCAGCTTATCAGTCTGACTTAACTTCATCCCTGCTGGAGATGTCTCCACACCTCACCCTTAGGTCTTAGGAACTATAATATTTTATATTTCAGGCAGTTAATAAGTCCTATAATGGATATATGGATGAAGTTGTTCCTCCTAGGTGCCCATGCTGAGGCACCACACCCAGAGCTCATCTTGTCTAGGCTAAATGAGCCACAGTACCCATATTAGTAGTGCCAATAGACCCCAGGTAATCACATTGCCCAGAGCGCCTGCGTTTGGGGCAAGGGGAGCTGAGAGCCATACGGGTCACTTCCCAGCTGCAGGGGCACTCATACAACTCATGGCTGTCAACTTTTGACAACTACATGGAAAGGATTTGCAGAGAAGGGACTGAAAGGCAGTGGAAGCTGGAAGAGCTGCTGGTGACTGGAACGCTCCCTGATGTAGGTGGAAAACATAAGAACCACTTCTCTGGCCCCTTCCTTATTGATAGTCCCATGAAAGAGCTAATTGTCAGCCACGGCACTAGCTGCTTGAAATACACACCGCGCATGTATGTTATTTCTCCCAACTCCTTTGTTCTTCTGCAGCTATTTCCCGTTCCACTGCCTAGCTGCCCAGTAAGGTCATATAAGGGAAGCAAGGCAGAGATTTATCCTGTAATAGATTAGTGGATTCTTCCCTATCTCTGTACTGACTCTTCTCCCCATGTTTCCTGAAGGCTGGAAATGCAGTGTACTTCCAAGGCCCTGTCCTTTTATATAAACACTGTTCAGACAGCTCTTCTGTACAGCCCTGCCAATTAATTAGCAGTTGCACTACAGGATGGATGATGGGGGGGGGATGTCTTATGGTCGTGCTGGGGAAACATGAGCTGCAGTACACCAGTCACTGGTAAGCAGCACACAAAACCCCCAACAGCAGCAGAAAGAAATTGGACAAGGCACACTATCCAGGCTGAGCCCTGCTCGGGGAAAACCAGGACGCGCTTCTCCCCATGGCAGCTTCAGGACAGTGGCAAGATGGGGCCACACCAGGCTGACGGCCAGCTGCAGGAGGCCTGGGTGGCGTTTCCCTTTCCTCAGTGCTAATGTGGCAGCACTGCCGGCACTGGGCACAGGAGATCTTTCTGCGAGGCCAAAAAGCTTGCTGTGTTTTGCCAGTTAACTCAATTTCACACAAGGGAATGTGCAGAAGTGCCCTCCAATAGCTGTTGAGCCCCTAGAGCTAACACAAAGTAACAGCTTTTAGGCTGTTTATTGCGCTCTGCCACCCCAAAACAGGTCTACATTTTGCTAACAGTGATAATTTATCATGCCTAGAGAGGTGTTTGCAATTTATTCTATTATCTCATATAAGCTAAAGGTGCTACTTGCTATGGACTCAGAAGGTGTCTCAAAGGATTTTTGTTCAATTCCCTTTCCAAATACCAGAAATTCTAAATTCTCTGCATTTAGCATTGCATAGTATGTCAGAGGAAGAAAGACTGAATCTTAATGTACAAAACAAACCAGTGAAAATTACATATTAACAGCTGTTAATACACAAATATAGCTGAATAGCTAATTCTGAAGCTTCTCTCTCTTTTCTTGGTTTTCAGCTCAGTCCACACAACCCTAGGCATTTGTGAGCTACTTCTTAAAGGATCCACAAAAGATCCTCTCAGAAAAGCAAAATATGTCAAATTTTAGTCAGGATCCACAGCTCTCCAGAAAAAGGAGAAAAGCCACTGCTCCACATTAATAAAGACAAGAGCTGAGTCTGTGTAATCATGGCTCATATCGCATATTACCATGCATGCTAAACCTACTGTTTGTATTATAGATGTACGGAGAGCCTGTAGTTCTGGCCATTGCACATTTGGAAGCATATGGGTTTAGGTTTTAAACAGTTGTGAAATAAAGTTAATCTCACTCTGGAGCTAAAAAATGAATATAAGCAAGACTCTTTCATATCAGTAATCCTTCACATGTTTACTATTACATGAACCCTCCAGAATATTTTCTAGCAGAAATACTTGGCACAGTAAAACAAGTTCCAATGTATTTGCTTAGTTTAAAAAAAAAAAAAAAAAAAAAAAATCAAGTTAAGATGGCTAGCGATGCAGTCGTATCCCCGAATTTAACCCGAGACTCAGACAAACCAGTAGTGGGAGGACCATATATACTTAGTGACTGGGTTGTCAGCGTGAAAACCTCAAGTGGGTTGTAAGTGGAGGGTTGACTGTCTTTAGGTTTTTTTATATATTTGCTGATTCAGTTCTGACGATCAGGAGATGTTGTTGTTCAGTTTGACTAAGCAGACTAAATCAACTGATTTCCTATTTATTTCAGTTTTGTTTGCCTTATCTCAATCCATTTGGCTGATAACTAGGCCTGGCAAGAAGCACTGGCATTTCCTTTAATGATCATATTCTCCAAACACGATCTTGCTTATTTTCAACACCCTTGAAAACAGACATGCACAAAACCAGACATACACAAAAAAGACCCCAGCTACCTCCATTAAAAGTTAAAAATCCAAGGCACTTGGTCCACAGGAGGGACTTCTACGCTAGTGTCAATTGCCAAAGGCATTGCCAAACAGATCAATAATTATGCGGTTTGTTTGCTTATTTTTGGAAGGTTTTTTTTAAGTGTCTATTAAATGACAAAACACTTCACACCATGTTTTCCTTCAAGCCTGGCTGTATGTCACATGGTGACCTTGCCCACAGTTACTGGTCACCATTCATCAGAAACAGCTCCTCTTCCTTTTTCCCTTCCTTCAGAAAACCTTGCCCTTGAGTGGTTTTGGTGCCATTTGCAGAGAGCCAGTTCAAGAAACTAAGGACTAGATGATCTTTTTTTTTTTTTTTTTAAAGGTCTAATGCCATTTTGAAAGCTCTTAAGCACTCAGGAGTGACATCACTTTTCTAACAAACGTTCCCAACCTTAAGTGGTGGGAATTTCAAAGCACACTCAGCACTGGTCTTTTTTCTTTTCCCACCGAATCAAGAGTCAGACTTCTATTGACCCTAACGGGAACTAAATTTGGTAAGCACTGTGGAAAGCCTCACTCAAAGTAGAGCAACTAAGGAGTTAGATGTAACCAGCAGAGTCTCCTGGATTTCAGGATTAAACGCAATGCAGGACTGTTCGTCTTGCTCCTCCTTCCCCATTTATGATGAGCATTGCCTGGATTTCTCAAATAGTGTCCACCTCTGCAAGCAAACAGATACAGTCAGGGGCTACAGAAGTCAGATTGCCTGCCTTAGCCCTACTGCTTTCCAAAGGTTCTCTCACCTTGCTACACAGTATGAAAAAATAATAAGGCACTGTTTTGATAGAGACAAAATGGTTGTTCAAATAGTTCTGCTAATTTCACAGAGCTGCATGATAATGTTTCACATATGGCTCTGTGCCTTTTAATAACAGAAATTGAACACACGTTTCAAGACACAAGTTTTGTTGATATGCTGCTGATAGTCCAGAGTAACTGTTTGCCTTGTGGTTTTAATTATTCTAAAGACAGCCCAGGGATCGTTTACCCAGAGCTAATGGGTTTATGGGCTCTTTAAGAAGCACGATAAACCCACAGATGTGGCAGGGAATGGCATGAGGGTCAGAGCTACCACGGGGGCCTGTACTCTGGAGGACGGGAAGGTGGTAGGGAAGGGTTTATTCTGCAGCCTCGAGCCTCTTAATTACCGCACAGCCGTTAGGATAGTTATGCTCTGTGTAAACATCCCTGTTTTCTCTGGAGGGGACTCTGATCTTGAGAGCACAGTCCACAGCCCCAGGAGCCGGTTCCTGGCTTCACAGCCACCGCATACCCAAGGACAGGGCTGGAGCACCGGTGCTAGAGAGCAGGCCCCGAGGGCCGGTCTCCCTGTTCCCCCACAAAGCGCCTGGCACTTGTCCACAGCAGGCACCTCCACCTGCACCAGCCAGACCCCCCGACAGCCAGAATACACCAGGGGACCACAGCTGCTCTGCTGTCCCCACGCAAGTGCCTGCCTGCCAGCACCTCACGCCAGCCCCGGGCCTGTCTGAGCGGGGATGGAAGCTGGGCAGCTGGGAGAGGACAGGCTGCAACTAGCTACACCAGCTGTGAAAACAGGGTTTGGTTGCCATGAAGTCGTGTGCCAGGAACTGGACCAAAACAGTGACAACACTGTGCCACCAACTGCACCGGGGGGGTGTGGGGAGAAGGGCCTGCAGCTCACGTGTTTGTGAGCAGGGAACACGTCTGGGCCTCTCCAAAGCAAGGGGGACCACCCCTCCCATGGCTCCAACTTCCCAGCTGCAGGGGTTTTACCTGGAGAGCATGTCTGGAGGGTTTTAAACTACATCAGGGAACTTTAGGCCAACTCTCACCTAACACTGATCTAGCACAAAGTCTCTGGCACTAGTCCCGGATCACAGCAGTAAAAGGCGGGTAGGAATCTTGCCCCTTCCATACAGGCTGTGTTACACAATGTTAAGCACTGTTCCTTTTAGAACACTACCTGCTAGTCATTCTAGACAATGACTTATATTTTAGGGATTAAACACAGCCAACTTTTTGTATAAACTCTGGAAACATCTTTATGGCAGAAGATGATTTTATCCAGAACATGAAAAGAGATCAGGAAGCAGAGAACACAGGAAGCCCCAGAAGGTAAAAGCCAAGAGCATCTTAGGTTTCAGAGCTAACAAGAGGTTTAAAGCGCCTGAAAATGCAACAGGTTGATTCCCCCTGCACCGGGAGAAAGTAAGAGGCCAGCAGCTTCAGACACCAACACAACCACCCCTCCTGACCTTAAGAAAGAGCTCAGCCTTGCCACGTTAAGAAGTTTCTCCTTCTTTGCAAGAGACTCTATCAATTTTGCAGAGGTTTTCAGCCCATTATCACATTACAGGTAGACAGTTGTCATAAAGCATTAGACCTAAGCGAGGCTGACAGCATAACTGCAGGCTAGCTCCAGGCTTGGCAGTCTGTGCAGCACCTGCAGGCACAGGACCAGAGTGTGCTCCATCAACAGACAGGCTGGTGTAATCTGCTGTGAATCACTTGGAATTGCTGCCCTTAATTGACAGGGCACTCAAGACCCGGCCTGCTATGCAGACAAAAGCCTCAAAGCACTAGCGTGCACACACACTCTTGCCAGGAACCTGCTTACCCTCAGATGATCAACAGCTTGAGACCCACCTTTTATACTAGAGTAAGAGCTCTGGATCTTGCTCTGCTCCTTTGTTACTGCAGGCTCACACTGTCAAAAGAATAAGCAAGAACAGCGTTTCCCCTGCGAATCGGGGCCGGGGGGGGGGGGCAGCCAGCATGCTGCTGCCCTGGGGAAAGGGAGAGGGCACACACACTTCAGAGGGCGTAACGTAAGCCCAGACCCTGGAGCAGTGCACGAGCGGTATCAAAGTGCTACGGGACAGCAACTCACTCCCACAATGCTCTCGGGTGAGATGGCAGCTGCTTCTCTCACTGGGGGCACCAGCGCCCTTACACATCATTTGGGTTTTACAGCATCTTTTCTTTTGGAGTACATGGGGGGAGAACACACCCAGACGCCACAGGCAGCAGAGGACAGATGCCATGGTTGTCATCCTTGCTCTCCACCATGAGCCTAATCCTGCTTCCTCCAAGCCAACAAGTATTTGCTAGAGATTTAAACAGGCAGGTGACGAAACTTCCTTGGCCAGGTGAGGAGGATTCCTCTTTTACTACTGCTGTCTCAAGGCACCTCCTAAGCAAACTTTCACCTCCTCGTGCCTCAAGCTAAGCTGTAAGCTGGGCACCCCCTTTGGCTTCAAGGTTTGTTCTCACTGATGTCAGAATTTTAACAGACTTTCAGACCCAAATTCTTCTTTATGCTGTGCTGGAAGCATCAAGAAACTGAAACCGAAAGTGCTTAAACGCCTAGCCTCTGTGCTGCCAACAGAGGCTGTAGAGAGGCCAGAAAACAAAGGGACTCATGCTTTAGAGGTCCCTTAGCCGTCTCAGTTTTTAATTAAAGTTCCAAAAACATTTGCTGAAAAGATTAGGGGGCAACATTGAGACCATGCTAGTGGGGGGCATCCTGGCTGTTGAGCTAAGTCTTTTCTCTGCCCCAGATGCAGTTGTTTGCTTCCTGGTGAGAAGCCAGCTGAAAGAAAAGCCATAAAGAGATCACATGGCTGAAGGAGCAGTTTCCATGACCAGACAAACCCTTCTCCGTATTCTTTTCAAGTCTGCAGGGCTCAGACTACAGTACCTGACCAGACCAACAGCAGCGTGCTCAGAGCCACGGCATCTCCCAAGGGCCACATGCTGCATCCTGCACTGGCTCTGCCTGCCGCAGCACCCACAGGGACCAGCCCCACCTCGTCGCATTTGTTTAGCCTCGCATGTTCATTTCAAGCGCCGATTTGTAAGAGGGACCACCAGCAACAAATGTCAGATCTGGTTTAGGACCTGGTTTGAAGGCATTTAGATAGAAGAATAATTGCACAGGGATGTGGTTTACTCTGGAGAAATAAAGGCTGTGTTTAAATGTCTGAAATTCCTGGCGACGCTAATAATTGCAACCTCCGCCTCAATAAAATGCACAAATAATGTTATTGAAACACTTCCAATCAAAAGGTATTATTTTTGGTTTAAAACAGATGCAGTAGTCAGTATTTAAAAGGAAGACGTCTGGGCGGGCTTACCTCTGTTTCAAAGGAAGAGAAAACTTCTGGAACGTTGGTTTAGTCTCTCTTTCTCTGTTTTTATAGCCTTCTTATTACAACATTATAACCTTCATACAGTTCCTCTATTGCTTTTTCTAACCAACTGGAGAGTAGCTCTACAGTCATGCACTGAAGAGGTTTTATTATGTTAGGTGTGTTTAAGAGCTTGACCTGGTAAGCCACCCCATCCCTAGAGAAGCACTATCTCTGCAGTAGCTGAGCATCCCCAGTACCATACCGAGTCAGTCGGACAGGCACCAGCCTTGCTGTAAGCACGCCTGGTGTACCAGTCTAGCAGGCACCAAATTAATTTAGGAACTTCAGAGCCCCCTCTCAATTTTGCCTTGGAGGACCACAGGGCTACATGACTATGGCGTGAAGGTTCAAGACTGTATTTTCAGCAGCATCTTGACTCTTCAAGATGCATCTAGGCACCTACCAGTAAGTCTCAGAAGGTATAAGCTGGTAAAGTACCCACCTGCAGCTTTAAGTGCTTAAATATGAAGTACCTGTATCTCTTCTGCAAGCAGAGATCAGGATCCCCAGTACTCTTGCAATTTTGCCTTGAGCTCTCTGCTGACCTGCATTGCTCACATGAGCAAAGTAAGATGCAGCTCACAGAAGCTGGCAGAAATTGGGGCAGTGTTTCATGATTCATGTGCCTATAGGATTAGCTATAATTAGCATCCTCAAGTAAGACAATAACTGTATCATGCTATTGCACTCCATAGATGCAGTATCAGCACATATGGAAGACATTTATTACTATAAATATTCGGACACTTAACAGTTATCCAAAAATATAAAATCAGGTTAATCATTCTATCCTATAATCCCTGGCAAGAGATTTGAACTCAGGTTTTTCTGGCTCAGCTTAAGGTTTTACATGTATGATCACTTCTGCCAGCTGGCAGCACTAAAACCTTAGGCTGAAGTAGTTCTCCAGCAGGCAAATCTATCTGCACAGTAATGTTACAGAGCTTAGCTTTTTGCAAGCCATATACTACCTAAAGATCTCATGCTGTTGTGTAGAGCTATGAAAGTTTATGTAGGACAGCTAGAAGAACTTAACTTCTCTTGTCAGAGTTAATCATTACCATCTCTCAGGGAAATAAAAAACTGAGGCTATTGTCTTATTTCCAAAGGTTGCCCTGGGGCAAATGAAATACTAATTTAATTTGCCCCATAATACATAATACAAGGGCAGCTATACTGTCCCCGCATCCATATGCATAAAATTGTTTCTAAAAACAAGCTGGAAAAGGAAATCTCTAAAGAATGCGTAGCTACCCATCAGAGCGAAGGCATGGGAGAATAAACTAACAAACTTCCCTTTTAAAAAACCACTCGGCAACATCAGCACCAGTGGTTATTCAACTTCCAGTAACACAGCACTCCATCCTTGGACTCATCAAGACTCCCACAAATGCAATAAAATTCAATGGCCATTTTACAATCTCCTATTAGGAGTCATAGCAGCCACAAGACCCTGTATTCCTCCCCAGCCTTGCTCTTCGAGGGAAATTACTGGGGTTTCAGTGCACACAGGTCCATGATTTGTGAAGTGACAGCAAATACAGGCCCATCCTCAGTTCCTGGACCTGTCTCAACCCACCTGCACCATCACTCACGTGTATAAAACAATGACACTGGTCAGACACCAAACATTCAGAGGCCTGGCCATGGCTCACGAGCCCAGTCCCAGCTCTGCATAACACAGGTCTGGAGGCAGAAGAGCTGCTTTCACACAACACAGAGTCAGACCCAAAGAAGTGCTGATGGACCAGTGCCAGCCCAGTGGAGCCCACCAGTGCAGAGCAGTCCAGGCACTCCTGCCACGGGCTTCTGGAACTGGAAGGCTGGTGCAGAGCCAGCCCAGGGCTCTGCAGCACCCACACGTAGCTAAAGCCTCCAGTGGGAGCCAAGCTGGCTCTGCAACACGTGTGCCCCAGCTCCAGCGCATCCCAGAGTGGACCTACTACCCAGGTTACCGCATCACCCACCAGCTTATGGCCAATTGATGGAAACCATTAGAGCTGGTGGGATCTTCTTACAAAAGGAGATTAAACAAAGAAGACAGCCACTAGTAGCTGAACACAGCGGCACTGGTGTATCTCTAGGACAGGAATTCCCCAGCCACATATAGCTGCTCAAGTGTTTGACTTTAAAACAAAATTATTTCTTACCCCCCCTCAAGTGGTGTCAGCCTGATATCCCTGAGGAATAAAACTTCCCTGTACCACCACAGTGCAGGTGCCAGCTATGTAAAACACCCCATCTTTGAGCCATGTGCAAGAAGGCTGAAGCAGGTAGAACACATATATGATTTCTGCCTCACGTTCTCTCTCTTCACTGGAAAATCTCAAGTAACTCAAATAACCTCTTCAAGGAGGTTTAAGTTTACCCCTTCCTAGCCTTCATCTGTTCCACAGCTTAGAGACTTACCACCACGTCACATACTTGCTTAGCAAGCCAGCCAGGCTCCTCCTCCTCACCCTGGCTGCTTCCAGGATGAACCCACCAGCACGCTCCTCTTCTGCAGCCATTCCTGATCCACCATCACAAGGCTGTAGGTAGCCCCCTCTCCTCAGCTTGCTGTGCCAGATCAGCACATACCCCCAGAGCTCCTTGCCCAGGAGACCACCTCTTTCTCTCGCCTTGCACAACACCCTCCTCCTCCACCACCACCTGCTAATTAAAAGAGAGCCCTCTTAAGCCCTGGCAGCAAGGCAGTGGGCTGGGCTAGCCAAGCCCTCTCACAAACACACCTTGGGGCATTTAAGCAAGCGGCCCCATCCCACACACTCACCTGGGTCAGGTCCCAGAGCTGAGCCAACGCCTCTCTGGGCTGACAGCTGCTACCCTGAAACACCTCCACCTCGCAGGTCAAGCAACATACCTCTCCCTGCACACCTTACCACTGTGTTTTGGGCAGCAGAGACAAAATAACCATGGCGGTACACTGCAAGCTCCTTAGCTCAGTTTGGAAGGCTGGAGCACCAACCAGCTGGATGTTGCAGTGGTTGATATATTCATTTATGTGGCCATATATGCAGTATATACTGCATTTCACCCCACACGTGCATTTGCAAGACAATATGCTCTATTTATCCATAGAACCTTAAGTAGCATTGCATCGGAAAAAAAGAAACAATTTGCAGAGGGTGAGTGGCTGTTAATCATAAGCTAAGGGGGAAAGGAAAAATTTTAAGTGAGATATAAAGGGAGGAAGTGACTCAGTGGGTGGGAGGGAGGGGACAAGCGTTCCAGACAGATGGGACATGAATAACTTTTCCATCTCCCTCTCTCTCTTCTCTCCCAAGTCTTGCAGGAACTGCTGTGTTGAAACAGTCAGTCATTAACTATTTGATGAGGTTTTAAAATCTGAACTGAATTCTCTGAATGTAACCAACTATTATTACAGGGTCTGCATCACAGCAATGCAAGTGTTGGAGCCCTTTGGCAAGCCATAGCGGTGAAGGCAGGACTGAGCACTCTACAGGAAAAGCCACTAAATGGCATCAGCTGCTTAGCTCTGCATAGCCCTGGTAATGCCGAAGGAATCAGAGCAGTAGTGATTAGTGAGTTTGCAGACCAACTGTGACTGAGCAACAGGGCATCCATCTGCGCAGCCGGAAAAAAGCTGATGTTCAGACTCTGGTGGAGAGAATCAGGGTTCTCTGGGGGAGAACCAGGCGCTGGTACTCACCAGGCGAAGGTCACGCTGGAGGAAACGACTGCGGTCCTCCAAAAACCCTCTCGCTTAGGCTGTCCCCCTGCAGCGCAGTCCCTGTGGCAGAGTCTTCAACTCAACAGCATGAAGCTTTTCAGAGGGATGGGGCACAGGCAAAAACACCCCTTGGTGCCAGTTCAAGGGCAGGATTCAGACTGTGAGTGCTAACAAGTTCCCCTGCTGCCCATGGGAACCTCTCCCACTCAGTGCACCTTATGCTACACACACAGGCTCTGAGAAAACCTGAATGAAGCATTTCCCTTCCCGGATGCCAAAGGCTAATTGACCAGCACGAGACCTGCTGAACTTAGTGGAACCAGGGTGGATAAAATCATTCAAGAGTGCCAATAAGCAATTAACTGAATGGCTTCAGCAGTTTCGAGGTCTGCCTCTTTATTCAAGAGCAAAACAAAGATCAATTTCTTAATAAGCTTTGTAATATCTGCTATTCCTTCCCTCTCATTATTATTATTAGCATTGCAGCAATAGCATTTATTTTATAGCATTATAATGTTTATAGCATTGCAGTTTTGTGCATGTAATGAAAGAGTCAGGCAAGGGCTGGAACGGTCTGGGTAGTAGAGGAGGAGTCAAGCCAAAAAACCATACATGCATACATATACATACATAAAACAGGAGGACTGTACAAGTCCTCCGCAGCACAGGCCCACCAAGTCACGAGGGGATTCTTACCACAACTAAGAGCCTACCCCTGCTGATCACTTTTACCTGTTAACCAGAGTTTCTGCACAAGGAAAAGTGAAAGCTCCCGATTACAGTCGCCCAGTGTGGGAGTGTCGAGGCTTGGCCCAGCCTCCCCAGCACCACCATGATGGCCATGGGCTCACCCTAGCCCATGAGCTCAGGCAGTTGCTGCCAGCAGGCAGAATTGCCCTGCAGTTCCTCTGGGTGTTTTGCTTTTGAAATTGCAGGTTCCTACTCTCTCTGCAGCTACATCGCCAGCTGAAATCACATTCCCCTTCAGAAAGCCTCCAGCACTCCTTGCAGTCTCCTCTCTGGCAATAAGGCAAGAAGCACCAGAGCAACGTACAAATTCCTGCCCACCTCCCAGTTCCTCCTTTTCCCCTCCCCGGAAATCAGGGCCACTTGGAGATAATGATCTCACCCATCACCCATGCAGATACAAACAGCGTTGTCTAGGTCTTTCAGCATCTCCCACGTACACCATCAGGTGTTCCCAGGCAGCCTTCTGGTGAAAGTGCAGGTTTCCCTTTTGGATGCACGGCTCTGCTCGGCCCTGGAAAGCCCGCTCCACAACGGCAGCAGTAAGACCGCCTTCATTTCTCTCGTGTGCGGTTTAGCTGAGAGTGTTTTACCAGACTGCAACAACAAGCAAAACATTGCAGAAGAGGTGTCTGAAGGAGCAACTGAGAACTCGGAGGAAGGGGATGATGCTGTAAGCCCTTTTTTTAAGGAGCTGTAGCTGGATAATTGTCCGAGACAGACTGGCTTGTTGACTTTCTCACAGCAAAAAGCACAGGGCTATTTAATTGATTTTAGCCTGTAACTAAATGTATACTTCTTTCAATATAATGAACAGCAATGCTACAATACTGTCCTCCTAATGTAAATTGATCCATTACAGATGAGTGTTTAGATCAATGTGTGATGTCCTGATTGGAAATAAAACTGTTTGCTCAAGATCGCTATAAAGACAATGGGCACTGATAGATGATATTTATGTGACAAAGAATGGCTCTTAAAAAGGAGATTGCCAAGACCATGTCCATCAATTATGAAACCAACATTCAGCCAGCAGCCATGCACGCCATTTTAAAGACAACACGAAAAAGATCCCAAGGCCTTTGAGATAAAACACACAAGGCACTAGAACAGCAGAGGGTCTTGTCAAAGGCCGAGAGAGCTTCACGGCCATACACAGTGACAGCAAACGTCAGCCAGAGGAACAAAAATACTCACTAAAATGTCACGGGCCGAATCCTCTGTGGCTTTAAATGGATGGCAGTCCTGAACAAGACCCTAAAAAGTTGTAAGTTTATAGCAGCAGACGCTTCCCAGCTCTTTCATTTCTAGTGCTCCCTTGAGGCAGCACCACACGGCCCCGCCCAGCATGGCGGGCAAGGGGCTGCAAAAGGTACAATGCCGAATGGAAGGGGCCCACTTACAGCCCGTTCCCCCTTCCCAGGGCAAAGCTGAGGTCTCAGCAGGCTGGCACAGGCGGGCTTACCTCTCTCAGCCCCACAGTCCTGCTCGCTTTCCAGCATGGAAACTTACAGTTGGCTCCAGGCACGCGGGCCACAGCCGCCTGGGCAGGGCAGCCAGCGCCCGCGGTCATGTAGGGCCGAACGGCGCTGCCGATCTGCCCGCCATCGGCTGGGGTTCGTCTCCTGCAGAGAGCAGCCGGCCCCTCCGCAGAATCGTGCCACGGCTTGCGTCCTGTGCGCTCACCACCCATCTCTGTGTGTTTAGAGAAAAGCTAACGACTCCAGCTACCTCCCAAGTCAGCTGTGATTTATACGTGTGCTTCTCCTGCTGGTAGCTAGTCATTGCGGTCTTTCACTACCTCATGTTCGTGGGGCATTTTTGTCTTCTCCCTTGCGGGCCGAGGAAGCTTTCTAAGAGCTGGAGTACGGGCTCGCCTTCGCGCTGGATTGTGTCCCAGCTGTTCATTACTGGGGCAGCTGCAAGCACTTCTCTTTCTTCCAGGGACGAGCTTCGCCTTTGACGCACGCTGCCAGAGACCGGCGGGGCCTTTGGCGGGGCCGTGAGGGGCCTCATGCCGGGGACAGCCCCGCCCCGCGGCAGGAAACCTGGGCAGAGCGGCCCCACGCCTGCCCCGGCAGCCCTCGGCTGGCACCACTAAGATGGCCGCCGGGGGTACTAAAATGGCCGCCACAGCGACCACACAGCACCTCAGCAGGGAGCTCGCCCCACCCACCCTGGCTCTTCCTCATTCCATTGGCTGGGGCGCCGGCAGTGCCGCTCTCGATTGGCTCTGCCTGCAGCCCATCTCAACAGCAGAGGGGCTGCCAGGGAGCGCGGCATGAGGAAGTGGTGGCGGCCATGGGCCTGGTTGGGATGGGACCATCGGGCCGAAGGCAGCTTCCCCTTTGCTGGCAGTCCCGGCTCTGGAACGCCTTATGTTGCCCTTAAACAACTTTGCTGCAGGAGCGGGAGCATGTGGACAGCCGCAGTGGCTCCAGAGCCGGGTGGACCCGCTGTGGTGTGAGAAGCCCCCAGCTGGCCAAGGCCTGAGATGACAGGGCCAGGGCCTGCAGCCCTGCGCCGGCCAGGCAGGCCTGGAAACAGCACGGTCGCCTGCCATTTCAGTACCGGCCAGCCGCAGGTGGCCGCGCTGGGACAGGGCTGAGCTCGCCTGGTGTGGTGACCCTCAGCTCGCAGGAGGTATGGTTGCTGTCTGTGAATATATCGGGTGATGGGTGGCCAGAGGTCAGGAGGGGACGCTGGGTGGGGGAAACTAAATGAAGGGATGATGTTGACACAGAACAAATGATGCTAAACTGGGAGGTGTGGTGGATACACCAGCAGGCTGTGCTGCCATTCAGCGTGACCTGGACAGGCTGGAAATTTGGGCAGAGAGGAACCTGATGAGGTTCAACAAAGGCAAATGCAGGGTCCTGCACCTGGGGAGGAACAACCCCATGCATCAGTACAGGCTTGGGGCGGACCTGCTGGAGAGCAGCTCTGTGGAGAGGGACCTGGGTGTCCTGGTGGATGACAGGGTGACCATGAGCCAGCAGTGTGCCCTGGCTGCCAAGAAGGCCAATGGCATTCTGAGGTGCATTAGGAAGAGTGTGGCCAGCAGGACGAGGGAGGTTCTCCTTCCCCTCTACACTGCCCTAGTGAGGCCTCATCTGGAGTACTCTGTCCAGTTCTGGGCTCCCCAGTTCAAGAAAGATGAGGAGCTACTGGAGAGAGTCCAGCGGAGGGCTACGAGGATGGTGAGGGGACTGGAACATCTCTCCTATGAGGAGAGGCTGAGGGAGCTGGGCTTGTTCAGCCTGAAGAAGAGAAGGCTGAGAGGGGACCTTGTAAATGCTTACAAATATCTGCAGGGTGGGTGTCAGGAGGATGGGGCCAGACTCTTTCCAGTGGTGCCCAGCGACAGGACAAGGGGCAATGGGCACAAACTGAAGCACAGGAAGTTCCGTCTGAACATGAGGAAGAACTTCTTCCCTCTGAGGGTGACGGAGCACTGGGACAGGCTGCCCAGGGAGGTTGTGGAGTCTCCTTCTCTGGAGATATTCAAGACCCCCCTGGACAAGATCCTCTGCAACCTGCTGTAGGTGACCCTGCTTCAGCAGGGGGTTGGACTAGATGACCCACAGAGGTCCCTTCCAACCCCGAACATTCTGTGATTCTGTGATTCTGTAAACTGCTTGTGAAAATAGATCCACTGAGGGAGGGAATGATACTCTGCAATAGCCTTTGAATACAAATAGGAGAAAAACAGCCTTTGAATACAGAGGAGACTTGGTCAGTTTGTGAAACCAGTGGCTGGGCCCTGTGGTGAAGAACTGCGTTTGCTGCTCACAGCCTACTCCTCTTTCCTCAGAAGAGTCCGCTCCATGTCCATGAGACCAATCTGCTGCGTCTTGTCCTCCCCTGAGGGGAGAGCCCCAGGTTGAAAGCTGTGCCCAGAGTTGCTCACAGAGGAGATGCTGGCCAGTGGCACATCCAGTCTGGTGCTGTAAAGGGAGCGGGTCTGGAAGCCTCGCCATGCTTACAGCACGGGGCCCTCAGAGCCACCCGCCGTGGTTCTCCACAGGGCGCGCTCGCCCTTGCTCTCACTTCAAGAGCTCAAATCTGGCTCTGGCCATTTCTCACTTCACCACAGCTATTGCCAGCAAAGGAGCTGACCTGGGCCTCAGCCGGGTGAACTTCTAGAGGGGGGATGCACGTCAGGCCCTGGCAGTGCCAGAGACACGAAGCACTTTCAGGCATTGCCCCAGAACTGTAAAATCCCCTTCTGTTATTCTTGCTCTAGTGTGAGAAAGCGATATGAAACACAGGAGAAATTATCTTCTCTGATCTTCCCTTACCAGTATCTTTCCTGTGTCTGGATCTCTGAGCTGCCTTATGGGGCAGTAACATCTGTTTTCCTTCCTCCGTTTTTGTCGGAGGGCACCTGACCCATCTCCCAGGCTGCAGGAGCTCTGCCCGTGCTGACCCAGGTACCTCGCTGTCCATGCTGGTCCCATAATGCCTGCTCTTACAGCAGCCCTACTGTTCTCTTGGTCTGGGGAGGAATGTTTAACCCACCCTGTGCCTCTCCTGTACCTCGTCTGGTAAGAACTTGCCAGTAAACTCTACCTGCGTTTCTACTCTTGCAGATTGCGCTGTCGATTAAGGTTGGCCACAAAAAGTCTGTTTTCTGAGAACATTTCGCTGGAGATCTTCACGCCCCTGCCAAGGTATGTCATTTCTCATGTTTAATGACATGAAAAGTTACAATTATTAGCATATAAGCAGAACAAAACTATGTAACTTAAACAGTGACAGGCGGTATCTGTGAACATTCAAAGTTCACAAGCAGCAAACAGTCTTTTTGTTAAAAAGCTTCTCTTCCTGTCATTATCTTGGTGGAGGCTCAAAAGGAGCACAAGGGGAAACCCTGTCACTACCCAGAACAGATTTTTCCTTGAAGTAGCCACAACCAGCCTCTCCTGAACACTAAGGCCTCAATTCAGGAAAATTCATCTGAGCAGAACAGCTGCTTCAGAGGGAAAAAAAAAATGTCCTTCAGTACCGGGGAATTTCACCCAGAAGAGAGAGGAAAGCGTAACAAAACCCAAAACCAGGAAGGGAAAGCCAGACAGATTCCCATTAGGATACGGTACAGATTTATCAGGGAGAGAAGCCACCATTCCAGCAAATTACCAAGGGCAACAGTAGATTTTGCAGCTCCTGAGGTCTTCAAACCCAGACCAGACCGTCTCTGAAGGGTGAATGACACCCCTGCTCCCAGGAGGGACTGCTGTAGCTGCTGAGGCACGGCCGCGGTGCAGAGGGGATGGCTCCTGCCCCGAGCTCGCGCTGCCGGGCTGCGGTGTGCCCGCTGCGTGCGCGGGAGCCCCGGCAGAGCCTTTCACGCAGCCCGACTGTCCCGGGAGCGGCAGCCACTGCTCGCCAGCTCGGCGAGTGGGCCTCACCCCGCTGCCCACCACCTTTACCCCTCCTGGCTCCGGTGAACCGCACCCACCGGTCAAGCAAGACCACCATTTGGCCGTCAGCAACCAAAAATTTCAGAAGGAGGGGGGGAGCCTGCAGAAGCCTGCACTTCCACTGCTGCTGCCTGTCCCTCACGCCTGCTGTGTCTCGACCGAGGCAGGGCTGACTCACTGCAGCGTGCTCCGGTGGGCAAGCTCCCGCCGCCTGCACCACGGCCAGGGAGGGAGCACAGGGGTTTCCTGCCGTCGCAGCGAGACGGGGCTTTCGCACGCTGAGCTGCCTGTAATGGGAGCAAAAAGAAGGGGCTTTTGGCAGGGGGGCCAGAGCCACCTCTTCCCACCCGTGCTGCCGCCAACTTTTCCAAAGGGGTCAAGGGTGGCCTGCGTTCGCTGCTCCCTGTTGGCTCTGTCGCATTGCCTGCTCTCCAAGTCTCAGGCTGCCAGCATCTCTCCCCTGGATAACTTGGCTGGTGTTAGTTTGTGTTAAAAACGGTATGTTTTTTTAATGGCTATAAATAAGTTAAAACTGCATCTTTAATTAATCACTGCACTTTCTGTTGTAAGTGGAGATTTTTTGTAATGACTCGTTTATGATTTTAAGATGCCATTTGCTCACTGTCAGGTGTATCTAGCTTTGATCCCTCCGTGTTTAACAGGTTCAGGACAGAGAGAAAATTTCATCAATGAAGGATTCTAATCCATTTAGTCCAGAGCAAATGGTTGGCTGCTAAGGAAGTGGTTGAGCAAATGCTTCTATCTAAGCAACAGTGAACTTCAGGCAATAGACAGTGTGTTCATAATCTTAAAAACATTTGAAACTAATCTTAAAATGTTTATTTTTCACTCACACAGGTTTGAAGTTGGAAATACATATGTCTGGATGACTAAAACATGAACAACAAATAGGAGCAGCAGCGTGTAAAGTATAGAGATGTAGAAGCATTAATAGAAATATTTCTAGTATAGCAGCTATTAAATGATTTTTTTTACAGTTTGGAAGAAGAACCCATATGTTTATAGGATTCTTCCCCCCAATTAAAGTGTATGTGTATGTGTGAGTGTGTCTTTCTCTAAATATTATTTTGCCACACACACACACAGAGTGCATGTATAAAACTGTCTTACGGTGAAGTGAGAGCTGCTGCTCCTTTCATTTCTTGTCCCACTGGCAGGCAGGCAGGGACACCGGACCCAACGCCATCAGCGTCTGCCCAGGGCACGGCTCCGAAGGCCAGCGGGTGCCCGCTGCCCCCTCCCACGCCGCTGCAGGCCCGCGGGACCCCAGCCTGGCGCGCCCCACACAGCCGGACTGTGCCCGCCGTTGCCAGCAGCAGCAGCTCAGCCACGCCGGGCTTCGGCCCTTTGCCGAGAGAAACGAGTGACAAGCAGGTGACTGGGTAGCCAAAAACGTCGTTATTTCCCCCCCCCGCCCTTGTTTTCTCAAGGGAGCACACAGATATTTTATATAGGATGTGAGTAAGCCATGAAAAGAACGATTGCATTGGAACTACCAAAAAAAAAAAAAGAAAAAGCTTTTAAAAATTGCTGTCCCTCAGCTCCCAGACAACCCAAGCCTGACGTGCAGTATACGGTCTGTCTGCTAGGATCGAATCCAGGCACTCGCTACTTTGTTAGCTTAAGAATTTTGAGCATTTTTTTCCATTTATCTGTATTCTCCCCAAAATCATTTCACACATTTCTCAGATACATCAATCCTTCCGGCATTCCTCTAGACGCTCAGTAGGATGCCCTGCTATAAATATAATAAAGCCTTTTATTATGTCCATTAACCATGGACATGTGTGCTCCAAAAGTTTCCTGACACGCAGTCATTTGTGGCTTTTTAATTACAAACAGAAAATATCTACCAGCAAAAGGCGGCAGCAGCCTGGGTCCTCCTGCGTGCCTTCAGAGCGCGCGCTCCGAGGGGCCGAGGGCCCTCGCACCCTGCGCCTGCGCCCGAGGGAGCAGCCGGCAGCACAGGGGCCCACGCGTGGGCGGGGCGGGTTTGCCAGCCGGGCCGACCCCGGGGCTGACGCCCCTTTCCGCACCCCCGGCACGCTGACCAGCTCTTCCCGACACGCAGACGTGCCCCCCCCCCCCCGTTTTACAGGCCTTGTTCCCCTCGAACTCAGCAGAAAAGAAACAGGGCCCAGTAAATTACTTGACAAATTAAGTCATATTTATTGAATGCGTTTTATTTCAACAACCAAAAAATTCTAACAGCCTAACAATGCACATAAGTTAAAAATTAATTATCACTTAGTGATAACAAAGATAAAGTTGATTTACATGGAAAAAAGAACATTTACAATATGTTAATCCTTATTCACATTGTTGATACCGCAATAAAACACAATTTGTTTTTTTTATTTTTTATTTCACAAAAAAGGCGGAAAATTGTGCTTTGTTAAGAGGCACTACAAGAAAAGTTTCTTTCTCCAAATAGATATTATATGATGGATATTGAATAAATAGACATATATGCATTGTAATTCGCAAAGTTCTGGCAAGACCACAGGCTAAAATGCCCACAGATTCACTTAGAACCACTGCAAAATCGGCAGTGAAATTAAAAATAAAAAGGCAAGACTCAGCATTGAAAAAATACCTAATAAAATTTTTGGTTGAAGTGTAAAAGATACCAAATGTTGATGCCATCCATCACCAGATGAACCACCTTGCGTAGCTTGGCAAAATTCAGTTTCCTTTCAAACGCATGGAGTGATTTCGGCTACAGGATAAGAAGACAAGTTTTGAAAGAGTAGCTCCGAGAGAAACGTAAAGCAGCGACCACTCAAATGCTGATTAAAGCTGCGGCGTACTACAGAAACAAAGGATGAAGAGCAAACGGGGCATTAAGTAGGCAACCCACCATCATTTTGCAAAGGTATATGAAATTTATGCAGAGATACTCTTTATGTTTCAAACATTAGTTTTGAAAAATTCACTTAAAAACTCCAGAGGTTACTGAGCAGCTAGAATTAGCTTGTATTGCAACGTCTTCTCCCTGTATATTGTCTGTTCTGAGTAAATATCTACATGTAGAGGTTTGTTTTTCGTCTTTTACTCCTACCTTTTATACCTTTCAAATATATAAATAGTATTAACAGTTATATTACATTGCCTGGTGTAATAAACGGAAAGTAACTTTCAAAGCGATATTGCATGAGGTCTTTGTCAAGGTCACATGAAAAGCCCACGTGAAAAAAGGAAGGAAAAAACCCGAGGCCTTGTCGGCAGGGTTATGGCTGCAGCTTGAGCAGGCGTCTGAAGTCGGTCCGGCCCGCGAGTGGCAACGGTGAGGGCTTGTCTTGCGCGGGAGCGAACAGGAAGTGCTACTTGGTGTCTCCTCGGACAGAGCCGGTGCCGCGGCGGGGTTGGACGCCCCAGCAGACTGCAGCTTCGGCGCTCGTGCCATGGAAGTCAGTCCGCGCCCGCTCCGCCTCCCGCACCGCAGCTGCTCGCGAGGCCGCCGCGGAGCCCTTCGGCCAGGCGCGGGTGGGCAGGAAGGGCCCCGCGGCGCTGGGGCTGCAGAGCGCCCGCGGCTGAAACCACACCACTGCCCTGGCACGAAACGCGTGGCACGGAGGAGGCCCGGCTACGGTGGAGACCCGGGGCTGGCGAGAAGGGCCGGCGGGCTGCCGGCCGTCTGCCTGGGCAGGGCTGCTGGGCGGCCGCGCTCGCTGTCCCAGTGGAACTTCACCCTCGTGTGTGTGCGCGTGCGTGCGTGTTTCACCTCCGCATAAACAAAAAGCAACAACAGGAAGGAAGCTTACGAATTTTAAGATCTGAAACAGAGAACAGGTAAATAAAATCCACAGTAAAATGTGGTTCATAGTATGAATTCCATACATCGGCTCTCAACACGTTCTCTTTCTTCTCTTTCAATAAAGACCTCGTTAACGGACAACTTCTACGCACTGAATTTCAGTTTTAGTCATTCTGAATCCCATGAAAATTCATCTGTTCACTACGGAAAGGACTGTCCGGAGAGTGGAACATGCTATATCCGTTTAAGTGTGCATTGCGTTTAAAGTACTTAAACTTACTAGTTTTCTTTTTAAGGTGCCCTGATTCGCTTTTCCACTTTCTTTTTTTTTTTTCCTCTTTTCTTTTTTTGGCAGTGTTGATTTACGTCTTTAAATACATACCTCCAAAATTACCCATCAAGTTGCCAGATAGGAAGCCATATAATAATAAAAAAAAAAAAAAATCAGGGATAAACATAGAAAATAAATAGGAATTCAAAAATAGTCACCACACCCTGAGAGCAGGCGGCAGTTTATCAAAAAGCCAAAGCAACTCATTGTGAAGTGGTTTTAACACATAAACAAGTCTCATCTTTAAAGAACTCATTTCACAGTCTATACTTTCAGGTTGTAAAGTTCTGTCCCATGCAATTTTAATATATATATATTTTATGTAAATATATATATACACACACAAAGTTGTAAATTTTCCTTCATTGATTTCATAGGACTCTTTCTTCCCGTTTACTTGCTAGATGTCCCTTTCATAAGTGCAAGATTAATGAAGGCATAATCCTACGTGATTACAACGATTACTTCAGTCAATGTAGGAAGGGTCACGCTCGAGCGTCTGTGTCAAGGCGACGTCTGATCGGGCAATGCTGAATTCATTCGGTTTGCACATGGGTCATGCGCAACGGAAACAAACGAACAAAAAGTAAAAAGAGAAGGAAACGAAAAATAAACCCAGAAAATCCTTGGATCAATGTATTGCTTTCTGCGCCCCTCTCTCACATTATCTCTGGTCGATGTCCGCTGGGGCCGCCTTGCTTTTGTCGGGGTTCTCCTCCTCAGGCTCCACTTTGTACATTTCCTCGGAGCCCTCCTCGCTGTCGTTCTCTTCCGACTCCGTCAGCAGCTCCTCATCCTTGTACTCTGCCACGTCGACCACCGTTCCCAAGTGCTCTTTTAGCTTCCCGTGGTGCTTTACGTGGTAACGCTGGTTCTGGAAGAATTTGATGATGGTGTGTTTGGGGAGATCCAGCTGAGCAGAGAGGGTGTGGATGGCTTCCTGATCGGGGTAGAGACCCACGTCGTGGATAAAGCTTTGAAGGATACCTAGAGCTTCCAAGGAGATCTTGGTACGGGATCTCGGCTTTTTGGCACAACTGTCCTCAGTGGGCGGCGGAGGAGCCTCTTCTCTGCGTGGGGAGTTCTCCTTCGCAGGCTGGGACTGCTGTCTGTGCAGCACCTACAAGACCAAACAGACACACGCTTCATGTACCTGCTGACCCCTCGGTGCCTGCGGTGAGGGCACTTCTACAGCTCTTTACACAGGGTCTGCTGTGTTTAGGTCAAGAAAAGCAGCAATTAGCATTCATTTTCCACTACCTTTCTTACCTGTAAGACAGCTGCACCAGTAACTGCAGACTGAAAGGAGACAGTGATATAAAAGGCAAACGATACAAAATAAATATAAACCCAGCAAAATAAATACCAAATGTGGGTAATAAAAGGAAATATAAAATATCCAAAATAAAAATACAGTCAAGAGGTATTACAGTCTCGTGGTGGTGATGACTGGCCCGTTGTCCCAGCTCCGGCAGGCCGCTCTCCCGCTGTGCTCCTCTCCTCCCCCCTCCCTGTCTCCTCGCGTCTTTTTGGGCTAGAGACCCTCTCTGCCTCTCCAGGACGCCAAGTACCACAGAGGCCTCGTCACACGGGGGACTGTCAGGTGCTACTTTATCATGAATTTATCATTAAAATATTTGGCATTCAAATCCGTCAAATCTGCTTTACGACAAAAAAAAAAACCCAAGTCCAGCCATTTGTTAAGATTTCCCTTCCACGGCGAGCGACACCGTAGTCGGTTCAGCTGCTTCGCAGAGCTGGCTGCGATGTGTCTCTTGAACAGATTTCTCTGTATTACTTCTGTACTAATTTCTCTAGTTGAGGAGTTCTGAGTTCAAATAATTGTATCCCCCCGTTCTGAGCAACCCTCTGGGCAAACGTGGTTTTCAGGCTTATAACAGATTTTCACCAGCAGTATCTCCTTTTCGGCAAGTTTAAAGAAAGCATATGTAGCTCTTAATTTTCCTAACAGCCACTTGAAGTGACTAAGAAAGGCCCTTGTACAGCCCTGATTCCAGGGGAAAAATACCTGCTCTGAACTGCTGGAAATACAGAGGAGCGCCATATGCTTTCTTTAAAACCAAACCTATACAAGAGAGATTACTGGCAGAAATCCCCTACAGGCCTGAGGGCTGTAATTGCCCAGAGATTTCTTCAGATGCAGGGAAACAATTATTAGAACTCAATGCTACAGCGCTAACAAAATCAATATGGATAAATTATTTCCTTCCACAAATAAGAGGGAATTCTGGCTCTTCACCCAAAGAAGAAAACGTCTTTGCTGCCAACTGTGACATGCAGAAAAACAACCCTGCGTTAAAGCTCTCTACAGGGGAAAAAAATAAGGATAAATAATGCAAGTGTGCTGAGAACTTGCACTGAATTTTACACACGTACGGAGCCCCCAGTAAAACGCTACACTACTCAAGTTATTACTGCAAGAGGAAGTCCGCTGTGGAGCATCAGCCTGTTACGCAAATAAATGAAGAGGCTCTGTGCCCAAAAGCCCTTTATTCACTCCCTTCTCCAAACGCTGCTGTCGTGGTAACGCACAGCACCAGCGATCTCCAGCCACAGCTGCTGACAAGCACGTCCCCGTCGCCAGCCCCTGCCCGCCGCACACGCGCGGCCGAGGAGCCGAGCCCGGGGCAGACGCTGCGGAGATCGCCTGACCGCAGTCTGGCCCAGGGCTGGCTTGGCCTCCGCGGCAGGCGGCCGGCCGAGGGGCCACGCCGCCGGCTGCTGCTCAGCCCGGCCAGCGAGGCAGGACCCGGCGCCACGGCCCCACCGCCTCGAGGAGCCTGGGCGCGTGTGCGAGGGCGTGCGCACAGACACACGGCACCGCCGTCACTGAGCGAGGATCGTGGCGTGACGGAGACCACCCGGACAAGGAGCAGCTCCACACCGTCAGCGAGAAGCAGGGGTCTCTACTGGTGGCAGGCAGGGCCTGCCACGCTCCTGGCAAGAGACGCTGGTGGGAAGAAGCGCTGCAGATGTTTTCTGGTGCCAACAGATTGATTTTCCTCCCAGGCATGTAAACACTCAGGGTGTCACAGAGCTAACCAAGGAGCTGGGGGACAGGAGAAACTCGAATGGAAATGACGGATATTCTGGTTTATGTTCTATTACATCTCTTGTAATAAAAAGACCATAATGTTCCAATGAACAGAATCACTCCACTGCTCTTTGAGGACTTCTTCTTTGTCGATGGGTTGTTCTCAAAGAGCAGGACTGGCATTTCCACAGAGAGGGGCTACAGACGAGGGTCGGGTCCGTACCTGCGTCAGCAGGGACCACTGCGAGCAGAGAGCCGGGATGGCTGACACCAGCCGAGGACCAAGCCCCATCCATGCGCCGCACAGCCCCTGCCCACGTTATCTCCCCTGCTGTGCCCTCTGTCCTGTCCCCTGGCACTGTAAGGCCCAAAGCAGCCGGAAAGAAAAGGATTTCACACCGCAAACAAACAGCGTCATCCCAACAGCCTCCAGCAGCATTGCTAATCGGAGGCGGAATTCGAGTAGCGGCTAACAGAGATAGAAACACCTCCAGAAGGAGTACGGATTACTCGGTTCCTTCTTGCTGGAGTTGGAAGTGGGCTTTTTTTTCCCTTTTCAGTTGACAAATAGCACGAGAAACAATCCAGCCTGAAAAATGTTACAAGACTTTCAATCAAATATAATGATGAAAAAAATCCAACAATACAGGATCAGCAGCAGTAAAATGTTTAATTTGAAGGAGATGAAGAGATGCCTACAGCATCTATAAAGCAATCAACCAAAGAGAGGGCTGAGAGCGGGAGAGGAAGAATAATCTTACTTAACCCTTCCTTTTCTGGAGTGACCTCTCCATCCTCTCCCGAAGACAAAACATATAACTTGGGGGTTATCAGTGTAAAATACTAGAAAAAGGTTGTATTTGACTTACTGTTTTCCTAAATAACACAAAACTCTAAAGCTGCTCTTACAACCGATAAATCTCAGGATTTCACTGACTTCTGGGGGCTAGCTCTGGCTTTCCAGTGGCATTAACAAAGGGTTTCAGTGACACAACATTATCTGTATACAGGGAGAGGGGTAACCACGCAGAATTTCCTTTTGGGTTTAGGCTGTGATCACTTTGTATTTCCTTCCGATAATATGGGCTGTTCAACACAAAAAAGCATGCTTTTCTATGGGGAACAGATCAACCGCTGCGACACACGATACAATACGAAATCTAAACTACCTTTTGTCAAGTATTTGAACTACATTTGTAAAGCACGCTGGTCGATTTGGCTGATTCGCTCACTTCCCGTCCGGCTCTGCTGGCCACAGCCTCGTAGGGGAAACTGCCCACTTTCGGCAGTTCCAGGTCTTCCCACGGGAGCTGGCGCTGGGCTCGGAAGGTGCACATCCCAGCGTGGGTGCACCGTGCCCCCCTCCCCGCTCACTCCCCCCAGGCCCTTGCCCACCCCTCACCGGCCCCCGCGGGGCAGCCGCCCCCTCCTGCACAGCCAGCACCATCTGGAGCCGACTTCCCTCCCTCCCTGCTCACCGACGGCCCGTCTACTTTCAAATCAAATGTGAAGATATAGATTTCCTTCCATGCCCACAGGACTGATTTTTTCCATCCCTTCAAGAGATTTCATTTTTAAACTCTACAGGCATGGCTGCCTGCTCAGCGTTTCAGAACAGCGCGCGTACGGAAGGCGCTGCTGCAGGAAGGTCCACTCAGGTAGATTTGAACCTCGCAGACAAACTCATTTTTTTCAAACAAATTAACCAACCCTGGCAGAAAACTTGCAAGAAAACAAGTATGATGGCAGTTGACTTTAAGAGATAAAGCGACTGGTCTTAAATCGCACTGTAATGAAACACGATTTGAAGGCCGCAATGAAAACCAGCTGGAAGCCATGTGTAAAATATAATAGTACATGCCTACAGGGAAGGAAGTGAGATATTGAATGATTAAGTTTAGGAGAGTTATATAATGTAGTGTATCATTACGGGAGTGATCAGGATTACTTGTAATAAGCCAAGGGTTTGTGGTCTTTCCAAAATCCAAAGCCAAGAATCACTGGGGGGAAGGGATCACCACACTGTTTTACACGTATCCGCTCCCCGCGTCTCGGGATGCTCCCGCGGGACAAACCTGGCCTCGGCAGCCTGGGACAGCCGCGTTCCCACAGAACAGAGGTGAGCGACGAACGCCACGTCACCGCAGCCCGCGTCGGCACTGCATTTCGTTCCGGACGGACGCACTGTCCCACCGATGGCCGTCTCCACTCCCGCCCACTTTCCAGGTAGGCCAGACAGGTGAAAGCGGCCAGGTGCTACGGGGAGCCCGGCAGGACACCTGAGCTGGGCACACACACGCTCCCGGGCACCAACTGCAGCGAGGCCCCGGCTGACAGCACTCACCCTGCGAAATGCCACCTCTTGTCACCTCAGCAGCCGCTGCAGCGGATCAGAACGGGGACTGCGTTTCCACGGGAAAACGCCGAGCTCTTTTCTTTCGTAGTGGGGTGCTGCTCTTGCCTTTGCCGGCAGGATTAGTCGCGTGAGCTCCCTTCCAGCGGGCCTCGCTGGGATGACTCTGAGAGCAGCGTTACATCCTCGGAAGACAAGACTGTGCACGTGCATCAGGCCGGCCCTGTCGAAGGGACCTCGCCCTCCTCTGCGCATGGGCAGAGCGCGCACCCTCAGGTACCTCGAGTGGCTTGTGCTGCCCAGTGCCCACTCTCCTAACCCAGACCCACACGCAGCAACGCTGAGCGGAGCGGCCGCCTCTCCTCCATTTGTCTATTTATCTAAGCTATCTACTCCGCCAACCAACCTTACACTCGCTGCTCCAGGCTCTCGCAGCGTATCTTCTTGCACAGAAATGTGCAAGCAGAGAACAGAGCGGCTGCTGCCATAAACAGGCTTGCGCCCCGACAGCCTCCTGGTCTGGGGCTCGCAGGGGTAAGCGCGTTAATTAGACGCACTCACTGTGCCAAGACACTTTACAGGTTTCCTAGGAATGTCTGTACAAGAAACTGTAGCAGAAGTTACAATTTGCACCTGCGTTCATTTCTTTCCTCTTAAAAATGGGGTTGTTAGACTACTCTTTTTTTTTTTTTCCTCCTTGCAATAATATATTCATTTAGGTAAACACTGCAGCACTGGTCGCAGCTCCAAATGAAGTATTTTCTTAGGGCTCATTCGCTCAGTGGTGATTTCACACCTTGACACCATAAAGTTGTGTTAAAGACCGTGGTTTAGTTTCCTTGCTTTTCTTGGATTATACAGTATCCTAAGGTCAAAACTCAGGAAAATCCAAAACTGTTATTAAAAAAGAAAAAGTATCTATGAAGTGATGACAAATTGCAGACTACAGGTGTTAGATTACATTTTGACTCCAGGCAGGTTTAATATACTTTAGTTTCCTTTTACAATTGCCCTTAGCAGGTACTGTTATCGGTAAGGGATTTAAAAAAATATATACAGTACTCAATAAAAGAAGACCGTGTCAAAAGAAATCAATATGAGCGTGCAAAATGGTAGGAAGTCTGACATGGATAAATATGTTCACTTTCATCTAACTTCAGACTGAGCTTCTTTTAATTTTGAGGCTCAAACGCTAACTGCGCATCCTGTGCATTTTCCAATGCAGCTCAGTAATTGCTTCACTACAGTAAACACCATTATTAGAGATAATTATAATAGATGTTTGAGACACGATGGACCCCATCTGATGAAAGTCAGACCAAATCAGCCAGCCAGAGCTGGTGGCTACAACAACTTGTAACCCAGCAGCCCTGGGTCCCACCCAGCTGCAAAGACACAGTAAAAAAATCCCAAACAGATATTCAGGTCTCTCCCATCACCTTTCATCTGCTACTGATGACCACTGGAGCCAGAACATTGGATCAGACAAACCCCACGTCCCAAATCTATCAGCTCTCCCAGCCACACAAAAGGGGAGTCAGAGGGAACTGTGAGGGAGAAATGAGCTCCACAGGGCACCCAAAGTCAAAGGCAAGTTTGGTTTCCAGGCTGGAATGTGAGCTGGTTGAAGTGACTCATTTCAACATCTTTGGAGCACACTCGCCACATGCGTCCCTGCGCTGTACGGCGGTCGGTCGCCTTCCTCACGGGCAGGAAACAGGCAGCCATCTGAAACACGGCAAGACACTGAACTGAACAAACACCCAGTCTCTGAAAGAGCAGCCCCGTCCTGCAACTCTTCTCCAAGACCAAACTCTCAAAGTTGGTCAGTAAGGTGACTACAAAGACAACAGGAAGAAAGAAAAAACAAAAAAATAACAGAACTTTCAGCTGTCCGTTGCTTTTGCTATCCCACGCAAAGCGATACGCGTAAGCGCTAGCAGAGCACAACAAATCTTGACTCGACGCCGGGGGGGAAGGTGTCTCGCCCCCCCGCAGCACACGCTGCTCCCATTAATACTAACAGGAGCTTAGCACGCATCAAAGAGCAAATACACCACAAAACATTTTTAAGAGCTATCATCTCTGGAGATAAAACATAAATTACAGCCTGATTACACAGCGCTGCTAAGAGGCTACACGTGCAGTGCAGCTCGCAGCGACAACTGGAGATGACCAGATAACTTCTGGACAGGTTTAAGGTTACCGTAAAACATCTGTACAGAGGAATCTTCCCTTCTCTTTGCTTTCCTTTCAAGAAGCCGTGGCACTGCTGTCTGCACAGTTGTTTGAAGAGTGTTTACAAATCAGCTTGACAAAGAGGGAAAAAAAATTCTGCCATCGCTTGACCACAATCATGATCTTATTCTTCAGTAATGTGTGGTTTATTTCCCTTTCCTGATCTCTCTTAATAGACAGCACGTGCCTACACAATAGCCATTATTTTGTCTGTATAATGTTAAAAAAATAAATCACAAAACTCTGACAATGCAGAGCAGTGTCCCGGTGTTTCCTGGGGTAACTGCTCTCCCTCGAATGCTAACTCAACTCTTCCCACAAAAGCACAGGCACAACTTTCATTGCTGCGCAAGTGCCTGAGAACTGGCTGATTTTATGGGGTAGCATAAATGAGCTCATGCTGATGGACGTTAGTGGATTAGCTCTGAATTTCCCATCTTTGACTGGTTTAAGCCAGATTCCTAGGTTTACTGCACAGCAACTGCGGCCAGCAGTAGATATCCCTTTCTGAAATACCTCGCCGCAGCCCGGGAGGTTTGGCAGCCACGGCTGTGCGGCACGCAGGTGGAGCCGGCACGTCCCTCCTGCACAGGCACACAACGGGCCAGATTCGTTCGGCTTCTGCTGGCACAAAGCAGGGTGCTGGTGGCAGAGAGGCCGCTGCAGCCAGGCCGCGTTGCGCAAGGCCGCTGCAGACTCTGTCCTGCAGGCACGGGTGATGGATGGCTCCATTGTCTGGGGACCGGGCACGGCCAGCACAGCCGGCTTGGGGCTGGCTCGCCGTGGCCCCGGCAGGCGGGCAGGACTGCGCCGCCTCGACGAAGGCATGCAAGCCTCTCCTGCCGGCAACCTGCGGCAGCCTCCTCCCGCAAGGGAAAAAGCAGCAGCCCCAGAAAGGGTCGCGCTGCCCTTCTGCATGGCGATGCTAACTGGACTCCCACTCAAGAGGGGCTTTCAACGTCTGTGAACGCATCGAGGGCCGCCAAACCTTCCAGTTAACACTGACCTCCTTCAAAACAAGACCATGAGCTTTGTGGGCCTCTTACTTGCCTCTTCCATGCTTTCTCCTGCAGCCCTAGCAAGGCTCTCTGGTGTGCTGCAGAGCACAGAGCCCTGCTTGGCAGTCTCCGAACAGAGACAGAGCTTGGCTGCGGTTGGAGGGAGGGTCTGTCACAGACTTTGGGTCGATGCTGAGTTTCCCCATCCCAACCATGCTAATCCTAATGAGGAGGTGGCAGAATGCCACAGGAACTCAGGAAGTAACAAAAGGCTTTTTGGTTTGCTTTTCTGCAGACGAAATACTTCTTATATCCTCTATATTTTCTTGTTTAATTAACACTACACACATTCTCCTTTCCATTCGAAAATCAGAAGAGCATCTGCGGGCCGCGTGAGCAAGATCTTCATCGACAAGCCCCAACCTAGAGCCACGCTTAAGGCCAAGCTCTAAACCCCTAACCGTGGTGGCACGGACGGCGCCACTGTAATCATGTTGTTTTCCAGTTACTCAGATCAGGAGTAGGCACCGCGTTATTTCAGGAAGGATATGTTTGGGTTAGACGCTGCGTTCTGGGGGGGTGCATGGGGGGGGTAATTATTTGTCCCATCAAACTGTTTTAGGTCCTCACAGCTGGCTATTTGGGGTTCCAGGAATATCCAACGGTACTGCTAATTTTTACAATGGGGGCAGTTAGAAGTCAGAAGAACCTGACTGTTATGGTTAGTGAAAATAGTAGATTTGTGCTGATAAAACACTACTCAGCATGTTTTTTGCTTTCTAGACGTAACCACCAATGCACTTAATAACAGGACTTGAGCAAACTATACTGTGTGAATCAAACACATAAAAGTATAAATACTCCTTTTTTTAGAAAGCAAATCTTTAAAAGTGCATTATAATCAACTACCATGGTAAAAGGCAAAACATCCAGCATTACCGCACATGCAACTGGCATAATGCGCTTTATTATACCCTTAGCTTGAAACTGGGTAAATAAAAATCAAATGACCAAAGTGCAGTCTCCCGCACAGATTAGGGCACTGAGGACAGGAGGCCTTGCAGAATTAGATCTGAAATCCTTTGTCGTCCCGATCACTCTGGAAAAGGTGGACACGTCCGGAAGACTGGGGAAGCTACGCTGGTGTTGCTGCTCGCCGCGTCTCACTACTCTGACCTGAACCTATTTTATAGGGTCTGGATGCTGGAAGGAAAGGTCTTTACGGAAAGTAAACAGCACCTGCAGCTCACATGCACAGTACTGGAAAATATGCAGCTGGGGAACAATACGCAGTTGTTCATTTTTAACAAAATGGCTGAACACATGGCCAGGGCGGCAGCATCGGGACGAGGCGGAGGACGGCACTGTTACAGCCCTGGGACCGGCCCCCGGCTTTGCCGCTGCCTGCGGTGGGGAGCTCAGCCCGCGGCAGGCTATACACACCCCACCGCGGGGCTGAGCTCACACTCCGCACAAGCCTCAGCCTGGGCAGATCTGTGTGCAAGGAGACCCAGGCTTTTGCCAGAAATGCAAACCACCCTTCTCTGCTTCTTTAAGATTAGAATTGTGTGGCATTTTTCAGTCAAAAATCTTTCTTTTGGTCAAAAAAGTGGACCAAGTGACATCAAAGCACTGCCTAAACAAAGTCTACTTTGCCAAGCCGTTTGCCTGGGGCAGTGGGGGGATGGACACTCTGACAAAGTTCAAGCAGTTGTTTCGGCATTTTTCATGGAACAGCATATTCTGGTTGCTTTTATTCAGAACAACTTTTGCTCTTCAAATTCTCCCTGTTCTCATTTAAAGCATTATGTTGCTCTGAACTGCTGCAAACCTTTTCTTTTTTTTACTTTAACTGAAAATAATAATTTTAAAGGCACCAACATATTTTTTTCTTTCAGTATTTCAGAAATGCCAGCAACTCCTTAAACTTAGCTCAAGCATTTCTCTAGCTCTAGGCTGTACCACCCAAGGAACGGGAGCTCACAGCCATCCATCTACCCACCCACCTCCTTCACCATCATATTTACAAAGGGTCGTACTGATGGGAGCTCTGAAAGAATGAAATGTAATGCAGTTTATAAAAGGAGCTGGATGCGAATCTTTCCTATCACAAAATCCAATAAAGCTTATGATTTTTATTGCATGTGGGAGTCCTCTGGTCTATGTAATACTGATTAGCAGCTTGGCCAGTAAGTCTGATAAAACCAGAAAGCACTTTCGAATATATTCTGGCCAGAGACACCTGGGAGTGCAGCGTATGTGCTGCAGCTGATGGCCCCAGGGGCACGCACGTACCCCGGGATTTCTTCCTTGGTTCTGTTCCATCTCACCATGGTTTTGTTCCACTCCCTCCAGAAAGAACGGCTCCAAGCCTCTCTTATCCTTCAGTCTTCCCAGAAAGGAGGCATCATCTCCAGACTATCCCCCCTCACCTTTCCAACACGCATGAACCCCCAAAATTTACAACCTGCTTGAGTCAGGGCTCCGGACTGGGCTTTAATGGATCCAAAATGGAGCAACGCAGCACTCTTACTCCTGATCTCATTTAAACAAGGGAACATCAGCAATAACGTTACTTCAAGCCAGCAATGCTTCCCCGGTGCTAATCAGGCTATTAAAAAGGCACAAGCAATTAGTTAGACACAGAGGGACAAAGACAACCACAGAAATGAATCAAAACCAGCAAAAAATTAGAGATTAAAAGTAATAATACTCCTTTCAGCAAACCACAGTCTGAATGCATGATAAGTGGCTAAAAGACACAATCACTGCAAGATCTACAGACAAAAAAATGTCTCCTGACTGAATGAAATGCAAATTAAACTTGCTCTGGTACAGAAGCATTTCCTTCATTGGGCAGTACTCACTGCCATCAGGAAATCCAGACCTGTTCACTGCAGACGTGGGCTGCTGCTGCTGACCCTCCCTGATCTCGCTTAAGGAAAACACACACGCTCAAAGTCAACAGCTGGGGAAAGGAAGAAAATCCCAAACGCGGCAGACTTGCTAGAAGAGATTTCCACGGAGGTTCCCTCCCCAAGGAAGCAGATGGTTTTCAGTTAGTCAGGGTCAGGGACTGCCCGTGTGGTTTCCTGCCTGCCTGCATAGCTTATCTCAATCCCATCAAGATACGCAGGCTGAAAAAATTAGAATGGCTAAGTACAGAAATTAGGGAAACTAAATACAAGTGAGCCTTGGTTTTCACTTCTGCAGCCAAGCAGCGGAATCTGTGCCCACAGGTGGGACGAACGCCGCGCTGCCGGCCTCTCTGCCGGGGCAGCCACGTCGGGCTGCAGCACATCACATCTGCAGAGGCCAGGTCAGGCGCCTGCCCAGGCACCACAGCTGTGCCTAACTCTATCTGAAACGCTCTGGGAGACAGCTCAGCTGCTCCGAAAACACCCCTGAGCTCAGCTTACAGCCCTGCCTGCTTTCGCCGTGGTGCGTACCCCCACCCGCAGTCCCGCCAGTTGCACAGTGTCTCCTCATCCATGCTTGCAGCCCTCGGAGCGGCAGCACGCACGCACGCACACGGAAAGGGCGTTCTCAAATTAGAGCCCGAAACCCAGACGAGATCTGAGCGAAGGACAGTTTCACTCTAAAGGAAATCTCTTGAGGTCAACCAGCAATTAACTGAAAGGTTCTGATTGAATACACTATCGACTGCGCTCACATCAGACAGCTTCCTGTTTATTATACCTTAACGGGCTGTGTAGGTGCCAAGACATTAAACTGTCAATAATCTGTTAATACTAAAAAGCTCCTCCCTCCTTACGCCCCCATGCAAATAATCTCAGGCTAAGAAACTGCACTAAAAAGACGGAAATTCTTGAAGTGAGATGGAAATGAGCTTTTTAGGGTATTTCTTTGCATGGTTCCAGCTGAACGTACAGCAACATCCATAAACAATATAACACACAGTCTATAACTACACGGAAATAATTGTGTTAAAAAAAATCAGACATGATTGAGACCATATCCTGAAATCTGGCTTTCTTTTCCAAGCCATCTTTAAACAGTCTAAGTTAAATTTAATTAACAATTTACAACAAGGAGAGAGAAGTTATTTAAAGAGAGGCCTACAGGTCCTTAACATTCAGTGTCTGGGAAACAGTTGTATATAAAAAAAAAGTTTTAATGAATTTAATAGAGAAAAGCACTTTAATTAAGTGCTGTCAAAGAGGATTGTATTAATGACTGCACACAAAGGAATTTAAAGCAAGCCAAGTATATTTAGCAAATAGGAAGTAGGCTTTCAGAGGCTGCAACTATTTATGTTTCTGCCATTGCAACGCATCTAGGAGATCGCGTTGCCAATTGAAAGCAGTTATGTTATTAGATATGATTTTATTTATTACGGATTATTAAAATTTCAAATGCTGCAGGGAATACATTTATTTCACTTCTAAAATGAAAGAACAAAAATATTTCCTGCTTGTTCAGTAAGTGAAAAAATAGAAAAGGAAATAAATAATAAATAACAATAATAACTTTGCACTTAACTAGTGAAGTGCTGTCCAGACAGATCTTTTTATGGGGCCCGCTGAGTCCTGGAATTTCAGCGTGTCTCTCACGTGCTGCTGCAGCCGGATGGATCCGCAGCTGCCACCGCACCTTTCCCCAGCACAGCACGGACAGAGGAGCCGGCTCTTACTCCTCACAGGCAGGATACAACTCCTCATTGTACCCTGCCGTAGCACAAGGGACTTCCGCAACACTCTGCACGTTTTGAATCTAAAAATCACCAAAATCCCAAGAAGGAAAGAGAGACCCAGGTTGCCAAGCTTTTTGCAAGATGGAGAAGCCCAAGGTTTTGCAGACCTAACCAGGAGCCTCAGCGACGCAGCGCTCGTACCAGCCCCGGCCGCCACGGGTCTGCACGCAGCCCTTGTGCAGACCGCGCTGCCTCGCTCCCCAGCCACGCGATGGGACCTGGGGTGGGAAGGAAGGGGCTCTTCACAACCCCCCTGCCCGCACGCCTGGGATTCAAGTGCAGCACATCACATGGACATGGCCTAGTAAGAGCGTAACGCAGAGAGCCAAACCATAAACTTGAGAAAAAGCAACTAGAAAATTCAAGGGTGTCAACATTATTTTGTATTATGATGGCACAAACAGCATAAAACTAAATCTAATCTAAACTGGAAACCGAGGAATGTTTTTTGATACACAGTTAACGAGATGACTGCGACTGTAACAGCCAGGACACGTTCCGTGATTTACCACATCCTTTTTGCCACACGTAATGGTAAGATGTTAATAATGACTCTAGAAGTTTCAAACTTCTCAGTGCACCACCACAGGCACCTTCTCTGTCTTTGCATGCCTTGGTTTCCAAACACCACGTCCCTCTCAAGGTAGGCACCATGATGTGTCAGTCCCAAATTACTGGTTTAAAAATGTATTTATTTGTATTAAATGTAAGATTTTTACCTTCTGAAACATGAAGTGAGTAGAACTGGGAGAAAAGACATTGGAAAGGAGGTACAAGGGGATACCTACTTCCTTTCACAATGTGAGCAGCCTTACAAACGGTGAAGTTCAATTTTCTAAATCCATTATCTGATTTTTGTTTAAGACTTTAATAAATTAAAGTCATGTGTGATGTGTGTTGAGAATGTAGCCTTTGTTCCACAGCTAGGGATCTTGCAAACAGCTTTGCTTTGTCTGTGCCAAGATATTTTGGAATATTCTTTGAAACACTGTAAGCATAGATGACTGTGAGAAAAAAATATGCGCTACTGTACTTCTGGATCCTTGATGTGTGAGAATAGTGCACACACAGAAAAACATTTCCTGTTTCAATCTACCATTCCTGTAAAAGTCCATACAAACATGGAACAACATACACAGCATACTAACCCTGAAAAAATCACATCCCTCTATATATATATAAAAATACCTAGACTCTAGGTATTTCCAGCCATCCAGGAAAACACAAAGAAAAAACGAAAAAAGTCCACACCAATGAACTTCCGAAAAGACCGGCCTGGGGCCAGGAGACGGAGCATCTACTTCCCGCTGTGTCGCAGCCTAACTTCCAGCTCTGCCCAGAGGCTGCTCCATGTCCTCGGGGGATGCTGCGCAGCACTTGAGAAGAGCTGCTTGCTCGCTCTCAGAGATCTTTGGAGGACAAGAAGTGCTCTGGTAGCACCATACAATCTTGTTTCCCTCCCCATGAAATTTTTACGACTGCCTGTCTGCACAGAAGGCCAGTTGCAACGATCCAGGGCTCCAACTCTAAGATTTCTGTAAGGAGCCTGAGAATAAAATGTTGCATGCGCAGTAGCCTATAAACATTTACACATCTCTAAAGTCTGACATTATCATCTCTGTACAAGCGTGAGGGACAGGAGTATTTAGGGAGCACTAAAATGAAATTAAAAACAGCAATATTTTTAACTGCAAACATTTTCAAACGTAAATGGAACAGAGGCTCATCTAGTGGCCCTTCAGCCTTCAGGACTGGCCTCTTGCCAGACAGCAAGCCTCAAAGGTTATGTGAATTTGAAGAGCTTTATTTAGTAACCTTGCTCTAGATGTTTGCTCATCCTCAACGTACCATCAGCAGCACTTTTCAGCCACATGAGATATCCGCACTGAACAGAAACAGCTGAGCAGGCGCAGCAGGCAGGCTTGGCTACAGCAGTCAGAGCTCAGCGGCTTTCCACTGCAATTGTGCGAACTATCAATCACAAGAAGCTCCATCGGACACCTCGGAGTTGGATGTCAGGGGTTTGCTGTCTGTTATGTGCTCCTGTTGCCTCTGTCGCACCCCAAGCAAGGGTCCCGAGCTGCTGTGGCCCGTCGGGAAAACGGTGTGCTCCAGGAGGGTGGAAAGCCAGAGCGCACGGCCACAGCTTTGGTTCCAAAATGTCGCATGTCTGGCTGCAGAGTGCACGTGCCAGAGCAGGATGAGACAGCGGTTCAGAGGTGGAAGCTCTCAGAGTCTTGCACGCACTGCATTATTCAGAGAGGGAGAGTCCCTTACTCCCACCCAAAAGCAGACACGCACATGGTAGAGTTAAATGCAAAGGAAGTGGCATTTGCAATATATACTGCCTTCAGCTTTAATACGGAACAGAAATGGAAGTTACATAGTTCGATATCTTTTTCAGTGTTTTTTGAATGGTTTAGATTGAAAGGAGATACTGAAATTGACTGTTATTGTCTAATTCTGAGAAGAGAGAGAGAAGGAACTCCAGATAACGTAATAACTGAGGAAGACAGATATTCTCCACTCTCCAAATTCACAGATCTCATTCTGATATGCATTTCCCCCTGCAGTTATCAATCAAAGACAAAATAAATACTCCAGCTGCAACCCACCCAAACCAATGCTCTGAGCTTTGAGTGGAATGACTAAACCTGCGATACAAGTGTCTCTCGAAGTCCATCCCAGCTTGTGAGTACAAGTTGTCTCACCAGTCTTGCCCACCCCTGTCCCAGCAGACATCGCATCCAGCCACAGAATAAGCAGCTGGGGGAATCTAAAAGCAGTGGGTACTCATCTATGGTCTGTCTTTTGGGTGCAGAGAAATGATCAAAAAGCAAAACTATCAGGGTGCAGCCATCAAGAATTAATCACAGGGCACCCTACCCCCACAAAACAAATAGTCTAGACAAATCAGTATGCACCAAAGTCAGAGATCTAGCATGGTTTGGAGAAGTGGTTTTTGTTGAAGTCTCCCAGACAACTCAGTCCTGATTTCCAATATGTGAAATCCCCCGCTGTAACCCACACAAACATGGCAAAAACTCACTGTGCACATCACCCTATAGATCATTAAGCGCACCATGCTCCCCTATGGAGTAACACAGTTTTGCTTCACTCATCATCTACGACTGCCTAAGTATTATTAATTAATATTATTTTTTAAGAAAGGAAGTTTCACATCTCACTGTTCTTTCCATTTGCACTCTATGCATTGTGTGACCCATGAACTCTAAGACGTTGTTTAGAATCAGATATTCCATTAGGAAACACTACTGTGGTGTTCATTCCCCTCTTTATTACTTCTAGAAAGAGAATATGAAATTAGTTTCATTGGATTGCCACTGCCACTTGCCTTGACCCATTTTTACGAGGGCTTCATGTTCTGCTGTTTTGTATTTCATTGTCATTTCAAAAATATTTGTTCCCTTCCATCCCTCACAAAATGACAAAATTAGTATTTCATTTACTTCTGTGGTATGTTACTTTCCGCATATTTAAAGAGAGACCACAATGTTTGCAGTGAACACACAATACAAAAGAGCCTTCCTACAGCTTTCTGCTGTGCCTTCTTTTATTTACTAATGTGCCTCCATGATTTATGATCTGAACTATTATAAACTGCCAGATTTGTCTAAATCAAAGCTTCTGAGAAAAAAAGGGCGGAGGGAAGTAATTTTCAAAAAGTGACAAAAGTAACAGTGTATCAGAAAGCATGTGAAAACCATTCCTGTTTCTTTAAAGTCAACATCTGACTGCTCTTAAATCAATATGTACCTACCAGCTTCAGCAGATCTATCTGTCAGCTTACGCAGAAAATGCAAGGCAAGGTTTCCCTGCTCCCTGAATAGTAGGTGCTTTGCTGCGGGTGGCTCATTACTCCAGAGAACAGGCTTACCCACCCCAACACTCCAGAGACAACAGCTTGATTCATCGCTTTCCCATCTGAGACAGGTTTCTCTGCCCCAGCAATTAACAATGAATTAGCACTATATTAAAGTGCCAGGCAAGATGGTTATTCTCTGGAGCAGTCACCTTGGACACAGCAGACAAACAGTGGGAGAAGGGAGAGAAATTAGATTTACTGTGTCCCAGCACGTCTGTAACAAACACCGAATCCCTAGCTGGCAACGGGAAGCGGCTGTCGGCACTTCTCAGCATCAACACTCTGGAAAGGTCCACGGCAGCAAACAGCCTGGGAATGGTGGGATTTAGCGAGGGATGGAAAGTAAGACAAGGTACCCTCACCTCTGCAGAGCAGGGAGCTAAACACAGCCCTCAGCTGCTTGCTGCAAAGTGACCGCTCCGCATGCAGTCTGTCCAGGAGACCCACAGCAGAGCCAGGCCAGGCCACACCAAAGGTCCAGCCGGGATCCCGCGTCTGATGGCGCTGAAGCACGAGAACAGGGCACAAATACAATAAAGCTTTCCAGCATACTCTCCCATCCTCCAGCAGCCTGTGGCTCGGGCACTCCATAAATCAGAGGTGATGTCCTTGTGGTATCCAGCTAGCAACAAACTCACAGGTCGTTTCCCTAGTCCCACAGCAGCACTTTGTGACTGCACCACATTGCACAGAACGGGATGGAGGAAGAGTCACTTAGTGCGCACCTGAATTTCTTCAAAAACCAAGCGCGTGGCTGCGGCGAGCTCAGCCTGCGTGCACAGCAACATGTAGGTGTAGCGTGGATGCTCTGCAACCAGCACACGAAAGAAAATCCATGCTCCGGCACATCCATATGGTCATACCCGATGCTGCCAGAGAACACAGCCATGTCACAGAGCTCCACGGGGCTCACATTTTATGACTCCTCAGCACAATAACAAATAAATCAAGTGTGCAGCAAGGAATTTCTTGTGCACTGAGCTTCCACTATAGGCATTTTTTATTTCAGAAACAGGAAAATACTTGATCAAAGGGATTAACATATGGCTGACAGGAAAAATCTAATGGAAGAGAGCAGAAAAGACAATGTTTCTCCTGAAAGCCCTGAACCTAAAACTAAGCAGTGAGGTACGGCTAGTCATAACGAAACGAGGGCAAGAACCTGCCACAAAAGAAACACCAATCCCTTAAACATCAAGAGCAAAACTCTGCCCAGCTGACCTTCTACAGCACCACAAGAACCGCCTCACTGCGCACACCCCGCCGTTAGAGGAGGGGAACCAAACCCAGCCTTGGGGCGATTCCCTCGCAGACGGTGTGCTCAGCCCTGCCATCGGCAGGTGAACTACACCAAACCCATCACGATGAAACCTTCGCCATTTCCAAGAAGCCATACCGGGGAAAAGGCTGGATTTTATCTGTCCATTGTCTTTCGCCTGGTCGTGCCTCTTGCGACGACAGCCAGGAGTTTCTTCCAAGCCCTTCAGCTTGGAAGGGGCTGGAAGAAACCCCAGCTCGGAGGAGCATCCCCAGCCCAGAAAGGGCTCAACGGTGGAGGCAGGGACCTCTGGCAGGAGCACGGGGCCGCCCATGTTCAGGTTCTCCCAGTCCCACAGCTGGAGGGGCAGGAGCCTCGAGCAACAGCACAAGTGACAGTACACACGTCAAATCCATTGCAGCAGAGAGAACGATGAGGTGAGTGGAGAGACAAAGCAGGACTAAGAGCCTCCTGCCTGCTTCGGCGCGACGGTACTGCGCCTGCTGTAAGTCACAGCGCCGCTACTCGTACCTTCTTCAGAGCACTGGCATCTCGACGTCAGGGCTGCAGGTAAGGGCTCCACTTACAGCGTACTTTTCACTAGCAAAGCCTGCAAAGCAAAGTAGGTCGGTGACTGCAGCTCTGGGATGTTTCCACCCCCTGCTAAAATGCAGCCGAGCACCGTGGCAGACATTCTGCACCCGCCATCGCTTTGAGAGGAAATGAGAGTTGCTTTCCCACTTGACACTACAGAGGGAATTTCAGACAGGCAGAATGTAATTACTTAGCCTGGAGTTCGGCCAGGAGCGGGGCCCAAGACCCCCACCCTTATGAAAAGTGTCACAAAATCTCCAATGACTGCAAGTGTGAGGACCTCAGCTTTACGTCTCTGGCTGCTGTCACTGATTCTTCATGGCTAATTACCTAATAGTGACCTTTGCAGCAGCCGAAAAACAAACCTTACTGCTTGAAACAATTCAAGTCTTAGAGACTGAAAACTATGCAAAAAATTGCTTGGTGCAGGGTATCTTTTGACAGTAGAGAGCAGGTGGACAGCAAGCCTCCTGTGTCTTGCACTGGTTGCGTGCCACTCGGAAACCTACTGGGGTTTTTGGATGGGCAAACATAGCTTTAAAATGCAGCACCCCCAAAACACAAGCCTACTGTATCAACTGTACACCAGGGTCTCCAGAGTTTTGCTGTACGTAGTTGCCAGCTGGTTCCATTTATTTTTCTTCATTTTTCATATTTTGACTGTAATAAATAATTAATCCATGGCTTTGTAACTTGCTGACAAATACAAATGCATCGCATTCCAACGCAGTGTAACGTGTCACTCACAAGAGCCAACCTGCATGATGCAGAAAAGTGATGTGCAGAAGGCTTTCAGAAGTAGGCTAATTATCAAGGTCACCCAAAAGAGCTCAGGAAAACTTCTTCAGACTGTCCCTTCGAGGATATTCCTGCCTGCTGTGGGCACCAGAACTGGGTTAGCATGTTCAGATCTACACAGGTCTAGCCATCTTCCCACATGTTAGCACGGCCCTTTACCCTTTTGTAGCTGCTTGCCCCCAAGATTCCACAAGCGTTTGGGAACATGGAAGACAAAACTTGCAGCGTTAACTACTCAGAGCACTTCACCTACTTTCTAGCTCTCAGAACCCGACCCCAGGAAACACATTTTTTCTTCCAGGCAAAGACCAAATGGAAGGCAAGGAGGAAGTCAGTCGCAGAAGAGACAAAGGATACTGAACTAGGCAATAATTAAACTGGGCAAGACCAACGTGTCTCAGCAGGGGCAGGACTATAAGACAGAAAAACCTTCCACCTTTGGAAAAAGGTGACTAGATGGTAGGTGACAGTGCTAGCAGCAGCAGAACAACAGCAGTGACAAAGAATAGAGGCTGAATGCCAAGGTTCACAGCAAGAGTACAAAGCAGCACAAGCCACCCTCAAACAACAACAGAGAGAGCAAAGGTGGTGGGAGGAACTGTGAGATTATCAGAGAGAAACGCAGCACAGACAGCTCTCCGAGAGCAGTCACGCAACGGGACCAGGTGAATGGCACCAAGCGCCAGTGTCAACCCAAAACGATGGTCTGCTGTGCGTCACCTCAGCTTTTTAGATTGAAAAAACATCTCCTGAGCCTCTCCCGACCATCAGCAGATGTCTGGATCTGTGACATGCATCACTAGTTATTAGGAATACATGTAAAGCTGATTTTCTCTTCTGACTGAAGCTGGAACTGCAAAGATGAAAAATCTTGTAGTATTTTCACATCATTTTCCCTGTGCATGTTTGTATCTATTTACTTCTCCTTCTATTAAGGCCTGAGGACAAGGACAGAACAATGGTGCACAAACCACAAATTCATACCAGTCACAAAGGTCATAGAGAGGAGCAAAACAATCCTGAGGAGAAGGTGAAATGAGAATCTGTTCCCTGCAAAACACTCACCACGCCCACTTTAGAAGTACTTCTAGGTTTCAGGGAATATATAAAAAACACTTCTCCATGTCACACTCTTCAAAACCCCTGTGTTACCCACACACGGAAAACCTCCTCTCCTACCCTCCTCCTATTCCTGAAGTGTTATCTGGCTCCTTGGAACAAAAGCAAATGTACAGCTGCAGCTGCACTCTGGCCAACATTTGAGAGTCGGTACCAGGGCTGCTCAGGTTTTGTGAGAAGCAGCGAGTGACCAAGTCCCCGCTCCTGTTCCGCTTCCTAAATAACCGCACACTTCTTGCCTTTGCTGAGGAACACATTGGTATGGGCAGCTGTAGACAGCTAAACTGTGTTTCAGCCGCAACACAACTCCTGACACCAAGGGAGCTCCGCAAGGTCACCGCTGCTGACCTTGCTGCTACCGGTGGCACGGACTGCCACGCCCCTTCTCTTCAACCACCAACACAAACCTGCACACACCCACACGCACGCTGCAGCATCCACACGGTGAGCGCTGAACTCAAGAGCAGTGGTTGGCACGTGGCCCTACAGACAGGCAAAAACCGGCGCATCTCAGCCCGCAAAGCGGAAGGCAGCTGGAACCAGCCGCTTCCCTCTGCCTCCAAAAGCTGCTCCCCCCAGACACCCGGGAAGGAAGTCACCGCTCTGACCTGCACGGGCTCAGGAGTGAGCTGGACAACGTGCTGCATACGCTCACTGTGGTGATGCCTGGACTCTTCCTCGTAGATCACGTCCCTCTCGTGCTGGGGAAGGTTCAGGAAGCGGCGAATGGTGCAGAGGTTCTCCCAAAGGGTGCGGTTTTCTGGACTCGGGTTTTCTTTCCAGCGAAGCAGCTCACACAGCCAGCCCTGCAACGGTAGGGTCAGCACAGTTAGTTCACTGAGCACTGAGGAACCAGATGCGAGTGGAAGGCCAGAGAGACTGAGAGCTCTGTGCTGCAAGTTTCGCTGGCCTCATCTCACACAGCACACCCCCTACTCTCAGCTGCCCTTTGGTCTCAGCAAATCCTTGATATATTCTATTGCCTGCAAGCTGGAGAAACAGAAACAACCAGCAGTGCTTCACACAAACCAGGAAGCACAGCATCTTGCCCCCCATCATAATCATACCATATTTAAAATGCTTGGATATAAATATTTTTCCTGTAGAAAACAAATAAAGGTGCATCTCCACTTCCGTTTCAGAGCCCCTTTATTTCTTCATCCATGCAAGAGAAAAGGAGACATCACCCCTGAGACTTGCCAGCAACCCTCAAGCTAAGGGTTGCAGCTGCAGGACCAGGAATGCAACCCCTACTGAAAATGTTTAGAAGATACTACCCAGTAAAGACCTCTGATTTGCTGTCACTATGCTGCACTGACTCCTCGAGATCTGTACCCCACTGAAACTTGACAGCTTTAAATGATCAGATGGCCGCTTAGAAGATGCCATGTCACAGAAGGGGAACCCGCTAGCAGTCAGCGCAAAAGTAGCAAATAGGGTCCTGCAGCAGTTACTAGAGACCAAGATAGGAGGTGGGGGTAATACTAAATCCAGCTAGAGACCACAAAAATAGTAGATTTTATTCCTGCTACATTGTTTTCAGGTTAGCCGCTCCCCTCCGGTGCCAGCGTGCGAGGAGACGCCCTGCCAATGGCACAGTACCGGGAGATAATGCCGAGGATGCTGCCAACGCGCCTTGCTGACTCCTGTCAAAATATTTTACCTAGTAGCTTTGTAACTCATCATTTTCGAGCTACAGCTCAGCATTCTGACACCATTTTGACAGGCACCTTGCAATACCTAAAAGATAGCTTGATCAATGTTAAAAATGTTTGGAAGGAGCAGCAGCCAAATCTGTGTCCTTGCGAACAGGGGCCAGAGCAAGCAGAACAGCCAGGCCCGTCACCGGCCCACGTGCGGGTCTTTCGGTGCCACTGTTTTGTGTAACAACTTGTAAGCCATCGGCAACTTCTACCGCGCACTCTAAACCCCGTTTATAATATCATAAGCCGTTGTTTGTCTTACTCTCCACTCTGTCTTCTGCCTTCGCCCCCCCAAAAAAGGCAAGATTTGATTATCTCCGCTGCATCAGCCAAGACAGCAACACCAGCTGTTCTCATTGTGCAGCCTCTTCCTCACGGCCTACATGTTAATAACCCGATCATTCCATTTTCTCCTTCAACTGCCGGCTGCAGCACAGCGAAGAGACAAAAACCCAGGCCCATCTGCAGCAGCTGTAGGCACTGAACTGTGAAGCCACCAGGGATTTATAAACTAATCTGTAACACAACACTGCCTTGTTTTTACAAGTGAGAGGCCACATTTGTGCAGACCTGATCTTTTCTTGCAATAAACTAGGAGGGTTGGGGGGGCGCGAGGATGAAAACAAGATACCTAATCATTTACTTGGGACACACACACACATACACTCTGTATTATATTTTCAAAGTATTTTGACTGGTATTTGGGTAATCTCTCAGCCAGGTGACGTCTGCATTTTCACATGGTTTGGCCACATCCCTTGCCCTCAGCTCTCCCCCTTCCCTTTCCTCCACTCAGAAATCCCCCCAAACTTTCTTTCAGAGAAAAGACAGGAAGAAAATCTCCCCGCTCCGCAGTGTTTTCTCAGGGGTTCCTTCATACAAAGGAAATAATTTCTGAAACAGAAAATGAACCATCTGTGGAGAACTATGCTCCCATTTCTCCCTGTTTTCAGTGATCTGAGTAAGTCTCCACCTGAACTCTTTCACACGTCTCACGCAGGGATGTTTAACACCCCCCGAGGGATGCTGCTGCAGCGTGAAGACCAACGGTTCAGCAGACAACGCACCCAGCCCCTGCGCCCGGCGGGGCCAGGGCCCGTGGGGCAGGCCCTGGCAGGGGGGCTCCCGGGGCTGCCCGGGCCCTGCACGGAGCCCGGGGATGGCCGAGCCCCGGGACGGGTCGGCGGGACCACCTCCCCTTCCCAGAGCTGGACCAGCCAGCCCCACGGCAACTGCTGCATTCTGATTTATCTGCCCCGCTGTAATCAGCGCTCATTACAATCACTTAGGGCAACACTACAGGCTTCATTATGGACTAGGCACTTGCTGCCATTAGTCTTTAAGAAGGATAGCGCTCAATTTGCCTGGCAACATGCGAGGTCCTGACCTTGGAGCTATTAGGGAAAAGATTAGACTGCAGTGTGACCATGTGTGCAGACATGAGCAAACCAAATTAATTTCTGGCAAAGGGAGGCACCAGGCAAAGACCCCGCTGTCCTGCGGACACCTGAGAACTTCTCCATTCCCCAAAGGAGATAAGCTAATGGCACGTTTAAAGGAGCCTGGTTCTGAAGGTGAAGCACATCCGTGGTATTTAGAGAGATATTAATCCAGTTTCCCCACAAAGTATTTGCTTGGCTGATCAGATTAAGGGATCTAGCCTTCAACAGCACACCCCCACCACAGCAGGCCCCAAGAAATCTGTGATACTTCACAGCCTCAGACATATTGCACCATGTGTACCCAGCTGCTACAATAATTAGCTTATGAATGTATCAGCTGGTTCCGTGATTTTTATAAATAATAACTAACCTACAGAGCAGAAAGATTTTCATGAGCCTAATATTAGCAAGAAATTGCAAGGTGCGCCTAACTATGAATTGTCATTGTGCTAAACGCCCTGTCTGCTCTCGCGTTGTGCAGGACTGGATCTCCCCCAGCACCATTTATAAATATTTATTTCTGCATCAGCAAAAGCAATGTATTTGTGGCAGCTTTCTTCACAACAGCCATCATACGCTCCCCCCCCCCCCCACACACGTGTACCCACTGCGTGCGTGTGTACACTTATCTGCATCAAATCTGTCCCTTCGCTGCTCTTTTCCTGTCCTTCCCTTTATTTACTTGAGCATTCATTCTCTCGCCCAGCCGTTCAAGACCCAATCTACCCATCTCTGGGGCTCTTATCAGGCGATAGCTTTGGCTAATACGTGAGCAAACACAGCGCTGTAGCTTACTCACACATTCTTTATGATTGCATGTAACCGCCTTCCCCATGCACAGATGAAGAGTCTGCATCGGATTTTTTTAATTATTTATTTAAATAATCTTAGCATGCCATCCAAGAAAGTTTTGCAGTACCAGGCAAAAAAAAAAAAAAAAAGTGTAAATGTCAAATAAAACAGTGACAGATGACAGTATTCTCTATTGAATAGCACCGTTTCTTCGTGCATGTTCAATGAGAACTCATGAATTATTAATATGCAAATCTCCTTTTTCTGTTAAAAATCTCAACTTGGGGCTTTTTGGTTGCAATTTTTTTTTCTTTTATTTATTTCTTTGGGTCTGTGTATGTTACACAGAGCTTTCCAGGAGAATTATTTCATTTCAAAAATGCTAACATACAGAAACTCTTGGAGCTACAACCATTCACAGTGAATTTTCATCTATAGCTGCATTTCTTGGCACGAAGAAGGAAAAGTGAAGGAGGAGACGCTGTCTCACCACCTTTTCCCCCACTCATCCACATCTGAGTTCACTGCATTACAAGCAAATCCAACTTCTGTGAACGCATTCTGAAAATCTAACAAGTAACACATCCTTCCCCCGCCCCACAACAGGCGGCATTTCTGATCCTGCCTCCCCTGCACATCGCTGCGCAAACAGCCCCCTTGACTGCCAGAGCTACCAGGAGAGATTGATACGTGCCAGTGCCAATGTGCATGGCAGAATCTGGCCCCTAATGTCAGCCTCTAAGGTTCTCAAACGGGAATGTCTTCCATTAAAAACAGGAGGAGGAAAACCAGCACAATTAAAGGATGCTTTTGGCTGTACAGTCAGGCACACCCAGTGCTTGTGGTTACGAGGAATTCTGCTCAGAACTTCCTTCATTTCACCCCAAAACTTCTAGAGGCATCGACAATGCAGTCCAATTCAGCTCATCAAAGAGAGCTGCAGAGGAGTGCTGGCCTCTATTTTTGTTGTTCTCATGAGACAAGACAAACATTTTCTAAGCATTTTATTTGATAAAACAAATAATATCATATTAATGTCCTATTTTTAACCTGTCTCCTAATCAAATACATTTCCACATAGCTAAGCAAACAACAACAAAAACCTACAGGAAGCCAGCCATTCCCACTGTGCTTTTAAGCTGTTACAGAAACAGCGTGCTTGCTCCACCAAAGCACCAGCCCTAGCGCGCTCAGACCCCCGTGAGGGACAGCCAGTGGGTGCAGCATCGGAGCCGCGTTCTCCGCACTCGCCCCTGAGCCCTTGCCCCTTTTGCTGCTGCTAGGCTCACCCTGGCACAGGGGAGGCTGCTCGGCAGCCAGAGGTACCAGGCTACAGCAAGGTCGGGTTGTCCAGTGCTCGGCGAGGGCACGCACAAACATCCCGACCCCCGTGACTGCTCCCCGCCGATCTGCGGACTTGCGGGCAGCCAAGGACCAGGTCTCCGATGAAGGCCACGGCGGCACACGAGCAGAGTTCCGGCCCCAGGGGCGACCGGCCAGCCCTTGCGCTTCGAGCAGCATCTCTGCGGAAAGCCATCACCGGAGGTGGCAGCTGGGTGCCCGCGGTCGCTCGGTCACAGGCAGCCTGTCTGCGCAGCCTGCACCACGGGGCGCTTTGAGCCTGCATGGAACTGCAGTTACACTGACCTTGTGCTTCCCTGCAGTTACACTGAAATTAATAACAATAATACAGCTAATTTTCTGTGCTGACATTTTCTAGGGTCTCCACTGAAAACATGAGTAGGCAAATCAAGAGATCTTAGTAAGAGTGATTCAGGAATAAATCTCAAAAATAAATGTAAAAGGCCATTTCCTCACCCACATCATCAGTGCAGAAAATGTCAACATATGTGACGAAAGGAAAAAAAAGCAGCAATGATCAACGCAAGTCTTAAAAGATTAGGAAAGAAATGCTGCGTTCCAGAGAAAGCTTCCTTTCTGCATGGGATCACAGGAGTCCTCCGGACAAACTTCCTCAGCCTCTCTTCCCTCCGCTCAGTTTGGGACTCTCTGCAGTGCGAAATGAGCAGGATAATATTCAGCTCTTGTTCCTTAGTCACCAAACTCTCTTTCCATGAATCCAATAACTGTCTATTAAAATAAATAAACCCCCTAATGATTCAAGGTAACCTAATCAAGAAAGCTGAAATGGATAAAAGACTAACTGTAATGGAGAGTTCTGTCATGGCTTCAGTGAATTCTTGATGAGGGCCGGGGGAGGGGGACCGAACCTGAGCAGCTTTACTTGGAGCATTTTGATACAGTTCAAGGTTAATCACTCGACAGCCTGGATCTTCTGATATGCTTGGTACTTCTCCTCCTCCCAAATTTAAGGCAAAATGCAAGCACTTTCAGGGCCAGTTGCTCACCAGCCTGCAGGGCTAACACCCGCCTGGCCAGAGAACCGGCTCCAGACAATCCCGGCAGGCAGGCAGGGCTCTCTGCATGAGAAGGAAAGGTCAGAGAAAGGCGAGGAACTGTCGCCGTGATTTCCATCCATAGCCCCAGGTTCCTCTTAACCCGAAGGGACTCATCTGAAGGGCTTTTCTGCCCCCAGCCTCAACCTCCCCGCTCAAGTTTATTTTTCATTTGTTCATTTTTAAACACGGCAAAGATACAACCCAGAGACCGAGCTTTTCCAGCTTAACGCTTTTTCAGATGTTGCCCCATGGGGTCTCTCCTGCTTTCCTGTGGTGCAACTGGAACAAATTCCAGTCCCTTGAGGAAGAACTTCAGTTTCAAGGGTTTATGTTTTGTTTTCGCTGGACCGGTGACGGTCAAACCCTTCTAGCTGCCCTGCCCGGCGCAGATCCCCAGCAGCATGCGCCCCGCTGCCCCACGCCGTCCCAGCCTGATTAAGCAGAGTCTCTTGCCTGGGGAGAACTGTGGGAAGTTCGGTCTCCGCGCTCATGCAAACTTTGCCCTCCCTCAGACTGTCGACAAGGGCTCCAGTCAGCGATGCCCACTATTTGTTTTGATAGCAACTGTTTGTTATGAAAAGAACTATATTTCTAAACTCCTTTCACACAGCCTAAGAAAAAAAGCCATCTGCTGAGCACAGCCCAGCCTCTGTTAGGACTCTCGCGAGAAGAGGTCAGAGGGGTGATGCTGCTGCACAGTATTACAGAAGCGCTGGCACATGGCCACGGGGGAAATGGTTTTCCTGACACCGTACTGCAGAGCAGTTGCAGAAGTGGACGTAGAAGCCGGTTTTCAAGACCGACAGTCCAAACCTGAAGCAATCCAAGGTCAAAGTCTCTGCCTGTCCACGGCCCCACTCTGGAGACACACGGGCCACCCGAGCGCTTCTGAAATGGCACACCAGAAACCCACCTCCTTGTGCATCACATACAACCAGGAGAGCCCGAAGCGCAGACTGGAATCCCAGGTCTGGTGTTCCGGCCACACTCAGAAACGCTCCCAACGCGCTCGCACAGGTCCCAGGTTTAGCCATTTGAGGGACAAAGGGCACTGGCAGGCGGCATCCCCAGAGACGCGTGCTGTCTGCCGGGTACATCGCCAGCAGCTGGCAACTAAAGACGATGACAGCTTTGGAGGCTGTGTTTGGAGGGCACCGAGCCCCTCAGCTCCTGCTGCCTTCACAAATACAAAGGGATGCACAGCACTTCCCAAATAAGACTAAAAATGCCTAGATGCAAGTTGCAAGGAATAAAATGCACATGAGGGTAAATACGTGATGAATAAGGCAATGTCTAAATCGAATGGCTTGAGATCTTTACGCAGGTGGAGTCCCTTAAACAAGTCTCGCCATACCACCTCAGCACTTCTGTGAGGCCCTATTCCTTGCATTTACGTTGACTTGTGAGCTCTGTGATTTGTAACCTTTGTTTCTAGCAGCTGCCCTTCCCTTTTGTTGCTGAACTGATCCTCTGCCATGCCTTACAAATAAAGATGGCTACTTGTTAAATTAGAGGTCAGTTAACTCCACCAGTAGACGATGCCGCTTGCAATAACTGCTCTCAGTGGGTACCACTCATCCTGTATGGAGAGAGGAGACGACATGAGGCCTCCACTGGCTCTGGATGCTCTCTCGGGTACATGACATACAGCCCTGTGTGCAAAATGTCAAAACAGCCCTGTCGGAGACTCACTGGCTGCTAAAACTGTGAAGATCTCGCAGCACCGTGGATTGCTGTTGACAGAACAGCAGTGCCCAACATAACACATGCCTTGTTAGCAAACTGGAAGACTCTCAGTAGTCTGGGGTGAGGGAATAATAGAGGAAGCCAAGGCAACGCAAGCCAGGCCTGGGGAGAACAGCAAGTGAACAAACCTTGGCGGAGCGTCCAAGCAAACCCTCAGACTCGCTCTTTTTTCCCCTCTTCCAAACTCTCTCTTATGCAAACATGGGCAGTTTTCAATGAGCGCTTCCCACCACGTAACTCAGCTGCTGAAATCAGCAGCATCTTCCCCAGAAATGCCCCTGACTGGCACAACTGGCCTGCACGAAGCCCTGGGAAAGCCCCCCTCCCCGTTTTCAGACAAGTTAGACCGAAGGCGACGCGCCAATCACCTCACCACGCCAGCGGCTCTCCCCTACACCAGCGGCCGTGTCCCCGCGTTCGGCCCTGCTCCTGGCCGCGGGGCACGGCAAGCTGGCCGGGGGCCGGCACGCCAGCGGGCTCTGGGCAGGAGAAGGCCCCGCGCCGCTGCGGTTCCCTGCTGCGGCCTCTCCGTCCCTGCCTTCCCCCGCCCCCCCAGCAGTGTCACCCTCCAGCAGAGCGCTGTGCCATGCCAGCATGGCAAGTGCTGGGTCAGCCCAGGGAGCCAGCACTGCTTTGGCAGGGCTGTGAAACAAAAGGAACATCAGCCTCAGAAACACTTCTGCAACCGCTGCTGCTGAAGAAACAGAACCTTGACGTGCAGTAACTCTGCTTTAAACAGTAACATCTGTGGATTCTGTTCTTACCCTTTCGCATCTGGCTTTCAAAATCTGCCCTGTTCTTTTTCCACGTGAAAGACTAGGGAGCTTATTTTTGTTTTTGGTGCTGGTGTTCAATGCTGCCAGAGAAGTGCACTCAAGCTGGCACAGCCCGGAGCTGCTGAGCCACCCAAATTATTGCTGGGTGGTTCAGTCCCTCTCTATTTCAAGAAGCCTCTGGGTATAATGACAGGAAGCTTGCAGGCAATTTCAAGCCAAACCTCAGAGAGGCTGGCATTCAGTTTGTGTTAAACACTCCTTATTAAAAGCTGTCCAGTCCAGATTCTGGGTGGAACTTTGCTATCTGCATGGAGTAAAGAATAAGGGGCACGTTTGCAAAATCAATTGTGCAGCTTTTATATTTACTGCACGTTTACCACATATGTCATTTATTACACAGTGGAAAACCGTTAAATGCACAGTAGTTGTGCCAAGTGGCATTATGCTTTTAACAGCTTTATTCGTTTAACAGCTCCAGTTCTCATTATATTTTGCCATGTGGTACATGAGATTTTTATGCCTTTAACAGTTTAAGAGGGTTCCATGGTATTTTCCTTTTATGTATTTCATACTACGCCTGGGATTGCTGGGGGGTAGAGGGGTTGCGGACTGTAACCCCCGTACCCTGACAAGAGAAAGCAAAAGCCAAAGAAATTAATGATTAAATGAGGAAGGAAAAATGAATCAGAACTCCATGCGTCAGGGCATAAATACCTGTAACAAGGACAAGGCTCTCCCACGTGCTTTGACAGCCATTGAAGCTTTGTTTATATGCCTAACAACCTCTTATTTACATCTATTTTAATGACTACAATGTTGTTTCCCTGCACAGAGTAAAAGAAAGTATGTATCTCACAGAGTGCATGCATCTAGACACTTCTGTCCCACTCTCTCATTGTCACAGACACATTTGTGCATTTCTGTGTGCGTATCGATGTCCTCTCCTAGCACAACTGAGTAATTTCATCCAGGATCAGAAGCAGCCCTTTTCATTGAGTAAACAGTTCCTTCCAAAGGTCTCAAACGCAGTTGCTGCTCCTCCTACAAAAAATTCTATCTGTCCTCCTTTCCACAAAATCCCTTCTGGTGCACTATATTTTTTTAAAGAGTTGGATGAAATTTTTAAATTAATGGATTCTCTTCAAGAATTTCACCCCAACCTAGGTTTGTCCACATGTATTTTTTACAACCAAGGTGGAAATTAATCCAGAAGAACTCACTGCAGTGCCCTCTCACGCCTTTTTGTAACAATGACTGGATCTGATGTGAATTATTCATATGGCAATACCGTATGCAGCACATACAACATGCAAAAAAAAAAGGAAACACCTGCCTAATATGCGGTTTCCCATTGCCTTCCCTCAGTTAATCACTTAGGAAAACAGTTTCTTTACCTGCCAAATGAGAAGGATACCGTCACTCTGGCAGGTCCTTGTCCCACTAGCAGAGGTGTAAGCTATATACCACACGTGGGAAAAGACACGCGTGTTTGTACAAAGGGGGAGAAAAAGCTTGGCTGTGAGCTGATCCTTTCCTCAGCCTATTTTAAAAGGGAAAAGGAAACCACTTAAGCAGGCAAAAGCCAAAAACACGACAGGTTCCCCAGAGATGAAGATTATTATTATTGTAGGAACAGATGTATTTTTATTGGTAGGAGGAGGAGAAGGGTCTAGTTCCAACTCCAGAGTTTACTATAAAAAAAGAACCCCAAACAGCCCCGCAACGACGAAATCCCCTCTACCACTCACCTGACTTTTATTGGCAGCCACTTTGGCAAACAGAGCTTGAGATACCTTGGCCCTTTTCATCTCCTGTTGGATCTCGTCATAAATGGCAGCTGTGATGTTGACGTTGGCGCCGTCCGCCTTAATGGGGAGGTCTGTTGTTGGTGTCGAGGTTTTGGCCTACCAAGAGACCATGAAAATAATAATTAAAAAAGTGCTGCTTTCAGCCCAGCCATCTGTGCAGAAATTATCAAAGGATTTCAGTCAGCTGATGCCAAACTGCATTAGCTACAGAGGGACACTTCCTGTCCATTATTCTAATCAGGTTAATTGTGATTGGAAATAATTGCAGTGCATTCCTATAGGACACGCAAGGCCCTGTCAACTCTCCCCCTCTCCCTCTCCCAGCACGTTCACTGAGCAGCTCAACAACAGGACAGGTAGCCAGGGCACCCGGCTGCAGGCAGCCACTCGTTGGCTTTGCCAGCTAGCTACTGTGGCAGAGGCACCAGCCTCTACCTTCTTCCCCCCCTCTAAAAGCGGCCTACACCTTGGAGGAAGAGCCAATTCTCCCAGAAAAAATGAGTAAATGGGTAGAGGTCTCTAAATAATAAATTATTACTCAATTTAATGCACTCCCTCAAGTCTCCCTCATCCTTTATTAAAACTATATGTGTGTCATTTGAGTATGTATGGTTTCCCAGCCTTATCATCATTATGCTAGCCAGTCACCTAATTTCACCTAGGAAATCAGTGGAAATGAAAAAATAAAATAATTTCACAAAGCTGGGCTTTGGCATGCCTTTGATGTGCTGCCCTCATTCTCCTAAACTCATATTGAGATTTTGTGTATTCCGCTGCACTCCTTTTAATTGAATGATTTCCCATCAGCTTCTGTGACAAATGAAGGACAATAACGGACGCTGCCAGTACCTTCCCCGGGCTGGCCTGCCCCTGCAAGACTGCTACCGACACAGCTCAGCAGGTTGCTACCAGACTTTGTTTTAAAGGCCCTGGGCCGTGGTGGTCCCCAGAATGCAGCAGCAGGCGAGGGAGTGAGGGCTGTGCGATGCTCGCTGGGCACTCCCGGCACCAGCAGCCCCTAGGCAAGACAGATCTCGTCCGCTTTCCCGAGCCCAAACAGAATCACTGCGTCCCTTGCACCTCTTAAGGGAAATATGTGGGTTACTGATATAAGATCTCTGTTTTCTCTTGAGATGTAAAGGTCCTGGGAAGCAAAACAACCTAGGTGGCAAAGCTCACACTTCCGAATAGATCCAAACCTCCCATAAACCCTGGTGGCATTCAGGTATTTGGCCCAATTATAAACCTTTTCAGCTGGCTCCTGGTTTTGTGCCAGAGTCCAAGCCTACTAGAGTACATCCAATGTTAATTTTTAGCTAGGCAGACATGCCCAAATGCCTATTTGTTAATGGCAAGGTTAACTAGGCAAAACCAAACCTTCTGAACTTCTCCTTTTGTTTTGGTGTCCTCCAGATCTTCCTCTCCCTAACATCTTTTTTGTACCAAAGGCCAATAATGGAGACAAAATCCAATCAAGACAACAATCTAGACTAATCACTCTTCCTACCACTTCCAGGTAAAGCTTTAACCAACCTGTATCTTCTCCCTTTCCCATTCCCCAAGCTCAGCAGGCACTTCTCTGGGCTTGTTCCCTGCCTGTTGTAGGCAGGACCCATGTAGGAAGCGCCCAAGATGTTCCTGGTCCTGCTCTGGCTAGCCCCCACGTTCAGGCACCCCCCACACCATCCCACCCATGGGCCACCAACACATGCGGGGTACGCCCAACAGAGGGACTGACAGGGGCACCACAGTCAGTGTCCACAGACAGGTAAGAGCTAGGGCAATTGCGGGAAACCTAAGAAAACAACAAAGAGATCGTGGGAAGGAAGAGGACTCTCCAAGTCTGTCAGGACTCATTTAATGGAGCTTAATTTTACCACAGGCCCTGCAGTGCTTTGATGGGTATAAAAAATAGCCTTCCCAGTCACCGGAGCCTTTGGCTAGCGCAGCAGCCGAGGTCACCATGGCCTCAAAGGCCATTAGGGAGGCCTGAGATCCTGGGAAGAACAAAATTAGCATATAAAAGAAAGATGTAAAACAGCTCCATCCTGCATGGGTCTTCTACACTGCTAGCTCCGCAGTCAAACGTCAGAAAAAAGCCTGCCCTACACACCCTGAAAGCTGGGCCATTTTAAATTTAATCACCAAAATCAGTAGTAACAGTACCGACCCAAAATACCACAGCCACTAAAATAAAGTATTTTATGTTAGAGGCTTAGATTCAAAACTGGTCTTGATATTAAGGAGGAGTTTGCCATTATTGAAACGTCTCGTTGCAAACAGTGGGGCAAAAAGAAAAACAAGTGGTGCCAGAGCTGAAACCCAGCCACTACTGCCCGTCTCCCAGGCGCTGGCAGGGAGGAGCCCCTGCCCGCGGCACCGGCGCCCGCCTGCCGCACCGCGCTGCCGTTCTCACCGCAGGGCAGCTCCCGCGCAGGGGCCGCGCTGCGAGGGCCCGGGCTGGCTCGGGCTCAGGGACAGCCGAGCCAGGCGACTCCGTGCGCTCGCACCCCTGCCCGCACAACCGCCCCGGCACCGCTGCTTCCACGGGCCTCTGCCAGTGCTCCACTCCGACCCAGCGCGCTCCAGCACCATCCCCGAGGCACTGCCGCAGGAGATCGGTATCCATGGAAACCACATCCCCAAACGACACCCACCCGCTTCTCCGGCCCCCTAACACAGCCCCCGAAAGGACGGCACAGCTCGGCCACTGCTGCCCCGGGCACCCGACGCCGGGCAGGTGACACAGCTGTTCGGGCACCGACGGCGCTCGTCGCCTCCGCACCAACGCTGGGCATACTGGGAAGCACCTGCCTCATCTGCAGGGGGCCCAGCTGCCGGAACAGCGCCTGTGCCGAGTGGTGCTGGCCCTCCCAGGGCTGGGGGAATGCGATCCGGCACCGCGCACACAAACCTTCGTGTGCTGCTTTTCCTCTTTAAAAAGCTCATGACATTCTACTGGATTCTTCCAGCCAAAATAAGGCAAGCGTGGGCTGCTTTATACTTCTAGAGTACAGTTTTCTAGCAACGCTTAGATCTTAAAAAGGCAGGCAAATTTTCCATTTTTTTAAATGGTGATCTAGCTGAGGCTAGAACATAGAAAAATGTCATATTTCGGCAGAGGAATGAGATCAATCAACAGATCCAATTTTATTCTCACCTGATGGCATCTGGGATCTCCATTTCCTTCTGTTATTTGATTCTAGTTGCAAAATCGATTGCAATAAATGTAAGTAGGAATAGGCTAACTCTTTCATAAATAAATGCAAATGCAGAAAGTGGATACACTACTCAAACATTAAAATAGTTCCCTTTCTAATTTTATTTCCACTGAAAGGTAACTAAAAAGGGTAAGACTTATACAATGAGTTTCCCATTTAATAAAAACCCAGCATCAAATCTGGGTTGGCAGGATATGCTTGCTTTCAGTGAAAACAGTTCTTTACATCACAGATGACCCAAATGCCCAGTTTAAACTGAACAAGCTCAACGGTTTCTACAAAACCAACACACCTTCCTTGCAGATGATCCGTTTGCACGTAAAACTACGCCTCCCCCACCCGCCAACCCCAATGCTTACTTATTTTTAGCAGCTGTGGCTACAGAATTCAACACGAGAAGTGCTCAGTAACACTATTATAAGCACGGCTAACGCAGCCCAAACCTTTGCAGACTACATGTCTGCGAAAGCACAGAGCAGGAGGGTTATATGGGCCCACTTACTAAAGGTCAAGAGAAGTGCTAGAACTGACCTGTCATGTCTGCACAGCTAGAAGATTCAAACTCAAGCGTCATGACAGGAGTTAATGATCACCTCTGTGCAAGCACCCTCGCTTTTCCAGAGCACACGTCCGGGACCGCACGCAGTCTGGGAAAAGGGGGGATGACTCTTACGGTGTAGTATGTGGCTGCTCAGTGCAAAGGAACAACCTACCCAGGGAAGTGGGTGGCAGCACCATGCTAATAAGCACGTGCAGTTAAGTCAATGAGATGACAGCTGGTTTGGAGCTGCAAAGCATCATCCTCCTTCCCAGCACCCTGCCCATCTCTACTTTCTGTACTTCCAATAATTACTCGTGTAAACCTCTAGCTCACAGACTGTGATTTCCTATGCAGAATACAGAGCACACTGATTTCTAGTAATGCTCATCTAATCCACTGTCGACCTCTGTTCACTACACACCTTTTAGTGCAACATACATGAACCTCTCCACAAGCCCAGATATTTCCTCTGTGTTCTGCAGAACGTAATGGACACAGATAGAATTTATGTACACTGTCTTTCTATAATACGTTCTACAGCAGCCAGTTAGTGGGCATATGTCAACAGCCTGTATGTAATGCCTGCACACACCCCTTCAGACACTAATGTTATATACTTTTTTGCATTTATGGCATTGATTAAAGCTAGAGTCATCATCACAATGTCTTGCTGAAGCCCTCTAAACCTCTCTTAACAGCCACTCCAAAACCTTACAACAGGATTTCCACAACTCACCTGGGTGAGGGGGGGCAACAGACAGGGGAAGGGCAGAGAGAAACTCCTTCCCTGGACTAATCCACACAACAAACACGTAACGAGGGATCGCATCTTACCTGGGGGGTTCTGGAGGAGCTTGGGCTGCTGGCAGCTGAAGACACCATGCTTACGTTTGGGTTCATACTTCTCTCTCTCTCGTCCTGATAGATACGATCCCGCTCCGAGTCAGGCAAGTTGAGGAAATTCTGCATTGCCCGTAAGTTTACCAGGAGGGACTGGGAAGCTGTCCTAGGGTCCTCTTCTTTACGCAGGATCTCTGACAACAAGCCCTGGTTTAAAGAATTTAATTTAAAAAAAAAAAAAAAAAAGTCCAGTCATGTGTTGTGGTGTTTTGTTTTTTTTTTTAATTTGTTTAGTGTAACCAGCTGGGTTGCAACACTGAGAACCTACACCAGAATCGCATGGGCTCTCCCAGAGGGGATATTTTGTAGGGAAGTGTTCGTCTTCTGGGGGATGGGGTTTATTTTGGGACTGTCCTATTCTGGCACTGTAATAAGCTTCTGACTATGGAGATGCTGGATAGGAAGGCAGGTGCCTTGGGTAGAAGAAATTGCAGTTACCATCAGGTGCTTGCTGCAAATATTTTAGGAGCTGTTAGATCTCTCTCTCTCTCTCTCCCTCTCCTTACTTGAAGCTGGGAACACTTGGCAATCTTGTTCCTCTTTGACAAATCTGCCAAGGTTGATAAATTTAGTTTCGACATTTAAACAGTGCAGGAGGTTTATGAAGAAGAACGTTTGGCTGGTTTTTGATGTTACAGTCCGTTCGTTTTGGTTTGGACAGTCCTTTCTGAGAGGAGAAAAATGGAGCAAAAACAAAGCCTTAGAATCTAGCTTTAGGGATTTAACCCATTCTTTCATACCTCATTTTAAAATACCACGGGCTTCCCATTACAACCACGAATGAACACCATGTTCATCTAGTTTTTACAAAAGCCGTTATTCCGGGAGGTAAGCAGCACAGCACTTCCAAAAAAAAAAAAAGGGGGGGGTGGGTGGGAGTAGAATTCAAGAGATGAAAATGTCATTAAAAGAGGCTTAAATCTAATGATGGGATTAAGTTTATGCGTAACTCTATGCACTCAACAGTTCCACAGATTATCTAGAAGTTAAAGGCACAGCACACAAAGCTGGATCAGGGCCTACAGAAACACCGGGGCACAGCGTGTGCTCCCCCCGGCGCTCCCACACATCTGACACCTCACAACGGGTATTTCACTCCAAAAAGCAGCAACAGCAATTTCCTGAACTACAGACCTTTAAAGGGACCGATGTGCAAAGAAGCAGAGGGATCGTCACTGCTCATCGAGACTACTTACATCACAAGAGCGACACAACTTTTTTTTTTTTTTTTTTTTAAGAAAAGATCAATTTCAAAAATTCATGGGTTTCGGTTGGAAAAGAGGTACCTGAAAGCTACTGGAGCTGAGTCCAAGACAGCTCTTTCTCCTCCCCATCTTAGTCTGGCTGAATTTATGGTGCAATTTCAAAAATGGAGAGCAGAAATATATGTGAGAGCATGCCAGCAATTACTTTTCATTGACTCCCTATGTAAATCAGAGGCTTACAAGTGGCTCGGTCGCGGCACCAGGCGCTATCCCCCTGCCCGAGATACCAACTCCTGTGCTCGGAGGCGCCGATTCACCACCAGACAGCTTCTGGTGGGGCAGACGCGGCGGTTCTGAGCCCCAGCCTGCACCTCCGCCTCCTGCGAGGCCCTCGCCTCTGCTCCGGGGACACAGCAGCATTTTGCATCGCTGCTCCATCACCTCGCGTCCCGGTGTGGGCACCTGCTGTGGGGCCGGGGAGCAGCTCCTTGCCCCCACGCCACGACCCCGGCAGCCCCTCGCGGGGACACGGCCCGAAGGCAGAACGCCTGGCGGCAAGGAGGGGTTCTCTGCAGCTCCTCCAAGCGCTTCGGCAGCTTAGGAACCACGTTAACAGCAGGACAGGTACCAAGAAAACTGACTCAGAGGGAAAAACCTCATGTCCCCCTGCAACCGAAGATAAACAATGCTGGCAAACAGCAGCGGCAAGATAGCTGAGCGACCGGGTAGGACAATAAAGTATCTTGAGAGCACTAACATCTACAATAATATAATTCTGAGCTACTGAAGTATGCACAAACTAACCAGTAAGCAACATTATAAAAAATGAAGTGATATTAAATAATCTGTTCAGCCTTTTTGTCACCTGCAACAAATTAGGCTTTCAATATGCAAAACATCTTCCTTCCAGAAAAACAAATGATCATGATTTCATTTAAATGTAATTTAATGAGGCATAATGTATTTTTTAAAGTGATATACACCAGGTGTGTGGTGAGGAAAGTGGCCCAGCCAGACAAACCCTACTGTTTCTATTTTTGAGAAAACCCTAAAGACAGTCAGGGACTGTTTTCCTTTCTGCAAATTATGTTTCTGCTGGAGGGGGTGAGGGAGGGAAACCCACCGCATTCGTACATTTGTTATAAAAATCCATTGGCTGAATTAGCTCATTCCGACTTTCTTAAATCTCACATATCAAAAAAAAAAAAAAACATGAAAAATTGGCAGTTTGAGGAGTAACCAACTCTGCAATCCTAAAGGAAGATCTTCAGGGACTAGAAAGTCTTAAACTGACTTTAAATAGCCACACAGATCTTCCACACCGAACGCAGTTCCCAAGACACGTTTTAGGACATGTAGCTTGGTAGTATCTTTGCTTTTCCACTCCCGTGCATCGTTTCTAAAGCAGCTGCTGAAGAGGCAACTGATGAGCAGTTTAATGTTCACACAGGCCGTGCTCACAAGCGAGGTGTGCGCTCACCCCGAGACAAGGACTCTGTGCAGGCACAGTTTGATTTACCCTTGGAACTTGCACCATGTTTAAAATTACACACTGGATCCATCATTGACTTTAAAAAAGTAGTATCAGCGGTGGAGAAAGGAGCACATACCCAATCAAAATAAGAAAGTCATTGGATCTGTTTAAGGTAGGAGTAATTTTGACAGTGTTCTTTCAAACTGTCTGGCGGAAATGTAGTCCTTCGAGCCAGCAAAGTCACCATTGTGGGGGCTTCCACTCCTTCTATGAATCCCCGTTTATGAATTCGTTTCTCTTATTTCTATTAACTACAGGATTTCCAGGCCAAACGACCCAAACCTCATGAGCAAGAAATCTTTTTTCAAGGAGCTTCTAAAAGACGATGCGGTACAACATAGAGCGCACGTTGTCCAGACTGACTCCTGCACCCAAAGGACCGACTGAGCAGCCATCAAGGCCCACCCAAAGGCTGGACCAAAGCCCGCAGGAGGCGAGCGAAGCCTTTCCGCCTTTCTCCGAAAGGGCTTGGGCTCAGGCCTGGAAAAGGCGTAAATGAGATCTCAGCGGGACAGCAGCCTGCACTACCGGTGACCGAACACAGGTCAGTTTTGCAACCAGAGCTTTTCGAAAGAGATCTGGATGGGCGTGAGGAGGTGACACTGCAGCACAGCCCAGACACTGACGTCCTGGGGACAGAGAAGGATGAGGGCCATCAGGCAGCAGGAGATGCGCGAGCACCGGCCAGGACCTCACACGTGTCGGATCCAGTGACTCAGACAGGAGCTGTGCTCCCCCCCACACAGACCCAAGCAATGCGTCTACCAGAGCAGGCACTAAGGTTAAAATGGTTCAGAACAGGCTTTGGACAATCGAAACACTGGCCAAGGCAAAAACTTCAACTCAACTAATGGGCTAAACCTCAGTTTTTATGTCCTGTGCAAGGAGATTATACATATGAAGGACTAAAAAAAGCACACTTTTTTCATACTTTCAGTTTATTTGTGCCTCTCCATACTTCAGCTATTGCCAAAACCAACAGTGAAAATGCTGAAATACTAGAAAAATACTGCTCCTGTAGTACTTAAAACTCCAAGTACTTGAAGGCCAGTACTCTAACTGACAGTCTCAATTGAAAAGCTATTCTGCCTCCCATCAGGTACAGATGCATCTCTGATAAGGATCAGAAAATGTCAGGATTTATTCAAATTCAGCATCTGAATCTTAAAAGATTAGTGATGTAAACCTGTCCCCTCTGAGCATCCCAGTTCAGCACACAAGGCCTATTTCCAGCATGGAAGACAGCACTCACAGAAGCCCCTGGTTAGCTGCTCATTCCTACTGAACTAGACTGAAATCATACCTTCAGCATGCAACAACAAACTTGATTTTGCCAGGCTAAAATGACCATTTGTATTTAAAATTGACTGCTACTGGCAGCCGACAGCTCGAGGCGGGAGATCAGCCTGGGGAGCGGTGCGGCAGAAGCACCAACCTCTCCTAACCCCTCCAGCAAATAAAGCGATGCCACTCTCTGTGCTCTTCTCGCATCAAGGCAGGCTTTTACCATGACACCTCTCTGCCCCTCTGCATTTACTCCGGGTCCCACCTTCAGTGTTGTCTTCCGGGCTGAATAAGATACAGTCAACAGTTCTAAACACACTCCTCTCTGCCTTTAAGTCTACAGCACTTGACAGAACCTCTATAGGAAGCACTTGCAGGCTTCTTAGGACACAAGCTCTTTTCCAAACTCTCACTGCTTTGTTTCCACTCCTTTGCATCTCATCCTAATTCCAGCTAGGATACGAAGCAGTGCTGTAAGTCTCTTAGAAATGCTTATCCTGGCAACATGTCCAGTCCAATTCTGCTGAGCAAAATTGCTTTAGATCATCAGTGAAATTTGTGAGTGGTTAGCCAAACTAAGCACCTTTCATACCCCCATCCTGTCACAGTTTCCATCGGGCAAAACTGTGTTTGCACCCTGTTCCCTGATGCACTCTCTGTCTCACTGAGCAAAACATGCGGTGCCACGTCCATGACAGTTCATACGAACTTCAGAACTCACGGGACTTTGGTTTTCCATTGGTGTAAACGGGAGACCGGCTGTCTCCCAGCACCCTTCAGTGCAGCCGAATGCATCACATCAGTCCTTCATTTAAAAGAAATCTCCTGCTCTCCAGATTCACCGCCTACAGCCAGAGTATGAGCCTCGTTCTTAAACTCATTTAACTAATGCTAAAATACATACATCTCAGGAGAGAGCTGCTTAGGCACGAAGCATTTAGAGGCTGATTTGAATAAAACTTATACATGGTGCAACAATGACAATTTGATTTTTATTATTAAAAATGAAGTGTTTAAATCCTCAAAGAAAATGCCTTTATTGCATTACTTTAATAAACCCTCTTTTTTATTATGGTATCTCTTTTTATGAGGGAAGACAGGATGTGTGCGTGGAGCTGAATGTGGATGCATGGGGAACAGGAGGCAGAGAAAGACCAGCACCTGCAGCCACAAAGTGCCACCATTTGTATGACATGCATGTCAAACCTTGATACTGAAATATGCCGGAAAATGAGCAAGACACGCAGCTCACGAACACTCTCTATATACGTCCATTTGCTTCCAAGGCTCAGGACTCCTTTGCATCAGCTGAGCAGGCAGCAGCCACCTCCTACAAGCACACATTCTGAAAGTCTGACTCACACGCTACTTAAGATCTTTTCATTCAGCCTATTGAATACCATTAAGTTAATTGAAACCGAAATTTTGGGCAGTGCAAAACCCACTGTTGGAACAAATATCCCATGTACCAAAAATCTGCAATTTATTAAATTAAGCACTTCCCTTACAGACTGCCTTCTTTCCTGTGAGTACAACAGAACGCTGCTTGTGCCACATTACACACAAGCATAAAACAAGCAGGCAGCATGAAAGGGCTTCATGCAATAGGAGAGAGTTTTCTATGGGGGGAAAAAAACAACAAAAAAACCCCTCCCCTCCCCCCCAAACCAGAACCCTTGCTAATTGAAAGTCTGAGCACAGTGGGGCAGACACCGTAGCAATGAATGCAGCATGACTGTCTCGCCAGATACCAGGCGTAGAATTAAAGCTGCTTGTCTTCCTCTGACCTATGTTAAAGGAAAAATTATTTGCAAAAGGAATTCTGTCCACTATTTGGTTCACAAGCAAGTAGCAGTGGAAGAGTCAGTCATTCCAACAAATCATATTCATAATCTTAAAGCCTCTTAGAGGACCCTTTTCTGATCCCACTTCAGTTTGGGGGAAATTTTGCCAAAGAAGGCAGCATGAGACACAAATGAGGAGTCACCACCTACCTCCCTCCTTGCCTGCCTCCAAAGCCTTTCTTTGGAGCTTCCTTACCAGCCATGCTGCTGCTCTCAGAGTTGCACCCGAAGCTGGGGCACCCTCCAGCATCAATCCTGCATTTCCCTACGCCTCAACCCACTCCTGCAGTCAAGGTGCAACCACATCCCTCAAACAAGGTGGATCAGTTTATTTTATTTCATCATAAATTTCACTACATCCAAGGTTGGTAGAGTTGAGTTTCCTCCTCCCTGTGCCGTCACCTCTTTAATCCAAAGAGATGCGATTAGGCACCAGCTAACTGGGCAGGAGCAGAGCTGGGTAAAGTGCTGCCTTCCTATCTGCAGGCTGGAACACCAGTGCTCCCATCCAGAGCTACTCAGGGCGGGAGGGAAGGAGCAGCGCCCTTTGGGAAGAGAGTTACAAGCAGCCGGAACATGCCTGGTGTTTTTACCTAGCAATCTTTGTATCTGGCAGCACAACTGTTTCATTCAGAAAGCCTCAGGTTCACGGGTATTTCCAGTTTCTGAGGCTGTTCAGTAAAACAAGCACTGGCCACTCGCCCAAACATTTTACTAGTTTTGGCTATTATGTCAAAACATTGGCAAAAAGAAGATGCTTTAAAAAAAAAGATAAACAGAAACACTCCTTCAGCCTACAGGCTCCGCAGTGCAGCAGGCACTCCCGAGGAGGGAAGCAGTCCACCGAGCCAGTGGCCCAGGCTGCCTGGACTCCAACCGCCCCGCCTGCGACTCCACCAGCCGGCAGCAGAGGCACACTCCGCAAGCAGGCAGAGGACACTCATTTTCCTCAGGCAAAGCAGGGTTCAGATGATCTGCTTTCTGGCTAGGATTTTGCAGAGCACAGATCACTTCTTCACCTGAAGATTTGCTAAAAAACTTTCCAGAGCAGGATGAGGTCAATCTGCTTTGAAACAGTCCTCTTCTGCAACCACCACCACCTGCCCACTGCTCAACACATCACAAGCTGCGATAAGCAAGCTTTGGTTACTACAACCTTTCGGCTGCAACTCAACTGCTGTATTAGGAGGCACTACAGTGCAGGAGGGAGATGGCACAAGGACTCTGCCCTAAGGATGGCCAAAATCCACGTGTGCAGTCTTCTCCTGGAGGAAGTCCACAGCCTTGGCAGCAGCTTTGGCCAGCAGCCCCCTTGTCCTGCCTCACATTTCACAGTGGCTCTGCTGGCCAGCCCGAAGGGTGCTCACGGTTTTAGAGGCTTCCAGCCACCTCCCCTGCATCTATGTTCCAGCTGGTCCACACACAGAAGTCACCCTGATTTAAAGAAGATGCACGCTTCAGAGTGGTAGAACTCCTGCCTGCACTGACAGCCCCTTTGATTTTACTGCACTCTGAGACCAACAAGGGACACAACCCTTCTCACCCTCTGCAGCCTGGATCTTCCAGGCACTTCCTTCACTCTTGCCGCTTCAAAAATTTGGCTGCTTTTACAGGGGCAAACAGGGCAATTCCAAGGGTGAGGTGCATCTGCTCTGCCTCTGACAGTTTTGATCCTCCTGTGGATTATCAGAATAATCAGACTTTTCCTTGTTTTTTTTCCTTAAGATTGAATGGTTTTACACAAACAAGAAGTGCCAAAGTCTTACAGTAGGCAAAGCTTCCACCAATGACTTTTAACAGCAACCTCAGCTTACAGCTTGGCTGCATGTAAACACGCTTTCTTCCTGGACTTGTGCAAAGCGTTTGACACTGTCCTGAATGACATCCTTCTCTCTCAGTTGGAGAGACACGGATTTGATGGATGGACCACTCAGCGGATAAGGAATTGGCTGGATGGTCACACTCCAAGAGTTGTGGTCAACGGCTCGATGTCCAAGTGGAGACCAGTGAGGAGTGGCATTCCTCAGGGGTTGTCAGTATTGGGACCAGCACTGCCTAACATCTTTGTTGGTGACATGGACAGTGGGGATCAAGTGCACCCTCAGCAAGTTTGCCAGTGACACTGAGCTGTGTGGTGTGGTCAACATGCTGGAAGGAAGGGATGCCATCCAGAGGGACCTGGACAGGCTGGAGAGCTGGGCCTGTGCCAACTTCGTGAGGTTCAACCAGGCCAAGTGCAAGGTCCTGCACATGGGTCAAGGCAATCCCAAGCACAAATACAGGCTGGGCGGAGAATGGACTGAGAGCAGCCCTGAGGAGAAGGACTTTGGGGTGATGGTTGACAAGAAGCTCAACATGACACGGCAGTGTGTGCTCACAGCCCAGCAGGCCAACCGCACCCTGGACTGCGTCCCCAGCAGCGTGGGCAGCAGGATGAGGGAGGGGATTCTGACCCTCTGCCCCGCTCTGCTGAGACCCCCCGGGAGTCCTGCATCCAGCTCTGGAGCCCTCAGCACAGGACAGAGCTGGAGCTGTGGGAGTGGGGCCAGAGGAGGCCCCAGCAATGATCCAAAGGCTGGAACCCCTCTGCTGGGAGGAAAGGCTGGGAGAGCTGGGGCTGGTCAGCCTGGGGAAGAGAAGGCTGCAGGGAGACCTGAGAGCAGCTGCCAGTGCCTGGAGGGGCTGCGAGAGAGCTGGAGAGGGGCTGTGACAAGGGCATGGAGTGACAGGACAACGGGTGATGGCTTTAAACTGGAGGAGGGTAGATTGAGATTAGACACAAGAAAGAAATTCTTTACTGTGAGGGGGTGAGGCCCTGGCCCAGGTTGCCCAGAGAAGCTGTGGCTGTCCCCTCCCTGGCAGTGCTCAAAGCCAGGTTGGACAGCCTCAGCTCCACTCCTTGGACTACACAACCTTCTGGAGAAGTCTGAACAGTGACTCCCTGCAGTCCACAAGAGAGGACCACACCTGGAGTTAAAAACTGCAGTGCTGCTGGCATCCACAAGAGAAAGCAAGGCTACACAAAGCCTAAGAGGGTGTCTTTCCAACATACACCGTTCTTATCATTGCTAAGCAGGTTGTAGGCAACACCGGCTTAGACAAACATGGTACTGTGCACAACCATTTTAAATGTTTTGAAGGTTCTGTAGCAATTTGCTGCTCATTGCAAATGCTGTCATTAAAACCACCTTCAATAACTACATTGTCTCTGTGGGTCTAAAAACTCTCTTCTATCTGCCCCGTTTGCTGAACAAATAAGCATTTACATTCCACAGCCGGGCAAATTCAAATTGTGACACTGACTCTCTAAAGTTAAAATAAAAAGAGGTGCAGAGGTTAGCCCAAGGCATTTACTAAAAATCAGTCATACAGATTTTGAGTTTTTTTCATACCCAGTTTCAAATAAATCTTAAAATGCTTACTTTGGAATTTTCTGTTTGAAAGAAACCCTCTTCATGGCTAACACAGCCTGGGCCAGCTCCCAGCCAAACACCCGTGGAGCTCTCCTGTGCCACAGCAGGTACGAAGCTGCCTGGTGTTTGGTCCTGTCTTGGAGTGGGACCTCAGTGGGAGCCCTGTGCCCCAGGAAACATACAGGATTTGTCACAGAGCCTGAAGTGCTTTGTTTTCATGTGTGCAAACAACACGACCGCAGGTATAAGCAAATATCCTTGTCTTAAGCTATGTATTTCCAACTTTAAGAGGAAAATCTGGATGTTTCACAAACCATACAATTGCACCTCTCCTTCTGACCCTCCTCACGTCCCCCTTCCCACACAGACATACATACACGTCAGCCATTTGTTCCGATGGATTTAGCCTAGTTTGGATCAAAGCTTCCTCTACTTCATTTAACAGATTTAGTCAGATGGAAGGTCTGAGGGGAGAAATAATGTTAGTAAGAAGGGAGTTTTCAGCATTGAGTATGTAGGTCACTGGACTTTAAAATAAATTAGAGAATAGTTTATCTATTAAAGAAGCCTCACTGTACATATTTCATGAAGCTATACTTAATTATAAGCTAATGTGCACCACAGAGCTACCACGAAGAAAGATTAAGCAGTGGCCCATGATGCAGTGATTAACACAATTATTAGGTGGCTGGCACACAGCATCCATTATTTGGTACCATCAGAGGAAAGGCCAGACCTCCGGTTTCTAAGGCTGGCGCTTCCTGTGAAACGCAGCAAGCAGCAAACTTCCAGAGAGAAGCGCACGTGTCTGCACCTCCCGAGGGGAGGAACTTGCTCCGGTCTGCGCTCCCAGTGAGTGAGCCCAGTCTGAATGGTTACACACCTGGTGTCCTAAGTCGCAGAGGGCACCTGGAAATGCCATCAGGTGGGACTGGCCCACAGTCACACTGCCAGAAGCCACTGAAGATGAGAAGAAACCACATTTCACCCAAAGACCTGTTTAGGGTCCTAAAACCACTAGATCTATGCCAGAACTCTGCAGGAGGTATCAAAAAAAACCCACCAAAACCATACCTCCACCCCGTACTGCAGCTGATTTAGCCCAGATTTCAGATTATCTGTCAAGTGTGGTGCAATCTCTACTGTGGCTGTGAATAAACACCACGGGCAGATGCACTGCCGTGCTGCTGCTAGGAATAGGCCAGAGTGGTCTGTCTCACACACTTGCCTTTTCCCTGCTTCCTAGAAAGATAATCTGCAATGCCTGGTCAGTGATGTGCAAGGCTGGGAGTCTCCCAGACACACAGAATCCAAACCTTGCCTCCTATTAAATACTGCAGCAGAACCGTTGATTCAGCGCCCAAGTTGTACGACAGCTTTCTCTCTGGGAGATGAGCTTTTGTTTAATGGCAGGCTTGGGCATTACCAACCCAGCTCTCCCCATCTGGCTGAAGCAGAGCTTCCCATCCAGCGACAGTGGCAAAGCCCTCACTGGCGACATTACTGCTGACCTCCCGCGCAAGTTCAGCGTATGTCATTCTGTCAATACCATCTACCTTGATTATACCAGGCTTTATATACAACGGGTTATGATCCCAGAGGGATGAAAAGCTTTTCCAAATTAAAAGCAGCGTTTAAAAAGGAAATACTCATACATTCCTATGTAGTTTTCATTTGATATCCTCAAGGCTAAACCCAGAACTCAAAGCCATGTTGATTGGAAGTGAATGTTTTTTCTGAGTGCAGCCATCTTATGAATTTAATGGAAGAAGGGAAGTAATAAAAATGCGCTCCATACTTTAATTAGTTCCCTCATAACATGGCATTTGTAAAATGGCAGTGCCAAAGAAAATCATTAATCCAGGAGAACAGACAAATGCATTGTATGGGGCGAGGGACAGACCTCCAAGAGATACACACATGTAGCCCTTGTTTGCTCTTGCTGGTAAAGCTTACCTCAAAAGACCAACTCTGACTGAGCAAAAGAGAGTTGTACCAATATTCAATATAAAGCCACTTTCTTTTCTTTAGCCTTGTTACAGAGTATCACAACTGAGAGATCATACTTTGAATGCCTTGAATGGTGTCTGGCAGTGGAATAAATGCGAATTGTTTGTCTTTCTGAACACGCATTAACCGTGGGTACTCCAGGTGCTAGGCTTACGCTGACACTATCACGTGCTCATTTCAACACCGGCATGTCACTGCGTGAGTGAGGAAACCTGTGTCAGACGTATGACAGCAAACATGACCCGCTGCAAACGGCAGACATCACCCCCAGCAGTCAGCCCCTAGGCCTACGTGCAGTTGTCCTACACATTTCCTGGGCAGCAGCCTCTGGCACTAGCTGTGGCATCACCTGCACCACGGGAGGGAACTGAGCAAGCAACACAAGCCCAAAGACACCTCTGACTCTGACAGTCTCATCACCTCTTCCTGGCCATCAAGTGGGAGTAGATGTGGAAGTTTATAACCACGGAAAGGAACTCCGGGAAGAACTCACAAGAGCAGAATTACTGCTAGCGAACAAAGCTCTGGGGTGGCCAAATGCAAATGAAATGCTGTTCCAGGAGAAACAGATATGCTCAATCACGGCAGGGAGAGTGAGCGAAAAACCAGAGGGTGGTTTGACCTGTTTCTGTGACGCACCTCCCGCCTTGATCCGCAACAGCTATGCAGCCCCCCAAGAGTCATAACTTTGCCCCATCAGCGCTCCTTGGTTATAGAACAGAAATCGATACCTGTGTGCGGTTGAATGCTACTCTTGCAAAGACAGCTTGAGACACACTGGCTCTCTTCAGCTCATCTCTGACTTGCTGGTAAATGTCTGGAGAGACTTCCACCGACGAATTTGATGGCTCTGGTTTGACAGCTCTAGGGATGGGTGGATGATTCAAGAACTGCTGGTTGATAGCTTGTGGGTGCTGGTGAGCCAGTAGCCGGCTGACAGCAATCTGCTGGTTTATCAGATGGGCCATTGCTATCTGCTGCCTCACCAGTTGTGGACTGAGCTGCGGAGACAGGAGCCCAGGGTTTATCATTGTCTGCATCGTTGGCACTTGGTTTCGGATTGGAGTACTGTGGTGGATTTGGCCATGAGGAGACTGATCATTAGTTTTTCCCAAGGTTGCCAGCTGGTTGATATTTGGTAAGTGCATGGGACGTTGACCAAGAACACAATAGTCTGAAAGGTTTTCTCTTTCCACTCTTTCCACTGTTAAAAGAGAAAAATTCGTTTGCTGTCATTTGAGTTTGCACTTACAAGAGGACTGTTAGGGTAAGGGTTACTGCAGGTGACTGTACACAACAGCACCCGCTTTAGGTTGCAAATCTGCACTTGCATAAAAGCTTCACAGAAACACAAGCAAAAGCAGCACAACGTAAAAGCAACAACAATAATTCACATTCTTTTGGACTTCTCAGGCGTCACCCACTGCTCAGGAAGCCTCCTTGTCAAATCGGTAGCAGGCATCCTCTCCAGCCTCATTTCCTAAAGAAATGAGCTTGGACATGTCCATTCACACTGTCACTGACTTTTGAATCTGTCACCAAACTGAGTAACATTTAAAAGGAATGAATGTTTCAGAATCACTGGCATCTAGGTGAAGGAAAGAAACCCAAATTAGTATCCACTCACACAAACCCAAGGGAAACCAGACCATACCCTGGTGCTTCTCGTTACAAACTCAGCAACTTTTTTCCGACATAAACTCTACCTTGCCTTGTATGTGGATAAAGTTACCTGGTAACACCAGCTCACCCAGATGCACAGCAGCAGAATCAGGCTGCTTGTGTGCCAACATGCTACAAAACCATGCAATTCGTACACAAGAACACGTTAAAGCAATGGTTCCTACAGACAAAGCCTCACCGCTACGAGTCTGTCCAGAAACCTTACAGCATCTCTGCATGAATGTGCACTTTAAAGCCTCACTCTCTTAAAAAACCGCCTTTGTTTAGCACAACAAAGACCCATGATCTTTAAGTTGCACCCTACTACAAAAAAATCAAACACTACAAACCAAAAGCGTGTACTGTCAGTTTATATACAGATCCATAGTGCCCCTCGTAAATATCGAGCGTCGGCAATGCTGCAGTATCTTTCCATGTAACTGCAAAACTAAATGTGTGTAGTACAAAGCTGAATTTCCTGCAAAAGTAGTATTTGAAATGGGAAATGTAGTTTTAGAAATACATAAATGTAACCATTAGTTAGATAACTTCAAGTAATCAGAAGTCATTTTATAATAGGTTGCAGATTCCATGAGCCTTACTGCACGCAATTGTATAGGCATTTATATATTGATCTGACAGAAAAGCGTTCAGGGACGCACATCATACAACTAGAAAACTACCACCTCACCCTTGTATTGCTCTCAGCAAACAACAAGACAGGATTTATTTCATGGATGCCATAATACTATTATAACTTGTGTAATGATTAACAACTGTACAAGGCTTTGAACTACTTTTTAAAACTTAATCTATACAAAGCTTTGAAGCTTCACACAGCTAATACTCAGGACGACAGTTTACTGATGACTTTCTCTATTTCCTTCTGAACAGAACGACAGCTCTTTTCACCTTCCAGAGTTAATCTCAGAGGGAGAGGGTGGAATTCTCACCGGCGAGGAAGTCATGCCCTGAACGCACACAAACACACACAGTTACTATCTTTAGAGCTGTCATTCTGGAACATTACAAGTACTGAATTTTACATCTAGGTGAAGTAGTATCCAGGATTCTCTCATAAGAAATTTTAACTCACTCTTCCCATTCTTTTAAAGGAAAAACCCACATAAACTTTAATCCGCTATAAAATAATTGCTTTTAAAAAACCTTTTAGAATAAAAATTAAGCATTTCTAAGAAAATTTTTAATTCATTTATTCCACACAAGCCAGTGCTTCAACCCGACTGATTTTCTAAATAAGTGCTTATCTGTGCAGTGTATTCAGCTCTGAGATGCAGTGTGATACACACAATACACACACAGTACCGTCAGCAACCGATCGTTTGGCTGTGTTACTCACAGCCTGCCAGAGACACAACACAGTACTGCAGTTTGCTGAAAACATTGAAAATCCCTACTCAAATGCTGCTGCTCAAGATGTCAGCGGGCCTCCCTGAGAACCAGGTACAGCAGGCTCTATAGGCTAGCCTCTGGCTTTAGGGTCAGACACAAAATCAATGTGAAGTATGAAATACGAGCGGTGTTAATACCAGGACGGACCTGGCGCCGGCACAGAGATGTCACTCGCGGGCAGGGGAGCGGGGAAGTGGGGCTGCTTTATCACTGTGGTACAGACGACCCCGAGCCCGCATCGCCACACAAACTATTGCCGCCTCAGCCTCCCTGCAGTAAGCCTGCACCCCAGTAAGGCCATTAAATACACACAATTGCCAGCAAAACCAAATGTAATTACTCCAAAGGGGCAGTAGCTACTTGGCAATCAGGAATTAATCCAATGTAAATACAATAAAGATGTTGCTCAGTGTATGTGAAATACTTGGAGTGTCCTGCTAGAAGACAACACAGTAAGAACTACTTGTGGTCTTCACTTACACCCCTGGAAATCTAGAGTCCTTCCATCAGGAGTTTCAGAAAAGCTGAAATAAGTTCTGAACTATTTTGCAGTTTAAGAAACACACAGAGAATAAGTCACTGAAACCAACAAATTACTACTCGTTAGAACACAAAAAAACAGTAACCAAGTGTTTTTGAAAACTTGGTGAGAAATAAATATAAATAACATTCACTTTTTGGGCTGAACCACATTTGCCAAGTTTCCACCCACTCCTGACTTTAGTGCCAAGTTATAAACCCCTATAAAAATAAAGTTTAAGATGAAAAGGCTGCCAGGCTGTTAATCTCTGCAGTGCTACTTGGAATTACAATTATACAGAGACATCACCTGACTTGCTTCCATAGGTGTATTTTTCCCTTATTATCAGTTTCCTTTTTCGATCACATTAGACTGTACAGCCATGCACATACTCCCAATAAACAAACCAGATTCTAGTCCCATCAACCACTTCAATAATAAAAGGTTACCATTAACAGTTACGCTCGATGGAAAAAATGCGCATTACTCAACTCCTCAGGACTCTTTCCTTCTCTAACACATTTCCCATATCAGATTCCCTGTTGTTCCTTGGTAATGACGGACTGGCAGGGCTCTGCGGGGCTGGACAGGAGCAAGCCTGCGACAACCCCAAGATGGAGACAAGCCAGCTTGCCAGCAGTGCTCTAAGAAAAAAGGCACACAGGAGCCACAAAGCTGCTGTGACACCAGCGTTCTGCCTCAGATCTTCCTGAGGTAGGGTTTTTCCATTTGCATCCTCCATTTTCCGTGTTCCTACCCCATTACAGTCTCTCCCTTATCCTTCCCTTGTTTGCTATTGCTCCACTCAAACTGGGGAGACACTTACAGCTCTTCGTCCTGTATGAACTGGCTGGTACTTGAATATATTGGAATACAAAGCACCGAAGACAGAGAAGCAGGATCTCAAAGTGGGAAGGAAGGAGCTCCATGGATGTGCCTGCATTCAAGTACTGTGACAAACCTCCTCTGCTAGCGATGCCTGTGCTGGTTAAACAAAAGCTGGTCCAGGAGGCTGTTACCCACCTCCATCTGTGGTGTCACCACAGCAAAAGACATGGCAGCGTTTCCCTCTTCTCCCCGCATCACACTGCCTAGTACACGATTCTATAGCTCTTTGCTTGAAGAGCTCTTTTAAACCAAGTACAATGCCACTGCGCTTCAGAGGAGCCATCCACCCTCCTGAAGCCACACACTACGTAAGCAGATTCAAGGTGTCTGGACAATAGGTACTCTGCCAAGCTCAGCAAGCAGCACTCCAGGATAGCGTCTGCCCTTCTTTTTCCTATACCCCCCTACAACATGTCACTACCTCTACAAGACAGGCAGAAATCAACATAACCTCCAGAATGGGAGCAGCACTTTGTCTTATTTCAGTGTTGCTTTCTCTTCTTACAATGATTACCACGTGTGTCAATGTGTTTCAGCTCCATGCAGAGTTAGAAACTTCCTGGATACAGTACAAAAGCAACCCAGTGCACCGTTCCCCTGTGTGATGCTCTTAACCTCTACCCAAATCTTCCTCGCACAGTCAAGCAGCTGACACAGTCCACAGCACAATAGCTTGGGGTGGTCCACATGCAACTTTCCATCTGAAATAAAACCAGCTCAAAATATTTAAAGTAAGATTTATTTCTCCACCTTCCCTTCCCCTCACCCTTTATTTTCACTGAGTTGTTAATAGGAACATTCTGACAAACAGCCTGTGGGGCATTCAGGGCTTATGAGCGGCACTGAAATGGCCGACAGCACTGGAAACCAAATTCCTACGCACAACAACGGATGTGGCAGGGAGAGCAAGAGCGCAACACGTCCCTCAGCGCTGCAGTGCAGCGGGGACATGGAGGACTCGCCAGCACCCACGGCCCAGCAGGTCCTGAGCTTTTCACTCCCACAAGCACACGGGCACTTTGCCCCGGCATAGGAAGAGGCTGGTAAAGAAACTCTTTGTAGCAAGTTACTAGCCAGCAGAAGTGCCACGCTTCATTTGTGACAGGATGTCACCACCCAGGGCTGTTCTCCAGTTTGCTTCTTTGTTTTACTTATTATTTAAAACCCGGTGATCGCAGAAGCCATTACCAGCAGTGGTCACGGCCAAGCAGGGAGAGCTTTGTGGACTCCAGTGTGCCCTGCACTCAGCTTGAGACAGAACGGTTCCCACAGTATCTCCTGGCTTAGCACCATCCTACCCAGTGGAGCAAGACCTGAACAAGGCAGCGGTGCTCAGGGGACAGAGCACTCTCTGGCACAGTGCCACCCCCGCCTCGGAGAGACAGGGCTGTCCTGCTTATGCTACACAACTACGAACTACAGCACTAGAACTACCGCTTTGCAAAGAACAGAGCCACTCCAGAGCACAGGGGGTGCTTTTAAAGTGGTAATTCTGTATCTTTTACACCACAATTCGGATAATTACTTCTCTCTTCTGATCACAGCCCACTTCACCACTTCAGTGCACAGGGCTGGTTTGAGGAGTCTCGTTTTCATTCAACATCCCACCTTCGTATTTACCCAAAGTCGTTCACCGACTTCCCGCACTGTCTCATTCTGCCTGGGCCATTTGTTCTGCAGTCAGGTCAGGGGAGAAAGCAGGTTGACCAGAGAGGCAGACTTGATAAGAAATTGCAACTTTTAAAACCTCTCCCTTCCTCTGCTCCTCCGGATCGCAAATAACCTCAAAATAGCTATAGAGCACATACAGAAATTGTTTGGCTCCTGGCTGTGGGCAGCAGAGGCCTTTATCCAAGCCTAATGGAAAACAGACAGCAAAGGCCATTGTCTGTTCTTTGTGTTGCCAGTCGTTCAGTTCCCACCAAAGCACAAATCACTCTTTTTGTATTTAGAAGAACCACCATTAAAAGTGGGCCTTTGACCAGCATCAGCTTCAGGTGAACTGAGCAGAGTATACGAACATTGCTGACTGTCTCTGCACAGCTGACCTTCTCCTCCCCTTGTCCTAAAGGTGAGATCCAAGACATCCCTTGGGACACAGAGATGCTAACACGTATTCTGTCAGTTCTCCTTAAACATAGCAAGTCATACTCTTCCAACAGGCTGTCCCTGGACTGCATTGCTTCCAAAGATGCTTGTCAGATGAGAAGAATTTAACCCATGATCTTATTTTTAGATTTTTTTGGGGTTACTGTACAGGTTCAAGAGAGCACAGAGAAGTGTGAGCTCAGCCCTTCATAATCACATCAACGCTGTTTGTGGACAGGACGTGCCAGATCCACGTGGCAGAGAAAAGCATTACTTTGAAGGTGCTTTAGTGACCACCTGGTCTACTGCATGAATATTGGTCGGGTGAAATGGAAAAGGAGAAGCAGGGCAAACACGACTCGGAACTGTCTGACAGAAACACAGAGAGTACTGGTTCAGATAGACCAATGGTTTAATCCAATATAAAAAATAGCTGCCTTCCTGTCAAACCACCATTACAGAAATCTGCCCTGCAATTTAAGTCCTAACCTTTCGTGGGCACCTCAAGAGGGAGGTGCTAACCTCTGAAATACCCAGTCAATCGTGCAATCCCTCCAGAAGAGACGTATGCATCTCTTCTTCACTTGTAACACCAGAGATGGTGAAAGGAATGAGACAGAACACAAATATCATGAAGGCAGACACATGAGCTCCTCACATACTTCGAGTTAACAGAATTCAAATCTGCTCTCAGATTTACATCTTCTATGAAATCCATGTGACCAGAGACAGCCACATTGCAGCTTTCACACTAGGAAAGCTTATGCCTGTACCTGATCTTCAGGTTCTCCTCCCATTGCAATCTAAACTCCATTAATGTTTACGTTCTAAAAATTCCTTTCCTTTTGAGCTAACATGCTGCTGTATGGCAGCGCATACAAAATATTTCTTAATTATGAAGGAAAATTCATTTTGAGATTCTGCAGATTAAAAAAAAAAGTGTTTGCTTTTTAGAAAATAAATATGACCATTCTTTACTAAGAATTCAGAAGTGGCTGGACACAAGTCCCAGCCTCAGCACACAACTGGTCCTCACTGAGGAAAGCACTGTACTGGGAACAGGAGGCATTTTAAAACGAGAAAGCTGAGTGACATTATTTGAGCAGGTTTGGTCAGCTTCTCTCAATTAAAAAAGGTCTATGCCCTTGCATGGCAGGGACAAGAGGCCAGGCAGTTTCTCTACAGAAGGGTTTCAAGCACTTCCTGTGCTGACAGACGCTCCCTAGAGCAGCCACGGCCCAGCTCCAGCCGCATGCACTCACAGGAGACGACGTTCAGCTAACCGGACGTGTCCTTCTGCCACAACACAGGTCCTGCTAAGAGTGAGAGCCACTGCTCTGCAATAGCCAGGAGGCAGGAAAGACATTCTGCAAAGCTGAAACTCATATATGCATTTACTTCAGATAAAGGTTAAGCTTAAGTAAAAAGGAAACCCAAAGGATGTGTTTTAATTCCCTTTACAGAGAACAATAGCCAAGAGGGCCACAACTCATAAAGCCCCTGGAACGCAGTGCAGTGGGTAAACTGTTTCTTAACAATACACACACATAAACCCCCAAAATGGCACTGAAATACAAACGTGAACGTGGGTGGGGAAGACAGCAGTCAAGGGGTCTATAACTCTTGCTGAACCTTCACGACCTTAAACCTAAAGAGAGATGCCACTTCTTCCTCAGACCAACGCACACTGATGAACTACTCTCCTCACAAACGAGCACAGCAGTCCACAGCCTAAGAGGATGTCTCCGAGTCAGAGATGACCTTCAGGTCATGTATGTCACCTAGGTGCTGCAAAGCTTGCCTGCAAATCATGTTATTTTCTTCTCTTTTTCCTTAAGAAATTGAGGGAAGTCCTATTTTTAGTGAAATAAATACACAGTCAGGAGTGCAGAAGTAAGGAAAAGAAAAATTGTAGTCATGTCAAGAGCCACACAGCTGACCTGAATGATCCCAAATGGTTTAGTGCTAGAGCCACGACTAATATCCAAACAGGACACGAAATGATCTCTTCTTAAAAAACTTAACATTTCTTTCTCAATCTGTTAGTTAAAAGGGCAAAAGGTCAAGATCTATATATGCATATATAAACATACATACATAAAAAACCTCTCTATTTACATGAGAGAGACATACACGTGCATGTATCAATGAACAGGATATTTTTAAAAGTCAAAAATACTGCTTGGGAAAGATCTAGTGTGCCTTTTCATGAGGCTTCCATGACACCTGCTTCAGAGAAACAATTAAAAACTATTCCTCAAAGCACATAACAACAATTTTCCTCCGACTCACACTGGCATTATCACCGTGCCACAATGCTAGGTCCCTTCAGCCTGCAAATAAGCAAGCTGGGAGCCCTGCTGAATCCTGTTTCTAACCTCCTACAACCTACAACGGCCTCTAGAACACACTGTAAGAAAAACAGATTGCTCTGTCTGTCCATTACAGGAAGTAAGCAAACATACTCTCAAGAATAAAACAGCACACAAACAACAAATCAGTAATACTGGAGAAGTCAAAGAGCAGCCAAAGTAGATTCTCAATTTAAGGAAGCTAGGAAAGCTTGTTCTTACATTCCCGATCTGTGAAACAGAAACAAGTGAGCCTTCCTCCTTTAAACTGCAAGGCCTCATCATTCCATAAAAACTTTGAGACAGCCACACTCTCAAAACTCACATCCACAGAAAGCTGTATTTTGACAGTCAGTGATGGCAGGAGCAAAGACGAAATGTTCTTAATATACAGACCAAGACGATATGTCTTTTTACTTTTAAGTTCACAACGTATTTATTTCTCCCCTCTGCCTTCCTAACTTCCTCCCACCGAGCTAAGTTGTGTGATCAGAAAAAATTCACACTAGTTAAAGAGTTTCAGTTGTGAAGGAATTTTGATACAGCGATAGTCCTTCTGATAAAAATAGAGTGCATGACACTTGGAAGTGAAATATCTATTGAGAAATAGAGCTAAAAAATATTCAAAATGCTACGAACCCAGAACACTGGGCAACGAGTAGGTAAGCGGTACAAGTTTTATCCCTTGACAGTGATCTGAGTTGCATGGCAAAGTTCTGAAATAACTTCCCTACATACATATATAGTTTATATAGACAGTTACTTCTTTGTGTGTGTATGTATATGTATATAGTTACTTTAAAAGTCTTCATTTTATTTGTGCATCTGTTTGCTAATGAAGAACCAATGCAAGAGTTTTAAACAATTGTTCAAATCCTGAATTTCAACAACGTTGAATACCTTCTCCCAGCTTCAGCAAGTTCAGCATCTAGAGAAACCAGACGAGCGGTTCTCAGATTGCAAGGATCATCCCCCTGGGACTAGGCAGGAGAAAGACAGTTTGAGAACCACTGGACTAAGCCATGGCTGTACAGTTGTCATCAATTAATACATAACCTTTATTCAAAAGGGGGAACTCTGATTCTTGACATTCAAGCAGGTTTAAACACACTTAAACCCCGTCACTTATGCACGGCTGTGTACTAAAACGCCCTGCACCCCTCAAAAAGAAGAAAAATTTAAAAGTAAATAAATGAGTTAAAAAATAAAAGGCTTCACATAGTAATATGAAATTCATTCATGGTGCATATTCTGAACAAAATTACAATACAAACTAGATAGCTTAATTACCATCCCAAATAATTACAGACATCCGTGAGGGGAAGAGAAAGTTCACAGAACTGTAAGGTTTTTGTTTCCCAACTACTGTATCTTTTCCATCAGAACTATGTTAATATAAGCCCTCTTTCAAATGAATACGCGAATCCCCAGGAGACTGGAAAGAGGGGACACGTGGGTATGGACTCGCTGGCCTGCTGGCGCGTGTGCCAGGCCGCCGGCTCTGTCCTCACACCAGCCAGCTCCTGACTCTGCCTCTGCACTAGCTCCTGCGCCACCGAGTAAACTGTGAATGTCTGAAAACCTTCAGGGGCTTGGGCGGGGTGGGAGAAAAACATTCAAGCAGAATTTGATTCTAGCATCGTCTTGACACAAGACAAAATTACCACGCAGAGCTGAACTAACTGAAAACTTTTTTTAAATTACAAGCATAAATAATTTAGCTGTCTTTTTGGTGAGTTCAACAGAACGCACGCTGAGAATGTTTACTTGAGATTTGATACAATTTCATTTGTGTACAGCTTTTACATCTGTTGCTAATGATATCAAATTATTGATTGTTCACTTTCCTATATTTATTTAAACATTAACTACATACTCGGCAACCTGATGCTTTGCCTTTTTTTTTTTTTCCATAGAACGTTTTATTTTTGCCTGGCTTCAGTTGTAATTACTTTGATCTTCTGGAGTGTATAATTATTTTACTGTTTATTTATTTCTATGAGAAAGGAAAAAAGTTTGACCTAGGAGATCTATGTGTGGCAATTTGTAACAGAATCACATAGCTTATGTTTAGGAAATCATGGTTTTGATTAAGAAGCAACCATTTAGTTCCCACTGTTTTATTAAAACAGACATTAACAGATAATAGGAAACACATTTAACACTGTGACTGCACTCAGTCTGCAACATCAATAAAGTTATTTTGAAGCCCCTTCCTATTTTGCGTTTACCACAGTTCATGTGAATTGTTTTTTTGCTTTTACTTTCTAATAGCCAGCTCTAGAGTTACACATGGACTGCAGGTCCCAAAGACTCTAATTCATAGCTTTACCCAATCTATCCAAATTACAACCCAAAAACTGAATTGCTGCATCATCTATCCGCCTTCATGGAAAACCCAAGTCCTTTTTTTTTTTTTTAATTTTTATTAAAGGAATACGTGATGACTGAAGCATGTAACTCAAGTCACTGATTTCTCATACGAACTGAGCTGTCCTGCAGGAATAGCTGGCTACAGAAAAGAAACAAAGCAGCATGAAAACAGAGCTGATGAGAAATTGAAACCACCCAAAGACGTGCAGAAGTCTTCCTGGTTCCAGGGGGCTTTGATTACTGCTCTGCAGTCGAGTCTCCATGCACCACTGTACCTGCCAGAGACTCTTTGTTTTCTCTCCCACTCATATGGTTGACGAACCAACACTACTTGAACTGCTTTACAGCAGTTTGTGTTTACTTCACACATACCTCAACCTTCCTTTTTCTCCTCCTACCAACACCCACACACACTTCCAAACAGCGAGGACTGGCTGTGTCTCTTTGCATAGCACACATACACAGTTATCTGGCAAACTCTTCAGGTTTGGATCCTTGACCTTTCGATTGAGGTCTCATTCTGATTTTACTGCACTTAACAATTTAACTGTGCACTTACTAAGTAAAAAAAAAAAAAAAGTAAGAGCTTAAAGAATTCAATGCTCTAAGAATAGAAGAAAGTGGAAGACAGCAGTGTGCTAGAAACACTCAGAAGCTGTAGTGGCATCTCTACAGTTAAGAACACTACAGTTAAGGGCTTCCAGTGCCTCTGCAACTGGCACCCTTGCCCAGTTTGCAAAAAAGAAGGGGGAGGGAAAAAAAAAAAAAGCCCATCTCTGTTCTCCTAGGACGGCACGTAAAAGCGAACGGTGATGACCCTGAAGCTGTTTGATTCCTTTGGTTTTTAACCAAGAGGGTATGTTAGAGCACTTTGAATAAAGTTATTTTATTAAGAGACACCATTTAGAGAAAAGAAACACTTCTGAGTCACACAATGGCAATTTAGATACAGAAGAAACTATCGAGTTTATCTGGCATGAGGATAACCATGTACTAAAATGTCCAATCAACATTTTTACTTCAAGCCTAAATCATTTTAGTAGGTGAAAATCAACACCCCCATTTCGTCACCTGCATTGTTACCCCACTTCTGCCTGAACAGTCTTGCGTCTGGACACAAATAACTTTACCATAAAACATTTTTTCCCCCCCCAGTGAAAATCTAGTCACCGCACAGCCGAGGCCCGAGCACCTTACAGGTATGCTCTGCACAAGCCAGACGTGCGGAGGAAAACCAGATGCCTCAGAAATTGTTCTGGTATTTCACGCAATTTTGTTTCATGTGTTCCTCCCTCAAGCAGCAGACTCTTTATGGCATTATTATGCAGATTTCTAGTCTAGTCCTACGGAAACTAAACAAGCAACCTTTCATAGCTCATGTATGCCAGCCTTTTAAGAGAAGAAGATGGCAGACTCCTTCTGAAAGATGCTAATCTTCACGCGACTAAAAATACACTGGCTTCTCAAGTAGGACAGGACATTGCCCCATTTCTGCATAATGCCTGTGAATCCTGTTCTGATTTTCCTGGCCACTGAAAGGATCAGACAGAAACAACAAAAATAGCCTATGTCTTCTTTCAGACAATGAATCTTCCCTTCAGTGGTGTAACAGAGAGAAAAACTATGAAAACACCTACCACAGGGCTCACAGACATTTGGGGAGAGAAGAGCCCGCTGGTATTGCGGAAAAGCTTTTGACTATGCCCAAAGTCCTGCTCAAAGCACATGTATGTTTTAAAACAAAATCCTACCAAAACCAATGGTCCAGTACACACGCAAGTCCCTTCCCAAAGGACAGGATGAATCAAAGCACAAAATACACATGATGCATGCTTGTCGCATCGCTTGGTGTACTGCTAGGTGGTGATCAGACATTTCAGCAGTAAGAGTGGGATGAACTTACGTAGAATAATTTTACTGCCTCAGGCCTTCACTGCTAACCAACCAACATAATTTCATTGTAGAAAAAAAACAAACAATGGGCTATTTTCATTTAACTTCAGGAGGTGTAGCACCTTGTTATTTAGCAACATCTTTTAACAACCAGGAATTAAATGCACCACTGGTATCCAGATTCCACATGATAAAACATGACAGGAATGCCACTATACTTAGGGGTACTGAAAACAGAGAGCAAGGGCACATGTAACTTCGACAGTTTTGTAGCTTTCACGAGTAAAATGCAACTAAGATAATTTACATAGCAATTTAACTTTTAAATCCAGAGCTACAAGAGCGTCTTTTTCCAAAACTTTTTAGCTTAATTCAAAACACAGTTGATCTTTCAGCGCAGTTAAACAGAGTATTTTAAGCATGTTTTAAGTGGCCTGTGTTTTCATGCCAGCCTTGAAGTATCAGATTTAATTTCAAATGTGTTGTGACCGTGCTCTCTTTGGAGACAAATTCACTAATATCATTATAGCTTATTATCACTTTTACTTAAAGCAAATAATCTCAAACTGTCAGCAGAAGTTCAAGCACTTGGAAAGTCACAAAAAATATTAATTTACCTTTTATCTTCTTGTACTTTTTGTACCATCTCCCAAACTCCTGGCACTTGGTTGCTGACACATTGGCATAGTATGTGCTATTTACAATGGATGAAATCATACTCTGGAAGTACAGAAAGACAGACAAAAAGTGTTTTGAAATATCTTGCACAATTAGAAATCTTTTCCAGGGAAAATGAACGACATGCAAGTGCACAACGATCATCCGCTTGCGAGTTTAAAACCAAAACAAGTGTCTGATGAGTACACAAAATTGGTTTTATTCGCCATTCTATATTCCCAGACATAATTAAAATTAGAAAATAATAATTATTATTTTGCATAATAATGCAAAAAAGATGCAGTACAACCTCAGAGTGAGACCTGCAGCTCAGGCAGAGCAGGCAGTTCTACTTTACTTTTGTACTTGTGATATGACAATATCTAAACTTCAGTTGCACAACAGCAGGCAGAGCCACGCTGGGGAACACATGCTCGCTGCACCCGGGTGAGAACAAGCATGATTTGGGAACCAGATACTAAAGGTAAGATTAGATGCTCCAGCATGCATAACCCAAATAATGTTTTTCAGATGTCTCTGTTCCGCTTCCAAATGCAGCGAGACCACACGGCCAAGAATTGCAGAACATCCGTGCTACTTGCTGCGGAACAACAGTTAGGCAAATAAGTTTAATATAATTTATAGAAACGTGTGATTAGCCCTTGTGCGAAGAATCACCCAAAAAAGATATTAACAGTGCCATTCAGAGTGAAGGGAACTACGCACGCTACAACACTGACCAGCCCAACATCACAAAAAAGCTTAACAGAACTGAAATATCCCTCGTTTAACCACCAGCCCGCTCCACTCTTCTTGAATTCCCTTTAAGTGACCCTGAGTACAAGCCAAACGAAGCAGAGAGGATCAGAGTTGTTTTGCAGCACCAGATACCCATAAAAAAATGATACTTTATACCTGGGATGCTTCTGCCCATAGGGCAGGAAAGAGCCTGGTTACTTGCAGTTCTCCCTTTCTATTTTTTTCCCCTCTCTTAATCCACTCTATAGAGGAAGCATCTTTTCAGCATTTTGCTTTCCTTCTTCCCCGCCCTCCCGAACACTTCCAGGGTCAAACCATTCCCGCCCGTGCACATTTCCAGCAAGCAAATGCAATTTAACACCAGTAACACGCGGGAGCCAATGCACCTTCTCCAGAAATCCCGTATTCCCTATGCCTTCCTTCCTCACTTGCGTGGAAGCTCAGAACAAGCTCTGGCACGCCGCATGATCCTTCTGCACAGAGACCAGAGCGCGAGGGTGATCCCACAGCTCCAACGAGCTATTTACCACATGTTCAAGCTCTAGCCCACCGGCTCCAGGGGCTCTTGTGCAGAGCGGGATCTTGGCCACCTCTGAAAGCTACCAGGCTTACACACTGGTCTATTCAATTCTAACAACGCTTTAAAAACAAAAACATTCCCTGCCTCTTCCAGATTTATCCAGCCTTCTACCCAATTCACTGCAGTATCCCAGGCCTCCAGCTGTTCCTGAATGCTGGAGTTTGGGGACTTAAAGATAACTGGGTGGTGTAGATCAGTTTCAGTCTTCAACAGGCGATTTCACTTTCAGTAAAGAGGCTCTTCTGCCTTTTCACTTTAACTTTTCCACTCCAAGGCTGCTGTGGTGCACTGCAGTAGAGTCTGAAGGCTAAGGCTATGAAGTAAGAGCCTTTTTAAGTGGCAGCTTCAATTTCTAAAACTGAGATTCAATTTTCTAATTAAAATCAATATTTTGAGACATAAAGCTAGCATTGTGGCAGTCAGCAGCAATTCCCTCCCCATAAATCCTCCCTTGCTCCAAGTCATTTTAACCAGCCATACTATTCGGAAAGCCTGACATGGAGATAGCCTCTGCTAAGCAAGGATTTTGAACAAAGTCAAAATCCTTTTATTTAGAGTCACTTTAGTTAAGTTTCCAGTCACTAAGGAAGGGTGGGGAAACTGGTTAGCTCTGTCTACATAACAATTTGGTTTCTCCCTCCCCCCCTTTTTTTCCAAATCCTCTACTGCTACAATAAATCCACGTTACTGAAATAGTAGGGCTATTAAATATCACAAAATATATTAACACATTAACCTTTATTTGAGAAAGCAAAGCTTAAATTAAACAGTAAAATCAAATAGTAAACCAATCACTGGTGAAAACTGCAGGACAAACTCTCTTCAGCTGCTTAACAGTAGAGCAAAGGAGGGAACCCTAACAACTTTCAAACTACCTATCCTCACTGTTAAACGGAAAGGAATCCTAGGGGTATTTCTGCTAGGAATCTCGATAAGTCTGCAGAAAGGAAACATCAGAAGAGAGTGGCAAAAAAAAATTTACTAATTACGAATTTCTAAATAATGCATATTATTGCTGGGAAAATCCTTAAAAAAGGAAGAGATTATATGAAGCAGGAGATGTGCACGGTATGTGCGTGGCCACGACAGCCACGTGTCTACTTAGACAAGGAGCTAAGAAATATCCACACGAAGAAAATCCAGTGCAGTAAACTCAAGGAAAAAAATACGGGACCCGCTCATATCCCAAGAAATCTTGCTCCAGCAAAGAGACAAAACTCATGGTCAGTGCTGAAATGAGTTATGCAATATACAGGAAAGACAGAGGTCTCTATGCAAAGATGGAAATGCTTAAACAATTGGATTACTTTCTGCCACACACACCCTCATTCCCATAGCTTGGTCAACTGGCATTTATTTGTTTGAAAAGTAGCCGTACGCTGAGGGTAGCTAAGCTGCAGCTGCATAATACACCTAGCAGAAAAACCCAGCACAATTTTGCATCCAAGCGAATGATTACATTTCCCATTAGCAGCAATCAGAACCCCCACTGGGGCTGCGTGGAGAGCGTGGCACTGAGGACCAGAGACGCAGCACCGATGCTGGCGGCAGCGAGCGCTCCCTGCGCTGCCCCTCTCCACTGCAGTACTCGAGGCACTGCGAACACGTTAATAAACAGCAGCGTTTACTCTGCAGTTCCACTCCTAAGAGACCACTCCGCAATTTGCTGCTGTCAATAATATATTAACCACAAGGGGGTTGTAATGACATTTCACATTTGGCATGGTATTTTTTTTAAAACTGATTTGGGAGAAGGAATTGTATTAGAGGCATATTCAGATGATGGCAATAGACAGCTCCTACACAACCTTCCATCGTATCTTTCGCATTTTGTGAGCCAAAACAAAAGAGACTGAAACTTTTCATAGCAATAACAACAATAACAACACAAGCTGCATTCTTGCAGTCCCAGTTGAAGGTTAGGCACCCCTCGAGGTCACTTACACCTGTGTTTAAAAGTAAGCGAGCTCAATTCTCCACTTTGTCCACTGAACAAATACTGGGGAAAGGCTTTTTGCTGCTACAGTCCTGCCATCAGCAATTTTGTAAATATATTTCAGACTGAGACTATAGGAGGAGTAAATGAACTGCAGCGTTTCCACCTGGTAGGCTTTGGAACTGAAGTGGAAGGAAAAATACCCAGACAACAAATGAATCCTACGTATGAAATGATGCATAGTTTAGTTATACTGGATATTGAAGAAGACTGGGCAGAGACAACCATATGCTGCAATCATCATTAGCTGACCAGATTCCACAGATAATTCTATTTAAAGAAATTACACTTACACTGTGTGAAAAGAAAAATAATTTCGTATTCAGCGCACTTACACTATGCATATCTAGAGTCACTGCTGCTCCTTTAGTAAATACAGCAAGTTACATGGCTTTTCCTTACACAGCCTTTCCATTCCTGTTCTACAGACCCAGCACGGCTAAGGAAGATGAGGAACGCGATCCCTACCAACTGCAAAGACCTAAATTCTGCTCTTTGTCTCACCTCTGAGCTTTCCTTGGAGTTGCAATTGCAACACAGTGAGGCAAATTTGTGCTGGTTATATAAAGACAGAATTCTCTTGGTTCACAGAGGCTTTGGATCATGAACCGCAAGATGAGCATACAGTGCAGGGCAATACAGGCATCCACAGGAGAAAAACTGTTGACTACAGGCTAGCAAAGCAACAGATTTTTAGCAAGCAGGGATTACTTCTGACTTTTCTTAAGACACAATCGACGATTCTAATACAGTTTTTAGAAGGGAATGTATTTTTCACTCCTACCAAAGTTACTTGGTCTAGGTGCTGAAGTGTTTTTCTGGTTTATCTGAGGCAAGGCGGACTCAGTCATAAAAATTTTACGAATCTCTCATCATGACAATCTGAAGTACAAATAGAGCTCATGATATCTGTAGGAACATTTGTCTTAGTGTCCTAGACATGATGACATCACTGCCGTTTATAAAGCAGTCATGGAGAATGAGACTGAGTTTTTGTTCTTTTTTTAACATAATTACATACACATTTTTCTGTTGCTGTTTCCTAGAAATTGGGGCACAACTGTTAAAACAGCATAATTTTCTCATAGTTGGAGGCTGATGAGAGCTACCGACGGGTTAGTGGGGGAGGCAGATCTCTGCTAGTGGGAAGAAGCCAGTCAAGTCTTACATTTAGTCCCATTGCACAAGGTTCATGTAAAGATCTAAACAAAGAATTTACATCTCTCTGAACAGCAGGATAAAAGCCAACCAATTCATTCCTAATTTCCACCTGGCAAGCCACTGAAAAAACTTGGTATAAAAGATACTCTTTTTCATATAAGTTACAATTTCTCCTTTCTAAAGAAAACTACAAACTGATTCGGTATTTATGGAATTGTTTAGTCTAAGCCCTTTACTGAGCAAATTTGAGCTTTAGATCTTGTAAATCTGGCTTCCCCTAAGCCTGTTATAAACACTGACCTGTGAGAGAGGGCATTCTTTGGCTAATGTGCTCTGATTCATCTCTTTGAGCAGTTCCTTTAAGGCATTGCGAACTGTGGCGTGGTTCCACTGCTCTGCTGGCAAGTCTTCCAGCTTTGAACAACTGTAAAAACAGAAAGCAAAAAGCAGATAGAAACATCACCTTCACAGATGCTTACTCTTTGCGTACCAGTGCTACAGATCTTTAGGCAGCAACCTTGGAGTTTCATGCTCCGCCAGCCCATCAAGGTGTTTCTCCCCTCTTTCCCCTCCCCACCAAGCCTGACGCCCAGAAGACATGCAGTTCAACTAAAAGAGCAGTACACAGCACGAATAGCAGCTAATCCTGCTATGCGTTACATGTGTGCATACCCATTCGCTCTGGGGCTTGGTGGAGAGCAAAGAAACTGCATAAAGCAGCCCCAGAAACGGCTGGATAAAGCCATCCTCTTCAGACAGAGAAAGATACTCCTGCTGGGACAGAAAAATAAACATATATGCCACACTGCCACTAGCAAAATCCCTAAACAGTAAGGGCCCTCGTTGTGTGGAGGCAAGGCTTTGAACAATGCATCTCATTTTACACAGGTTCTTATACTGTGTATAAGCAATGAGTATATTTATACTCATTGCTGAAGTATCCGAGAGCCTTTCAGAAACACATTCAGCCATACGCCCAACATCTGTCACATGTCGTTCATTCTCACTTTCCTTCTACAAGAATCACATACGTAGTGAAGCTTTTGTCTTCATGCACTTTGTGCCTCTTTTAATTTAACAAGCTTATGGTCTGTGTCCACAGACACGGGGACAGACCCAGCAAGCACATCAGAAAGTTGGGAGAAGCTTGTCTTTGCCATTCATGCCTGACAGACTTGATGCACTCTCTCCTACCAACCTCTGAGGTGGTTCTGCCTTCTGGCTCCACAGCCTGGCTTCAAGTTGAAAGAGTTGAAAGTTCAGTCATGCCTGAGGGGTTCCAAGCACCCAACAACCATCTTTATCTCAAAGTCATGGGCTATCTTTTATTTACACTGCATCCAGCCATTCAAGCACTTTGAAGATAAAGAATGAGACCTTGATCTTGGGTTGATACCCGCCGGTAACACAGACATGACAATAGGTTAGATGGACTCCTGGCAGATCATACTTCTGAGGAGATGAGTTATTGCACTCTAGTTTTATAGTGGCTACAGGCTCTAGATGCTCTTTTACAATTACGCTGCAGAGATACAGTCTAGCTGAGAAACGTTAACAGTACATAACAGCAAGGAAAGGCCTGTTAGTGGGAATCGGAAACCCCGAGCCCCGTCAGAGATAGAATAGGAAAGAAATGTTGCTGTTTGGGCGGTTACTTCCAAATTCCACACTGAACTGAACAGTCGGAGGGTATGTACCTGCCACCAAGGGACACACACATGTCCCAATGGACCCCTCTTCTGTTCGAGTCCAGCTTCGAAGAATTGTGGGCAAATTATTCCAGGCTGTCTGTTATTTTTACCTCTTCCCCTTGACATGTTCTGGCCATAGAGCCACTGCAGGCAGCGCAATGTAGGCTTACCAGCAGGTCTAGAGTACACCCCGCACTGCCAGGGACCTGCCACAACTCCTGACACAGACATCAGTAAACACTTGAAGACTCTTTTGAAGGCCAATAGAGAGAAAGGGGGAGAAAAAGTGGGAGGGGCGGGAGGGAGGACAAGTAAGTGTAAAAGTGTCAGGAGCTTTTGCTTTGCTTATCAGAACTAGCATTCACAGAAGGAAAATGTTTTCTAAATGCCATATGGAGCTGCAGTAACACATCCCTTCCTCATCTTTTCGCCTTTTCACTGGGAAGGCCACTGGAGAAAAAAAGGAAAGTAAACAGGCTCCCCTCCTCCTCCTCTCATCAACTGACAGTAGAAGACCTGGTTTCTCATAATACAGCCCCTGGAAAAAGCCAAGGAGTTTATTTTTTTCATACCATAAGGCCTTGAGAATCCATTAAATTAAGGATCATGGAAAGGTTTGCCTTTAAAGACCCTGTATCTTTACTTCATTGCCACCACATTGCTACTTCAGAACGCACACAAAATCAGTTGGAACATGCACCAAAAAGCTGCCAGGTGACCCACCCTTCTCTTCATTTTTCTTTTCATCAAAAGATCAAAAATTAATGAAGACAGGATGTGTTAATCTCTGTAGTAACGCTGTAATCGACCGAGCGGCGCCAAGAATGAAGAAGGACAGATGTTCAGAAACACCCACCTTTGTAACTGGATTTTCAATGTCACAACATGATAGACATCTTGTAGCATGTCAGCTACTGTCGCATCTGGTGCATCAGTCACGTAACTGAGAGGGAGGGGATTCCACCTCCCAAGCTTGATTATTCCTGAAAAGAAAACAAAAAATTCATACTTTGTGTTTTAATTGGCCATCTACTAAACTCTTTGATAAGCTTGTTTGTTCAAAAGACTCAAGATCTGCCGTGAGGTTTATTGCAGTCTTGGTCAAAAAGATGCGCTGTACTGACTCCTGAAGCAAACTACGGGGAAGAGCAGGAACAGATTTTAAATTCTTACCAGAGAGTTGCTGACATGTTCCTGGCTCTTAAATTACTTCAAGGAAGCACAGGAGGCTTCCTCCCTTCACATCTTTCATCATCCCACTAAAGCCTAGAGCTCTAAGTTAGAACAAGCTTTAAATACTCCGTAGTCCTGATTTTGCAGTCTACAAAACCCTTCAGTAAATAAATGCATTGGTTTTGACTCGAACAGAAAAATTCCTATGTGTGGGCTTTCAGCACACAGTTACAACCTAAGCATGGTATGACTCCCAGTGCGGATGGATGGCACTGGAAATCCACCAAGTAGGAAGAGTTCCCTCCCAGCTACAAGCTGCACTATGCAGATGGTTGCTTTTCTTTGTGACAAAAACAAGTCCAAGTTGCTGACCACAGATCCAAAATAGCATTTTGGGGGCGGGGGGGAATGCTGTAAGTCCTATTTCTACTTCTGTTCATCCTTTAACAGGAATCATCACCTCTTCTGGATGAGCTTGTCACAAAGACTGTAAACTTGGATGGTAAACCATTTGGTGCAGAGGTATTATTTCTGTTTAGACAATTGCAGAGGGCCCACCCACACCAAAAACAATGACTAATACCCCGGAATGACTTCCAGGAAGACGCCAAACAAAGAAAGCCACAGTGCCATCTTACACGAGAGCAAAGCAGTTCAGCCTTGTTTTGCACCATTGCAGCTACTGCTTTTATTCCCTCCGCCCCACTGTTCTGCTCACATAACTTTACTCAGCCCAGTCCTACAAGACATCAATCACCTTTTCTCCCATTTAAACCGATGCCTTTCAAGGTCTGCTTATACACTTCTTGATCTTTCAAAAGACCATCTGTAAACGCTACTGCCAGAAATACACTAATAGATGAGAAAACTGCTTCCTTAACAGGAGCTCCAAGAACCCTCGTCGGGTATCTGGAAGGATGCTGTGATGCCAAGAAACTTCAACTCTCTCCTCCTCATTTTCTACTCCTAGTTCTTCACCAGCTCTGGAACTAATCAAACTGAAATAAATGGCAAAGGCCTTTTATCCTGATCTCCCAAACATGATCATCAAATAAACACCACCTCTGAAACAGTGAAACAAAGCTGCTTGCACAGCAACAATGACAGAATGCAATGCTTAACGAGCCCATGAAATATCTGCGATGGAGTATTTTTTTTCCCCATTCCTACACAGGTTGAGGAGGAAAAAATTCTAGTACAACTCCTTTTCTGTGGCACTTAAATGTTTGCATTTACCACTGACATATTGCTTTGAAAGGTATTCTACCACCACATACTGAAACAAGCACAAAGCGACCCAGTTCATCCTCAGTGGCACAAAATCTCTCTGTAACATGCCGGTACAGACAGGCTAATATTTCAAGAGCAGATTAGAAGGCTGTTGGCAAGGGGAGATCTTGTCCAAATGAAACAAAAAGTTAGTAAGTGTTGCTTGATATCCAAGGCTGGAAAATGGGACGTAAACAGAACAAAAACATTTAAATGATGTACTGTTTCAGTATTAAGATTTAACAATCTGGTGCTGAATATGCTGCAGTATAAATAGTGCCTGGACTCAGATCCAGTAGAGTAACACAAGCACTCATTCACAGCACCGTATGTCTCCAGTGCTGGCTCCTTGAGTCATATTCCACTTGCCAAGAAAAGCTGTTTTTCTTAAGGGGATAGTTTACTTAATGTTATCTCTGGTGACAACAAGTAATGCATATAGTACAGCATATATTAGTCATGAAATGAGCATCAAGGGTCCACTGAGTGAAATACATGCTGGGAAAACACAGTTTAGCTGCTGACTTCCTTCACCCCCTTCTGCTATGTAGTAATTCAAAGCAAAATCACCTAAAAATCCAGAAATCTATACCAGTCTCACAGAACACTTGGCTTCCTATGTTTAACCACACCAAGTTTTCATGTAATTGAAAAAATAAGCATCATATGTGCCCCATAAGTCACATCTAAATTGGTAATATTTTACAAGAGGCTTTATTTTTCATTCAATTATGGGAAGTACTCAGAGAGCACACCATCTGCAACTGCTCGGGCCTGGTAATGCTGGCGAGAGACAGAGACACAGTCGGGGGTCACTGAAGTTACCAAAGGTGTCCCCAAACTAAAGAAGTTTAGAAGAGAAAAACCACAGTGCAGCCACTGTACACCGCGGGAAATACTATGCAAATTGCTTTACAGGAACTGTCTGCTACTGCTGGAAGTTAGGTAGGTATTTTCTTTTAATCCTCCTCTACAACTGGAGAGGAAATTGTTTTGGCTGGCTGTAGACAAACACAGGTGTTACCACAATGCTCGGTGCCTCTGCACGTTAACACCTGCTGCGAGTCCTTTACTCTGTGTTACAGCACTGCTGATGTGCACTATTTTTTCAGCCGGTGTGATATGATGTGTGAAATTTTTTTTTCCAGAGCACATTAAGCTGGTCCAAACGATAGCCAGAAGCCATGGTTTGCATCCAGCTCCTCAGCAGACTTCACAGGTGGTTTATTTCATGGCACCGACACTGTACTTCAGGCACCTCTTGGGCTGCATTTGGGAAGATGATGCCAGCTTGTTGAGCAAACGTATTCTCTGCACGCTAGAAGACATCTCTGAGTGACTCCTCAGTGAAATCTGAGTGGACCAAAACTTTCCCTCTATAAAGGTCCCTTCTCATCCAGGACTGGGCGCTTCTACTGTAACAGCAACGCCAAGATAAGAACAGCCTGGTAGCAAGGAGTCCCTTCCACATACACATTTTTTATTGTTCCTCTCATCGACTCCAAATGATACAGCTCAGGCCTTTGAAGAAATCACTTCAACTGGCTTGACCGAGCTTTTATCCCACCACAACTGAGACTTGGGAGTGGGGACAGGAGTGAGCAAAGGTCACTGTATTATTAATGAACATACTACTGCTCCAGGAATATCACTCCCCTGTCAGCTCCAGACCTTCTCAAAATTATGTGTGGATAATGCGCACCCAATCAGACTGTGCAGGACATCCGAAAGAACATCTTTCATGAGTTCACAAAACTCTTCTGTTAATGAGTCTGGTTCTCTTCCCTGTATCAATGATCCTTTGGGACTCTTTTGCTGTAAGAGTTTTTTTGACCGGAAACTTCAACAGATTTCAAAGCTTGCACACACTCAAGAAACAGCCATACATTAGAACAGCTCTCGAGAACTCATCTAGAAATGGCTGTATGCAGCCCAGGCCAGTTAGTCAATTTAAGATAATAAAACAGACAAAACACCTTTCTCAAAAGATTTTTTTCTTTTTTTTTTTTTCAAAATGCATTTTAGAAGAAATTTTCTATCCATGCTGGCTGTTGGTTCTTCTTGAATGTATGCCCTGTACAGGCAGGTCTTTTATTAAGTTTAAGCTTCGGCTTTATCAAAATGCAAGTAGGGGAAAAAAGACAGAGTAACCTAGTTTTAAATCTGCTTGAGTCCCTTTACCCACAAGAATGCCAGAACATGCTAATGGCTAACTTTGTGAGCTTGAGTGTCAGGTCCATACATAACAACCACTGCAATTCACTGCTGTCATTCCACTTAGGCCAACAATGTGCCACCGTGCCAGAGTGCTTTCCATTTAGTTTCATTTAAAATGTAGCTCCTTTGGAGAAGAATGTGGTAACTATGCAAGTTACAGCAGAACCACACACGGAACAGAAGGCTTGACCAGCTACATCATGGCTGACCTCTGTATCTAGCAGAACTTGTCACAGATCTTCACGACCTTTATTTTATAGCATCACCTGAAAGAGTGATGCATTGAAAGCCCTGGGGTTATTCTTGGGACTTCATCCTAGTGAGATGTGAACTGAATGGATGCAAGGTTGGGGCTAAAGCAGACTTCCAGAGTAACTACGTTAATCAGGAGCATAACAACAGCAAAAGGCAAAAAGCTGCTTTCCTAGAAAAATACAGCTAAGGTGGAAAACCCTTTTCGTTATTATGTAGCTTACACTGTCGCAGAAGATTATTTATCTGTATGGGCTAGAAGCCTCATCTGTCTTTGCAAATGGAAAGAAAGCCACACAGTATGCTCATTCCAAGAATGCCACATCTGGGGTTTGGAGTATGTGTATCTCTCTCATAGCCTAGCTATGACACTTCTTGGTCTTAACAAACAGAACGAGGTCCGGGTCCTCCACCTCCCAGTCACCTGCACAGTTAACTTTTTACCTGGATAGTCCCACGGGAATTCCTAGGGCATCTCATGGACACTTCAATACATCACTACTGTAAAATCAAACTCTTAAAATGGGGCATTTTCCAAATTCCTTTTTGCAGCTAAACAGAGCAAACAGGACCAGCACACACCTCACACTGTCACTGGCTCCCTTCCCCTACTCCCACCATGGTTAGACTCCCGATTTCACCTTTCATAAATTACGAACATACTTGAGTTACTTCTTAAATGGATACTTGTAGGTAGGTCACACAGGATTAATGCAATTTATTTGAAATGCTAATCTGCTAGGGTTAAAATTAAGTCATGGGACCAAAGGAAGGACATTTTGGAAGTCCCTGTTAGCATCATCACCCCCACCTCAACAGTTTTCTGGAGACAGCTATAAAATGAATCATGACTAATACCTGTCAGGCTGGAAGCTGCAGAAGTGCACAGCTCATTTCCTACACTACAGCCCTGAGTTCACTAGCGCCGGGTCAGCACTGCTGGAGGCTGAGGCAGAACAAGTGAGATGCAGCTCTGGCAAGAGCACGCGCCCGCAGTCAGACACGGCAAACAAAACAACACGGTGGTTATGTGAGCTTCAGAAGGGCTGAGGAAACAGGCAGTGCCCAGTGCAGTGTAAGATCTCCATTGCTCTATTTACCCCTCCAAGGTGTTCCAAGCAGCTCTGACTCAGCAGTTACGCCAGAGCAGAGCCGTGCCCCCGGGGGCTGTGGCCATGCCAGGGCTCTACGAGATGTCCTCGTGTTTGCTTCCCCACAGCACAGCACCACAGCCTGGGAGTGTCCCACTGCAAACACACGGCCAGGTGGAGAACGCACTGCCGTTTGCTGCTGCGCTGCGAGCTCAACCACTGAGTCATGTTTAAACATCTACTTCTTAACAGCAGCCCTCATCAACACAACAGGAACGCAGGAGAACCTGCGGATTAACGCTAGCGCCCAAACATTTTGATTCCTTCTACAGCTCCAAATGAAAGACCTCAACGAAACACTCCGTAACGCCCCTGCTTCCAGGACCACCAAGCCATTTATCTGCCAGGCACTACTGACAGGGCCCCCCTACAAGGCGGGTAGGCTCTTGTGACATTGAGCGCATCTGCTTATCCTCCTCAGAGGCGTCTTGTCCCTATGCTATAGAATGTGAATTTTCCTTTGTTCAGCTGTGCTTTCTTACAGAAATTAAAACCTGCCTGTCCCATGTAATAAGTACACAGAACCATTAATCCATAAATCAGTTTGTAGGAAATCACCACCCTGCAGTACATAATAACTCAGCCTGTGTTTCTAACCTGTACCCTGGCTGCAATATATCATCAAACTGTAACAACATAAAGGCATAATTTGTAGTTATTATTGCTAATCCAGCAAAGGGAATGACTTCTCAAGCAGAAAGGAGGAAAATAGCAATGTGAGCAATTAAAAAAAAAACCCTGATTATATTAATTTTGTATTATATTATTGCGCTGCCTCTTCTAGCTCTTATAGCAATTTACAAAAATATTATAGTGCCTTTGCCCATCATTATAAGGGTGCCCATATTATTCTATTGAATTTCAATTAGGGACATATTGCGGTAATAGACGGGAAAAAATAATCAGTATAATCCTCGCCTGCACTTCTAAAACACCTTTCATTGGAGGATCCCAAAGCACTTTAAAAACATTAATTAATTAAACTTCTTAACATCCCTGTGAGGCAGACCGTGTTACGCCAATTGACACATCGGTGATTTAGCGACTGAAAGCACACAATGAACACAATCCTATGTTTATGCCGATACAAAAGAATCCCCCTCCTTCCTCATTTGAGACCATGATAAATAATTCAGTGAGAGAACAGGAATAAACCATGCGATTACACTGTGATGTACACATCCGCAAAGCAGCAGGAACACCCACGCTCCCGGCACGACAAGGGCCCCAGCACAGCTCCCGGGACAGGTGCTGCTGCAGGGCGCTGCGCAGCGGGGTGTCCCGCGCCCCTGGAAGCGCAGAGCCCCTTTCGCTGGCGCAGAACGCGGCCGCAAACCACACGTACCCACAGGGGCTGACAGGGCGGAACGTCGTGCTGCAGCGATGCAACTATGAGCTGGCCAGCTGGAACACTCCTACCCAGCCTTGCTGGCTTGCACATCTGTAGCAATACACAGACTTAATACAGACTATGCAGTTACATGACTATAGATATTTATATGATTATATACAAAAATGTTTACAGAAACAAGGATGTAACTGTCAATAGAAACACTGTTAGAGTTACAAGGTTTAATTACTGAACTTTATAGAGTACTTTCACAGACGAAAATCGCTTTGATATACGAAGCTTGGTTTGAGTTTTTAACTTTTTTAATGCTAGTGTTGCCCATTCCTCTCCTCCAGCACGACTGTACCCAAGTATCTGACTTAAGTAACACACACCAAACAGTTTGATGCCTTGCAATTCTACATATCGGGTTTACATTTTACTGTAAAAAGATTGTGCCTCATGTAATAGATGCTGCTTCACATTTGGGAAATGTTATATGAGGACCATGACTTATATTGGATTAATTTAATATAGGCACTAAGTTACTAGACTAAATTAATAAAGATCTTCTTAAAAAAAAAAAAAAGAGGAAGGGGGAGAGAGAACAAAATAAACCCACAAATTAAATAAAATTTTCTGAAGCTTGTTATTTTGGAAGTCTTTATTTAATTTTCCAACCCCTATTCTGTTTGAAAAAATAGCCAATAATTGGTAAGGAAACAGAAAAAAAAAAAAAAAAGAGGTTGATGTTATTTACTTCAGGGGATTATTTTTAAAACTGTTACATGATACAACATGAATATCACAAACAAATAGATGGGTGACGACACAAAGGAGGTACAAAATATTGCAAAAAAAGAGTATTTTTTGTGTCTTTCTATATTACTTTTAAAACTATTACCTCCATTGAGGGAAACAACATTTAGCATAACACCTCCCTTTCGGCATTCTGGGTAAGTCTGCACTTACCTTGCACAGCAAGAAGTAACACATGACTAGAGAGAAGCCCTCTTTTTCTCTTTTCTCTGAGAAAGAGAACCACCCCTATAAGCATCATTTCCATCACGTGAAAATGAAGTCTTTAGCCATGAAAGCCCATGACAGAAAGGCTGCTCTGCGCAGGACACGAAGCAGCTCTGGGCAGCCGCCCGCACAGCCCCGGAGCTCGGCCTCACCCTCCTCCAGGCCGCCCTCGCCTCTCGGCACCGTCACGCCGGGGCGACTCTCCTCAGCCACGTCACCGAGCAGCCCCAGCGCTCGCAGGGTGACAGCACCCGCTCCTTCACTAACATCACCCCACACAACGCCCAAAGCATGGCACTCTCCTCGTTTCTGCATGAAATTACTGTCTCTCGGGCAACCTCTACTCTTACGGTAAGACCCTTCCCAGCTCAGTCCTGGGAACGCCCGAGGTGGCTCAGCAAAGGCCGTGCCTCCTCACAGGGAGCAACGGCCGCTGGACATCTTTGAAACCCAGACCAGGAGTGTCACGACGCAGCCTGTTCCCCATCAAACAGCCTCCTTAGCTGCTCCCATGCCTGCAGGTTTGCTCTGCCATCTTAAACCCACTGCTGCTCCTTTTGCTTTGGACAGCAGCTGGCTCTCCGAGCCCCAGGCTCCCTGGCAAAACACCAGCTGCTTCTCTGCCATCCCTCAACCTGGCACCAGGACCACGGCGCCTGTCTATAATTTAGTGCCTCCCAGAGAGCCAACACAGGCACATAAGCACTAGTGGGGACCTGTAACACGCTTCCAGCCCAGCCCTACAGGCTGAGAATTGGGGCTTTAGTTGCTCAGAAACATGAATGCCAGTGTACTCAACAGGTGGCCCATCTCTCCACTGCACATTTCTTTAACAGCCACAGCAATGCCTGGATCATCTCACCCCAAATTCTGGACTTGGTGACTGTATTGCCACCTCATGACCTACAAGGGGCTGCACATGAGTAAAAGGACCAGAACTTTACACGAACATTTGCTTTCCAACCTCCTTTGTCAGCTTCCTGCCGGCCCGATGCCACCGACACAGTCTGCCTCACACCACCTCCAGCAAGGAGAACACCACGTCTGAACGGACAGCCTCTGGCTCACAGCCTCCAGAAGCTTTTCCTGGACTTTATATCGCGATGTTTTCAAATGGAGAAGAGAGGCAGAGGCAAACGATGTCTTCCTTCTTCGGGGAAAAACCTGTATCAGCTTTTAAAAACATGCCAGTGCCTCGAACTCCTTCAATTCGCCCACTTTCAATGCTCCCCTATAGGCTTCACATGGAAAGACTGCCCACTGAGCAGCAAAAAAGCACAATACCACGGCATTGCAACTGAATACATAAAACACATTTTAAAGGTTATAAAAGAGCATTGCTAATAGGACATTGTAGAGGCTAATAGGCTTAGAATTAAGCCTACGGACATTGTTTGGCCTTGTATGAATCTGAATATCCTGCCTACTCACAGTAACACAGCTACAGAGAGCACAAAGTCTGGCTCAGACTGCAGACATACAGTAGCCAACTATCTTTGTGTTGAGTCAACTACAAGCAGATTTGAAAATTCATGGGTCTCTAGTCCAAAGAAAAATAAGGACACACAGCATGCTGCGCTGCACAAACCAACCCCTCAACTGAATGTAGATTCATATTTTGGCCTATATAGTTTAACAGCTTAATCTCTTTAGTTTAAGATTTGTGTCTTTTGGGGTTTTCCTTACACTGTATAAAGACTAGCAGAATGTTTTTTTCACTAAATTACTACTTTTGGCTTGCCTTCTGTCTTTTCTTTCCTCCCACCAGACATTCAGTTCTTGACTTCCATGAAAAAAAATCACCAACAATCGAAGAACTAGTAGGACAGCATCTAACTAGCAGGACAGAAAAGCATGAATTGCTGAGGAAAGAAGGGGGTTGAGGACTTTGTTGAAAACCCCAAACAATGACTGCTTCCACTACCTCAACGTGAATGCAGTATGGGAATATATGGTTGATGTTACCTCCGCAATTTGACTCGGAACTCCTTTGCTCTCTGTAGCTGCATTATTGTCAGAGCAAATTCAGATCCACATAAGACCAAACAATGCCCACAGGCTTGATCCCAGTATCTTTAATGACACTCAGTTCAGAACCAGACCCACCATGAAGCAGTTAAAGGAGGTAAGGCTTGTATTCTAGCATTTTTACATTAAAAGATTGTATGTAAGCAAAATCAGCCACACGTAAATGTGCATGCAGACATATATTTAAGAATATGCAATAGACCAAAGACTGAGGGTTTGTTGATCTTTAGGCTCAGGTCTCCCTCACGGCTCATAAACGGGTGAAAGACAAAGGAACAAACCCTGCCCTTCCCTTAGAAATTGATCTACCAGAGAGAGAGACAGAGAATAGTATCTTTAAGGTTGGAATTTCTTTTCAAAATACATTTTAATAATCCTAGTCCCTAATTTGGGCAGCAGTGTAAATTCAGATGCATTGAATTACATTCAATACAAATTTTTCCTTCACTGACACTGGCTTCAGTCGATAACCTGATTCTCAGGTTCCTCATCTCCCTCTTTTCTTCCAAGGAAGAGCAAAACAATTCTGCATTTCTGACAAGTCTAAATAAAGCTTTGCTGGTTACTGAACTATGCTACATTTCCTATCAACAGAAAACAAAGGAGAAAAAAAAAAAAGACAGTAGTTCACCACTAGAGGAGATGACTCAGAGCAAGCAGGAACTGCTACCAGACTCAGAAAAAACAGCTTTCCCTCGTACCACTGAAGAGCCCACATTATGCTGAGATGAACCCAGATTTGTTTTCTTAGCCCACAACTTGCTAGAACTGAACCTATTTCATTACAAAGCCAACAGATCCTTTCTGGATCCCGTTCGCATTTTTATCTTCACGTTAGTCACTTTGCGAACGAAAGACTGAAAGACAGCAAGACAGAAAGAACTATTTTTTTGTTTTTAATTTGAATGATAATTTTCTGTGCACATGGCAAAGACTGGAAAGTTATTCTCCTCTTGGATCTGGAGGTTTGCAGCACACACACGTCACGCTTTGAAGTTTACTGCTTCTTTATGTAGCAGCTAAGATTCTTGTGTATTCACAGGATACAGAAGCTGTAGAGCTGCTATGAAGAAAATGAACTCTATCCCAGACAAAACCAGTACAGGAGTTTTAATGGGCACCATCAAACACTGCAAAACTCAGTATAGTCTCAAGCATTGGTGGCACCGCAAACACCCTCACGAGATGGAGGAGAGCTCTAGTACCTCCTGAGGTCCATCCTCCAGTGAGTAGCTCAGAGCTTCACAACCCACAGAGCTGGAAGGCAACACACCAGCACTCTCAGGCCTCTTTGTGGAACTGCAGACACCTTAAGAAATGCGTTATCACAACAGCCCCAATGATGGCTCTTCTGGTGAAAGAAACTGTTCTTTAATACCAACACTCCTGTACTAAACCAATTTCTGTACCAGAACTCTATTCCTCCAGAGTGCAGTGCTCTCACCACTTCCTTCTCTTTCCCAAGTTATGGCTTACACTCAAATGCAAAGAGCTAAAAAATCCTCCACGTCAGTATTTCAAGAAAAAAGGGAGTAAAGACTGTCATTTCTATTCATCTCCAAAGCCCCGGGTGTCTTGGGCCCACATATGCATGGCTTCTACATGAGTGTTAGCAGAAAGGGAATCCAGAGGCCTGATCACAGTTCTGGGGAATATTGTTAAATAAAGATACACTGGGATGACACCTTATTCAGAACATGGTACCAACAGCAGAAAATCTCTGGAATCTACCAAAGACGCATTCTACCATAAGGTACAACCTATACTGCTGCCAGCGTTCTCCTCTGTACCACAAATACACAGTAGTCAGCTGGGGATTTCAACTAGTGACTTCATAGCAAAGGAGACAGTAAGATATAAGTAAGAGTACTTCCTTATATATTATGTAAGTTATATATATATATAAAAATAAAACCAGTCTGACAGAGGACGATGAAGACACTGCATGCACATGCCTTCCCGCAAGAACAGGCGGACCGACCCTCCCATAATCTAGACGTCTTCCCCGCTCCTTGTGCACCCAGGGAGCCCGAGCAAACCGCAGCCCTGAGGGAACACTACCAGCCCAGCACGCAGCACGCAAAGCGCCGGCTCTGCGAGGCTTGGCGTTTTCACAATCTGATTGATTTCAAAGGTCACCCTGGAGGAAAAGCCTCAATCTGGTTCCTGCCGACACAGTCATTTCCCACCGCCAGTAACTATTGCCTGCTCTTGGCACTCACTCAGGTGGTGGGACGTGGGCTGCGCTGTGGGTATCTGCATCTTAATGAAGGTCTACTTTACTCCCCTGTATCTGTTGTTCATTTGGAGACATGGAGTATTATTGGTTGTTTCGCAGTGCAGGTCTTAAGGCAGGTATAAACTGCAAAGAAATAAAGACTTTCTGAGTAAGTAGAGACTAACTAAAGAATTATCCCCAAAATCTCAGATGCTTACAATATTAAAACAATTCAGATTTCAAAACCATTTGGAATTTCTTCTTTTCCTAATCGGTCAAAAAAAAAGAAGGGGAAAAAAACAAACAAAAAGAGTTGTATGGAGTAAAGAGGTGTTGCAGCACACCCACCACATGGGATGCTCCAGCAGCAATCTTCACAATCAGGAGTAATTTTATTGCTGCTGGCCCAAAATACTGGCCTCCCTGTTACCTCCTTTACTTACTCTGAAGTGAAATGCTTTTCACTGCACACCGAAAGAAGAGAACTGAAGATCTGGGGGCTTCTCGTCTGGAGATGTCTAAAGAACACTGTTAATTATAGAAACTAAGATAACACTTTGTGATGGTAATACTCTGTCTTTATGTTGTGCTAACATAAGCTCTTTACAAACAGCAATGCAATTTCAAGACATTAAGGACTTCAGCCAGCTTTTATCCAAGTAGGTAGTATCTGAAAGGCGTCATACTCCATTAGCTGTATCGTGAGCCTGCATGTGCCCTGTTTAAATAACAAGAATGTCACACCTGAAGCACCTTTTGCATAATTTTTACACTGAAGTAAAACATTAGCAAATGTAACTAAACGCCACAACCAAAACTTTAGAGCAGTTTTGGTAGAACTGCAAAATTACGCTGTTATGCTGAGGTGCTTCCCGCCGGTAGTGGAAAGGGAATTTGCTGTCCCCTATCTCACGAGAGATGGGTGGACTTGACTGGCTGATGGGCAAGAACGATGCACACTCTCCCTGGACGTCAGTGAGATGGCAGAACCCTCCACCAACAACTGCCCCAGGCAGAAAACAGTCTCAACCTTGTTGCAAGTCCTTTAAGCCTCCTTCTGCACAAAGAAAAGAGTTTTAATTTCTAGATCGCAAATAAATGAACAGGTTTTCCTTCCTGCTAAAATGGAGTTCATATTCATGACAGTCCGTAAGATGCTGTCAACCCTGGATGAGAATCCCTCATGGCAAGTGGGTCTGCTGGTCAGTGCCTGCTCAGCCACCCTCCCAGGGCCACATCACCGTCACCTTCCTCCTCCCACCCATGCCATGACGGCCAGCCGCCTCCCAGCTCTACGGGAATAAATCTCCAGACCACAAACCTCTAATACCCCCTTCTCCTACCCCTGAGGCAATGACTTACACTCTATTTGGCTTGAGTCATGACTTTTCTTCCCATCTCCTTACCATGTATGTTACCCAGATTTATAAACAAGAGGAAGAGGAGACCACTAGAGACTGCTGCGGGTCTGGTCTGCTGGGCTGAGCAAGGGACGCCTGCTCCACCAGAGCTGTGCCCATGGGCACCCACTGCCAGGCACGCTCCCTCAGCCCAGATGGAGCAGGGCAGCTCAGAAAACACGGCGGTGCGAGCTCCCAGGGCAGGGTGAAGCGACCCTCGTCCATAAGAAAGGAACGCAGCCGGCAGGCACGGCCAGCCGCCAGTCGCATTCGCACCTCGGCGCTTTCTTCACTGCGCACCTACGGGCTACACATTGAACCGGCTGGCTCCACGGACCCACCTCTCCCAGCAGTCACGGACAAAAAAAGGTTTCGTTTTTCCACTAAAATAACCCACTTCACCGCCAGAGAAAATCTTTTTTTATATAGTCTCCTCTGGACCAGTTTTCATGTATACATTACTAAATATTCAATGGGATAACTATTTCTAAGTAACACGTGTAATACCTTTTAAGTGGCTGCAAATATTCTATCAATAGCTACTCACCAGGATAGAACAGAGCAGTCAGCTTAAATTATGCTCCCCTTACCGATTTTCACAGCAAAAGTAGTCAAGTATTTGTAGGGAGCTGACACAATAAAATGTAAAGTGAATTTAAATTAAAAGGAAAAAATAAAACACTTACTTAAAGGGACTAATATTTCTGCCTTTTCCTGCATATATAGATATGTGTATCTGTATTAATTCCAGACACTATGCAGTTGATATATATGTACGCATGTAAATTCAGACACAGGTATACAGCATGTTAGTATAAGTAAGAAATCAAAAACATAAGAAAAAAAATTCTGAAAAAAATGTTTTTTTTCAGTTCTTTCTCCCAGAAAATTCTTTGTATTTCATCTTGGGGCTTGAACATTAGTAGTCATTCTCTGACAACATTTAGATGAGAAGCCTTCAACTACACAAAGTCGGTAAAGTCATTATTTCTATCGCAGAAAATTATCTTCAATCCTCCTGATCATCACATTACCACCAAAAGGTAACATTATTTCTGAATATTCCCTGTGTAACACAGATCAGTAGACGGGGGAAGTAACACATCTTGCTTCAGTGGGTAAAAATCAGTGGAGAAAAAGGGGGGGGGGGGCGGGGAATCAGTTCATAAAACCACAACTTGCATAAGTGGTTTTGCTTAAACAAAAAACAAATCAACTGATCATTTCCTAGCAGATAAAGCATTACATTCAAACAGAATTTAAGAATTTTATTCGTTAATTACTTAGCCCTATTCTTACTCCCTATCACTTAATTCCCTTTTTATTTAAAAACTTCTTTTTAAAGCAGATAAATTTTGAAGGAGAAGTTCTGTCTCAACCTAGAAAAAGTTAAAGAAGGAAAATATCAAAACCAGATCACCTCAAAATGATGTATTTTTAAATCTCATGACCATGCCTCCTCTGCTGTCTAACTTTCTCTTCTGGCAAAAGTATTCAAGGAATTTGATAAGACCACCAATACAACCGTTTAACCCCCCAGCCCTCCACGGACAGCTTTTTCGCGGATTTGTGAACCGTCAGAGCAGCGGCACAGCGCCGGTGGGTGAGCTTCCCAGGTGAGGGCTAAGCCCTCGTGAATCCTAGTTCATCACTCGCCACATCACTAATGAGACAAATGCAGCCCAACACGAGGTTAATTGTCAGAAGCAATAATCTAAATGAAACTGGCCAACATTCAAGTAAAAGGTACCATTTAAAATACCTTTTTCAGATGAAAGCAATCTCAGGAGTTTATTTTCCTACTCAATACAGAACTCCAAGTTTTAAAAAAACCCTTCCTCTTCCCCTCTGAGGAACCTAAGTAATTATTTTTGATACAGTGACATATGTTAGACAAAAGTATTAAGGAGGGGGCTTCGTTCCACTCCAAGTCTCCACGGAATTTTCCCTTATGTGATCACACATCTGAGCTCAGATTTTAATCCAACCAATGAAGATTTTTTGAAATAATAGCTATTAGCTGATGAGAAATCCTTTTACAGATAATCCCAAAACAGCGACGATCTCGTGTGATGTTCCCAGCACTGAGAAGTATAATTAAAACAATATGGGGGGGAGAAAGGAAAAAAAAAAAAGGCGTTTGAGAAATGGCTCAAGTCAATTCAAAGCTCACTTGGTTTTGGCTGGCACTCTGGGCTCACGACAGCTTCAGCCTGCCAAAACAAATACAACCACTCATTTCTTCCCGATGCTTTCACCCGGGGAGGGACCTGCTCCTTTGCTCTCCCCCGCTACAATAATGTCATGCCTGCTAGGATTTGATTTGCGTTCATATCCTTGCCTGTGTTTGAAACAGCTATTATTTTATTAATTGTGAGAAGGAAAAGACTTAAGTGGCACCTCAGACTGACATAATAACCGATAGCTTCCAGATAATTGTTATGTGCTGTAATTAAAATAACGCATATCGTTTAGGGGAAAAGTTTAAAAATACCTTAGGGCAAAGTGTTTCAGGATATAATTCCACACAGGGAATCTGTATAATTTTGGTTGTAACCACAGAGGAAAAATGTAGAATCGAAGATAGAAATTATTCACTTACTATGCAGAGTTAGTATAAAAAAGTGTATTCATCTAATAAGAATGAATGTTGTGGGTGTAGTTACAATGTTTTATGCGCATGTTTACCCATAAGGAATGACTGCAACATGTATGGAAAAGTAGTTTTCAATTAACCTTTTTCGGTATTTTTAAAATTATTTGATTCTTTGTCATTTTTATGAAGGTAAGAAAAGCTGCAAAGTGGATACAAAGCTCCCATTCAAAGCACTCGGTCATCTATATCTAATCTCTGCACTAGTGACATTCAGAATACCCAGGTTTTCAAAACTCCTTAATATTAGCCTTGAACATGAGATCATTTTAACTCAAGTAATGCAGTGAAAAACCTCTCAGCTGAGTAACAATAAACATAACAAGAAAGAAGAATGCTGCACAAAATACTAGGAAAGACAGTGGATTCAAGTAAGTATTATTAAAGGAGAAAAACTTGGCTCCGCTTTTAATGATATTCCACAAGAAGCGTCTTTCTTTTTCCAACAGAGAGTTGAACTCTTGAATCACTACAAATGCGTTAGTCTAAGAGGTAGCTGGCAAACACGGTGGCATGAAAAACATCTTGAATTAGACTTGGCCAGTTCCAGATCAGGATGCTGATTTGAGCTAGTTATAAACATTTTTCCATTTCTCTCTCTGTTTTTTTTTAATTCCCATTTGGGAAGCTGCTAGTCCCTCTCCCAAACATATCAAATTCAATCCACAACGCAGCAGCTTTGTTACATTCCACTCCATTCCTTGGATGCACTGGACATCCTACTGCCTACTCAGGAACCCAAGGGGAACACACAAAACGACACTCGCCGTGCACTCAACTGAACTCCAGAAGCTCGACAGAAGCACGTATTTACCCTCCTTCATCAGCACAATTAACTGCAACAAGCTGTACTAGTAGCACAGCCAAAGATGACTTCTTGAAGACAAGTAGGCAGTGGCAAAGCTGAGTCTTCTCAGACTCAAGAGCTCCTGAACTTTGATGTAGATACTAATCCTAGGCTACTGCCATGCTCTCACTGCCCAACTCTTAGTGTGGACGCAAAAGCAAACAGCAGATGGTCAAGTCGTAAGACTGGCAACGTTGGCACAATCAATACAGAGTCACTGACCTGTGCCCCCATTCAGCCAACCAGAGGCTGATTGATCAACCATGGTCAACTACGCAAAGCCCAAAGCTGCCTGGAGAACACCCAAGGAAAAGGCCTCACCCGGCGGGTCAACTGCCTAAGGCTTTTTGTGGTCCAAGGTAACATATTTGCAAAAAACATTTCTCATTTCTCTTCATATGTAGCGGTTTGACCTCTTTCTCATTTTAAATCAGAATTTCTCTTTCAGATGTGAGAAGTGGGCGTTTTAGTCTTCATTTCTTCCCAAACATTATCAAAGGGCCGGGCCATAACATAGTCCCACTTAAAAATGTAAGGAAATACTCTAATGAGTAACAGATGTAAAGATACAGAACCGCCTGTTTTCAGCATTAAAAGCAAAAGGTACTACCAAGCAGGTTTTCTAATTGGATTGAAAATATGGTAGGCAGCATTCAGTTTATCAGTTCTGTTTCTGAAATGTACTACTCATTCTCTCATCGGAGATTCGAAGCAGGACACAACTACAGTAAGGTCAACGGCGTTAAGTCGTCAGGACACAGGGGGAAAAAAACCCAAACCAAGGCAAGCAACATGGAACACCCTTTGGTTTTTTCTTTTTCTGGCAAACGAAGAAACGCGCCCTAGGAGTCTCCTACCTGCCTGACGCTTCGCGCCTCCAGCAGCCAAAGGCACACTGAACAGCTGCAGGACACCGGGCTGGAAGCAGCCGGCCGCTGCCCGTCCCTGTCCGAAGACGCCGATCCCAACAGGGCAAGCTATCAAGCAGCTACTTGGGCCGAAGTGGTGAGGCTCAAGTTATTTACTTGTGTCAGCTCAAGGCCAAACTGCAAATGCTTATTCAGTCTTCTTGCAGCTTTAACAATTCAAGCAAGCAGGATGATGACAACCTTTGCAGGGCTAAGCTGGCATTCACCACTAGTTAGAATTAAATAAAAGCAGAAAGACAGATTTCAAAAACCTAAAGCACTTTCAAAAGATTACACTCTGCTCCAAGACCTAACACAGTAATACACTCTCACAGGAATAGTTATTTCCCTGGCAAGACAGTGCAATAATGCAATTACTGCCATTTAATTAATTTATAGTCTCAAAATCTGTCTCCTTACAATTTCTAAGCATTTCTCCTTAACATCAAGATAGGATTTTCTGCCCCGGTTTGCCATAGCAACCCCTGCAACAAATGGCAGTTGTCTATAAAAAGTGGGGGCTCTTTGAGCATGCACGCACAGATTGGTATGGTTTGTTTTAAAGCAGGTCAGAGCACAACGGAGCTTTTCTACCGTGTGGGATCGAACACCAAGAAATCTCACTTCAAGCGCTGCCACGCTCCTCTGCAAAATGAAATGACACTGCTGCTAAGTCTGGATGTAATTACAGATCTGAAAGGATGGCTGTGAAAGTTTGTTGTATCTTCCTCTCCCTCCTATACTATAGATGTATTTGCCATACAGCTGTTGACATCCTGAACAAGTAACACACAGCAGACTTAACATTTCCTTTCATTTTGTTTTAAGTGCTAGTATGCAGCGGTGGCTGTTAAAGCACGTTTACCACTGAAGAATGAGACCTTTGTCTGTCCCCGTCACAGGCAGAGCTCTCCCCCTGCCTGCCCGCGCAGCCCCGGGCACAAGCTACACTGCGAAGCCTTGACCTCCGTCCCAGCAAGGACACTCAGTAGGGCTAAGGGTAATCCTGACTCCTCCTCGCTCATTCAGTTTCTTCAGCTGTTTGAAGCAATCATTACCAACTCAGCTACATTTTGTGGTCATATTATAAAATGAATCATTGTTCAATGGTCCAAGATTGCTAAACTGATTTTATGTGTGGTTAGAGTCGAGTCACTGGCTGCTCAGACCCCTCGGAGCTGTAGTCCCTCCAGCCTGGTCACAGCGGGGAAAGCGCCCCTCCGTGGTGCTAGTCCCAACACAGGATGGCATAACAGAGCAGAATTTGGCCTCTGGTGCTTGCTCTCACACGTTCCCCATAAGCTAGCCAAGATATTTTTCAGCCACTTCCATCTGAAGAGCTTTTACCTCAGAGAGTCTCTAGCTTTTGTGCGGTCTTAACACGGCAGCTTCTGGGAACTGAAATACCCACCACTCCTTTCGAGGTACTCTGATCACACCCTCCCAAGCCTAACTTCCCACTACATGTTCCTACAGGCACAATTTCTGTCTTAAGAGAGCCTGTAGGAGATCTGATGTTAGGATTTGGTAGGAGCGAATGAATGCTCCATTATTCACCCTGGTGGTACAGCAGTGGTTACTCTGAAGTTTTACAATGCAGCGTATTACTGTAATGACATCATATGACATTATAAATCTCCCACGATTTCTAAAGCTTCTGATGTATGTTCCTACATAACCACCTTGTTAATAAATGAAAAAAAAAGTTAATCAAAGAAAAATATCGGGCATTTGTGTGCTATTTAAAGTCTACAGACAAGTACTAACCACCTTATGCTTTAAAAACCAAAATCTTTACCATAAGCTCCAAAGAAAAGAAGGCACCATCTTGATTTACGGGTGCAGTTAGACAGGGAACCCTGCTTTTACATGAAAACCTCACAAAGAAAGCTCCTCTGCAAAATATATGAATCTTAATTTCACGCAACATTTTTAACAAGTTCTCTGAAAACAAAAAGTTACTGTATTTCTCTTCTTACATCCAAGCATTTATGATATTTCAACCACAAATAGTCTAAATTAACAAATATTTTCCCCTTCTTTTAAAACCTTCCCACATACACAGATGTATTAGTCAAGCTGAAGACCAACGTCTCAGTCCTTGTCAAAACAGTGGGTATTTGCCATCCCCACCTTCAGTCACACACAACTAAAGCAACACCACAGCCTACTGCAAGGCTCCTAACCCCAAGCTCCACATGTCTCCCTACTCTCTGCAGCCTTCTCCTTCCTCCGGTCTTAAGGAAAGTACTTGAAACCAGGTCATATCTCACATATATTAAAAGAAACATGCCTCCCCACTCCCGTCCTCTGAGGACACAGGTCATCCTCCCCCATGATTCTGCAGAGGCAGGAGGATCCCTACGGCCAATTTCTGTTTTGGTGTCCCAGTCTCAGTCACCGTGTCTCAGGTATTCACATAAGCAAGCAAGAACCTAAACCCAAGTTCCTACTATATATTACAAAAAATAATCAAATTACTCTAAAGATCATTAAACAAAAAACATCCTTCAAATGGATGGCTTTCACATACGGAAAAATATTCTGTTGTAAAATGGCTTTGGCCTACCCCTCCTGTAGCTAACTAACTCACTCCAGAATAGCTGTGTTGATTTTGTTGTTCCATATTAGGACACAACTGAAAAATTACACGGACGGAACACCCCAAAGCTCTTCGCAAAGGATCAACAGCCGTTACTGATCCTACAGATAAATGTATCTGGAGCTGTGTTACCTATGCTCCCAACCTGCCTCCCAACAGATCATTTACTTCTTCATATCAAACAAGTTTGAAATGTAGCTTGAGATACGTCTGGAAATAAAAATCGTGTTTCAACCTCTGCCCTCAATTCCATCAGTGGAAATCAAAAACTCCACCGACTTCAGAAGCATTTGACTTTACTTACACTTCTGCAACCTAAAACATGGCTTAATATGCTTGTAAACAACCCCTTGTTGAAGCTACAGCACCAGCTATTACGAACACTAACAGCATTGTGTGTGCTGATTTTGGACTGTGCATCACGCAACCAGATGCCCATTTAACTTTTGCACTTCACTTAGCCTCCACGCCGAGACAAACCTTTCTAGTCCCATTCTTGGCCTTACTACAGCAGTACCAGAACATTGCATTTAAATTTCCACCACTGCAAGGAATATTTGACTCCGAGATATGCACCTTACACTTAAGTTTTAAGAGGTCAGGACATTGTCTCTACTAGTCCCAGCTTTTTCACTTCTGTTCTCAACTCTTCCTACTAAGGAAGCGAAGCGCCAAATGAAATTGTCAGCCTAGAGTCCTGGCTCCTAGAGCCGTGTTCAACATGTGTATTTCCCGCTTTGGCATCTCTCTTCCTTTCCCATCTCTCTCTTCACAGGACGTCTAACAGACAGCCCTGCTTTTTCATAACCTTCACTAAACTCCATCAGCTCCCTTAAGCCACTTTCAGCCCCAGTTTCTGTCAATCCCTACGCCGTCCTGCCAGAACATCAGTGAGACGCTAAACAGTGCATGAAGTTTCAGGGAAATATCTAATCTGCTATTTTTTCAAGTTCAAATTGCTGTGCTGTCGATAGTAGGAATGGGATAATAAGATACCACTCAGTACCGCAATTTTCTTTTTTTCTGGGAAGAGTTAGAAAACATATGAACCGTCCTACAATATTCAGCGGTTTGCTGAGCACGACTACGGTCCAGCCACATGCCATAGCACATATATAGTCTTACAAGTTTGTAACATACTGAGGTTTCTGCTTAATTTAAATCTGCTACTGAAGTCTAATATCTAGCGCTCTCATTTCCCCATCTCCACACGTTGCCCGCTGGCACACGGTGTCAAAGGCTCAGAAATTACCAAAGGGCCACAGGAGGCCCCGCGCGTGCTTGCAGCCAACATGGACCCACGCAGGATCACACTGCCACATGCCTGCACACCCGCAGAGCAACGTGCTTCACAGCGCGGTGCTGCATCCCAGAGTCACCCATCAGCTTACTGCTGTCCCCAGCAAATTAAAATGCCTGGGCTCTTTTCTATTCCACGTTCTCATGCCAACGACATGATTATGCTCACAACCTTCTGATGGAATGCTCTAAGATTTTATTTTTTATTTCTACAAATTAAATTCTTAAAGAGAAGCTGAAGCTCCTCTCGTCAAGAGCCCCAGAAGTATGGGAAAGAAAATGAAAATGTCAAGAATTAACAATACTCCCACACAGGGTTAATTTTGTTTCCAAATAGCATGCAGAAGTCTGTCCCACCCATCAGATGAGCTACTATACTTCTATTAGCGTTCTGGCACCTCCTTCAGTACAGACGTAACCCTTTTTCTATAAAGCATGTTACACAAAAGACTTCAAGCACCAAGCACAGAAATAAGGGGTTTTTTTTGCTTCCAGATTTAGACTCATCACTCCTTTTATCAGACAGCATCTTCGCTCCCCTAAATACCACACCACACAACTACCTGGATGTGAAAAGAGGTTCTGCAGGGGTACGAACTCAGGGAAACCAGGACCAGCCCTCCTCTACAAGGAAGTCGCTACAACACAGACCTCCCTCAATGGGCCGGCGATCCATGCCTAAATAAGAACATATTTCCTCTTTCTTCCTGTGAAGCTACAAACTGTACCTCACAACTCCTCTGGGAAAATAACTGCAGGTTTTGTAAAAGACAAATACTATGTCAATACAAGAAGCTATTGTCTCATAAACCAATTACGTTTTATATCTAAAAATATGTGGACTAGGGGCTGCCTGTCTACTATAGGATATGCACGCTACAGCTACATTGCTGCAAATGCAGATACAGCTACACATCTTGCCATACAGCCCATCGGATGGTTTTAATCGTCCTAAATACCGTCCAGTTCACAGCAGCTTGCATCCATACCCAGTTCCTGGATACACGGCCAGGTAAAATCTAGACAAAATGCTGAGCACTCAAAGGAAAACAAAGTGCACACTGTCTATTAATTGTGTGGGAGTCAGCACTGCCATCATGCAATCCTTGGTGAAAATACAATTCCTTTTTTTTTTTTATTTATTACGATCTGTTAAAAGTCAGTCCGTCTAAACAGCATTGCACAATTTCCAGACAACTGAATCTGTGAAAAAAGCCTTATGGCTTTGTGTCAGGTCTTTCCACACTGTTATGGTACAAAGGCTACATAAATTTATCTCCTCCTAATTCTGGATTTTTTTAAGTATCAAGACACTGGGTTTTCTTCCATCTGCAACTCAGATTTCTCCATCTCCCTTACATTTACATGCAAGACCAGAGTTTATGCACAAGCGACGCAGATAAAAAAAGAGGAGGATTCAGGAGAAGTCTTGAAGATGTTTGATGGCAATTTTGCTCTGCAACTGCCCCTCCTTCCACAAAATCCACATTGCAACTGCGGAGCACCACAATGCCATGCCAGAACCACAGCTGTACCTGCAACTCCAGGCCCCTCTTGCCCCAACACGAAGGGGAAGAGTGGGACAGGGGAGCTGCTGTACCTCAGGAAGATGGTGCCGGTGCCTACTACTCTAGCAAAAATCACACTGCCGGCCCTCACAGAGACATGACATCTCTATTACAAACAGTGTACAAACACTTGCACTCTTGGCTGCCTCTCTTCTCCTCTGCTTTCTTCCTCCTCGCTTTACTGGACAGACACTCACTCAAAACTGTAAAGAACAAACTCCTTGCAAAATGAAATTTTACTGCAGAGCTACAGAAAGGTAAGGGAAACAATCTCATGTTTTTATGGCAATAAAAGTATTCCTTATTACCAAAATCACTTTGGATTATTAGGCACAAGTGTTTTTTAAAAGCATAATCCACATTTCACCATAAATACTGCAGCTTTCATCTCACATCCCTCAAACCAGACCATGGCAGCTCTGTAGCTAAAAACTGGTACATTTCTTTCCTAGTTGTCTTTATGAAGTGCCATACTACCCTTTTGGCCCCCTTCTAAAAAAAAATCATAAATGCATACATACTTTGGGATTTGGACAATTTGGCACTGGTCTTTTAGTACCCGGGAATAACAATCAGCTTAGCAGAAGCAGCTTTGTATCTGTAAACTTCATAATAAAAATACTTCTGGATAGATAAATAAAGAACATCTCTATTATACAATACCAAACTAATCCTCACGATAAATTTATTAACTCAGCCCTTGCAAGGTCAGTAAAATATTAATTTGTTCCTTTATGAACAACGTAGCTGCACTAAATAATGTAATAGGGTTTAATCTGATCTGGTTAAATAGACATTTGGTAACATTCAAACAGCCTTGGCACCACCACTGACACAGTTTAGTACAAAATGGTAAATATACTATGTAGCATTTTAAACTTTCAATGACAGAATAAAATTCCATGGACAGTAGTTACAAAAGACAAGTCTTTAATAACTGCCACATTCTACTAAATTTTGCCATAAGGGTAATACTCGATGCTTAAAGTAATACGTCACTTTGTAGTGGTAAATAACGCAGTTACTGCAGCACCACGGCACGCCCTTGGGTTACGTGGCGCCAGCGGGGCCGTGGCAGGCCTACACTTCCCTCTACATCGGGTAAATGCCCACCACCAGTACGCAGTCCTATACAGCAACCATGCCTCCCCACCAGAAACCGCACTCATCATCCTTCGCCTGTGTGCTCTAGGCTAGACTGCGGCATCTCTCAGACAGCTGGAAACTACCGTTTCAGATACAGCAAGTCACCTTTTCCGGAGATAAAGCACGTTTTTGAAATCAACAGGTCTTCCCTCTGCAGACAAAAGCAAAGTTCCACGTTTGATCCAAGAGGCAGATCCCACTGCTTCTATGAACGCACATAAAACGTACTTCCTTTGGAACAGATTTATCCCATTCTGCACAGGGTTTTATTTTATGGGTGGGGCTGGTTTTTGTCGATTTGACTTTCTTCATCTCATGGCAAATAGTTGTAAAACACCTTAAGATGCGTTGCTAGAATGACTGCTTGACAAAGAGCACTTTGTATCTTATTGTAAAATATTCAGACACTCAACCCAAACAAATGGTGTCTGTAATAAAAATACTGCCATACATCTTCATTTGTACTAGAACAAATCAGTTTTATTTGTTCATTCTGCATTTTAGTGTCATAGGTCTCTTAGAAAAGATAATTTATAATTCCTTATGCAATTAGATATGAAATTAAGTCATCGTACTCTGCACAAGAATTTATAATAAAGAGACCAGGTTCAACCAGTTCCACTGAAAATATTTTGATAGTGTCAAAAAAGACAGCATAAAAATCTTTAGTGTTTTAACAAATTAACACATGCCTTTTGGGCAAAGTACTGTACATGCTGTTAATCTTTTAATTAGGTTCTCAATTTCACATACACATTTATGGTAGGGGGGATTTTTAGTGATCAGAAAATGCAAATGCATGGTGTTGCTATGCTTTTTTATCAGACACACCAGAAAAAAAAAAAAAAAAGAACTTGTATGTGTAGCCCTCTATTTAAAAGCTCCACAATAAAATATTAATAAAGCTTTGTGAGTATCACCAATGAAATACCGTTCTTCATTCTTTTAGGCAAAACTTACAGCTTTCAAATTGAGAAAAAAAGACTTGTTCTCCATGTTCAAGCCACAGAAAAAGAAAGTTTGATGTTCGTAATGCATGTAGTTTTTAGACCCATCATCACCATTTAAAAATATGTAATTGATGCTATCTATATAAATGGATACATAACTAGTGATGTTTGAAACATATTCTATGGTAGCATTTCCCAAAATCCCAATTTTCTCATGCTGACTGCTGCACAATTCTGCCTAAACATTTACTTCCAGGATCTTGAAAAGATTTAGTATTATCTATAGCTCATTATTCGACACATTCCTTTTCCTCCAGCATCTGGTCCATCCTCAGTTTCAACACAAGACAAACACTTTTACTCCCAAAGACTATTTTGTAGATTCTATAGCTGGTGCCAAAAAAAAAAAAAAAATCTACTCAGAAAGGCAGACAAATTGCCATCAGTTAAGGAGCCCTATGCCAAGGGACATTTTTAGCATAGAGTTGTCACTGTGAAAGTAGGAACTATCTACTAGCTATCCCACAGAATGATTTCTGTTAGAAAAAGGAGAAAGGCCAAAATGTGGCTAAGCAGCAAATATATTATAAAAACAAAGTATGAAAGCAATTTAGTCAAGAATCCTGACTGGCACACGCATTCTCCTCCTAGCCTGCTTGTTTGAATTTAACTCTTTATTGGTAAACACAGAAACAACCAGGTGAAGTCAAAGATGCTGCACATATGGGACAAAATACAGATTCCAGATCCCAGGATTACTACAGCGTTATTGTTTAATTGACAGCCACTTCATCCTAGAAGAATAATTTTTCTGCTGGAATAAAGTTGAAAGTAATATTTCCCATAAATACCTAGCGAAATACCCCAACCTCATCTCATTCAACTTCATGCAATGCCTTTTTTTAATTATAGCTGTACAAACATATATTTTTCAGGTGGTCTGGATGAGTCAAAGGTACCCACCAGCCAAAAGTATGACAGAGTACGAGCAATTCTCCATAGGCCCTGCACCAGTACGGAGAGGAAGGGACCCCCACCCCAACCAACCAAGTAGCTCAGTGGACAGAAGGACATACACACCCGCCTCTCTCAGCCACAGCCTGCAGCGGAACCTTCACCGCTGCTCTCCGCGGGAGCTTCCAGGCAAAAGGAGATCACTAATAGCATTGTTTTTTGCTCATCCTTTCCCCTTCTGTAAACATCGCCATTCAGCCTCCTGCAGACCCCGACGACAAACAGTGCAGGAGGGCAGACTGCCCTTGTGAAATGCAACTGGTATGAGAAGGTGCACACACCAAGTACAGTCGCTGGCTGACAGGTTCATTTATATTCCAGTAAGCGCCAGGAGGATTAAAGTCAGGTCCCTTCTACAATGCTCACAGGCGGTGGCGAGAACCCCTCTGAACTGACCCTTTGCTGTCAACGCCAGAAGGGTCTTTCCTAAACAGATGATCAGAGACACAGAACAGGGGTCAGTGCGTTTGCCCTCTCTCTTTTCTTTTTTTTTTTAAACCAGGAAACACTTTCCATTTATCCCCTTTAAGTTTTCTCCCCTTACTTTGTTTAGGTTTTCAGTTTCAAAACAAACTGGTTTTCACGCTCAACTCATCTGAGTGGTTAATGGGGATGGATTAGTCCTGCCTTACACCACGAGCTTGCAAGGGACCCCGGAGCCAGCACCATTGCTCTCCACATGCTCAGATCACTTCTCCTTCACGTGTGCACCAAGATCCAGACCAGGGTACTGATGATAAACGGACCTCGGACAGACCAGCCAGCAGAAGGAACTCTGCTTTCTCGCCAGCAGCATATCCATTACAAACGCTGCATAGGGGACCCTCTGCCCAAGGCAAACCAGAGATCTAAGAGCTGGGATCTGCTTCCCAAGGAGCAGAAGCCGGCCTAGGGGACGAGCCCTGCCTCTGCTAGGTTCCAGGAAGGAAGCAGCTGGAGGTGGGCCGGCTTCATGCCCCTGTGGGGAAGGCGGATGGGGCAAGGCAATCCGCAGCTGGGGCGAAAGGCATCTCCTTGTGCCACAAGGTTGCAATGCTCCTTCCCTTATCTACAGCAGCGACTGGAAAAAATCTCAGCAGACAAGAATGTCTAAAAAGAAAAAAGCCAAGAAAGAGAGCTACCCTCACTTCTGTTAACCACGACCAGGCTTTGGCCTCCTCACATACTACTGTTTAAATACTTAGCTTGTTAGCTAACAGGCTGCTAACTGCACCTCATTTTCCCTCTCTGGACTGAGGAAGACCTAGTCTAACCTAATTTATTGCCACTTATCAATACAGCACTGCTTCATTATCAGATTCATGCAAGAAAAGGAACAACAAAATTTTATTTTAAATTAAAATTAATAAAGACCATTTCCCAATTTTCCTCAAAAGTACCAGTGGTTCATGGGCTTGTGGGCTTAGCTGAGAGGTTGGGAAAGGGACCAAGAAAAATCAGAATTTTTTATACACTGGTCTAAGTTTTAACTGAGTACAGGCAAGCCTTACGGAGTAAACCTGGTTTTTATTTTACCCCAAACTACTATAAGGGTTGCTATAACACAAAAAAGCCTGTGGCTCAGTTTCCCCAGCATTTCTTTGTTGGTTTATAAAACTGTCTTTCCTTGCAGAGCGGGAAGTTTGAAGGAACTTCTGTCCTGCAGCGTTACCTTTTCACACCGAGCCTGCAGCACAATGCCAGTGGAAAGCGCTAAAGAGTACAGCCCTCATCGAACAGAAGCACCAAGCTGCTGTTACGGCCTCTGCAGTGTTTCTCAGAAACGCAGAGGGGAAGGGAGGAACAACAGGTTTAATGATTTGTACCCACAGCACAGCCTGAGTTTGGTCCGTTCTGACTGCAGAAAAAAACCAAACACACACACAGGGCACTGCAACGCGTCCCCGAGAACGCCCGGCGCCGCCGCCGAGACCCGACGCGTTTCCAAGGCCTCCAGCTCCCGCAGCCGGAGCGCGCGGTGCCGGACGGGCAGGGAAGGCGAAGGGTGTTCAGGCGAGCCCGCTGTGCACCCGCTCCCCCGCCAGCCCCACCGGCCCTCCCGCTCGCGAGCAGTGTGGCGCGGCGCTCGGCCACGCACCGCAGGCGGGACGGCAAGCGGTCCTCAGACTGCCGAGCCGCGCAGGACCGCCATACGTCACCCTCCTCTAAGCTGCTCAAACACTAATCAATCACCCACTTACTTACACTACACAGATGTTTCCACCTAGAAAGACAGATTATTATTTGCAGAAGGTTTTGTTCCATCACAAGACTCCTGTAAGTAACACACTGGGATCAGAAAGCCAGTACCACGTGTTTCACGCACACCAGCACAGGGGGGCTGCAGGGAAGAAAAGGAGAGACAGATACTTCCTGACCGCTGGGTAGAAGTTAAGTGCGTTCACAGTGAGCTTGTCAAAGAATCAAGTACTCAGCAGAGTTCATGCTGCCAGGATAATGAAGTTACTTAAAGTAACACTACAGATGGAGAATGAGGGCGACAAGTAACCTGCGAGGTTGGTTTATTAATTGGATTTTGATCTTCTGTTTCCATATATATATTGTATTTTTATACAAATATATATTTGTATGTGTGTATATGTAAATACACATATTTCACACATTTTAGATTAAACTGTATTATATATGTATATATATGAAGTAAAACATAAAATATATTCCATTTTATAGATATAAATATACTTCCTAACATTTCTATGTAATATTTTCCAGAAAAAAATCCCCTGCACACTAATTTTAGTAAACCCTACAAATAAAAGCAGCCTCAATCCCCACCTCTGCTTTTATTTTTTTACACACAATTTCTTAAGAGTTCCAAGCAATGTTTGAAGAGAATTATGGGGCTTTACTTGAAATGGCATGCAATGCTGAACCTTTAACAACAGTGTCTTTCAAACTCTGTCCATTATGCACTGAAATGCCAATCCAGAAAAAAAAAAAGAAGGAAGAGGTTTTCAGCACTCTCATTAAATTCTGACTTTCTCCCGTGGTTTCTGTAATTGAGTTTCATTTACAGTTGTCATGAAGAGTTTTGTAAGGTAGACAAAACAGTGATTTGCTGGTAAATGTCTGTATATAGGGAGGGAAAGAAATATTTGAGAACTAGTCAGCCCACTTTCTTCAAACATCAGGGAGAAAGACAAACCATACAACTCAAGCAATGTACAATTCAAGAAGTAGCAGCTTTTACAAGGAAAACTTTGGTCTGGATGGTTGAGTATCACTGCAAGAAATCCAGCCTGCTTAGCAATCCCAGAGAAGTTATCATGAAATTGCGTGTCAGAGTTTACTGCAAGATGTTGAGCCGTACCCCTCACACATATTACTGTTAAATGATTTGATTTGGGCCTTTTAGAATTTCACCTGCAAAATGGCAGAGAAGAAAGACAACCTTACCCATAGAAAGTGCCTGCAATAGAAGCAAGGGGGGCAGAAGTGGATTACTTAAGGTAAGAAGCTGTTAATTAAAGATGGAGTAAGACCAAACTGCTAAAGAGAGCTCCGAAGAGGGCTGGATTGGTTTATTTCCGTTGTTTTGGGGTGGGGTTTTTGTTTTGTTTTGTTTTAAGATGCATTGGTTTATCAGGGTGATCACACTCTGTCCCAAAAGAGTTTGAGCTGAGAGAAACACAGCAACTCTAGACGAACTGACAACTCTGTTAGGCGAGACCACTACACTATATACAGATGAAAAAGAAAAAAGCAGCAGCAAACAGTGACCCAACATTTAGTTTGTTGATCACTGTAGTCTTGGTATTTAAGTCATTGTGTTGCCAGTGTCTCTTCTATTCATTAAAGCCAGTGTAAGACTGACTAGCAGGTCTTTGATCACGCAAACAGGGAGCCACGGCTCATACACACAAGTGACACTGGGGACTTGGCTGAGAAGCCAGAAGATCCCAGATTATATAGCACCCTTGTAATTTATTGCACATTATTCACAGAAGAAACTGAACCCAGCTTTCCTGTCCTTTTTTCCCATACTGCTGCCTTGCATTTGTGTTAAAAATAGCGTATCTGGTCTTCCTCTCTGCAGCAAACTTAGCTGTACACATCAAGCACAGTTTAACAGGGTTTCGCTACACTTTTACTGCACCTTTCTTGATATAGAAACATAAAACCAGCTTGTGCGTGTTCAACACAGCCCCCAGCTGGTATGTTCCGCCTTTACCTGACATTCAACTGGAAGCTGTTGTGGTCCTGGAGACAGCACAGATGGGAATATTTCACAGGATCTTTCCCTGCTAACCATCCGCTCAGGTCCTTCCAGTTGCCCCAGAGCCCCCCCCTTTTGGACCAGCTTAGGCCCCCCATCAGTACTGACACCCTTCAACTATTTGTACACATGGTTACAGCCCCAGAAGCAGCAAGGCGGCCGTAGCAGCCTCACAAAGGCTAGCCAGCAAAGGAGCCCAGCGTTCCGTCTGCCACGCTCTCACACACAGCACCCTGGGGTCTGGACCGATTCACTAAACGTCACTGTATCAAACACATCTGGTCTTTACTTTGAAACACTACTCAAATGCAGGCCGCCAGCGCGAGAGGCCTCCAGTCAACAGCAGAGAGCAGGGCTAAGCCCTCAGGTGAAACGAACCCACCCGCAGTCTGGGTTCCTTCCTGCCCCAGCCACGTTCATTACGGATCCAGAGGAGAGCCCTTACCTGTCTGTCCCTTGGTTTCCTCGCTGTACCGTCAGGAGACCCACCTTCCCCTCTCACTGCAGCTCACCGCAAGGTCAGCTCCACGACTGCGCGCTCTGCCGGAGCACCAAAGCCAAGCCAGGCCTGTCCCACCACGTGGCCGCAAGCAACATCAGAGCCTCACCGGCTGGAGCAGGGCGGTCAGTGCTGAGATACACCTCTGGGTGTCACGACACTAGGGCAGAGGGACCCCGCCAGCGACTCTGGCCAGGCACTGACTGGCAGCAACAAGACTCTCCTCCTGCCCACTCCAGCTGTGCAAGGCTGACAGGGCTGATGCTGTCTGACCTCAGCTTGCTAAAATCATGATCCTCAGAGCATCACCCTCCATACCCAGCTATCACAACTCCACATGGCAAGGCAAGATACTTAAACCTCTTCTGCTTCTCATTCTTGTCTTATGCCTTCCCCAGTGACCACTGTCAGCCTCTCCTTCCAGCCTTCTGCTCCGACCAGCCACCCCCAGCTCTTCGCAGCCACAAGCCCTCCAGCTCTCCAGTCGGCATGCAGCACGAGCAGAAGCTGGGCAGCGCGAAGAGGGGCCTCCAAGGCATTAACGCAAGGCACTGCCTCTTGCAATGGCTCTGCCCATGGAAATACACTGATTAAGAACCAGGGCTTGACAATCTCTACCGTGACAGGGATGGGAAAGATCTAATGTTTCTCTTGCTCTGTGTTAACTTACCTCCGCTGTTTCTCATCCCTCCTTCTGCTCCACTTGGTGTATCAGCACCACTTCACTCCTCTGTACAGCCCTTCCCTTGCAGTGGCCACACAGAGCAACGAACCCAAGCAACCACTTTGCCATTGCCCGGCGAATGCTGCCTGCAAACAGCAGTCCAGGCAGGCACCCCACGCTGCCCTGCCAACACGCCCACCAGAAGCACATGGGAGGAGAAGGCAAGCTCCGTTCGGATGGCCCATCCAGCTTTGCAAGCTTTCGCAGACAATATATACCAGTTCTGTGTATACACTCACAACAGCTAACAAGGAACTGGCCAAAAGTAAAAAAACAAACATATATACATATATTCACAAGAAATCACATGATTTTCTTTTTCATATTGATTCAAAGAAAGTACAACTTGCTACAAGCACCAAACTAGCACTGCTCCTCCACCACCCCACACTGAGTAGTGAATCAGCTTTCACAGCAGGTTCCAAAGCTGCAGGACTGCACACAGGGTACTCCAGATTGCAGCTACTTTCACACTACTTTGGTCCCAGTACTCAGCACTATATACTGTATGTAGCCCTTACCAGTTCCCTTCTCTTGCATAGCCCAGTTAGAATACCCCACCCACAACAACAACAAGTAAAAAAAAAAACAAAAACAAACAAAACCAGCCAAACAAAATTCTATTAAATTACAGACAGAACAGGTGCCCCTTTAAAGCGTGACTGTCTTCCTCCCCGGAAGGCACATATAGCAAGTTCCCTAGTGTCAGGTGTAGACTCCAGTGATGAAAGAAAAATACATAAATGTTTATTAAACCTTTGTTGCCATTCACACCACCAACTTTCACACCCCAGTGCCAAGCTGTTAATGAATTCCCATGCTGTTCCAGAAGACTTTTCACAGCTCCTGTCAGAACACGAGGGCAGCACTCGCTGGAAAAGTCTCTGCTCTTGCCACCATCAACAAAAAATGCTAACCACCAGCTGTTTGTGGAATGAACGTGTCCCGCCCAAACTGTGCAGGAATACAGACCTTCTTCCAGCGAGGCATGGGGCCACCTTCATGTACACCTCCTTATACATATTTGTCTCAAGATTATTTATGCTGAGACTTCTCAATTTACCTAGTGACCAGGACTAATAATTAGCCATGATTAGCCCAGTGACCACGGGCTGGTACGTGAGGCTCCAGGCCAGGCTACAGCTCCCATGCTGGGACACGGCATCACCTCCTCGGGAAGCTCTGCAGCCCCAGGGTTCTGCCCAGCAGGCAGCCCCGTGCCGCAGCACGGCTCCTTTGGGGACACTTTTGTCCCTAGAGGACACGCGGACAGCTACTTATGTCAGTGCTTGGCACAGCACATTGCTCAAAGTTTTACCATTTTGAAAAATGCACCTGAGGATCTTCATCTTCTCATGCAGCTCCTGTAATTCAGCTGATCGTAAAGCACAAAGCAGAACTAGAGTGACTGTTTATCAATGGATATTGCTAAATGAACTCAATCCCAAGCACTAGAACAGAAGCAGACTTTTCCTATGACTGGAATGAATAAAGCAAATGGCTTTATTTTTTTTTCCTGTTTTTAATATCAGGATATTGTGTTCCCAAACAAATCCTTATATCAACAATTTAGCAGCATGTTTCTGTCAACCCTAGTCGACAGATTATAGCCCAATATTCTATCAATTTTCTTATTAAACTAAAGTCTCACAGATCTATCAGCACTCTTGTCTGTACCTCATCTGAGCTTGCAGACAGCTAGCACAGAAGCAAAACCTACAGATGCTGCTGCATACTTCAGCTTTGTATCTTAAAATCAGCAAGACCTGCAGCATTTGCCCACGGATGTATAAAATTTTGACTTTGGAGAACAGGTCCTTCAGTGTGAAGGTAAATAAACTGACCAAGTAAGAGATTTGTTGGCTGACACATCTTTAAGGCATTTTGTGCCGTATCTCAATATTGTACCATCCAATGTTTTCTAGCGGAAGGCAACTGCTGCCTTAAAGACAAAAATGCTGAAGTCTTTTCTTTTGGACTAATTCCAACAATGAGAGATTCAACTTTTATTTTCTAGATGAGTTATTTGAGCAACACATCAAGCGACAGATTAGTATCTGAACCCACTCACTGTCAAAGCCTGTAGTTCAAAAACGCAGTGGCCATTTCCTCCCTGCACAGTGACTAATTTCCTCCGTGAGTCAATCTGTCGCTCCTCCTTGCTGTTTTCGCAACAGGGAGATGCTGCAAAAGCAAGGTTCCCTCAAGTGAGACGCTCAGCCAGTGCGGATCACTGCACTGAATGGCATGCCTCCTTGGAGAAGGCTTCTTGCAAAGCCCATTCCCCTTTGTAAGTGCCAAGAATCAAATCTTGGCCAGCTAATGCAGCGTGTTCCACATGTTAGCTCGCAACGTGTTGAGCAACTGTGTTAACTGAGATGGATAGTGCTGTCAAACAGGAAGCTGGCTCACCAGGATGGAAACAGTGGGACATGCCGACCTTTCACAGTCAGGGAAAAAAGGATCCCTAAAATGACATGAAATGTTTCATATTAAAAACCAAAACAACTACCTTCTCGCAGAGCTTTTATTACCGTATTGTGTAAACAAACACATGGGCGTGAGCTCTGTCTGTATGAAGAACCTGAGCCTCTCTCACAGAGCAGAGGCTGACCAAGGAAATGAATCGCTATCACCTTGCTTGGAAAGAAGTTTGTACGAGTAGCCTGTGCTATTAACCACTGCCTGGAACTCCTGGATTCAACGCCACCGTTGCTCCCTCTGTTCGCACGTTCAAATACCTAGCTATACAAAATAACTAAAACCACCAGACAAAATCCAAATCCCCAACAAAGCTTCTATTAAAGTACCCTAAATGTGCACAGATTTTATTGCTGACACAGAAATGAAACTGAAACTTGCAGGCTTCTCAGCCAGAAGAATAAGCACTGAAATAACCTGTTCAGTACAGAAAAGGCTCTTGAAACGCAAAGTTCATTTTGGAAAGATTTTTCCCAACCCACCACCTCCTGCCCATCTCCCTCAAGACATTAGGATTAGAATTTTAGGTTTGTTTGTTTTTTTACGAGCTGATATTTTGGGTAGAGATAGGAAAGCTTTGTTTAAGATTTGGCTGCCACTGAAGAATCATCTCAAAGTGGAAGGGACCGCACAGCTTTACAACGGCCTTTGCAGCAATACAGTAGGTAAGGGAAAACAGAAATCAGCCTGCACGCTTAGCACCACAACTACCGGTCATAAAGAGAGCATGTATATAGATAACCATTACATACAATGTATAATTTTAAAAACGAAAGACTGTAATATGCTGTTCAAAACAGCCCTGATACAAAGAGGAATACTAGATGCCATCTAGCTGTACACCTAGAGGTTCTACCCAGATCTTCTGTGCTGACTTCCTCGAAGCAGCAACCTGCCTCGTGGTACAGAACAAATGTGTCCTGAATATGCTGACTGATCATTATCACCATATTTCACACTTCAGCAAGATCCAGCTAATGCTTTCTAGTCAGGCTAACAAGGTAGGGCTTATTGTACACCTAGTTTGGGATTAAGCAATCAACACAACAGATATAACTGCTTCCAAGATTTGCCATCCATTTTCTTGCTTTCTCCTTCTATCGAACAACCTCAAGCGCTGTCTTCTGCCAGTGAAGAGAAGAGGGAAAAAGAACTTTATTGAATACCTTGTGCCTGAGCTGCAGAACTGTGGGAATACCCCAGAGCCAGGAGCGCTGTCTCCACCAGCTGGCTAAAGAGCACATCTTTGCGAACCAAAACGAACTCGGCATGCTCTTCTCGATTATCATATTCAAGGGAGGCGTCCGACTGCTCCACCACACAAAAGACTGGAATCATCAAACCTAGATGGAAAAACAAACCAAAAAACAAACCAAAAAAGAATCAGTAAGAGAAGAACAAGAAGTGTGTCATACATCTCTGATTAAAGCTGTAAATTATAACACCTCCTAGAAGGTTCATCTTCAGTGGAAATCCGCCTTTCTTCCCTGTGGGATAGCTTTTGTTTTCTTTCCAAGGGAAATGCTGAAGTCTCATCACTTGACTGATCTAAGAACCACACTAAAAGCTCCAGAGAATACAATTTGGGAACAGAATCACAGTCAGCATGAGGACAAACAAGATTTCCTAAGGAGACGTTTTCAACATTGCAGAGTTTTCTACAGTTCCGTGAATGTCTCTGTTCTTTCAGGTCAGAGCTTCTCCACATTCAGCCATACGAAAACCTGACACACAAATGCTACTTCTGCTTCTCTCCACACAGCGAACGTACGGAGGAATCAGCAGAGGCTAGTCCCATACGCAGCTCTTGGCTGGGACATATCTGCACATTTTCAGACCATGGCCAGGCTTCTCGCTGTGCAAGGAAAATACCCCTGCATTGATTTTTCTGAAAACGATAGTCTTATGTCAGCAGCTGACGGTCACGCAGACCCAGAGGTGCCAGTGGCTGTTCTCCCACTGCACGTACAAAGAGAGTGAGAACAGCTCTCCTCGAAAGAGGATCAAGGATGACGAGCAACCACAGAAGTGGAAAACTCAGGGGGTGGTCTGGATTCAATTTTGTTCTGTTTCATTGCAAATTTACTTTTGTGGTTACAGGATCAAGTCATCTATGGCAATAAATTGTGGGGCATGAACTTAAAGGGATTCAATACTACAGACAGCAGAGAAACAAGCCAATTTGCAGGAGACGGCCCTACAGCACTCGAAACACGTGCATGGAGTGAAAATGGAACAGATGGAAAGCTTACAGAACTGCACGGCCATTTCCATCGCCTGCTACAGGCCAGGCTGTAGTTACGGGGTTGCCAAAGGAAAAACTATTACCGCCAGTCACAGAAATTTACTAATTTATTAACTAAGCCCCTAGATAAACTAGGAAATATTGGGGCAGAGACAAATCTCAGCCTAAAGCAGTTCTCCAGATGTGCTATCTAAGGCTCATATTACTGCCATAAAGTCTATCTCTCTCCTGTTCTTCAGAACAAAATATAACCACTTCCGGTAAAAAACAACTATGAAAAATTACTGAATATATTTATGAAAGACCAGACACACATCACTGTATTCCAGGACTGGGCACTGCTTTAAGAGAAAAAGAGGAGAAAGCCACATTTCAGTTCTCCTTCTGTACAAAGCCAGTTAAATACCTTCAAGATCTTCTGCTATCAGTAGCCTCAGTATCTACAAACCAATAGTTACGTACCCCTTCGGAGCAGTCACCCTGCCCTGAAACGGATACAGTCACACCAATAACAACTGCTAAGGGACTTATATACTCCTTATCTTGAATTTGCAGAGACTAGATTTACTTTAAAATATATTTTAGATACGCTGTTCTCACTCAGTGACCTATCTGGCATGGAGCGGCTCCCAGTCTGACATTCTAACTGCAGGCCAGCAGCAGCAGCTACAAGCCACCATACCCAGTTGATACGTTTTAGTTCTTTGTCTTAAAACACATCCTGAAGCAATGTGTAAGTAGGTTATGTCATCACATTGATGCTGGTTCCTCTTCACTGCTTGATTCTGGGTTAAACTGGTGCACTTTGCAAGTTCAAGCAGCCAAATTCCAAAACAGTGTTAAAAAAAAACCAAAACAAACCTCAGTGAAATAAAAAAAATCTCTAGGTGCTTTCTTGAAAGACAGTGCAAGGCTGATCTTGTTCGTCTGAAATCAATGACAAAATTTCTATTTCTATCAAAGGCTAAAGACAGAATTCTATTTGTCTATAAATCATTTAACTAGTTAAAATGAAATTTAACCTCCGTGAATGACAAACTTCCCCTTCTGTCGAACATACAGTCCATCATAGCACTTCTGATTGGGTTATTAATGTCTTAACAAAAGATTCAGACACTTGGACTAATGCTGAGGCTGTGACACTGGTTGCGTAAATCACATTTTGGGAAAACGTAAGTAGGTGAATGCAAACTGATGAGAGGGATGCCACGGCATCTTTTATGCTCCTGCTGGATGCCTTCCTCGCCACATAACAGTCTTTCCACCTTTTCAGCACAGAAGTTGCACCTATTCTCCACACTTGCTTACTGTCTCAGTACAAAGAGGATCTCAAATGCTGTACACGACACCACAGATGGCATGAAGGACCCACAGGACTCTTGCCCATGAATGACTTTCCTGCACCTTTTTGCTGCCCATGCTTGCAGGGACCCTGCTACAGAAACAGCTTTTGCAAAAACATTTCTCAACTCTGTGACCCACCGTAACTGATGATAAGCTGCTATTAGTACCTTAAAAACAGAGAGCAAAGGGCAGGTTACCACATCTGCCATTGCTAACCCATTCTCATGCCTCTCGCTATAGCGTCTGGAATCCTAATACCAATCTCATTTTACTAAAAAACAACAGAAATACAACTTATTTCCAAGCAAGTCTCACTCCAAGGAAATTCCATCTGCTTTGCCCTCTATTTTGCATTGGAGAGTTAAGCTATAATGTCTACAATAGATTTATTGCCTCAAACTCCTCTGTTTCCTGATGTTATCTGAAAATAAATTAACAAACTTTCAGTACGTTGGAATCAGAAGAAAAAACACCTGCAGCCAAAAGTCAACATGCTCTTTACACACTGATATACACAATGCCTTGCTCCTAGATACGTATATTACACCACCAGCTCACTGCAGGGCCCTCACAAGTCAGTCACTGCTCGTTGTCCTTCCAGCTGAAGAACTTACAGCAATACTCTGAGAGCAGGAGACCACGCATCCATAATAAAGTCTCACATGCAGTGCTACAGAGATGCAAGCCAGCCTCACTCGTAAATCCTGGAGCTCCTCAGCTCTTTCCCCAACGCCCCATTAGCCAGACTACTGTCGTTCTCCCTCTCCCATGCGTACGCACAAAGGGGGCTCAGGTCCCTTCCACGCTGAACTTCCGTGCATTTGCTCTCCCAGCTTCAGAGAGATGCTGCAGCGAACGATGCTGTACAGCTCATGCTTGATGACACACGGCACTGATTTTCACAGACTGAGAAAACAAGGGGTAATCTCAGGGCTAAAAAGGAAACTATTTCCTTGAAGTATGAACGCAATGCTGGAATGCACACAAAACATTAACAGCAATCACAAATTACACAAAAGACTTCTCCTTGATGTTAATTCACTTAACTGACTTACAACCAGCTCCTTCTGCTTCTCACAGAGCTTTGACCCCATATAGATAGCATCTGCATAAAATGTTAGGGAAATGTAAAACAAGCTGTGCGTAAAGGCTCTTACGACGACATCCGACATCCGTACGCAGCAAGAAATCCTTCTAATCCGTGGAAGGGAACAGGGAAGAAACCGTTCCCACTATTACCCAGAACGGTTAGCAGTGACCGGTACCTTTGTGTAACACACTGTTTTAAAACAAATCAGAGATGGGATTTAAGCTCTGCTCCTGCTTTCATGGAAAAGCTGCAACATACGCAGAAGACTTTGTAAATATAGCTGCATTTTTTGCTGACATTCTTCTAAGGGGCAGAGAAATTAAGAAGAAATTAAATATGTATCAAAGAGACCTGTGTCCAAATGCACATTTTCTCCTCCTTGCCCATTTCAAGCTATAGTTTTATTTCACTGGGGAATAATCCATTCTTAAAAACGAAGGAAAGAGAAACAAATATTTCATTCAAGAAGTGAAAACTCTGGACACTCTGCTGTGTAAAACCTTCATTTTTACAAAAAACTTGAAGGCAGTTAAAAGTACTATCAAACTGCAGTCATGCAGTTCCTTGGAAAATATTTTCATTTGTAACATTTGTAAGTAAAAGCTGTAAATTTGTGATTACCAACCAGAAGGACAAGACAGAGCAGACATTAAGAAGTCCTGCACTGTTTCTTCTGTTCATTCACAAATGATACTTTGTCCAGTGCATGCTTTAAAGCAAGTAATAAACGTGACACTATCAGCACTGAACTTCTACACGTTTCCCGCTTCCACACTACCATTCATAGCAAACAAGAAAAGGATACAGAAAGCTGAGGAGGAGGAGGTTAAACTATTTCAGCCACCCACCTCTTCAGTCATTACACAGGGAACAGTGCTTGCGTGTCCTATTAAGTATAATATGAAGATCAACCAATCAGCAGAGGCACCAATAAAATCTGTGTCTTTTTAGATTAAAATCTGTTTCCATTAGCACAAGTTTTGAGCCCCATCTAGGTATTATTTAATTTAATCTAATTTGAACGATTTCCAAACATCAGCTTGATTAATTTCAACAGCATGGTGTTACAGAAAGATTTACTGTACAGGGCTTGTCTAGAAGAGAATTAATAAAGCAGCCAGTTCTTAGCCCTGAGTAACATGAGGTTTTAAGACTTCCCAGATTTCTAGTGGGAATACTTCACAGCACAAGCATGTTTTCTTCTGGGAGTGAATCCCACCAAAATTATTGAAAACTGAGATCAAATGGTGGTGTCAAACACAAAGGAAATCATACTACAGTGAAGAGATTTTTATCAAATGAAAAAAGTAGAAAATACAGGTTTTGTTGTTGCTGTTGTGCTTTGGGTTTTTAGGTTTCATTTGTTAGTTATTTTGGGTTTTTTACTTAAACAGAACACGGACACACATGGACAGTAATCTCCCTCAAAGACAAAGTACATTTCTATGGTTGGGAGTTCAGAAACCAGGACTTTTATCCGAAAGTTCATAAACTACAAAAATCTCTTCATTACCGTATGCAGAAAACATTTCCCTGGCAGAGACTGTAACGTGGGTCATTCTCTAAGCTAGTCTTTCCAGGGAGCAGGAAAAAGGAAAAAAAAAAGGAAAAAGAAAAAAAAAGGAAAAAGGAAAAAAAGAAAATGAATCTAGGTAACAGCAAGAGCAGAATCCACAAATGTTTATTCTCACGCCTACCTCAAAGCACTGAATTACGAGCAACTTCAGTTGGACTTCTAAGATGAGACCCCCACAACAGAGACTAGGAAGGTCAATTAGCAAAGCGGGGGTCATCTTGAGGAAATTATCTAGATAAAGATTCCATATATTTAACAATAGAGCATGCTTCCACAACTGGCAATAGCCACAGGAAGCAATCAAACTACAAACATTTCCTAAACCTAACCTGCTTCTGTTTTTCCTTTAGGCGAGAGCCCTTCATCCAGCAAAGGCAGTGAAGGGAAAGCAGTCCACTGATTTATCTCTCTTTGCGCTGCAACAGAGCTGACCTTATGTACACCAATTTGGCATTTAGCTCTCCTTCCCTTTCTTTTAAACAAATTTGAAAAATGAACCTAAATTGAGAAAACTGTTTTAAAAGGCAGAAATCGGCACCCATGCAGCACAGGAGAGGTTTGCAAGTTCTCCTCCTCACATCCTGCAGCTCTAATTGAAAAGGCAGAAACTCATTAAGTTTGACAGCTTTCAGTTATTCAGCAATACCTGAAATTCTGCATCAAGGATGGCCATCCTACATCCTAGTGCAACGTAAGTCCATAATTTCTATTCTGAAAAACTTAACACCACCATCAAGGAAAAAAAAAAAATGAAAGGAAAAAAAAAGCGATGCTTCAAAGTTTCAGCGTGCCACTTCTTCAAAACGGTGTAAACTGCAAATGCTGAAGTGATTGGAAATGAAAACCGAGCGCATATGCTAACCTTCAGGAGGTTTCCATTCACGACTCAACTAGCTGAATAAACATAGAACCATTTTGGTTGGAAAAGACCCATAAGATCACATATAACGAGAGAAGATAAATTCATAATGAGAACAGATCAAGTGCATTCCAAACCGTTTTTTCCTAAGAGGAAGGACACGAATTAGTATTTGAGAAAACAGGTTTTTGCTCTGATCTCAAAACCACTTTTATTCAAATCAGGGCGCAGCTGTAGCTGGCGGTGATGCGAGACCTTCCCCAGAAAGTCCTGCCGAGCCCAGCGCGGGCTGCAGGTACAGGCCGAACAGGCACAACCGCACTGCTTCCACAGTGCCATACGTACATGACCACACGCTCTCAAGAAGGATCAGGCTTGAAGCAGACCCCAGGCTCAGCCGATGCAACCAATTCAGTGATGAGGTGGAAGAGACAGAGCTCACACATTTCGGCAAGGGTTAGTCATGTCCATTAAGGCTCACTTTCAAGCTACCCCATAAATTATAAATACAATTAAATCAGACAGAATATAAGCTGTTGGCACTTAACTTACAATAAATGCTTGCTTTGGGTAAATGGACTGTGTTTCAGCCTTTTAGATATCAAGCACCAGCTTACAACAGTCTCATTAGGAGGCTGAGAATTCTTTCAGTGTAAATCTTTTTTAATGGGGACTGGAGGAATGACTCTGCAGTTGTTTGTCACTAACCACTCAGAACCACGTGAAGAAAGCTGTATGTGTGCACACTGACAGGAGGCCAGCGGGAGTTCTCTACGTCAAATACAGGAGACGGTACCAGGATCCTTGCAAACTGTACAGTCCTATGCAAAACAAAAGCGTCAAGCACCTCATTATAGCAAAGTGTTGTTTAAAACCAAGGACTCCACTTTCTGCTCATCCTCTGCTCTCCAATGCATTTCTAGACAAAACGTGAGATATCTGATTTTGCATATAACCGGTAATGCGATGCCGTTAAACTCCTACTTTTCAACGGTTTATAAGCCTGTTGCAAATAATTTGTTCCAGGATGCAATTTGGTAAAGAAAAGCTCAGTCCACAGATGATTTTAATACAACGTTTCCCAAAGAAACAAAATCATGCTAAATAACATTACATTGTAGAATTTTTCTTCTTAGGAGGGCCAGAGGAAGTAAAACTAAGGACAATATCTTTCCCCTCCTCCTCAGTTATTTTTTCTGGCTTTACACATTCAATAAGTCTGCAGGCAGGAAATGCATTTCTATGTATTATATTTTAGCCAATGGTGAATGCAAACCACAAGATATTATTTACATCCTTCTTCAGCTTCCAGTCCTTTCTGCGGCTTCAGTCTCCCAAACATCACAGCTAGCCCAGATCTCAGGAAATCTTATAAAGAAGTCACTAACGTCTCTGCAGATGTCCCCTGCTTCTGACAACTTAACCAGCCAAAGAATCTTTCTCCTAGCTGAAATAACAGCTTCACTGTTTAACACAAAATATTCCAGGCCACTATCCCACCACAGAAACATAGTATGAAACTCATATATTGATTTGATAATACTTGAGTTTCTCAGAAAACAGTACAAAAGACAAGCCATATTCAGAGCATGTGCCGAGACAAACAAGCAGCGAGAAAGAGGGATACGAAGTGTTTGGCGCAGCCCTTGCTGCTGCGTGTCCGGGGCAGAAGTGTTACTCGAGGGAGGCGAGGCCGCCTGCTAGTCAAGGCGGATCAGCTGCCCCTGGTAACTAGCCCCCTTTGCTAAGCCGGCTGCACTAACTCAACCCAAACTTTGAATCCGTCACACTGGCTGGGTTCCAAGGGCAAGAAAGAGAGCAGCCATGGGGGCTCTGTGCCACCCGGCTAGCCCAGGGACCGCTGCACGCACGGCAGCCAGGAGCCAGAAGCTATGAAAGAGGAGAATAAAGCACCTCCAGCCCTCCATCCCAGTGCATGAGAAGTGGGAGCCGTGGTAACCCGAACCTCGAAGTACGGTGCCAGGGAGCCCGAGCGAGCAGGTGGCACACACAGCCACTCGTGCAGCACCGGCGCCGTGCCCTCAGCCAGAGCCACACACAGGCCATCCAGCTTGCAGCGGAAGCCAAAGGTGAAGGCACGACAGCCACATTTTTCCTACATAAAACAGCTCAGTCATTTCAACTTGTTTCCCAGTTAAAAAAGAAGAAAAAATACCCCACAGCAGTATGTTATAATATGAACTAATGGAAAATACACTCATTTCACTCAAAACCATTGAGGGAAACGCTTTCAAATTAAACTGGCGTTTTTTAAAAAAAAATCATCTTAAGCCATTAATTTCCTATAAGTTTTAGGTTTTGGTTTCTGTAACTTAAAAACAAGTCCAGGTTCGGGAGGGGGTTCTGGTGTGGGGGACTGCTTTCTGCTGTTTTTCTCTCAACTACATAACAGAACTTGCCTAAGGGGCTAAGACCCTCTATGCCAAGCTCCAGCCAGAATTAATTTTAATGACCAACATTTTTAAACTCTGAAAACTGGAACCACTAATAAGCCGTTAACTTCGGTGGTGCTAGCAAACGCCACCATATTATGTAATTTTTAAAGCAAAAAAACATCTTCTAGCAAAAGCATTTTAATGAAGGTTCTATTAACTCGTCTCCTGGTACTGGGATAAGTCCCCTGGAATGTAACAGAAAAGCTCTCGTAGCTGGTTTGAGGTTTTATTTCTGGAGAAGAGCTGCGTACCACACTCGGGCCTGTTTTGAGATCTCCACTGGGACCCACCAGCAAGCTCTTTTCTCCTTTGTGTCCATTCCTCTGTGAACCACCCCCTGGCAAAAAAAAGAAGAAACTGTATCACCCCTCCTTCATGTTACCAGATAAATAGCTGAAGGAGAGTCTAACGCAACTACTGCACCTACATCTCTGTCTTCAAGCCCAACTGCAGGCTCCAGCTGTAAGACAAGCTGAATGGGTTTGTAATCGCTGACTCCTTCCCTCCTGTCTTTCAGATACTGGCAGCACTAGAAAACCTCATTTCTGAGTGACAATGTGAACAGACACGGCAGAACTGGTTACAGGCAAAAGTTACCAGCATGCACGCAATAGGACGAGCCACATTAAACACTGTCTCAGAACCCATGGCATCAAACTCCACCATGACTGACGGAGCCCTTCACTGGGCTATGCTTTCAGCAAGCGCTCAGCTACTGCTATGGCAACATCATCACTAGCTGGTATTTTTCTGATGTAAGGGCACCACAAATCTTCATCAGACCTGCAGCAGGAAAATGAATGAAGAAAGAACCACAACAAAGAAAGAGTAGGAGCTGCTCCACCGTTCCCTCCTCCAGAAGCAGCAAACCTCCCCCTCCACCTCCCTGTTCGCCACACAATATGCAGGGAGTGTCCATACAGCCTGCACCCACGGCCCATCACGGGTCAGAACTGGCATCTGGGGCTTGGTCACAACTCCAGCCTTCCACACCCCACATCCCTGCAGAGACAGAGCAACTTCTGCGGGGCACTCTCTCATATTGCTTCTTTTCAAGGACAGAAGATCAGCAGCTGTGGTGGAAGCACTCCACACTTTCACAAAGACGAGATTACACATTTGACAACTATCCATTTGAACATTATTCTTCTAGCAACATCCACTTTTATCAGCCAGCAGGACACGCTAATCTAACAGTTTTTAATAGCTACCACTTCTTTATCAAAGAACTCATGAGGTGCAGGAACAAGAGTTAACAGGTACATCCTCTCTCTCAGGTACCCACAAGGAGACTTACTTCGTTCAGCCAGCAAGCGCTATTTTGGGGAGAGAGTGGAAAGGACCAACTTACAGGCTACCTACTGTGTGTGAATTCACTTGGTCTGCAGTCCATGCTTTTGGGGCTCAACAGGCTGAATTGCTACAGCACTACGTACACAGAGCTACAGATACTTCTGCTAGTGCAAATGCACGTGCTCACTGAGAGGTGTTAGCCAAAGAAAGCAGATTACATCTGCTCTACACAGGCTGAACTGGCTCCCGGTTCACTTCCGGACGCCATTCCAAATGCTGATTTACAAAGCTGTATGGTACACGACTAGAGCCAAGGCTACCGTAGAGAGATGTCTCTTTCCACGAACGGTAGGGCAGAAAGGACACTTCTGCTTACAGCTCCAGGACTTGGCTTCAGAGAAAATGGAGAGCCAGGTTCCCTGAGCCTCAGGCCTTCGACTGCAGTTAGGTCCCTCTTCAAGAGGAACTCGGCCACAGCATGCACCCAGCACAGGGCCTTTCTGTCTACAGGGGTTTAACCAGAAGATGGAGATGGTGAGGTAGCTAACGGGTCACAGAAGAGTCAGTCCCAGTAGCAGCAGCTTAGGACACTGCGTCCTCTTACTGGCATATGCGTTCACAGATTTGGAGGGGCAAAAGACTGAGGGGGGAGCATAAAGTAGCACAGCATTTTTGTTTTGAAGGAGAAAGAGGTCTTTTTTTACTGCTTTCTGCCTGTCCATGGCATTCTCTGAGCTCATCAGTTTGGCAGGTCAGGAGGACACCGTGTTCACGTTAATGCAATCAGGAAGGCTTAAACCAACGACAGAAATACTACATTCATTATTAAGCCAAACCCAGACACTCAGATAAGGCCTAACTCGAGCTTTACTGTCAAGCAGTACACCTGCTTACTGCATACTTGCTCATAGCAGCCCATAAGAAGTCTACCATCCAGACTTTTAGCTTGCGCAACAAACTCCACTTAAAAAAAAAAGGGGAAAAAATGGAAAAAAAAGCAGCCCACACTTCTGTTACTCTGCATTTTCTCCAAGTCTAAAAATTGGTAGAGTGTATGACAGGTCCACCTCATTTTTCTTAATGATGTTTTTATTATTCTTTCACTCAATTAAAACAGAAATGGATATTGCATCTTCTGACTGTATAATTGTTATTGTAATCTGTTTTCGATCACTGCTTGGGAAATGGGTCCAAAACAACATAAACTATCCACAGCCTCAGAATACAAGTCATTTTCTTTTACTACGATACTTAAAGAGACATCTATCATGTTGCTCTGCTAGCATGTCTGTATTATGGCAAAAAAGTTATTTGTAAGTTGCGAAAAGACATTATGAAAATCACCTTTTACTCCAAAGTATTGTATAACTCATAATTTATAACTACATTTCTTAATAACCATTCAAAATAATAAGGCTGGAAATTGTGCACATCTAATTTTAATATATAAATAATGGAAATGTATGTAAGCCAAAATATGCTCAAAATATGAACTTATATTACTTTCGAAAAATAGTCTGGTTATAGTTTTGAAAATGACATGCTTCATTTCCAATATATGCCTGTCAGTTAAATTTATGACAAAACACTCTCTGTGAGTTTAGATTACCAGGATGGTAAATACTTCTATGTGAGCTGCCTCACTTATCTGAAGTTTTCGTCCAAATGCAGACAAAGTCAGCAACTTCCAGAGAATGAAGTGTCGGCGACACACAAGTAAAAACAGACTAATCCAGCCACTTCTCAACATTGTACAAATAGAAACAGAACATCTGAGAGAGAGAGAGAGAGAGAGAGAGAGAAAGTAACCTTATGGCTGTATGCAGCGATACAAATCTTGGGGTTTGGTACCAGAAACTCCCCTTACGCCATTTCTTGCCAGATTTAGTACTGATGAAAAGGTTTACTGTCAATGGGGTGTCTTTTCATCTCCGTGTGTGTCTTCAGGGAACAAATAAGCAGGGAGCATATTTAAGCAGGAGACATTTCTACTGCACTCTGAAAACGCAGTGGGCGTGTGGTTATCTCAAGAGATGCCACAGCTTCATATAAAGCACAGTCTGACAAGTTATTTTTATTAATCTTTTTCTGAGCTTTTTTACCTTGCTGACATTGCTACTAACAAGGTACAGTTTGATATTGCATGTCCGTCTGATACAAGGACATCAGTCAGAGCAAAATGACTGACGATTTTTACTATTAGCCAGGTAATTTTCTATTTAGAAAACAAGTCAGATGCTTAAACTCTTATCTAGAGCTACCTGTCTCTCCTCTTCGAGTTATTTCTGTTCCCTTCATACAGCTTCTACAAATAACGACAATCTCCTCTTTCTCCTAACATCAATCATCATTCAGCACTCGCCAGGAAATTCAGAGTATATCCTGAGTTCAGATATAAGATCCATCCATTAGCATCCAGCTAGGGCAGGGCTCGCACTCTCTCTTTTAAGCGATCCTGTAAATTATTTGTGTAGCCTTATTCCAAGCAGAAAAGCCCCCTGGAAAGAGGCTTTACGTAAGTCCTCAGATACTAGCAACACCAACGTTTGCATCTTCAGAAATCAGAGTAAGACTTACACCTTACAAAAAAACCCCACCCAACCTAAACCCCCCACCTTTCAAGCACTGTTTATAAGGGTTTCAACATGTCAGCAGCCCTAAATTGCCAACTGACAAATGCTGACGTCTCAGTATACTTGTATATCTTCAGGAGGTATCAGCAGAGCTAGTACAAGTCTTTAAAAAAAAAACAAAAAAACAAAAAAAAACCACACACAAAAAAACCCTTAAAATACCAGTTAATGTTTTTCAAAAAGTTCTCTAAAATAAAGGAATTAAAATTGGAAATACAGAATGTTTTTCCCTTACTAATACTTGGATGAATGCAAATGAGGACAGGGGACAAAGTACACACAACAGCTGCAATATGCACTTTTGTACAAAGTGTGGAAACTCAGGGAAAAAAAATAAAATAATTCCTAACTATAGAACTGTGACAATCTGGACAACACGACTCCCTGGCTGAGAATGTATCACACGTTAAAGCAGTCAGCGCTTGTCAATGGCCACAGGAACCTCATCTCGAGGGGCTAACAATTTCCGCCGAATTAAATGGCAAAGCCTATTTTCTGTCTTTGCTACCACTGATCAATGTAAACTCATTTGTATGTAACCCCACAGCAGAGACGGCGCTGAGGAGCATTCTGCAACAAGTACGAAGCTTGTTGGAGGGCATTTTTTTTTTAGTATGGCTAGAGGCTAGAAAACATTTCTCAAAAGCCATCAAATGCTCGGCTGCCTTTTGTCTGCCGCGACTGCGTCTGACATCTGTGCGAGTGACACGTGTCGTCGTGGGGACCAAGGCATCCAACCCAGGACAACTGGTACAGTAGGGACCAGTTACCACAAGGCAATTTTTTCAAAGCCAGAAAGGGCATCGGTTCCTCGTTCCACAAACCAGGCTGCTTTCAAAACCACGCTGAGCTTCAAAAGGAGAGCACGCTTGTTCGGCAGTTACAGAGTCTGAAACAGGCACAGGTTATCTTGAACAAACCCCCGCCGCAGCAATTCACAGGGACTTGGTAATACTTTATACCTTGAAAAACTGGGCCTTTAATCCTAAAACACAGCAGTAGTTACTAATTTAACTAAATTATGATGAGGGATGGTAATTAAAGGCCTAACTTATCTATGCCTTGCAATTTGGGATTCAAAATAAAATCTTCCTAAGTTTTACAGATTTTCAGTTATTTTGAAAAGTTTAAAAATAAGGTTTAAAAGCAGGCTGGGGATGCTCAATCACAGAAATAAGCATTTTCCTAAACCAGTCACACAGCTGTTTCGCGAATATAAATACACGACTGCAGTAAAACTGTCTTCATTTTATAACATCCTAGATGCCATATTGTATTACCATCTTCTGTGTCAATGTGAGCAACAAAAATCTTACTGGTCCGCGCATTTTACTTAAGCTGCAAGTCACCGTTGTGGCCCTTTCCGTCCCCATTCCACACAGACAGCTTTAAGGAAAAGAGCAACAATGGAAAGTAACTCCAAAAATAAATATTCAGACTAGCATCTCCATGAAGAGCACTAAACTCAAATACTTTTAAAGGTATTTTAAAGTAGCCGATACCATCCAAAAGCCTGTGCTACAAACTAGAAATCTTAAACATGACATAGCTGTCTGTTGAAATTACTTGATCACAATCACATTATGCCAGTTTTTTTCTATTTTTAAATCAAAATGTTCAGTACAGTAAAATAAATAAAACATAATATAAAGACTCCAAAAAATAAGTATTTAGGAGGAAACCTCTAAACCTCACCTGTAAGTGTTTATTCATAATAATGCAAGTTTGATACTGTTTTTCTTCCTTTGATGTCTGAATCCCTCATGTTAACTCTGATTGAGAAATACATCGCTATCTAGTTTCTTGAAAATATGTTTCCTCACTGGCGTCTTTATAGTTTTTAATATGATTTTGTCATCTTCTTCAGGCATAAAAACAATTCTCGGGAGTCACTGACAGAAACCCCTTAACAGGAGTTTTCAAACAATCGCCCTATAAATAGTTGACAGTAAATCTACTCTGTTCTATCCCAGTGAAACTAAGAAAAGGCAGGACCCAATTTATAAAGGCAGAAGGGGAAAGAATTAACGCTGACTTTTTCAAAGATTGCCGGTTTCTCTTCTTTAGTTCATGATGAGAATGATAGCACCTAGTTAACTAATGTGACCATGGGAACAGGGTGGGGAGATGACTTGAAACACATAGGAACTGTTGTGGGGAAAAAAAATAAAACCTTACTACAGCCGATCTTAAACCTTGAATTCAAAATTGTCGGTGGCTTTCTGCAGATGCAACTTAGAGTTCCAAAATTACTCTAAACATCAAATTACGCCTAGGTCACCGAATGGGTGGATACCCTATATTCTGTTTAAAGTGTGTGCTCAATTGCACGTATATTTTAAACAACTGTGTCTTTATTTTAATAACAGACCAAGTACTGAAAACACATGAAGAAAGACTACTTTTCTACCTCAGCAAAAATCCAGCTGATACACTGCATGACCCTCCAGGAGCGACTGCTCTGTTTATTCTATTTACATGACATAATCTGACTGGAACAGGGGGGTGTGGGGTGGAAATCAGCAAAACAGACCAGAAACTCATTTTTAACCATCGGTTATGAAAAAGAAATCACTGTCTTGCTTTTCTTACTGTTCCTGTTAAATTGGGGGTCTCTTCCTCATTATGTATCAGCAACACGTAAAACCCAAGAATTTAAATTTCCTCATAATCCCTAAAGAATTACATCAAAGTACAAGGAAACCTTTTCCAACTATTCTGCAATAGACAAAATGTAAAACATTCACATGCTTGCTGGTTCCTGAACTAATACGTATTTGCGGCTTTCATGCTTCTGTATCTTGGCGGGTTTAATTCTTTCAAACGGCTATGTACTTCTTTTGGGCAGCAGGAACATATTCTTCATCTAGGATCTTGGCATGAAGACCATCGAAAACTTAACCTTTCACTTTACTCCATTCCTAAGGACAAGTGAAACATGCTTCCTTACTCCGCTCAGGACGCCATTTAGAGCTTAACGTTCACTAACTAACCGTTCAGAACAGAGGAGCAAATTTGATCAAGCTGTACTCCTCCGTCTGCACTGACGTGGATTTTCTCCCCAGTAAAGTACTTCAAATCCTCGTAAAAGATACAGAGGGTAGCACAAACTCTACAACATTTCTGCAGAAATATTTAGAACGGATTTTGACAAACAACTCTTTAACCATCCTTGGTCAGCATTTCTGCCACCCCAGAGATGTATTAATAGAGATTTCTAACTACACCTCAGCAGACAAGACTGTGATACATCAGAACTTTACGGGGCTTTGTACGAGCACGGTAGCCACAGCTACAGATTAACATCGCAATCATACAGTTTAGTTTGAGTTGTCCGAAAGGTTTCTCCTCCATTAATATTCCGTAAATTAAATCACACATTTTAACAGTTACACAAGTAAGAAAATATCGCTATCAGACTGCGTCAAACCAATCGAACCAGCAAAAATTTTGCAACCATTTCCTGCTCCAAATCTGAACGTGTTCCCTTAGCAATATTTTGGTTCTACGTTTCTATTCCAGCAAAACCAAACTTCAAAACAACTCACTCTGCATACTGGCATTTTAAGTTGCATTCAGAGGCTCTGGACGCTTATTCGCTATGCTCTTCAAAATCAACACATACACATATATATATGCACTTCCACTCATACTCAAACAGGTTCATGAACTGCAATCAACAATTTTGTAAATTTAAGTTTCCTAGCCATTAATCATCCCTTTTTTTTTTTAATCCTTATGGAGTGAATTACAAACTGAGAGAAGACGCCAATTCTAGTAAGTGAATGTTACCCAACAGGGATATAAAGCTGTCAACACCATAGTACTCTTGCTTGCTCTAAACTCTCTCCCAGGCTTCATATGTTTTTTAAAGTGATATTAGCCTCTTTTTCCCAGGGACCTTTATAAAACTTGCCTCTCCAACATCTGAGCGCTTAAACTTTTTTACATACAGGTTTTAAAACAGACTGGTTAGAGGACTGCTGAAATGTTTTAGAAAGCACTGGGTTAGTCAGGCAAATCAAACTGGACTCTAACACATTGGACTGACGCTAACAACATCGTAAACAGTACCAAAACTTTTAAATCCCCTATTAAACACAACCTTTAAGACCCCGTTTATCTTTTTAGTGACCTTCACTAGTTTATTACAGCTGTTGTAATGGCCCTTTGAATTAAGTACATTCAAGTTAGGAATAAAAATTTAAAAAAATAGTCACAAGGCAAAATTTCTCACAAGAACAATTGATTTTCTGTCTGCACTACAAAAACTTACTTCAAAACACTTCTTCACTCATAATTCTAGAGAGGAAGCTAGAAACACCTACAGTGCTATAATATTTCTCTATTTCTCAGGGAAGTCACTGGAAAAGTATTTGTAGCAAACACTACGATTATAAAACTTCTTACCAAAGGTCATCAGTCTCATCATAGCACCAGGTAGTTGAGAGCTTATGGCTCTGTTCGCAGGGATTATGTTCAGAAACAGATATTATTACACCAAAAAGCCACTTGACAAGTAGGAAGGAATTTCAGCACTGACATATCTAAGGCCCAAAACGAGATGAAAAAAAGAATTGTTAACATCTGTCTTTGCTTTCAAAACCTTTAGATACACTTTCTAGAATAAATAAAATCAGAACTAAACTGGTCTCTAGTTTCCAGTATTTTTTTTTCCCAAATGAAGTTCACATTCAAAAAATATTAGCGCTTTTTAAAACTTGAAAAATAAGAACAAACTAGAAAGACTGACAACTGACACCTTAAATGTCATTTCACTATGACTTTCAGTAGTTTCCTTTTTATCAAGCACTAGGAACAATACTAAAAGAGCCTTTTTCAATAGTTATTTGAAGAGAAGTTTTATACTAATTTGCCAGTATATTAAAAGCAAGTCTTTTCAAAAACACCTACAGCTGCATTTCACAACTCAAGTGAAAAAAATTACTAACACCACAGCGACCGTTGCAGAGACACAGACTTCCACAAACGCCCAAAACGGCGCAATCCGCACTCAGAAAAAGATCGCTTGGTCACTCAGGTTCTCAAAGATCAAACTTGAAAAAGAGCAGAGGATAAAATATCTGGAAAATAGCTATGCTGATTTATCTTGAGAGCATTTCCAGGAGGAGAAAAAAAATGAAATCAATTTTAAATAGCACCATTATCTTATTAAAAAAATCTGCCTTAACTAATTTAGTATTGAGTATTACAGAACCTAGGTAAGTATTCAGACAAGAATAATTTTCCTCTTGCTTTCAGTATCAATAAGGAGTAGTGAATAAACTTTGTTATGAATAGCCTAAAACCAACGAGACTGAGACTGTTTAAACAACACCAGCTAAGGAAAAGAAAAAAAAAATTACTGCCGCATTTCCTATTCCCCCCCACTTTTACACTCCACTCTATACCAACTTCATAAATGAGCCGAAGAGTCATGAATGAGAACGTAAGCTCTAAAAAGTTTGCTTTCAGAAATGAGAGTCTTTGTCTTAAGTGGAAGAAATCTTCCATAACTTAACAGGCCAGATTCAAGCTGAACCACCGACACAACTATAAAAGCCAGTGGATTTCTCTCGGCTAACACCGCTGCAATTAGAAAGCAACATATATATTCCAAAACATTTAAAAGCATTCCTTGAAAGTATATTTCTATAAATGCCCCAAGGAAAAAGATCTTAGCTCCAGTTCTAACATTCTCTTTAAAAGCAAGCGGCTATAACGCCTCAACCTCGATAAAGGCATCCAAAACTACATATATTGCTTTTTATACGATTAACCAGTTCATTTTTTAAATTGCTCAACAAAAGATTTCTCCACCGATTTGTAAGTGGGACAGCAGTACAAGTCTTCCACTGCAAAGCTGTTTCTTCTTTTTCCATACATTAGAAGAACACGGAGAAGAGGTTTAAAAATCAGACATACAGTCATCCGAGAAACGTAAAAAAAACTATGAGATCTCTTACCCTTCATTAGGTATATAAATGAATCCTACGTTTTTAAAATAAAATATAATCTGCAGCCCCTTAGCAAACTTCAGCAATTAGGAAGCCTATCGAGCCAAAGAGGTCTAAAACAAGCATCTAATGGTAAAATCGCTAAATAAACCTCACGTAATAGAGAGTCATGTGACGACCATATCAAAGTATCTTCTCTCGAAATGTCATTTACACAAACTCTTTGTGTACAAACAACCACGCTGGTGTGTTACCACTCTGCACGTTTTAAAACACACACAGAGACAGATTTTTTTTCAAAACAGGTAAAGTTATTTGTGGCCTGTCCTGCATTATTTTGCTCGCAACATCCGGTTAATTTCAAGATTTTTAAACGTATTTTTCTTAACGCGAAGCTGCACTGTGTTAAACGCGACAGCATCAGAGCTAAGACGAAAAAAAGAGGGCACTTGGGAGAAGTGACTGGCAAGTTTAGCTGCTTGGAAGAAAGGGTAAAAAAAAGAAGAAACCCCGGGCACCACTTAACCACACTCCAAGCACAAAATCGACAAGCAGCTAGCCAGCAGATCACGCGTGGAAGTTACAGCATTCTATAGAACTGCAGGAATGCTGCAAAACTAACGCTCGATGAAGAGCTGGACCTTGCACGTGTTCTGCCCTGTGCTCTTTTACAACAACTGCTACAAAATGCAATTTACAGAAAGAAAAAACAGCACCCTAACTGCGCCCACAAACGCTGCCGGTCTTCGCAGCCCGTGGCCCCCGAGCCGGGGGCTGTGACGGGGGCCGTAACGCGGCCACGCCGCGTGCCCCGCACCGGCGATGCGGCCAGGCAGCCCGTACCTCACCGGGGGGCGACGCGCGGGCCCGCGCCCCGGGAGCCGCGGAGAGCGCCGAGCGCGGGGCCCGGCTCTCCCCGCTGCCCTCCGGCAGGCTCGGGCCCGGCCTCTGTCAGCGCCGAGCCAGACCTCGGGCCCGGGGTGGCCTCTTCGGGCGGGCGGGTCCCGCGCACCGCGGCACCGGTCCGGCCGCGGGCCCCGCCGCGCCGTCGAGAGGCTGAACGCCCCGCCAGCCGCCGCGCCAACCGGCCGCAGCTCCGCGCACGGCGCCCGCCTGCCCGCCCTGCCCCGCGCCGGCCGGCCGCCGGTGCCGCCGCACGGTTACCTCCCACGGGCTTGGCGACGGCACCGTTGGGCCTCCCGCGGGTGCCCATGGGGCTGCCGTTCTGCTCCAGCCGGGCCACCTTCCCTGGAGGGGGTCCTTTGACATCGGGGCTGCCGCTGCCCCTGTCGGGGCTGTCCCGCAGGCAGGGGCTCTCGCTCCGCCGCTCCATGCTCGGAGACGCCGCTCCCGCTGGCAGGTCGCAGTAGAAGGAGCACGGACCTGCGGCGAGAGAAACAACGGGCGCTTCAGCGGCCGCCGGCCCGGGTCCCCGCCGCGCGTCCCCCGGGCGGCTCAGCCCAGCGCAGCCGGGCGCGATGCCGCGCCGCTCCCGCCGCCGCCGGCCCCGCTGAAAGCGAGCGGTTCGCCCCGACGGCCCCGGTCCGCGGGTCCCACCGGCCTGCCCCGTCCTGCCGCGGGCGGGGGCCGGCGGCGCTGCGCCCCGCTCCCCATCGCGCGGGGCGGGCAGCCCACCGCAGCGCCCCAGGCCCCGGCGCAGCCCCGGCCCGCCCCCGCGGGCCGCAGGGAAGAGGCTGCCGGTCCGGTCGGCCCCGGCGGCACGGCCCCCCCCGCCGGGCAGCTGCGCGGCCGGGGAGCAGCCGGCTGCCGGCGGGGAAGCCTCCCGCGAGCGGCTGCCGGGAGCCGCCGCCGTACTTACTGCTTATCGCCTGCCTGCAAGCCGGCCGAGCTGGGCTCTGTCCATAGATCAGAAGTAGAGAATCCAGGGTGGAAACTTTGCTTGCTTCCTCCTCCCGCGCCGCTCTCCCCTCTGCCACTCCTCCCCCCCACCCCCAGCCCCCTCCTGGCCCTTCTCCGGGGGTGCCGGGGCGGCGGGGCCGGGGCGGCGGCGCGGGGCGGCCGGGGCCAGCGCCCCTTCCCGCGGGGTCCGGCCGGCGAGCGGAGCGGAGCGCAGCGGAGAGGTCGGGGCGGGGGGGGCGCGGCGGAGAGGGGAGAGAGAGCCGGCTGCTCGCAGCCCCAGCGGAGCGGGTCGCTACCGGGGGCGGCGGGGGGAGGCGCAGAGGTGGGCGCGCCGCTCTCCCGGGCTCAGCAGCGGCGCGGGGCAGCGGCGGCGGCCCCCGGTGTGTCACTTTAGCTCGCTCCCCCCGCTGCCGGCGGCGGCGCGGGCGGGCCCGGGCGCGGGGCGCGGAGCCGCCGTTGCGGGCTGCGCGGGGTCCCCGCGGCGGAGCGCGTCCTTTTCGGGGCTCTCCGCGGCTCCGGGTCCGGCGCGCGCGCGCGTGGCCGCCGGTCTGCGCGGCGCTCCCGTCCCGGGGCTGCGCGTCCCAAACATCGCCACCCCTCCTCGCCTCGACACCCCTCCCCCTCCCCGCCCCCCCGCAAAAACCGAGTCTCGGCGCTCCCCGGGGCCGGGCGCAGACGGGCGCAGGGGCGGGAGCCACAGACCCACCTGGCAGCCGATTAAACACCGATAAATAAATAACGCATCGCGCGCACGCCAAGCCAGCGCCGTGCCGCGCGGGGGGGGAGGGGGGAAGGGGCCGCGCGGCGCACGAGGCGGCGGTGACAGCAGGGACCCCGGGCGGCAGGGCGCAACACAGGGGCAGTGGGGCTCGGGGAGGGACGGAGAGGAGGAGGAGCCGGAGGGGAAGGGGGGGACCGGACCGACCGGGGAGGAGCAAAGCTGCCGCCGGCATCCAGCCCGGACGCCGGGGTCGGTCCCGCGCAGCCGGCGAGGCCTCGCCACCCCCTGCCCGCCGGGGAGCCGAGCGACGGCGGGGACGCTCCCGCAACCTCTCCCCGCGCAGGGCGGCAGTAACTTCTGGCGGGGCGGCGGGGGCTGCCGCCCCGAGGGCCGGTCGCGCTCGCCGCGGGGCCCCGGTAGGGCCAGGTAGGGCCCCGCCGCCGCCCTCCTCTCGGCGCCCGGCTGCAGGCAGTCACAGGGCCGGCCCGGAATAATCGATGAGGGGGGCCGGGAGGAGACGAGCAGCGGGCAGGGAAGCGCTCGCCGCTGCCGCCGCTGAATTATTCGGTAGCAGGGCTGCGGGCAGGGCAGCCGGGCGCGGGCCGGCCCCGCGGAGGGCAGCGGTCTCCTGACAGCCGGACCGGCCGGCAGCCCCGGCAGCCCGCCCTCTTCCTCCTCCCGCTGCAAGGTGCGGCGGGGCCGCCGGCGGGGCGCGCGCTCCCTGCGTCCCGAGCGCCCCCTGCCCGGCCCAGGGGGCTCAGGGGACCGAGCCGGCGGCCCCGCTCCGCCGAGCCCTCCCCGCCCGCCCGGCGGCGGAGCGAGCCCCGCGTTAAGGTGGACCGAGGAAATCCCCTCCGGCGCGGGGGGGGGGGCGCGCGGCGGGAAGGGGAGGCGGGGAAGGCGGCGGCGGGTACCTCCGGAGGTGCCCGCCGCCGCCCCTCTCGCCTCCCCTCCCCGCTGCCCGTCCGCCGCTGGCTCCCGGCAGGGCGCCGCCCTCACCGCCGTGCCCCCTTAAGAGCTCTGCCTTTTACGGTGGCGCCGGAGGGTCAAAAAAAACCAGGGGGCTACCGTAGGGGGGGGTAGCGGAGAGACCCCCCCCGCCCCGGGAGCACCGTCGCCGCCGGGCAGCCCTGGCGGCAGGTTCCCGTCCGCCCGGGGAGGGGAGGGTGGGCTGGGCAGCAGCGGCGGCAGCCCCGAGCCCGCAAGCAGCCGTCCCGGCGCGGCGAGCCCCGCGGGTGCTGGCCCGGGAGCCAGGGGAAGGGCAGGGCAGGTCCCGTCCCGTCCCGTCCCCCCGCCGCCCCAGCTCCTGCCCGCCCAGCCCTCGGGTCTCCCGGCGGGCTCCGGGAGAAGCAGCGGATCCCCGGGCAGGGTAAGAGAAACAACCGCTTCGCTCCGCATCCGAGCCCCGGCCCGGCCCCCCCGCCGCGACCGAAGCACTCGCGCCTCTCCCCTGGTCGGACGCGGCAGGCGGGAACCCGGTCCAGCCTTGCCCCGGCCAGCGAGCCGCGAACGGGGGTGGGAGCCGGGTGCCGTGGCCGACGGAGGGCCGGGGCTCCGGGGGCGGTGGCGCGGGAAGGCGCGGGCTGCGGGGGAGAGGAGAGCGCAGCGGCTGCCGCCGGCCAGGGCTCCCGCCGCCCTCCTAGCAAGGAGCCTCCAAGTTTGGCGAACTCCCGTTTTCTGTCGAAATAACCCCATCTAACTTCTGTCCCTTCCCCCCTGCCCCCTAAATCTGGCAGAGCCGAGCCGCAGCTCTTGCACAGAAGCTCACCTTTCCCACCGGCTATCGAATAATGGAGTAATGTTTTGTTCCTACCTTGGATGTCGAACTGCGAATTCCCGCCGACCGATGGCCGAAAAGTTAGCAGAATTGGTGATTTAGGACTTCAGTACTTCTGGAAAAAAAAAAAATGGCAGTGGTTTAGCCAGGATCTTCCCTGTCTGATTCGTTACTATTATTATATCTGATGATGTGGATGGATGGAGAGATTCAATCCAAGCCCATTAATGAGCTATTTTATAAACACCGCTGTCTGAAGATCTGCATTTACATTTTGTCAGCAATCCTTTCTTTCGCGGCGGAGACGCGTGGCGACAGCGTGATTACAGGACTTTAGTAAAGCTCCTGCAAGAGTACAACTGGCATGTTAATCGATTAATATTTTATTAACTGTAAATATTTTATAAAGTTTTTAGGAAAACTATCGATTCTAAATTATTAAACTAGTCGGAAGGGCATTTGAATAATGCATACAATTAAACACATTTAAATATATATGTAGCGATTGCTTTATTTGCAATGAATACCCCGGACCTTTCTCTCGCGTTCGTTTTTTTTCCCCACCAGCAGCTGGTTTCGCATTTGCGCTTTCACTAGAATATCGGGATCACCAAATACGCGTTTATTCCTGTATTTATAAACTGAACGTTTACAGAAAATACTCTTTTAACTTTGAAACCGGGAGCGGTAATTGTTTGAAAATTTCAACGCGGAAGCAAAACCAGTAAAACTGAAGGGAAACCGGACCGAGGGCGTATAAAATTCACTGGTTGGTAACTTCTGCTTTGTAAACATCGTTTGATTTAGACAGATTTTATGATACATGATGCTTATTTTTCTTTTACATATTTTTCCTAATAAAAGCCTTTTCTTTCTGTTTCAAATTACAAACGCTTTTTTTTTTTCCCCTCCAGTGCATGATTTTCACATGTTGTCCTTATTTCCACTGGAGAAAAGGGGGATTATTTCCCATCGCCTTGCCCCATCCGTCTTCAATCTCGCTATGAACAGAACTGACTTTTCTGTATTATTGTCACTAACAACCCCTTTTTCTTTTTTTAACACGGACTCCAGTACGGGAGTTTCCTACTCCGGCGAGAGCAGGAGCGGGCGCGCTCCGAGTCCCTGCGAACGCCCGGCGTGGCCGGTTGCCACAAACATCCCGGGCGAAACGAACGAACGCACACAGCTCCTCGGCAGGTTTGGTTTCCGTTCAGTGCCGCTCTCCAAGCCGAGACGCGCGGGAGCCATCGCCGCTCCGTGCCCGCAACGGCTCCGGGGCCGGGCGGCTGCAGCCGGGGCCGCCGTGCGCTCCCGCGGCGCCCCGGGACCCGGGCCGGGCCTGACGGCGCCGCGGGGCTCCGCGCGCTCTGCTCGCACCCGCCTCCCCCGCTCCGTCCGGAGCCTCCCGGGGGCCACGGCGTGCGCGGGGGCCGGCCGGGCTGGGGGCCCGGGCCCATCTCGACGCGCGGAGGCCCGGGGCTGCTGCGGCGGCCGGCGGGACAGGAGCGGGGCGGCGGAGCAGAGCCGAGTCCCCGGGGGGGCGGCGGGCGGGGAAGGGCGGCTCGTCTCCCGCGGGCGAGGGCCGCCGTTTCCCCGCTCCCGCTCGGCCCGGGCTCCCTTCCCCGTAGCCGCCGTCGCGGCGGGTCCCGAGCCCGCGGCCGCTGCTCGGGGCCGGGGCCGGACTGCCCGCCCGTCCCGTCCGGTCCGATCCCGTCCCGGCGCCTTCCCCTTCGCACAGCGCCATCGCGCGGGCACCGTCGCCGCCCGAGGCGGCCGCTGCTCCCGTCCGGCGCGGTGCGGAGCGGTGCGGCCGGGCAGGGCCGGCAGCACCTGCCGGGCCCCTCCCGCGCGGCGCGGCCCGCGCCGGCCCCGCCGCTCCGCCCCTCCGCTTCACCACCCGCCGTTGGGGCTCCCGCGGCGCCGGGCAGCGCACGGGACCGGCCTCCTGCCGCCGTGGAGCCGGCCCCACCAGGCGCCGGCCGCCCGACCCCGCCGCTGCGGGAACCGCTGCTCGCTGCCGCGGCCCCCCGCCCGGCGCCGCGTTTCGGAGGCAACGCCGAACCGAACGCGTCCCCGAGCCCAGCGGCGGAGGGAGCGCGGCCCGGCGCGGAGAGGGGACAGCTCCGGCTCCGCCGGCGGGAGCGCGGGCCGGGCCGTCGGCTGCCCCAAAACCAGGGCCGTCGCCGCTCCCCAGCCGCACGCCAGTGCCTCCCCGACGGCAGCCCGCGCCCGCCGGCCCCACGCCTCGGCTGCCCCGGCCCCGCCAGGGTCTGCGCGGCTCCCGGGCGCTGCGCCCGTCGGAAAAGGAAAACAAACCAGAACCAAAGCAAACGCGCTTTCACTGCGCCCAGGCTCCGACGAAACGGCTGCGGGCGGCAGAGCCCCCGCGGGCGGTACCCTCGCCTTCACCCTTCGCCCACCGATGTCGTTAGCAAGTCTGGCCGCTCACGGCAGCGAGAGGGAGAAGGAGCCGGGGCGCACAGAGACGGAACCCTACAGCCAGCCATGCCCGCGCAGGCAGGGCTCGGCCCGAGCTGTCCCCACCGCGCTCGGCGGTGCCCAGAGGGGAGGGGAGGGCAGCGCAGCCCCGGCCGAGGCGGCCGCAGGCACCGGCCGACCGAGCCGACCCGGGAGCTGGGCCGAGCCGCCCGCCGGGGTCCTGCCGGGCTGCCTCCCGCCCGCCTGCTCCCCCTTGCCCCTCACACTCGTCTCCAGCTCCTGGCTGACCCCCGGCCGCGGGTTTGCGTTCTCCCGCGGTCACACTCTGCAGGGCGAGCCACAAGGGATTCCCTCCATGAGATTTCACGCTCACCGACCCGCCTCACCTTAACGGACTTGCGAAACTCTCCGGGTTTGTACGGCTGCTCTAAGATAAATCAGCTTAGGTTTGCGAACTGTCGGGAGCGGAGCGCACAGACCGAACCGCCCGTGCCCCGCGGCCCTTCTCCTTCGAATCAGCAGCTCACAGCTGGAAACGAAGGGAGAGTTCCGCCACCCTCGTCGCGACCAGGGAAGACTCCCCAGATCCGAGCAAGCGGCGACTGACGAGCAGCGAGGCCGGCCCCGCCGCCCGGGCACCAGCGGCGGCCGCTCCTTCCCGCGGACCAAGGCCACGCCGCTGCCGTCTGCCCGGACCCGGCGGCCGCGCCGAGCGGGGAAAGGAGCGGGCCGCCGGCCGCTCACCGCCCGAGGCGCGGCACGAACGAACGCGGGACCGGGCTGCAGCGGCGAGGAGCCCCCCCCCCGGCCCGGGGGCCAGCCCGGCGCCCGCCCTTTCGCCCCAAAGGCGTCCGCGGGAGCCCGCTGCTCCCTCCAGCCGCGCAGGGCTCAGCGCTCCCACCCCGAGGCACGAATCGTTTTAATTGCAACGATTTACGTGAATTAGCAAGGCACCAGCCCTCTTCCCCCGCCCGGCCGGCCCCGGCCTGGAAGCACAGCCTCGCCCGCCCTCGTCGGACACCGCCGCCCCCCACTCTCTCTCCGAGCCGGGAGGGCAGCGCCCAGCCCCAGCCCCGCCGGCTGGCCCCTCCGCGACCGCCTGCTGTCAGCGCAGGGTGCCCTCCGCCGCCGCAATGACAGACGCTCTGTACGCGCACCGCCCGCGGAAACGCAGCCCCCCGCGACCGCGCAGGCAGACACACACACCCCCCCCTGCCCCGGCGCAGGGCAGCGGCTCCCGCCGCCTCCTCCCGCGCCAAACGGTGCTGCGGGGGCAGAGCGCGGGACCGCACGGTGCCCGCCGCCGGCCCCCGCTCCCCGTCGCGGCTAAGGGCGGGCGGTCGGCCCCACAGCTGAGCCCGGCCGCCGAGACGGGGCGCCCGGGCCGGGGAGGCACAGCTTTCTGCGCAAGTAACTGGAGGCTGCGGATCTGCCTCCGAAAGCAGGGGCAGACAGCGCAGGGGACTTCGAGCGAAGGTAAACAGCAGAGGTTTTACTGAACTGTAAAGGCTGAAAACGCCGTTGGACGGATCGAGGAAACGCATGCTCACACACAGGAGCGGCAAGCGTCCCCCAGCCCAGCTGCAGCGTACGGCAGGCAGCTCGGAGCCTCCCCGGCCGCGCCACCAGCCGGGCTTCTCCCCTCCCTGGCGAAGCCTCCGCAGCCGGAGAGCTGCGAGAGGCCGGCCGGGTAAGGCTCGGCCTTCTTCGGCTTTCACAAGCCACGTACTGCTACCAACGGGGCTCAGCAGAGGGGACGCACCTGGGGCACCGGGGCAAGAAAATGCCAAATCCTGTCGCTTTTCCTCCTGCAGACAATCTGATCGCCTTTCCCCGGGGCCTCAGAACTTCGCCCGCCTAAACGCGCCAGCACCTACAGAGAGCTCTCGGGGCCGGGGATGGTACTCGGCCCACGCAGTGACCGGCCGCCCACGGGTCTGGGGCCGCAAGTTGCCGGGTGGCCGAAAGGCGGCCCGCCGCCCGGGACGGCCGCGGTAGCCCTGCAGAGGACGCAGCCTCCGGGGGACACGCGGGGCGGGGGACGCTGCCCGGAGCCCGCATGCCCTCCGCCCAGCCGGCCTCCCTCTGCTCCCACAGTCCCCGACGGCGCCGGCCCCGCGGCCCCCCGTTCCCGGGGCGGCGGGCAGGGCGCGGAGCGGGCCGGCAGCGGCTGCCACCCCCAGCCCCGCCGCGGCTGGCACGCAGCGAGCGCCATTCCGCCCGAAGCCCCGTCTCTACCAGCTCCGGCGGCGCAGCCCCCCCGGCTCACCCCGCCGGCTCCCCTCGCAGAGGGGCCGCCGACCCGCGGCAAACGCCTGGTCCGCCGAGGGACGGGTCAGCCGTACCCGCCGCCCGAAAGCCCCCCGCACAGACAGCGCGGACGCAAGCGCTCGCTGCTGCCCGGCGCGGCACCGCTCCAGCTAAAGCAGCCTCCGGCGAGCGGGTCCGTCCCCAGCGGGGCCGCAGCTCTCGCCTGCGTTGCTCCGCTGCCCGGGAGCGCCCTGCGGCCGGCGGGCTGAGGCGGCTGTCCCCGTCCCGCCCCGCCGGCAGCCGCCCCGTGCCCCGTCCCCCGGAGCCTGCCTCCCGCCCTCCGGGAGCCCTGCGCTTTGTCAGGACGCCGGAGCGCCTGACAGCCACAATTACCTGCCGGCACTCTGATGGGTTTGTGCGCGGGACGCTTCCCGAGCCTTCAGCCTGGCAAGCCTCGCCCGAGGGAACCGCAACGCCGCCGCAACCTGACCGCGGCAGGCGGCAGAGCCCCGCGCTCCGCCCGGGGAGCCGAGCCGCCGTTCCTGTCCTCCCCGACTCCGCAGAGCCCGCAGCGGGAGGACGGCGACCGCCTCCCGCGCTCTGCACCCCAGAACGCAGCAGCCGGACGCTAATATCAAGGAGAGATTTCAAACCGGTGGCGGAGAGAGAGGTGTCTGCTACCAACTCATCCTTTCGGGCAGAATGAATTGGTTCACACACAGGCAGATAAGGTGCCAGATTTTCTAACGCATTTGCAAAGGCAGTTTAAAAAAAAATAAAAAATCGTGAGACCCGAGCTGGTCACTACTAACTAAACTTCTTAATCGGTCTCCCCAGCTTTCACTTCAACCTCTCCCTTCCCATCACATCATAAAAATTAGCAGCGTGGAATTACCTGTCTGCTGCTTTGTGCCTCCTTCAAGTAAAGAAGGTAAAAGTCACTTCACCTATTAGCTTTTACAAGTAATAAAGAGGTGGTAACTTGGAGCCACCACATTTCGAAGATTGTGTCACATGCCTTAGCACAAATACGGGTGTTATAGCCCTAGCGATTACTGGATCAATTCGTGTGCAACGACTCGCGGCGCCCTCGGCTCGCAGCAGGTACCCGCCTGTCCGCGGGGCCCGTCCCCGGGAACCCCTCCTGTCCGAGGGACAGCGGCGGCGGAGCATGCCCGGGCCCCGCCCGGCCCGAGGGGACAGGCGGCTCGCCAGCGCCTTGCCGCTGTACCGACTTCTTTCGGACCAGACCCGACGGGGTCTCTCGGGCGAGGACACGGCGGCCGTGCAGCGGCTCCCGGGTCATGGCGTGCGGCTTCACTCTGCCCTCGCACAACCGCCGACAATTTCCCCAACTTTCGCAAAGTTTTGCGGCCCCGGCCTTTTTCCAAACGGCTTGCAAGAGAGGGGCCGCTCAAGAGCCCGTTCGCCCCGCCGGCCAGCTCCGGGGGCTTCCCAGGGCAGGAGCGGACCCCTCGGAGGGGTGAGCTCACGGTCCCCCCGGGCTCCACACCCGCTTGCTCCGCTCCCGGACGCTCCGGCCGCCGTCCCACCCTCGCCCGCCGGGTCAGCCCGAAGCCGAGCCGGCTCCTCGGCAGCGGTGCCCCCCCCCCGGGCGGACACTGTCGGTGGGAGCGCACAGTCCCGCCGCCACGCTGGGCTGAGCGGGAAGGGGCCGCGGAGCTCCGACGGGCACCGGGCTGACGGGAAGCCCCCAGGCAGCGGGAGCCGGGCTGCGGCTTCCGTGGGACGGGGAGAGGACCTGCCGCCCCGGGAGGGAAGGGTCCGCAGCAGCCGGGCTCCGAGACCCGCAGGCGCGGCCGCTCCCGGCGCAGGGCGGCAGGTGCTGCAGGCGAGGCGCGGCCCGCACGGCGGGGCGCGGGGCTGGAGCCGCCCGTGCGGCCCGGCGGGCCCAGCGCCGCTTGTCCCCCCCGCCGCTCCCCCCGGAGGGCGCGCAGGCCGGCCGGCCCTTCCCCTCGCACGCCGCCCCGCAGCGGGTCCGGGTCCGGCCCGGCCCCGCCGAGGAGCCGCGGGCAGCCCCCGCAGAGAGGCGACGCCCCGCACCGCCCGCGCCCGACAGCGGCTGGAGGGCTGAGCCCCGGGGACCGAGCCAGCCTCTCCCGTCTGCCGCCGCTCCGCAGGGCAGAAGCGGGGGTGCGGGGGGCCGCACGGCCAGGCTAGCTGCCGGACAGACGGAGGCGCGGACGTCTCCGCTGCACAGCGCGCCCGGGGCAGGGGGCCTGCCCTGCGCCCTGCCCGCGTTTCGCCGGCCACCAGCAGCCCCGCAGCACGCACACTCTGCGCCGCAGCCCTCCCGCTCGCAGGCCGGGAACCGGGAGCCCCCCCGGCACATCTGCCGCCGGCGAACAAATACTTGCAGACCGGCGGCAAGCCTGCGAGCAAAGCCAGACGCCCAGCTGCCCGCGGGTCCCGCTGCCCCCTCCGGGTCTCGGCCCCGTTACCGCCGGGAGAAGCCGAGAGCCAGGAGGGTGGGGGGTGGTGCTGAGGAGGAAGAGGACCAAATAAATCACTTTCTCAATTTCCACCTTGATTATATGGTCCTGCTTTTATGGGCCTGCCCGGCAGCCTGTGCACACAGATTTACACCGCTTTCGAAAGCTTCAACAGCAAAACCCCAACGAACTCTGTGCGGCCGCCCGCTCCCACAAAGCAAACAGGGGAGCTCAGCGGCAGGGAGCCCGGCCCAGCCCCGCACGCCTCCCTCCGCCCGACAGCCCTCGGCTGCGCTGTGGCCTTGGATGCCTGTCAGCTGGGAGAAAGAACAAGGGCAGAGGAAGTCTGAGGTCTACTTATATTCATATATTTTCAATTAAGACATTTCAGTAACCCGCACAATGTAGCGGCCCCTCCCTCTTAACAGCTTCCTCATTTCTGCCAAGTCAGTTTACTCACTGCGGCTACAAGCAGCTTCCTGATCGCTTCACAAAAATTAGAAACAACAGCTAATAAAGAAGCAAAATAGGAAGTAGGCTTCCATGGGAAACCAGGCATGGAAAGTAGCTGTGCAAGTGCCAGGCTGGGTTTCTCCTCTGCATGCTCACGACTGACAGATACTGCGCAACTCGTGCCCCCAAGTTCTCACAGAGTAGGCCCAGGCTGCGGCTGGCCATCGGAGTGGACTCGTACAGTGCAATAAGGCCCTCAGCTGGCAGCAGGGTGACTTTTCTCTTGGAGATGGCAGTGGGGGCCACCAGTAGCTCACAAGTCAGGCCCCCGCCCCCCGAGTTCTGTACAATCAAGGATTTCCCAGTAAGACACCAAAAGGCCTGAGCAGATCTGGGCTGCATGTCCTCCCAGAGGCCTCCTAGGAATAGGGCTCCTACATTTTTTTTGAATCTCCAAGTGTAAAAAGGGTAGAATATACAATGGCAGGTATTTGTTTTGAAACCTTTTGGCAATTTCTAATGCAACCAAGAAAAACTACGCTAGTGCCCACGAATTAGCACATTATCTTTTCAGACAATTTCCACCAGTGCCTGCAAATAACACCAGTGACTCCTCCCCACCCCCCGTTTCCTATAAACCAAGCCATACACAAGCACAATATGCTCACAACTCCCTCTAAAGACCTGTAGCTGACGGCTGAAACAAGCCACGGTTTAAAAGTTCTTCAGGTCTCCCTGGTAGCTGCGACAGAGGTGAGAGATGAGCAAGTTCCTGTCAGCAATGAGCAGTCACAAGACGGGCAGAGGAGGGCTGTCCTGTCAGTACTCCCCTGGTGTGACCTGCCTTAAGAAAAGCTGCGAGACAAACCATCTTATTAGACAAGAGAGAATCGACTCGGGAGGAAAGCCCATATAAACACTCCACCTGCAGCAAAGAAACTCCTTGTCACAGCTCACAGTCAGCCGCCAGACACAACGTCACGAGAAACCACGTGTCACTATTCCTGATGTTCATGAACTTCAGTGTTCAGGGTGCAAAACGGAGGAGGTGATTGTAAGAGACACATGGGGGGATACCCGAGATGCCCTGGATGTAACTGTATTCAGGGCCCTATCTCCATGCTGCTGACTTACGTCCTCCATAATTCAATCCCCAACACAATTTCAGCTGCAAAAAGAGAGGGTGGTGTGGGTTGTTTTTTTTTTTTACGTTCCCTGCCTTAAGCAACAGCTAATAAAGACAATATTAGGCAGTTTGCTCCCTTTGCTTTCAGTCGTTCCTGTTCAGCATGAGTTGAAGTGACCGCAGTGAATAATTTGTCTCTGGGTCAAGGTCGCGATCCCCTGTCAGCCTGAACACAGCACTGCTTTTGAAGCCACCGGGAATCTCACACAGGGACAGCTAAGGGATCACGCCACTGGCTTGTAGTCCAATCTGGAATGTTTTAGAATAAGAAATCATTATAAGATCTGAAGTTATTGTCCTGATACAGCCTTTTTGTAAATGGTAAAAAAATTATTGGTACCATGGCATACTATTCTCTCTATATTCTCATGAGAATTCCACTCTAGAAATAGTGCCAGCATTTCCTAAAAGTTCTTCGGTAATGACTGCTTTTATGCAGTTTCCATTGTGCTCGCTATTGCTCCTAGAAGAGTGGAGCTGTTGGAAGATGCATTTGGTTTTCCTTACTGCTTTGTAAAAGATTTTTTTTTTAAATATAAACAATTAAAAATAGCTTGTCCTCTAAAAAGATGTCTTTTCAAAGCACTAGAATGAGTACAAGCAGGGGAAACAGCCCTTGAAAGAAAAATTACTTTGGACAAGTTTTGAATTTCAAACATAGTCTTTGTTTATGTTTGACAAAATGCCTCTCAAATATTCTTTGAAAGGTGATTACATTAGGCAGGGGCTATTTCAGCAATTTCACATCTCACAGCACTATTGTATACAGGGGTCTGTCCACCCACTTCCCTCACTACAGTCACGGCTCCTTGAGCCTTTATTCACAGAATGGTAGGGGTTGGAAGGGACCTCTGTGGGTCATCTAGTCCAACCCTCCTGCCGAAGCAGGGTCACCGACAGTAGGTTGTAGAGGACCTTGTCCAGGCGGGGCTGGAATATCTCCAGAGAAGGAGAATCCACAACCTCCCTGGGCAGCCTGTTCCAGTGCTCCGTCACCCTCAGAGGGAAGAAGTTCTTCCTCATGTTCAGACGGAACTTCCTGTGCTTCAGTTTGTGCCCATTGCCCCTTGTCCTGTCACTGGGCACCACTGAAAAGAGTCTGGCCCCATCCTCCTGACACCCACCCTGCAGATATTTGTAAGCATTTACAAGGTCCCCTCTCAGCCTTCTCTTCTTCAGGCTGAACAAGCCCAAATCCCTCAGCCTCTCCTCATAGGAGAGATGCTCCAGTCCTCTCACCATCCTTGTAGCCCTCTGCTGGAGCTCTTCATTTTTCTTGAACTGGGGAGCCCAGAACTGGACACAGTACTCCAGATGAGGCCTCACTAGGGCAGTGTAGAGGGGAAGGAGAACCTCCCTCGACCTGCTGGCCACACTCTTCCTAATGCACCTCAGAATGCCATTGGCCTTCTTGGCAGCCAGGGCACACTGCTAGCTCATGGTTAACCTGTCGTCCACCAGGACACCAAGGTCCCTCTCCGCAGAGATGCTCTCCAGCAGGTCTGTCCCAAGCCTGTACTGATGCATGGGGTTGTTCCTGCCCAGGTGCAGGACCCTGCATTTGCCTTTGTTGAACCTCATCAGGTTCCTCTCTGCCCAAATTTCCAGCCTGTCCAGGTCACGCTGAATGGCAGCACAGCCTTCCGGTGTGTCTACCACACCTCCCAGTTTGGTGTCATCAGCAAACTTGCTGAGGGTACATTCTAACTTCTTCATCAACGACCTGGATGAAAAGTTAAACAAGACAAGGCCCAGTACTGACCCCTGAGGGACACCACTAGTTACCAGCCTCCAACTAGACTCAGCGCTGCTGATGACAACCCTCTGAGTTCTGCCATTCAGCCAGTTCTCAATCCACTTCACTGACCACTCATCCAGCCCATATTCAACTATCTTTTATCACTCCTACAGTCGTGCAAACTTCTTCTTTTCTTGCAAATTGAAGTCAACCTTTTCCACACCACCAAGTCTCTTGCAGGGCTTCTGGTGGGCCACAGAATCCCTTTTGGTCTGTTGGTGATGTTGCATTTAGAGGTTTGTTGCAATACTTTGCTTACAGCTGGGCAGAAAAATGTTTTCCTGGTTTAACAAAATTTTCAGGATAATAATATCCAATTCCCATTTCAAATCACAACAAAGTTGAAATTTTGAATGTTTCATACTTTTAAGAGGAAGGAAAAAAAACCCCAAACTTGCACTCCAAATCCTTTCCAAATTATATGCCCTTCCTTCTCCATTCTATTTTTCCTGTCATTTAGGAGAAGAGTACCAAACCCCTCCTGGGAAGGCACTGCACAGCCATGACAAAGAAGCACACGTAGTTATTCCTATCACCAGGTCAGGTGGCGAAAGCTTCAATAGCCATTTGAGTTCTGGAGTGCCAGGAAAGCTCTCATCGTTTTTACTTTCTGCATAGTCTCAACACCACCATATTTTGACATTCCTGCTACAATTGTGCATCTCCACTGCAATAAAAACTACATTCATTGACACATTTCAAAGTTTTTAAATACTCTTTAAATATTTTAATATACATTTATCAAGACGAATTCTGTACTAGCTCGGAGTCCATCAATACTAGTAAATACCTCACAGTTCTAGGAACATTCCTGGGCCCCAGAACACAATGGCCTGTGCCACCAGAGACTGAGACCAATTCTTGGCATGGTTTTCACCTAAGCCAGCTAGCACCACCTGAAACAGCTCTTCGGCATATCTCAAGAGTTAGGCCAGGACAGACTTCAACACCAAAAGGCAATTCACATGAGGCTACCTCGGTCTGGTGGGCAAGACGGCAGAACAGTGTCAATGGAGACTGTTGTAGGCGAGGTAGCCTCAGCGACAGAACCCTTCTGATACACCAGTACAGACATTGCTTCTGTCAGCCCTGCAGAAGGAAGATGGAGTAGCATGAGCTGAACGTCTGTTCAGGTTTTTGAACTCCAGGCTCCTGCATAATGCTGTAAAAATGCACAGTACGGTGCAATGCATATAAACCAAATGAAGATGAAAAAAAATGGCCACTCGGTGTTGCTGTGATGTGCTTCTGTACAGCTGTGCCAGGGCAGAGGAAATCAGAATTTTGTTCTGTGTTGTACTATCAGTATTTAATTCTCCGTGTCACTACAACATCTATCCTTTCTCAGGCACAGCACAGTGGCAATCTATGGTGTAACGTTTTAGTGAAAACAAACCTACCAACATACCTACTTCTAGCAGTTTCATGAACACAGGTAGAACCCCAAAACTTCTCTTTTCTTTCTCTTTCTTCACCGAGTAGTGATGCAAGCACAGTTTCCAGATTGTACCTCCAGTGGCCAAAAGCAAGGGTTGACATAACAGAGGAGATGGATTAGTGTGCCCTTTCAGGGCCCGATTGCAAATGCTGGAGCAGCTTTGCTAAGGGTCCTCACCGCACTCAATGAACCTAGATTAGTAACTGGCAGTTGAATTCATTCCCCATTCTGTTTTACCATTCACTGGCAGGATTCCAGCATTTGATGGAAGAGGAGCGGTTGGAAATAGGAGGTGCTTCAATAACTCTGATACTTCAAAGCACACAGGCTCTCAGTAAAGGAAGAAGATTTGCTAAGAACTAGGAACAGTATGCAAGATATTTTTCCTTCCAGTGATATAAAAGCAGATGAACCACATTTCGTGTATACAAGTCTGGACCTATTCCTCTACTCTCCAGCACAAGCCACTGAAGGTGACCAAGAATGACCCAGACTCTGCAGTGATGCGAAGGGCTATATCTGCCCCGCACAACAAGAGCCAGAGTGGTCTGGGAACAGTTTTGCTGCATGTGCGTTAAGGCTTAGTAGGGTTGAAGCTACATAACAAATACAGAACTTACCCTCTGGGATGTAGTATTGTGATTTGACAACTTCCACATGAGCACGCACTTACTCTTATTAATGTCTGGTGGAGCTCGATTCTCAGTAGCTCCTGTTTTAAAGAGATGGTCTAACGGTTAGTGCACAGCCCGGCTACTCGGAGGCTTGATCTACAGACTGTTTTGCTCCAGTTGTCTGTCTACAGAGAGGTCTCTTGGGCGGGGTTTTCAGAAGCACATTATTGACAAAGGACAACAAGTCTGACTAATCTTCTGCCAGACACAACCCCCTAAGTCACAAAAGCACAACTCTCAAGACTCCTCTTATTTTCTACATCTGTAAAAGGGAACTAACCTGACCCCCTTACAATCTCAGGGACGTGTAAACTCTTAACACTGAACTTGCCAAGGCAGCTCTTGCCCTTTCCCCAAGTAAGGAGCAAAGTACCTGCAGGACAGTCACATTTCTATTCCGCAGGAAGGCAGGCTTGAGAAACACCTCAGGGATCCTGCCGTGTTGCTCCCCAGCTTCTCACCCTCCAAATGCAGTGCTTCATTTTGTGTGAGGGGGAAGTGAGGCCAGGAGCTGAATGACTGCTCAAGGCTACGCAGCCGGTCACTGGCAGGTTCCCCAGTCATTCCTGATTCCCCATGCCATGCATTCTTCCAGACTAGGCTGCTTCCCAATCTGGGAAAACATTTCCAAAATGCAAGGCAGAATCCAGACTCTCAGATTTTCATTTGATTTTGGATGATCTGCAAACTTTCCATATTTAGAATCATTTTGAACTGTCTGTTGGGACACAAATATTTGGATTACACATTTTGGCGGTCTCTTTTAATAGCAACATCTAGAAACTCCCTAGGAAAAATAGTATGTGCTTATTATCTCTTCTTTCACACATTTAAAATATTTAAAAACTTCATTTGGCTCATCACCTGGTCTGAATCAATAATCAACTCCATGTGGGAAAGAAGCTTCAGAAACAGGGCTGAATCTTACACATATCAATGGCAAAAGTCCCATTTCTACAGTTGCATCAGGAGTAGGTTTCTGTGCTGTTACACAAGTAACTAATCTAAAATGTGCTAACCCTTTGCCATTCAATCATTTTAAGGACCAATTTACTGAAGGTTTATCCACAATAAATACAATCATAAGTATTTCCTTTTCTACACTGACAATTATTGCTGTAGTGAATGTTCCAACATCGAGTAAGCTTTCAGATGATTCCCTTTTCATTTACTCTGTTTCTGAAGTCTGGGATTTGTACCGCGTGATACAAATGAAAACAATCATGTTGATAAAGTCAACTAGAATTTAGAGTGAGTAACACTAAAAAAAGTTTTGCCCAGTCTTTCTGTCTTAGGCTGTTCTTTTGGTTACTCCATCAGGCCTTCTTAACTCACCCTAAGTCATTTCTGTCTCATAGAAAACTACTTTTGCTGTTACTAAACCAAATGAGTTAGTAAGCTGTCAGTATCACCATACTAACAAAACAACGCAGCCCCTTCTGCACAGGCAAAATCAGTAGCTAATATCAAAGAGGAAAGGTTTTATGCAAAAGTGTTTAAGAACACTGCTGTGTTCCTACCTTCCTTCCTTCAGGTCATAAACTCCAAAAACACCAAGGAAAGATTATCAGTGCAACAAAAATGAAAAATCAGATAACCCTGACTAAATACAAGGAACCTGCCAAAAAAGATAAGGGGCCTTACACACAGTGAAGAAACTTTGAGTTGTTTACCAGTATCTACAGCAAGATGAATAGCGTTCAGCTATGAATAAACTCAGAAAGCCTGGAAGGAGCCAAGCATTGGATCCAAGACATCCAGAGCGTGACTCTTCCACACCCATGCAGATTTTTATTCCCCTAGGATACTCAGCAGGGTAATAAACCAAGCCACTCCACTACTGCTCAGACAGAGCTGCCTCACTGAGGTACCTGCCTTGAAGACATCCATCAGTTCTCATTCTTGTGCCACTGGCCAAACTACAAGTCTTGGATAAACTCCTCAGCATTTGCTAGTTTCCAGCTGATGTTCACCTTGACTTCAGATGGACGCTATTGTTTCTGGCGAGTTATTTATTCTCTTGACAATCCTGCTGCCTTAAGGTTTAGAGACACTCCATTTAAACAGGTGGCTATAATTAATTATTCAAAATTATTTTTAGGAATTTAGATTATTTTCTACTGGCAGTGCATTAGTAATAAGCATTGTACAAAAATAAGGCAATTGCATGCTGCTTGGGGTATTTGTGATTAAACAAACGTGCTCTAGTTCATTGTACTGTTTCTGTAGGCTGGCATTCTTTGTGAGAAATTTGTCTCTTGTAACTACTTTGGTTTTATGGTAGTTGTATATTTCAAGAACAACATCCGCTAAAGCAGTTTCATGTGAAAAATGGAAATCTACCTATCTCAAGTAAAGTGTAAGTGCATTTAATTTCTAATTTCATATGAACTGCATTTCTAATCTCATTTCCCTTTCGTTGTCAGTGGGTCTTTAGCAAATACTTGGTTGCTAGTGGAAAAAGTTCAGAATAGTCAGCCAAGAACATTATTAAAAACAGGGACAGTCAGCAAATGAGGATGATACAAAGTACTGTTCTGACAAGTGACAGTATGAAGAGGTTGGAAGAGTATCAGAAGCTAAAACGCACATACAAAACCTATTATTCAGGATGTATAATATACTGTATTCTTGAATTTGCAAAGAAGTAGGAGGAGTATAGCCATAGTTAAAAAATTTCTTGAAGAGAGAATATAGCGAGCTACAGTGTGAGGGTCATGAGCCATCAAGTTTCCATAAAGCTCCTGCTGTAGTGAGAAACAATGGGGAAGGTAGAGAGATCTTTGTACTACCTGCTTTTTCCCCCCAGCAGACAAGGTATCTGGGGACAAGTACAATTCTAGACGCAACTTTTTGTTTACAACATTTTCCAGACAACACTTTTCATTCTGATATCACGGGTTTTTTTCAGTTAAAATGTAACCAAATTAAAAGCCACATGATTTAAAAGTGAGGCCAATAGCTTCAAAAGAAAAAAAAAAACAAAACACCAAACAAACCAAACCAAAAAAGCAACCAAAAATTATATACCCATTCATTTCAATATATATATATATATATTTGGATTAACTTAGGTTAACCATCTCCAAAATTTTGTTCTGTTTCTTTAACCACCACAAAAAATGTTTTAGTCTGACCTGAAGTGCTTCTTGTCCTGTGTGGATTATTTATTTCCTGATTCACAAAATTTGTTTTCAAGAAGCAGTACAAGCTAGCTAGGGCTGAGCTTAAATAGAGTCCTAGGTCCCACAGGTGGGGAGTGTACCAGGGAAAGTCCCAGGTGAGGCTGATCAGGGCCGTTAAGGCCTCTCAGTGCACTCAGGGCCCTGACAATTATTCGTCTAGCTCTAAACTGTGGAAATAAATTAAAGATTAAAATTAAAAATGAAGTTTTGGTGTTCTGGAAGCAATGTGTACTTTCCTACTCATCCAGTGCCTTAGACCATGGGAGATGTGGAGTACTCATGCATATGCATATTTTGCTGGGGTGGAAAGGCATCATATGATCTATCTTCAGCCCCCACATTAATAATTCTAATCAGAAAGATTTTCTTTGGTAATGTGAGCACTGGAACTTCATCCTAATAGATAACAGCTGTTAATGCTATGGAGACTGAGCCAGACTTTGGTCAGTGGTGTGTGATGCGCACTAGAATACTGAAAATCTGAGGAGAAATCCTGTGTCACTAAACTCGGGCAAGATTTGCCACTGCTTTCCATGGAGCCAGGATCTTGCTTCAGGCAAAAGCAAAACTGCAGAAGTCACAATATATGCTCTTCCACTCCAGCTCCCAGGAACAAGACCTGAATAGCAGATGTATTATTATTTATTGATACGCAAACTTGCACAAACCTTATAATCTCACATGATAGCTGAGTGCTTTCCTAGTTGATAAACCATATTTGAGGAGCTTTTTCAAACAAGGCGCAAACTAATTTTTTTTTTTTCCTGAGTAAAATGTGCTGTCAAAGTATGAACTCTGAACAGCGAGAACCGTTCTCTTCAGATATACCAGACACACACAAGTGTCTTGGTTCTTCCTTCGTACTGGACACACCCCCTTCTTGTCCTGCTCCCCCTGTCTGCATTTGGACTGATCTATGTTCGTCCTAGCACAGCTGGTCAACTGTTAATTGTAATGCTGCCTTTGAAAGACCATGATGAACCCTGGTAGTTGGCTCTTGTGCACTTACATTTTGAGGAAAACAAAAGCTAGGTCTTAAAAATGCTCTGAGAAAACAATATTCCTCTGTTGTAAACAGAAACTGGGGGAACTGAGTCAACTAAAGCATCTAAGGAGTAGATGAATGTCCTTATCTCATGGCCATACACCCCCTTCAGTTCATAGATGTAAATGCCATTGACGGCAACGTCCTCTGGAGTATCAGCACAGCAGAACTAGAAGGTCATTGAAACAGATGACTTTTCCAATCCTTTTTCACAGGTTTTTTTAAGTTGGCATCTGTTCTCCCATGTGTACACACATACAAAGGCTGCTAACTCTAACAGCCTCTCTAGGCACATTTCTAGATGGGGATGGAGAAGACCCTTTCTTTGCAGAAAATGACATCAAGATCTAAAGCAGGAAAACTTTTCTTGCTTTCAAATGCCTTGAACTGCTGCAGTTATGTGACACAGCCTGACATCTGGCTTAGCTTGCTCGTCACACTCCCACACAGCTGAACAGGTAATGGCTTCAAAGAGAGAATCAAGCCCACAATTTGCAAAGCACCTCTGGGTCCTTTCAATATATTGTGTACATCATTTGTACATATGTGTTTGTGAGATGGGGGAGGCAGGCCTGGGAGAGGTATAGAACAAGTAGGAATATAATTAAACCCAAAAACTAATAAGAAGAAAGATCTATAGGAAGGTAATATCACCTTGTGGTTTTGCAAGTTATTTTTAAGTACCATATAAAATCAGTGAAAATTTGATTGTGGTATTCACAGATGTGATACTAATCACTGAACTCAGTTATAACACAAATCTGGCCTCAGGTTTATATTGATTGAACATCAATCAATAAAAAAACATAACCCATTCCTTTATTTCATCTAGTCTCAGGGTCTGTCGTCCCATACATTACATCTGAATTGAAGTAAAGCACTGCAGTTTACCCTGTTCACTGCAGCAATGCCTCAAAGCATGAAGAATCACATAGCTCCACCGCCTTTTTCATGCTGTGAGCTGAGCCCACTGGTGCTGCTGTACTAGCCAGCAGTGACAGATGCTGCGTGAGAAATCCTCCTGATAGAGCTCATGACAGCATTTTGCTCCTGGTCAAAACTTGCAGTGAAAGGGGATGGAGGGAAAGAGGGGATCCATGAGGGATATTTGCATAGCAGCAAGGACTCACAGTCTGTGGCTTTTGGGCCTTGGGACCAGGAATTTACCACCTGGGCTGCTTCTGGATTGGATGACGAGGCCCTGAGTTTGGGCCTTGTCCCAGCAGACTGATCAGACACGGATGACAATCCCAACAGATACGGAAAAAAGGCTTTATTGATTTAGGTGAACAGAGTATTCGTTTTTAACCCTCACTCCAACTGACAGTAGTGGGCAAAGAGCTTATTCTCTTACAAGACTAACACAAAACCATCAGAGAATGCTTTTACAAAAAAATACCTGATCTGAACAATACAAAAGAAGATAGATAGAAAACTAAAGAAGATAGAAAAGACAATGAGAAATAGAATAAAGGCTGCTATTCCTCTTTTGTGAATGTAGCTTATAGTTTATTATCCACAGGTCAGGGTCTTGTGCACCTCATGAAATTACATTAGAACTGGTAGAATACAGTGAATGAAGAACACAATAGCTTCCCTTTCCTGTGGAGGTGCATGCGTGCATACGCACGTGTGTGCACTCACACGCACAGGAACCCTCACAGCGGAGGAGCAGAAGCAAGGGCTGGGAGCAGAACTGCTGCTGGGCAGGGTTCGTCTTCGTCCTCCTTACTCCTACCAAAATGCCAGGTTTTATTTACAACCTGATTCTTTGAGACACCCCTCTTTAATCCTACAACAGAAATCACAAACTTGATGTTCTGATACCCAAAGAAATGACAGAGATGGAATGGCGGCACGTTTCAACAAAAAGATCAGGTTCAATCAGAAGGCGGGCATATCCTTTTCTAACTGTCAGGAGTTATGGCGGTTTAGCAGACATTTGAAGGAGATATTACTAAAAGCAACTGAAAAGCAAAAGGTAAATTACATCTTCAGAAACATTAGTATGACACCTGCCAGGGCACACTCATCCACATCATCAAGAAAAATTTTGGTCCTAAAATTTTCATCAGTTTAAAAACTGTTTCCCCCAGCCTGACTTTGACACATAAAACTATTTATTAAGGGAAAAAAAGAAAAAGCCCCAATAATATCATGCAGCGGTGTGTTTCAGAGGTTAATTCAACTTTGCCTTCAGAATATTTTATTTTGTGGGTTTTACCTATGTCTCAGATTCCACTGACTGTACCCTCAATTCTGCAAAATACAATAGGGCAAACAAGGCAGACAAGTAAAGTCTGGGTTTCCTGGGTATCTGGGTTTCCTGGGGTATCTCGCTTTAGGAACAAACAATAAAGCACTGCATAAATATTTTTTACAGGAGCACTACCTATCCAGCACTGATGAAGCCTGACATTTTACATCCCAATAACAAGGATGTATTCTGGAGGAAGGTATTTTAGGGACTGCTGTTGACTCTGTCCCAGAATGTCTGTGTGTAGCAAAGCAAATGATTGCCCCATGGGGATTTTCCCACTGCTCATAAAAAATGTCACAGCCTAGCCTTGTCCCATCTGTACTGTGCTTTCTCAGGGCAACGTCAGTGCAACCCATTTGGAGAAGCCTATGCTATAAATACTGATCTGTCAAACATTACACAGAACAGTGCTGATTTTTTTTCCATTTAAAATGTTAAGAAATTAATATATTAAAAGCAGAGCACCAAATGATGCTTTACCTGCAAAAAAAGTAGCAGGGCCAGATCTGTGAAATAGAAGATTCAGATCCTGTCTTCGTCTGAAGTGAAAGGTTGAAGAAAACAGAGAATCAACAGGAGAAGTGATGTGTGTGTTTGCACATACACACATGGCCCATGTAGTTTCTACTAGAATTGCAGCCGATAAGACAATACAGACCCTAGGGGTCTGCACAAGGACCAGTACTGTTTAATATCTTCATCAATGACCTAGACAGTGGGATCAAGTGCACCCTCAGCAAGTTTGCAGATGACACCAAGCTGAGTGGTGCAGTTGACACACCGGAAGGACGGGATGCCATCCAGAGGGACCAGGACAAGCTTGAGAATTGGGCCTGCGTGAACCTCATGAGGTTCACCAAGGCCAAGTGCTGGGTCCTCCATTTGGGTCAGGGCAACCCCCGCTATCAGTACAGGCTGGGGGATGAAAGGATTGAGAGCAGCCCTGAGGAGAAGGACTTGGGGCTGCTGGGGAATGAGAAAGTGGACATGACCCGACAATGTGTGCTGGCAGCCCAGCAGGCCAGCCGTGCCCTGGGCTGCATCACCAGCAGCATGGGCAGCAGGGTGAGGGAGGGGATTCTGCCCTGCTCTGCTGAGATCCCCCGGGAGTCCTGCGTCCAGCTCTGGAGCCCTCAGCACAGGACAGAGCTGGAGCCGTGGGAGCGGGGCCAGAGGAGGCCCCAGCCATGATCCGAGGGCTGGAACCCCTCTGCTGGGAGGAGAGGCTGGGAGAGCTGGGGCTGCTCAGCCTGGGGAAGAGAAGGCTGCGAGGAGACCTGATTGCAGCCTTTGAGTACGCAAAGGGGGCTTACAAGGAAGACAGGGACAAACTTATCAACAGGGCCTGTTGAGACAGGACAAGGAGTAATGGTTTTAAACTCAAAGAGGGTAGATTTAGACTAGATATAAGGAATAAATTTTTTATGCTGAGGGTGATGAAACACTGGAACGGGTTGCCCAGAGAGGTAGTCGATGCCCCATCCCTGGAAACATTCAAGGTCAGGTTGGATGGGTCTCTGAGGAACCTGGTCTAGTTGAAGACGTTCCTGCTTACTGCAGGAGGACTGGACTAGGCAACCTTTGAGGATCCCTTCCAGCCCAAACTATTCTATGATTCTATGAACTCTGCCTTACCTGGCCCATCTTGTATCCTCACTGGATGTAGGCAGATCTGAGGTCTGGCACAAGAAGTATTTCTAGCAAGGGCGGCCTAGGATGTGGCAGGGTCCAGGCATATTTGAATTCACTCATATGTGTGCCTCACAGTCCCTCTGTCACAAAACCCACTGGATCTAAAGTGTATGAGCAAAATTAGTCTGGGTCTGTGATGTCTCTTCACTTACAGCAAGCTCTGGAATGCAATTTAAGGCTTCCTCTTAGAAAAGACTGTAGGATATAGATACAAATTCAGCATGTCTGAAAATGAGGAAACCCCCAAAGCTGTACAGCACTTCCAGGGTGACATCAGACGCCAAATCTCCCTTCAGAGATTTCCATGGCGTGTCTCTGAGGGCTTCCTCGTTGTTGTGTCCATTTAGATACGAGATAGGTTAAAGGGAACATGACATACAAAACGAGCTTGTGCTTTTGACAAACCAGAGATAAGCCTGTACTTTTTGCCCTGATTCACCCTTTCAACACGCTTCTTGCTAGTGGGCAAATCAGTCCAGATTTGACTTGGGTCTGTGCAGATGTGAATGTCTAAGTTAAAACTTCTCCATTCAGCAATCTAAAACCTCAGGGAATACAGATACCATTATACACACTGCAATTCTAGGGGCCCTTTTTGCCTGGTCTGAAATCCCTGTTTGTCTCTCACTTTCTGCACAAGAGGATGGTACTCCCTGTAGAAAGAGAAAATGGGCAGAACTGGAAACAATGGATGCCGACAAGCACACTGTCATTATAGGTATTTATGTGCTGAGTATCAAATTGATAGTACCTTCATTTGTAACTTTTGCTCATCTGTTCACTATTATTAAATGAGCTCAGAAACCAGAGGAGATTTGAGAGCGACAGAGGGTAATTACACACTTTAGAAGAAGATATTTTTCATCATGGGTTTAGAACATAACAACCTATTGAAATAAAACAGCAGAAAGAATGTGGGTATTTCAATTCAGCTACATTGCTGTCCTCAGAGAGCAGCCCCATTAAAAAACCTACTTCTCATTTTGATTCTAACTAACTGTACAAACATTGCATAGGCTACAAAAAGTTTTTCCCCTTAAATACTTAACTCTGCTTAATGTAGATTTTTGAAAATCCTGTATTTAAATAGTGAATTTGTAGTGTTGAGCAACAATCTTAAGATTTTTAATTTTGTTGAGTGATTTATTGGTTTACTTTTGTAACATCCATCTGTACAGGGATTTCTCTAGTCTAGCTGTAAAGTGGCTCTGTGTGTTTCATTTGATCTAGCATCAAAAAGCTAAATATTTTATAACACTGAACTCAGCACTGGAAAACGGGTATATTGAGACAAGGATCAGTAACAATGTATAAGAAAAAGTGTGGGGAAAAACTAGCAAGCTGTCCTATCCATATTACTACCTGAAATTACTAGCTTCAGCTTAAAGAGGAAGCTGTCAGAAACTACTCCTTTAGGAAAAATGTAGCCTATTGTTATTCCTGGTCCTGTGCACTGTGGTCCTCCAGTGGCAACTCACCTTTGGTTAGAAGTTTCTGTTTCACAGGCTGAGCAAAGTTGTAGTCTTCAAAGCAGTCCTGCGGTTCCATACCACCACATCATCTGGCTATTGCTTTTTCATACAGAGGTTCAAGTCATTTGCCTGTTCCTCCACACACCGTGCCTGCACCTAGCCAAACCTCATGGGAAAATATGTCATTCTGCCTGAAAAAGCTACCCAGAACGCACAGAAGTCTCTGGCTAAGGGTAATTTCACTTCATGTTTTTTGCTACCCTGATCAAAAGCTTGTTGCTTTTGCCTTAGTGTGTAGGATGGGTCTGCAAAAGCAACGTGCTACAGAACTACAGCCTGAAAAATAACAACATTTGCCTTACAACATTAGGAAAAAAGAAAGCAGACCCAAGAGCAACATTGACTTCGTAAACTGATTCAACCAGCACATAAGCACCCCCAGATGACTGTCATTTTATAAACCTCCAGTTACCACAGACATTCTCTTCTCTGCCAGCCTCCACTCCCTCCAACCCGTGTCATGCAGGCCTGTGTTGCCGAGGCTCTGCCACAAGCAGCAGTCTTGACATGGTACCAATGACCACAAGAAGATGGTATCTGCTTGCTTGGCAAAGATATTTAGCACCTGTCATTTGGAATACTTTCTCAGTTCATGCAGGCTCTAATGAGCTAATGCCATGATTTGAATTCAAGGAATAATCAGAACCATGTTTCAGACAATAATTTTTTTCAGCTACAAAACCTTTCTCCAATTGTTTCTGAAGCAGACATGAAACACTGAGTATTTCCAAAAGGGAAGAGACTTGTGGGAGGACTTGTGATCAGCATGTGCATGGGTACTTGCACACTAGTTAACTGTATGGTCCCAGTTCAGAGTGAGGCCAAAAGGACTATGTTTTTGGTCCTTTTCTGCTTATTGCTAATCCACTGCAAACGGAATAGCTGGTCTTTTCCTATCTCCTCATCTTCAGAACTCTCTAACCCAACCTGATACTGGTGGCAAACTAACTTAATAAGATGGTGTATATGTATCTCCAGATCAAGATAAAGTAAAACGTTAAAAGCATTTATTGTGTTGAAATTTTCTATGCCAATTTTCTGCTAAGAAGGAGAGATTCAAAAGGTCAGGGCTTTTGCAGTACAGAGTTAGTGGTATATTAGTTACAGTAATTCAGCCTGAAAATTCCAGGAGAAACAAACACAATGGAATGCCATGAATTACAGGAGGAGACCACAGCTTTAATCAGCTCTTGGGAAAAGAGAAACATGCATTTGGCTATTGACAGTTGATAAACTGAATTACGAGGTTTGAAGAAACTAGGACAAAGAAGGAGTTCTAGGATTTTCTTCTTTAAGTAAATAAGCTTTTGTTTTCTTACTTTTTTTTTTCCCTGATTACAGAGGCTTTTTTTCCCTGTTTATTATACTGACAGACTTTCAAAACTGTTACCACTATTCCCGGCATTCAGGATTTTCAGACCCTTATTGGACTGTAAAGGCTGGGAAGATCATGTCTCTGTGTGACATCTTCAAATAAAATCCAGTAAGCAGAGGAGATTCTGAGAGGGGTGTGATTGATTCTGTACAGTGAAATTGTATCAATTACACACAGCTCTTAAAATCCAATCTTGAAAGTCTGACTGAAGCTCTTAAAAGACAACACAGTCAAGGCTTCTAAATCAGCCTACTGCGCCTGTTTTCAGGAGCCACCAATTCTCACAATTCCATCATTGGGGAACTTGGCACTGAATTTTGCTCTTTGTTCAACATTCAAAATTTAAGTCTTTATTAGAAAATGAAGATCAGCCACGACAGCGTATGCCCATTCCTCCTCTTTCTCCACATCATCATTATCACCATCATGTTAAGCAAACGCAAAGTAACCACCGAAAACAAAAGCAATGCATTAATTAGTGTAGTATTTGAGTTTGCATGGAGCCTGAAACACAAGCTCAGAGGAGTATAAAGTGCCCCATTAATTTCCAACATTTGATTACTCTGCAACTCTAAAGCTAACATGTTGATGTTACATTAAATTGCTGCTGATTGTATCAGAAGATTTCACAACGTTGAACAATCTCTTACAACTGCCCAGGCTGAAATATGAGAGGTCTAAAGAGAGAGAGCAAGCAAAACCAACCTTATTTATAGTTTGTTTGGGGTTTTTTTAATCATTATTTTCAAGCCAATCTAGTGATATTTTTTTCTTTTTGAGTTTGGCTAGTATTTCCAAATGTTTCATCAACATTTTCTGCCTTGGCCAGAAGCATTAGAAACTCACACATAATACCAGAAGACTAGCATATGAACGCCAGAAAATGAAACAAGTAAGAAAGTACGGCCAAATTCAGAAACAGCACAAAGACATTAAATGAGGAAAACAAGTCAGTTTGACCATCTTTTGTTGGTGTTGCCTTATAGTAATCAATACCATAGGACAGGCATTTTTATTTTGAATAAAATTTCTTTACCTGATATTGCCTTGCAAAATACCAGCATATGACAGCTCTCAGGTTTTCTCCTCTTTAAGTAATGTTGTCACAATTTCCTATCAAGTAATTGCCCTCACAAGCAGGTACCGGAATTACATGGGACAAAGAGTTTTGCCGTGTTCTTTTGTAAGACATTTGAGTCAGAGGTTAAAGAAATCACTGCTCCAGAGGCTCTTAAACACGTCACTGTCATAATATAAAAACTGACTTACTAACTTAGATTATTTGGAGAGTTAAGTGCTTGTGTTATTGCAAATTAAACTAATTAGTATAATTTCCTGACAGCTGCAGTGAGCGGTAGAAATTCCATGATTTTTTCTTCAGCTGCCTATGTGGGATGAAGAGCAGAGTGGAGACAGCTTTGTGATTTAATGGAATGGGATCAGTTTATCATCGTAAGGGCACATCGTTCCATTCTTAGCACAGCTCTGCTGCTTCCTCTGCTCCCTCCCAGTTCATCAGCTATTATTGCACCATTAACTTATTACATGGAAGCCAGCGTAGACAGATGGAAGTCGCTGGGAACTTTGCAAATAGCCAGGCAAAAAACTGTGCTGGAATTTGCTTGCAGTACCTCCCCCTTTCGGAACTGTTGTAGATTATATTTGCCATGTTTTTAACCAAAATTGTAGCTGCCAGTAGAAGATACAAGAACTCATTTCAATACCACAACTGGGTTAATTGTTATAAAGGCAGATTTGTGAACTAGCACTGATTGGAGTCTCTAGCTAATATGAATAATAGCATAAAAGGAAAGTTACAGTATGTAATTGGCAGGCATTTAGGAAATCACTCACGTTTATCGTGTGTGGAAAATGTGTACCAATCGTGGTGGTAAAACCATTGTGCTTACTTCTGCCCAGACTTTCCATAAGATTACGTGAGGAACAATAGCAGACAGTCCCAACAAACGTTTATAAAATGTCATACTGAAAACTAAAGGTAATCTGATCAGCAAGGAAAAGTCTAAAATTTCTTTAGATGAGCCAGAATGAAACAAAACTCTTGTCCATGTCCCACTTCACAGAAGCCCACACAAATGGATGAAATTACTCTGAATTCAATTATTCTGGAATTCTAACTTTCTAGAGACCATTGGGTCGTGCTTGAACTTTTTCATTAGATCGCTTTGGTCAGATTTGTACTCTACTTATATTACTAAACTGGCTCCAAAGGTTTGCTCTATCTTGGAGTCACTGGAATAGACTGTAGCTTTGTGGTTCACAGACTGGATTAATGTTTTCAGTTACTAATTAATTGCTGATCACCAGCATGGAAATTGAATTATCTATAATCACATAAAAATATGGGGTTTTGTTCCCCTCCTCCATGAATCATTTAGCATAGAAAGTCTTGATGGAAAGAAATGCATATTTCTGAAACAATACAATACTTTAGCAAAAAGCTAAAAGGATTGGAGGAATGAATCCTCTTCCTCAGTGCTGAGCAGAAATTAACACATAATGCCATCTATCTAATGTCTCAGTATGGTCTCTGGTAGCACAGGGTCTGAATACCTTCCACTTTTTATGCATTTATTTTCAGAACACTCCATAAAATGGGGAATTTCTATGGTTTCTAATGATTGTTTGTCAAAAGAAGAAGTAAAGAACAAAAAAGACTGAGAATTCCTCAAGGCAGCATTGGAAATGTGTGATGAAACAGGGAATTAAAACTGCTTCCCCCATGTGCCAGATTTGTATCTCTAACCACATCATTTTTCATATCTGTAGTCAAGATGGTAGTAACAGACAAAGTCCATCAAGGGAGAACTAGCTGTGGATCCAGCTTGCATGCCTTGGTTTCTGGTTTCAGCGTTCTTACACATTCTGAACCAGCAAGTATTCTCCATGGCCACATAGAAAATACCTCTTTCTGAGCACCTTAACACTTCCAGTCATTATTTTTCCATTAGGACTGATTCCAATCACCCATTTTTTTCTGTATCTTTAACCACGGTAAAAGTCTACCCTAAAGCTGAGCCAATCTAGCTGCTCTCCATTGCTGAAAAGCAAAGCTGCTGCTCCTCGTACACCCACCTGACTCCTCTTTGTCACTGTGCTTGACCACGCAGCCTTCTCTCCTTCTGGGTCAAGGACCCTTTGGTGGACTCCTTGGTGACCTAATTCACCTTGCTGGCTTGGCAGAAAACTATTTGCCTTTTCTTTCCCCCTTCACAAAATGCATTCCCAATTACTCTGTCACACAATCCAACTGTTCACTTGGGACAATATGTTTATAGCCACGAGATCTGATGCCTCAGGGTCTCCCAGAAGTTGAACAGTTGGTGAATACCTTTGAACTACTCTGGAAACTGTGTTTCAAGTCCTGCTCTGCTGACCTCTGAAATGGTCCCAGTGCAACTTGAACAGCAGATTTAGCAATACTGGTCAGCACACAGCAAGAAAAAGCCCTTACAAATCTGCCCAGCAGAGTGTCAGGGGAATCAGTTCCTTCTTGATTCAATCTTTTTTCTCTAAGTGGAAATTCTCTCCACAGCGTGCAAAAGAGATCTCGCATTTTAGAAACACCTTGTATGGCTTTGAGTTTACCTTCAAATTGGAAGTCTTCAGCTTTCACAGGCCATTTGGAAATGGATCAGTTGGGGTCCAAAAAATGTGAACATGCCCAGGTCATCTCTAGGTTTAACAAATGCCTGCGTGTAATAAAATTTAAAAAGCACTTCCACCAGTATCCAGGTTTGTGGAGATGAACAACTGGAAGGAATGTCTCAGGCTTTGGGGAACTTCTGCAATAGCTCTGGCTGTCTCTGCACCTTTGATGCTTCTCTGCAAGCCCAAATATAACCGAATTTCTAGAACTTGATGCCAGTTACTCCTAAGGGTCCCTCTCAGTTTAGGTTCCTCTGACTATTCAGGAGGCAATTCCTCCTCAGTCTCTGATACACCTGAGTAATTCAAGTAGCTGCCTGGATCCAAAACACACATGAAGAGCAAGTACCAGAGTAAAACACCAAATCAGAATCATTTTTCTGAAGTCAGATTTCATGGTAACATCAGCTAGGCCACTCTAGCGTGTGCGAGAAACCCTCTTGCTCTCATTCATTTTCTTAGTCACTCATTAAATGGTATGAATTAAAACAAAAAAACCAAAATAGTCTCACAGGGAAATAGACAAGAAGCTTGTGCTGTTACACCAGATCTTAATACACAAGTGGCTCCACTAAAAATTTTCTTGGGTAACAGAAACCTTTGTGTGGCTTTAATGATAGTACTGATTAAAAATATCAGTAACTTTCATCTGAAGAGCTTAATTAGGATTAAAAAAACCAATAAACAGTAACAGTAAATTTTTCTAAGACAGTAGAGTTCTCTCTGCATACACTGCTATAGGGTAGCTCAAAAAATGCCTGCTTTTTTCCTTCAAGCGTTAAGGGATTGGTTCAATTAAGGCAAAAGCATTTTAAATAATCCAGCTACGCCTACCATGGAGGCCTTCAGCATGAGTCTCAAAAATGAGAGGACATCCTCAAAATGTTTCTTAATGCAGCTCTGATGCTATTTCATAATATCTGTTGCTTTATAAGAGGCATCTGGTCAGAGCCACATGGAAGGTAAAGGCAAATAAACAGGCTGTTGTTATTGCTGCTAGGGCCAATATGTACCTTTTTCAGATTCACCAAGTGGGAATTCATTTGAGCGGGACAGCTATGCACGGTAGAAGTAATCAGCACATTCTAGACATACTTTAAGTTAATTATTTTAACTGAATATTCAAGGTCTTTAGGCAACTCTTTCTTAAGAAAAGTAGCATGTCTCAAAAAGAGGTGACAGAAAACATGCAGTGTTAGAATGGATTGTATATTGTCATCTAAAAAAGCTCTCTCACTATGAAGCTCTTGCTCAATTCGTCAGCCAGAACAAAACCTATCTTATCACCCAAGCAACCAGAAACAATACTCAGCCTTGGACAAACCAGGGGTTTAGTATTAGAGATGGGTGAACCTCTCTAAGTTTGTGATTTTGGGAAATTCTGAAGACACTTCACAGGGCTGACTCAGCTAACTCACAGAATCACAGAATGTGACGGGTTAGAAGGGACCTGATCACCTATTCCAACCCCCCTGCCAAAGCAGGGTCACCTAGAGCAGGTTACACAGGACCTCGTCCAGGTGGGTCTTGAATATCTCCAGAGAAGGAGACTCCACCACCTCCCTGGGCAGCCTGTGCCAGGACTCCGTCATCTCTAAGTAAAGAAGTTCTTCCTTATGTTCAGACGGAACTTCCTCTGCTTCAGTTTGTGCCCATTGCCCCTTGTCCTGTCACTGGGCACCACTGAAAAGAGTCTGGCCCCATGCTCTTGACACCCATCCTGGAGATATTTATAGGCATTTATAAGATCCCCTCTCAGCCTCCTCTTCTCCAGGCTGAACAAGCCCAGCTCCCTCAGCCTCTCCTCGTAGAAGAGATGCTCCAGTCCCCTCACCATCCTCATAGCCCTCCGCTGGACTCTCTCCAGTAGCTCCTCATCTTTCTTGAACTGGGGAACCCAGAACTGGACACAGTACTGCAGATGGGGCCTCACCAGGGCAGAGTAGAGGGGAAGGAGAACCTCCCTCGACCTGCTTGCCACACTCTTCTTAATGCACCCCAGGATGCCACTGGCATGGTATTCAAACATGGCAGTGTGATTTTCTTTACTGTGTTTTAAAAGCCATGTACTGCAGGCTTTTTCCCTCCTTAAAAAACACATTTAAACACCCACATCAAAACTTTCCTCTATTAGAGACACCACGAAAGCAGAAATGAGAGTACCTTATACCCTCTAAGACAATATCTATTAGGGACTACCCTTCATGCTTGCTCCTTTTCCTACACCAGTTTTCCTGTTCTGGCTCTTCTCTGCTCCATTATCTCCACACTGTTACCTTCTCACTACGCTCTCCTTCTTCCATTGTCTACTTCACTGTTCTTAATGGATTGTTTTTCATTTTTCCCCAATAAGTGTGTCTTAAAAAGTAAACCCAAAGCTATGTAAAAACAAACCAGTTTCAGAATCAGCCATGTGCAAGCAAGTCTGGATTTTAACTGAAGGAGTTTGCCTTCACTGTCTCCAGCAATGTGACTCTATTTTAAGTTTCTTATCATCAAACTTTACTCAAGGTAAAAATTATTAAAATTATTACTGCACTGTCAGTAACAGGGACTTTGCCCCACAAGCTTTTTCATGAATGCAAGTGACAACAGCTGTGAAGTTTGAGCAAGACCCTCCTGCTGTAGGCAAAGCCTACACAATTCTGACATTTTGCATTCTGTCTCTTCACAGGTCCCCAGAACTGTGCCTCCATGTCCAATTTGTTTTAGTGATCTACTGACTTTTGAGGAGTTTGCTACCGGGGCCAGTCAAGGTGTGCTGTAATGTGAGTAGTAAACACACCTCATTGTTTCCAGACAGCAGACAGGAAGTTAACATCAAAATCAACTGAGTCATTGCTGGTACAAACCTGGTACAATACTTTTAAAATGCATCCTAGAAGCAGGAGTAGTCTGATTTTAACTTCAATCCAACTTTTTAAAATACATTTTTTATGAACTGTAGCTCATATAATTCTAGGTGTCTTAAATTATTATAAGCTCTAGAAGACAGTACTATTTCAACATGATACGTCGTGGAAAAGCACTCAATGAGGGTCTCTAGCTTTCAAAGCCAACTAGTGATTTTGAGTATCTGATCTGATATATCTGAAAGGAGACTGATTTTGGTAAGTTCTAGCATCCACCATCAGAGAGGCAAGCTTGCTTAAGACATCTCAAGACAGTCTTTTGCAATCTGATTTCCAAAAGTTCTTCAAGAATTAGTAACACGATATCCTAGAGAGGAGATGGAGACAGGCACTAAAACCATCCAGTAATTACCTTGAGATCACCAGTTCCTGAGAACATTCTGACAGAGCAATCCTTCATGGGCTTTTGAGGGGCATAATCTCAAAACTGTAGTCTCAAAATTACTGGAGCAGCAAGATCTGGTGAACACAATGTTTCTTGATGGATTGGAAAAAATAAACAGAACTGGCTTTTCTTACCAGAAGCACACTGCCATTTCTGTGTTATAAGATAAATTAAACTAAACAAGTCAGCTATTGACTTCTTAGGTTACGAGGGTTACCACAATAACAAAACAAAGCTCACACTGCTGATCTGTTCTAGGGGTTACAGCTAGTCCTGTCTGGAAGAATAGCCACAGCAGAACCCACACCGTGCAGCAGGGATGTGCTTCTTAAAAAAATACTGCTCTGCAGAACTTGTGATCCAGTGGCAGACATCCCTGAGACAAAAGGCTCCCTTGCGACAAATATTGTCTGTTACCCAGTTAACACATCTTTAAGCTAAAAGCCAAGACAGGCTCTTGGCAAGAGGTATTTGCATTGTGTAGTTAAACAGATAAAATAGTTGCTTGTCTTGTTACAGAAGAATACTCAGCGGCAGAAGCGCGCGTCCCTCCCAGTTGGCAGCTTCTCCACACCAGGGTGCTACTCAAGCATCTGCAGCACTGACTGCTCCACAACAGTACTATGGACTGGCCTGACACAACTGTGCACAAGTGTGCACTGCTGCATTAGTGCACACCAACAGCCATAAAGCTGCATGTTGTCAGCTGTAAAAAACACCACCTGCTCTTCCCCAGCTTTCCTACCAGCAGCCAACACTGCATCTTCAGAGAGTTGTACAGGGTTTTGCCACAGACCCTTCCTCTGACCTGAGTGAAAAGCATACCAAAAGCTCATCCAACACAGCTAGCCTGATGCTGCCCACTTTCACTTACAGCATCAGAGCCCCACACCGTCACAACAGCTTAAAGCAGGACTGCAAGAACACACTAAAAATGCATGTCAACATTCAAGAAAAGGAAAAAAGGAAGAAAGGAAGAAAGTCACAATAGTGAAGCCGCTGCCTGTTAGTCATCCCAATCAGCAATTTAGAAACAATAAGAAAACACTTGACCAGAGAATTACAGTGCGGTTGTCTGATCTGCAGTGAGCATCCCACTGCCAAAGGCTCTCTTAGTGTCTGGCATAGCCTTTAGAATCCCTTCTAGGAGACCGCATTTCTGTCATGTCCCACACAAATCTTCCTTTCTGAAACATCTTCATTTAACATCCTTGATTCCAGTCAAGAACAGGTCTTTCTCATTAACTTATTATTCCTTATGTCTTCCTTTATAAGCAGGAACTGTTTATAGAATTGCAGGAAAGCAGTTTTCTGATAGGAAAAGATTCCTGGAGAAAAGTGGATCTGCAGTTTACTGCTTTGATGGTGAACACAGTGAAGCAGGCAAACCTTGGCCCAAACATCATCTGTGGCCTCCAAGGAATGCCATTGGTGACTCCCGGGGAGGTGATTCCCATCACGGCAGCACAGGGAAGTCAGTTTCGCAGCAACAGGGTGGTTTTATTTGGCCATGGCAGGTACGCAGACTAATCAATCCCCAAGCTCTGCAAGCTCAGATTTAGTATCTTACACCTTTTTTCAGACGCAGGGTAAGGAGCCACTCCTGCAGACATCCTTTCAAACCCATAGTTCCATGCTCTCTCCCCTCCAACTCCTTCTCTGTCGTCCCTCAGGCAGGAGATGTTGATGTACCAGAGCAAACTCTCCAGTCTCCTGCCCTGGCCACCCTCTTTTTTACCTCTTCCCCATCACCACAGGACTGCTAACAGCGAACAGCCTTCCTGGCGAGGCTGCAATGGGGTCTTGAACACTTTTGTCCACTGTGAAACCAAACATGAGATATGATTTCATCTCATTTCAGAACTAAGTGGAACCGTCTGCCCCTTTGTATTCATTCAAAAGCCACTCAGTGACTCTCAAATCACGGCTGCCTTTACCACCTAAAACATGAAAGGAAGCCTGCTTGTGTCCCAGCAGTATCTTTGCTCTTTGTGCACCAAATTCAGTAACCCACCAGCTCTGGCGTGTGTGGCATGTCTCCCACAGACAAGATGAGCACCCATGGGATTTGTTTCAATACCAGAGTCCTTGCTCCTCCTTTCCCTATTGGGCAGCTCCAGATGCTCAGTGTCTGTCTCCAGCCAACTCTGTAACAATACAGGTTTCTAGGAGGTGTAAGAAATCCCCTGGCAACATGAAAAGCCTTGGAGTCAGTGTGTAACTTTTTCCTTTAGTCTCAAACTTGAATAATAGGACAGTTGTACTTCACAGGTACTGTTCTTAGCTGTGTAACAACAAAAGAAGACTGCAAGGCTCAGCTGAAATGAGGTTCCCTCCTACTGAGTACCTTGTATCCCTGTGGGAAGAGACAATCCCTGCTGTCAAACTTCATAATTTAAAAACTTAAGATAAATAAAAAGTCTTAACACTGTGCCTTTTTAGATGGGAACAGAGATTAAATAATTTGTCCAGGTCACCTAGGAATTCTGCAGCAGAACAAAATGAACAAAGATCTCCCAAGTCCCAGCTCAGCAATTGAACTACAAAGCTTTTCTTCTGTTTAAGTGATGGGAAGCAGTTAAGCCAGCAAGACTTGTTATCTTTATTCAAACTAACCAAAGTGCTTATTTAAGACTATATATTTTCTGGTGGCTGAAATACCATTTCTGGGGACCTTTCTGTCATGTTATTTTGCAGAGTTTTAATCAGTTTGATGCCAGCAGCAATGGGGTTTACCCCTCTCCAGAACAGCACATGGCTCAGCCCAAAGAATCCACAGATCTGTGACTGGTGTTTGAAAGACGGTACGCAGGATCCTCTGTTCCTAGCGCCATCGGCCAGAGCCCTGCAGGAGACTGTGGCTTCCCTGGACTGACAGCTGACTGCTGCCCAGGGGAACAAATGCTCTGTATAGATTTGCCTATATCCTCATGCGAGTCTCTCACCAAGACCAGGCTCATCAGGAGGTGGGAGGGAGGGGAGATTGCTGCAGAAAATAAAAAGAGCAGCACAATACTACTAATGATATATCTAAAGATAGCATTGTGTGAAAAAGTGAAAACAGACAGGGTTAACAACCACCACTACTCATTTTCTTTTCCCAGAACATCTTTCCCTGGGAATACGTGAGTCACCTGGAATAAGTGTCAGGTCTATATTGCTGTCACAGGTAGTGCTGGAACACATACAGTAGTAGTTACTACGATATTTAAGTTCTCAACAGCTTACAATGAATAAGAAGCACTCATTTTAAAATTGAACAAAGCAGGCCAAAATTTCCAAAATCAGAGTTTCTTGTGCCACTGCCAGACTAGCTTCAAGCCTTCCTGGTGACATCTCAGTCACTAAGCATCCTCCTGGCTTAGCACTGAAAAAGACCTGCATGCTGCTTATTAAAAATCTCCAGGCTAGACAATTATCCAAGGAACCAGCACATACTTCAGCGAGCCCTATCTTCCACCCACCAGAGGACAGCCATGCAAACACGGGAATGTGCGAGTCACAGACACACAGTGCACATACGATAACAGACAATGTGGTATCTACAGTTCAAAGCAGTAGATGCTCATTTGTGAACCATATATGTCTGAGACCTCCATCCCAGCAGCCTGATTGCTACAGTTTTCATTACTTTTTGTTCATCATCATGAAGCAACAACTTCTAGTGTTTCAGCTCAAGAAACGGTGCAGTTTCCTCTCCACATCAAAGCGCCCTCTAATATTAGCGCTTCACGAAACAGGACATCAACTGCTATCCCAAACTACTAAAAAGCAAACCAAAAACAAAGGCCAAAGCCTCCTCATCATTATACAACTGAAAATATTTTGTTCCCGCATGTCAAACAAGCTTAGTTTTGACACAGAATTCTAAAGTTTCCGCTGACTTGGCAATCAACACCCCTGTGTCAAAAGCTTCTTAATATCCTAAAATTCCACAGCTGAGTAGCGAGAAACGCTTTGATGAGGGATGATGGATTAATTCATCTCACATATCTGTTTAAGGGAATGACAGGAATGAAATAATTTAAAGCTAAAGGTCTTCGCGTATCTTTCTTCTGAAAGACTCTTTGTATCAAATGCTATGAATTCATGTCACTCTGCCACCAGTGAGCGAGGCTTTTGCAATGTGGCAGTGGCAGCAAATAACATATAATAACTTGTGGTGAACTGTCATGAACATTTAATTTGACGCTAAACACATTTCCAGCAAGGAATAGACAGAGGTGTTTGCTAGGTGTTGAAGTACTTTCGTATCACTGAATCGATATCACAAGTGTCCCATGCCTTCCAGCAGGAGGCTGCAGTATTTGCAGCAAATGTATTTCTTTTATCATGGTTTTTGGCACTTTCTAGAGGCCTCATATTCAGCTAATGGCTCTAGCACAAGTTTACAAACCCTGAGGCAGATTGGATACTAGGAGAACATTGCCATTCCTCCCAGGCAGTGATTGGAGGTCTGTCAGACCAGCTAGGGGCAACACAGAAAAATTTCCAGGAACCCACAGAAGTTTTTACTTTTCTGCAGACTTTTAACTGTCTGGCAGGGAATGGAAACTCCTGCTTGCATCAGTCCTAAAGAGGGCTGGCCCATGCTGGTGCCCTGTGAAGAATGCTCTGAGATCCCAAGAAGACCACAGCTTCACATGCAGGCCATGTGCCCTGGCAGCAGCGGTCTTCACTCCATGCAGATGTTTTAATTTGCCACTCTCAAAGCAGATGTGTCAGAACTAGCAAACTTGGGAGGTGACCACACATCTCCCTGAGGGACCAACTGCAGAAGGAATTTGATGAGCAAATTTGTGCTTCTGCTATTGCAGCAGAGAACATGGCAGAGACGCCTCACCTCCACAGTGGCTGTAATTATCACCCTTTAGGTGACCAGGCAGCTACACAGTACTCTCCTCTCCTGCTTATCTTTGCAATGTGATTAGAAATGCACAGATTTTGTCTTAACACAGTAAGCAGGTCACACACTAAGGCTCTACATCAATGCATTTGAGAATTATGTTCATTACATGTCACATAATAAGATAAACAATCCTCTTCTGAAATGTCGGTTTCTATCTGCAATAAAACTGATGTTATATTTATCAAAAGAACAGTTCTTACAGCACTTTGGAAAAAGTGCATTGAACAAGCAAAGTGCTGTATACTTGCATTCACATGTTGCGCTGAGACCCTTGGGTACTAAAAATGCTATAACCATTTTTTCCCAAATATTATCTATTGCATCCCTGAAATGCAGTCAACCTTGTCCAGAGACTTGGGCAGAAACATAGCAAGCATGAGGTATGTCCCACAGAAATTTATATTCTTATTTCTATGTAGAAGTATGATTTTTCATCTAATTAAAAATAATATTTACCATACTTTCACATGTATATCTGCACCTCAAATAATCTGTGCAAAGTCAGAGGGTAAATGGGACTCTGATGGGACTTCCCCAAGTACGGAGGCCATATGACCACTGAGAATACACTGCATTGATCCAGGAAAGCGAGCTCTAGAAACGCATCTTATTTTAGGATCATGATCTGCTTGGATTGTTTGAAGGTGCTATCATCCCTGCACACCAAATACATGAAAAGCAGGAATTTGAGTTGATACTGACGCGGTGCTCAGCACACGTACATTCACAAGACACTCCTCCTCTTCACATTCAGGACTTTTGGAAAGGGATCATCACTGTGAAGGCTAGCAAAGCCCTCATCACTGATGGAACACACATGAAGAATAACATTTACAAGTGATAAACTCTACATACATACATGCATACATATACATACAGTTTTTAACACGTTTGTGTATTTTGGGCTCACTTCTCATGATGTGCTCTCTTTAAATGTCCCTGTTTCAGCCATGATTATCCTGAGCAACAGGAGTTCATTCATGTTTGCGAAGTGCTCTTTGGCTGTCACTACTTACTGCATTGGGTAAAGAGCACAGCTTTTATCTTTTCATTACAGTTGGGCTTCAAAGGTTAAGTCATAGCAGATCAAGGCAAAGTTTTACATGGGAAGTGTATGAAGTGATTTTAGTGTTTCAGTTTTGTGGTGGCTTATCTGAAACGTTTTAAATTGGTTTAAGTTTCTTCAAGCACTTCAAATTAGGCATAAATCTCATGACACTCAGAACCACACCATATACATCATACTGTGAACCCATCTATTTCAACTATCGAAATTCCAACTTGGATAAAACAAGGAAATTATTTAAAATATTCGAATTTTAAAAAGTAATGTTCACACTGACATAACAAGCTGAATAGTCAGTCACAGGAAGCAATCTGTGACAACAGAAGGAAAACCCCAGCCATTTATGTGACTACAGCCAGACATCCTAAACACACATTTGGCTGGCAGTCCTGGAAAATACTAAGTTTAAATGCCAATATTTGCACTTGACACTACACTAAATGCATAGATCCTTTAACGTGACACTTTGCTTGAGTCAGAATTCTACGTCCATAAAGATATTAACGCTAAAACACAGATGTTCCAGCAGTTTAAGAAATGGAAACTGAGTTACTGATGTGTTATTGGCGTTTTATGGAAGTAGCTACATTATGGAAAAGTGCTCAATTAAAGTTTCATTTTGAAAATGCTGTTTTGTGAATAAGATATTGTCCAGATATGCAAATTATTTATTATTTGCTTGTAAACCACTTTGGTTATCATACAAGTGGCTGTTGATGATATTTATGATGAAATAAAGGCTTGTTCTCAGAACAGGAAACAGGAAAAGCTCAAATATGGAAAATATCTTTCATGTTACTTGAAGAAACAGTTTTCTCATGATTTTCACTGCTATTTTGGGGGGGAAACCAAAACCCCCAGTTTATTTCCCTTTTTTTTCCTGTGAAAAGGTTGTGATATTATGTACTCACTTGTTCTAGAAACACCTGGATTCTTTTTTTTCTTAAAACCACATCTCTTTGGTAAAACTTAGTCCATGCTAGGTTGCAAAATTTTTTGTCAGGGAACTCTTGGCCAGCTCTGCTCTTAGAAGCTTCTTGGCCTTTTATTGGTGAAGAATTTGCTGTCTGGGAGCTGTCAGTGGTTTGTAGTGTGCTTTACGGCATAAAGAGTATCTCAGCACATTTCAGCAGTTATTTTCCACCTCAAATTGAGCATTTCAGCAGTGAGAGATTGTTTCAATGTCTCTGATATGGTTTTCCTCATTGCATCCCAAGAGCAGTGGGACAAGAGGAGCTCTGGAATAAATTGATAAGACTATTTACCTGCAGAACTGAAGATGGCTCTTAAGAAGAGCAAATTTCCAATTCCTCTTTAGAAAGAAGGTGAATTCTTTTCTAACACAAGACGGTGCCATGTCCTGTTGAGCTGATTACAGCATCTGACACATTAGTTTATGTAATAGAGAAGACGTCAATGTATTAGATGGTACTGGCAAATACACTTTGAGTACGGAGTCCGATACTCGGCTCCAGCCTCAGACATTAGCTAGCTTTGCAGCCTCCCTCCTGCTCCATGGCACTACGTGCAACACACATGGGATGGTGGGTTTCAGTGGTCTGCTGGCCACCTGTGCTTTGCCCATGGCTACCCCTCATAGAAAAGGCTGTGGCTCTGCACTGCGTCCCTGCAAGAAAAACACATCCTAATGACACGAAAGTGTGAGGTGGGGGGCGACTTGTTAATCTGCCTCTCGATGTGTGTGACTTAACATGTGTGCTAACGCACCTCCATAGCGGAGGTCCAGGGTAAAGCAGTTGCACTGGAGATGGATTACAGCAACTAACAGCATATTGAGGCTAGCTCTAATTTTCCTCATCTACTGATAATGACTGCAGTGAAGACGCAATAGGACAGGCTCCAGCAACTAATCTGTGGAAAAATGTCCTTCTGCCCAGAGCATTTTGACATGTTACGCATGTTCTACTCTCAAATGCAGACAATAATTTTCTCTGTTCTATACCTAATTTTCTTAATCTAATAACTTACTTCACTCCAGTGCTGAATCTGTGTTGTTGCCTTTGCTCCCCTTGCAAGCAATATGAAACTGAAAAAGCAAGATTCTGATTGCTGCCAACTGGTTCTACCTTCTCTCAGAACAATGAAAGCCCTGCGAGAGACTCCATATTTCTGCAAGTGAAAACAAGCTTACTGCGTCAGGGGTGTAGGGTATAGAAGAAAAAATGGCTGTCTGTTATTTTTGTATGAATATTTCCACTATCCCATGACTCTTTGCCAAACTGAGTCTCTTTCTCTCTAAAACCAAACCAAATTAAAGTTTCCTCACTGGATGGCATGATATCTTGGTGGTTTTTATAGCCAGCCACAGGAAAATTAAGTTACGTGCATTTTAGTCAGAAAGTTTTGTTTCAGGTTCAACAAAACTGGGAAGTGATTAATCCTCTTCTAAAATATTCCAGATGAGAGCTGACACACAGAAAAAACCCCACCTCAAATGGTTACTCTCCAGCAAGGCAGTTCATTGTACAACTGGATGAAACCGCAGACGGGTCAGTAAATAAAGCAGCTAGATTTTTCAGCTCCATTAGAACAGTACATTAATGAAAGATAAAGGAAAGATGTTTGAACTTATATGTTTCCTAAAGGTAAGACAGAAGCAGACACTGTTTGCAACACATCATGTTTTACAGAACTTTGTAGCTGATTTAAGAGGTAACTGGCAGACCAATTCCTAGAGGCCAGGGCTGCACACAGTAACCTTGAACATAGGCCATGGATCCAGAGAATCCTCTTGAGCACTATATCGTACAACCTTTTTGAATAACTCCTTCCAGTACATCCCCAGCATTGGAGTCTACATTCAGTGCGAAAAGAACATATGTGTATCTGCCATTTTCTCCAGTTGCAAACAACTAAGCAAACAGCGCAGGCCAACAGCGTAGTAGGAGGGGGTCACGGCTACACAGACTTCTTGGAATGCCTGCCTGTGGCTACCTTGCCACCAGCCTGCATTCCCGAGCTTCCTCTGCCACCCCGGCACTAGGGGGTGTATTTGCAGCTCCCAGGGCTATACTTTTGATCCTCAGAGCTAGCTTGCTGTAGCTACACAATGCTGCATTGTGCCATGCAGACATAACTCACATTTCTTGTAATGCAACCTCAGTCCTAGATGGAGTTGTGACGATTACATTTCATCAACCCTGCTGCTCGCAACAATCTAATTACAAAGAAGAAACTTAACAGGGCTCCAAAATCACAGACTGAAACGCACCCCAGATGTACAGTTTAATACTTCTTCTCAGCCAACTACTGTTGCTTCTGCACTGTGCTTTAGTACACTTTCATGAACGATTCTGTCACTACTGGTCAGTAAGAATGTTCAGTCAGGCCAGTCAGGCAAAGTGGAATTAGAAAGCAGACTGCTCTCTGTATGCTAGAAATATTCTTTGTTTTTCCAAAGGTCTCATATACACCTTCCACAGGGAAGAACAGATCTTTTAGAAAGATCTTATTGAAAGCAATTCTCAACATCTTCATTTTTGTATGTGTGTAGAATATATTCTTTTTATAATCTGAATCTGTTTAAAATGCGTAATTGAAATAAACCTCTCGATTTTTTCCAAAGTAAGGAAGGAACAAAGAAAACACTAATAGTTTGCATTCAAAGCTTTGATATTCAGTTGGCATTCTGCTGTACTTAATGATAGCTCTACAAAGAAACACAGTTACTGTCTTATGTGGGAAAGCATATTTGTGGCTGAGAAAGTGCTGCAAAAGTTGCAAAGAGAGCTTTGATAATTTTATACCACATTTTCACCCCAGTTTTTACAGCCAATTCATTTAGTCAGAAGTCATGTTTTCTGCTTCTTATTTTTCATTTCATATCCTGTGATGTAATGTTTTAGTTCTTGGCTGATTATCATTTTGTGTGATGAAAGGTACCAAGACACAACGAAGGCTGTAATGCTTTGTGAAGTTTTGTTACTTCAGCTCATTCCATGAGAAGGTTCTTGAATCAAAACACAGGTTATATTGAATCGCTTTTATATCCTCAGCTCTATTATAACCCAGTCAGGCCTCCTTCACTATGTAGGTGTTTATCACATGCACACTTTCTAACAAATCCCTTTTCCAGCAACACATCAAAGTTCCCCTGGGATTCAGACTTCTGCAGTTAAGAAACCTCCTGTTTAGCAACTCACAAAAGATGTTGTTCCTCCCCTGAAGAGTCTCTCAAGCTCATCAAGCTGAACTCTCACTTCTTGCACTGCAAACAGATTATTTGCTACCACTGCTGAAGACTGCTTTTTTCTGTACTATCCCTTCTTCATTTACAGCCTCCTTCGTATCTATCCAAAGTGCGGTGCATTGTCTGGCGGAAGTCCAGACACAGCTCGTTCTATTGTGCTTCATTCTGCTTCACTGCAGATGTTTTCCCACGGGAGCTAATGAAAAGGCAAGGGATCCAGATCCTAAGTTTTGGGAAGAAAAATCTCAAGTGATTTGTGGCCAGCAGGTCGAGGGAGGTTCTCCTCTCCCTCTACTCTGCCCTGGTGAGGCCCCATCTGCAGTACTGTGTCCGGTTCTGGGCTCCCCAGTTCAAGAAAGATGAGGAGCTACTGGAGAGAGTCCGGCGGAGGACTACGAGGATGGTGAGGGGACTGGAACATCTCTCCTATGAGGAGAGGCTGAGGCAGCTGGGCATGTTCAGCCTGAAGAAGAGGAGGCTGTGAGGGGATCTTATAAATGCCTATAAATATCTGAAGGGTGGGTGTCAAGAGCACGGGGCCAGACTCTTTTCAGTGGTGCCCAGCGACAGCACGAGGGGCAACGGGCACAAACTGAAGCAGAGGAAGTTCCAGCTGAACACGAGGAAGAACTTCTTCCCTCTGAGGCTGATGGAGCCCTGGCACAGGCCGCCCAGGGAGGTTGTGTAGTCTCCTGCTCTGGACATATTCAAGACCCGCCTGGACAAGGTCCTGTGCAGCTTGCTGTAGGTGACCCTGCTTCGGCAGGGGGTTGGATTGGGTGACCCACAGAGGTCCCTTCCAACCTGTAACATTCTGTGTGATTCTGTGATTTTGCAACTGATTCAAGCCACTGCAATCTCTGGAATTTTTTTCTCTTGATTTCAGTAGGTTTTCCACTAAGCTCTCAATCTGCTTCTAGATAAAGCCAAAGGATTGTGAATTGTATTACTCTCCATTGCTTCTGCATTTGAGGCTCACTGACAGAAAACAGACAGTAAGGCCAAATCCTTCAACCGTAACACGCGTTTCCAGAGGGAGAGTTGAAAGCTGGTCATCAGTTTCTTGATTTTTATTGTATTTCAAACATGATTGTGTTGCTGCTGTGGTTGTTGGCTTTTCTATCACAATGGCCTTTAATTTTAAACATGTTATGGTGATCTAACTTCCCTGTTTCCTGGGATTTCCTCAGAACATGCAGAATGAGAGCTTTTACAACTTAACTCAACAGACACTGTTCTCCACTCTCTAACAAGGGCTTCTTTCCTCCACTGTGATAGCTACTAAACACATATTGAAAAACCAAACAAAACATTTAAAGGGCTCCATTTTTCCGTCTTAGATTATGTCCAGTTATTTTATTCATTTCACAATTATAGTCTTGCCTTTCAGGCTGGGTAAGACTGATTTTTTTTTTTTTTAATATATAAGGAACAAACCAAATCCTTTTTCTTCCTTTATTTTAAAATCTTGCTTTTCCATAGGCCAGACCATCTAAGGGAGAATAAAGCAGGACAAGAATTTATTGCGTGGACTGGGGGGGAGCAGGGACAGGATGACTGGAGCTCTCTCTCTCTCTTCTGCTACATGTAGGGACCTGTTAAAAGTTGTCTGGTTACATTTTTTTGGCTTAACCTCTAACCACATTTCTTGCCCCAGTTTAGCAGAAGAATGATGGAAGAGAAGTCCAGTTGGAAGAGTCCATCAAAACCCTTCTGTTGTGTATGCCTTTTGCCTACACCACTGCGAGGGGTATGACTCCCTGACCAGCAAGAGGAGCTATCAGATCAGCACTGAGCACTGCTGCTACTCAAGTGACTTTGTCTTCTTTGGGATAACAGCACTCAGATCCCCCGTCCCCTCTCTTTACCATCAGGAGCTGTTCTTAAGTTCCAGAGCTATAAAGTACCTATGATCGAACCCTACTGTTTATTTTCTGGACGAGGACTTGCCCAACTTGCTTTCTTTGAGCAAGAAGAAATGAAGAGCCAAATGTGACAATTAGTAATCATCAGGATGCTGTATTTCACTTCTATACACCACCACAATTATTTCCTGGAAAAATTAGTTGGAGAGGGAATCCCTGTATTAGCTCTGCACAACCTCCAAACTAAGGAGCCCGCAAACAGCTGGCGCATCTTCAGGCAATCTGTCATGCACTTCAGCTGCCATTTGTGACAGCTTGTGAGAAAAATACAACCAAGATACCCAAGTCAGCTCCTTAACCTAGTACCTGGTTGCAGGAAAAAGCCCCACATATATGCTTTCAGAAGCAAAGCACACGTTGTCTTGCCTTAACTGTCCACATCTCCTGGAGATTACATCCAGAGGTTGGGATTGTGATACAACGTATTTTAACGCAGAATCAGTGCAGTATGATTTTCAATGTGATTAGCACAGCTCAGCCTTAGTTGGGATATTATGGCTTAGATTATTCCTATTAGTTTCCAACTGATCTTGGAACGCAAGTATTACATCTGATTTTAATGAAACTTTAGACTTCGTTGTTTTCAGTCAGCTAATGAAATAGTTGAACCTTCCCATGACTTGCTGTAATTATAACAAAGGCTGTGCATTATCATGAACAATGCTAGCCTCTTTACAAGATGTAAAATTAATCCTCCAGTGCTTGAGTACTGATATGTTTGGAAATGTAAACTGAGGAGTGAAAAGAAATTAATGCCACCCTGGTGAAATGTGAACCTACCTGGCACAGAAGCTCTCACACAGTACACTCTGGCACAGCCTCTTGCTTACATGTAACTTTATGTTAACAGGAAAAGTCACTTTAAAATCTGTTTTGTTCATGAAAGCCTCAAGCACACACACAATTTAATCACATTTAGAAGATCATTTTAAAGAACTCATGAAAAAACAGAAGTGCGGTATAATAAAAAAAAAAAAAAATCAAGGTGGAAACATCACCAAGGCCAAGGAATTTCTTGGGTTTAACACGTGAAGAAAGTTTGCATTTGCAAGAGCTTTTCCAAAGACTCTGGCGAGACGCTGTACTTTCAAGACAGAAAATAATTTCCATTGGGTGGCTTGTTTGCTGGCTTCTGTAAAACAGCTTGGTGGTCCCAGGACAGCTCTTACTGGACTAATGTTCTTCACACAAAAGCCACGACTGCAACTGGCACTAACTGTAATTGGCATCAACTGTTCCCTGCTTTGGCAACCTCATCCGAGAAACCGGAAATCAAATACAAAATGTGGACTGAATTGCCCTTAACGGCCCCTCCACATCAGGGCATACTGAGGGTAAGGAAATGCTTTGTGGAGACAGGCAGAGAACTGCAATTTCTTCCACTGTCCAGTCTGCAAAGAGATTAAAGGGCTAAGGAGTGACCAGTCAAGAGACAGAGCACTACCAGATCCTCTTTGGAGAAATGGGGCACCTCAGTGGCAAGCACCGGGAAACCTCTCTCGGCCACTGAGCTGCAAGGTGGTCTTGTTCCTATCAATCTTTGTGCCTCCTGGCACACGTACATCTGTTCTAAAACATCATCTCTGACAAATCATCTGCAGCTGGAAAGGGCTGTTTAAATACTAGCAAATTCTAGTACAGGGTTTCTCAAAATTTCAAAAGATTTTTAACTCCTGGGGCAAGGGTGTGGGAAGAACAAGCATCATCCTGTGCAAAGTTATCCTGTTTACAAACCAATACAAATTTGAAAGGGTTCACTCTTTTACCTCTCTTTCCCAGCGTTCTCTTTCTTTGCTTGTGGGCAAAGGTGTACGTGCAGGGTTTTTTCACACTTTTAAAAGCCACCAAGGGTCCACAGGTCAAAGGTTGATAAGCATAAGCACTAACCTATAAAATAAATCTTTACTGACAGAAAGAGCCCCGAGTGAACGAGGCTGAAACGGGCTCGTTCTTGTCAAAGCTTGCAGCTACGCTGATGGCAGCTCCACCAGTGGCTGATATCCACTGCTACCAATGGCTTGCTTTATATAGTGAGTGAACTCTAACCACAGAAAAGCAAGCTAATTTGCCTTAAAGTATTATAAAACCACAGTGACTTTCTCCTTCCCAGTAAGCAGGGATAGGGAGAAACTACACAGGTCCAGCGACACCAAAGAAGCAGTGCAAAATCATTCTGCCAAAAAACCTTGTCCCCGAGGACTGCTGCTGCACATGGGTGTTCCCAGGCTGACCTCCATGTTAGCACGGTTCCATTGCTTCCACATAGGACTGAGGCAATGAAATTTTGACTCTGGATTTTTGAGGGTTTCCAATGAGAACAAAGAGGCCGTACTCCCAGTTCTCTTTCCACCCAGATAAGCAATTATATACTAGTATTTGGTAAGATTTTAACCACAGCCTTATAACTATGTTCTTTCCTCAAAAAAAAATCCCTACAGTTTTCAAAACCAGCACAGTTAAGGACTACTCCTTCAAATGAATTAATGAACATTTGCAGATGGAAAATTCAAATGCTATTACATGCAAAAAGTACAGGCGAGGTTTATGCATCCTTACATCAGAAGTTTGAATATACACCTTTGCTCAGTCTGCTTATGCCTTCATACCCAAGATCATGCAAATACTACTTGTAAATGCAGCGTGAATATCCTTCTGTCTTGCTTGCCCTGTATTTTCAAACAGACACAGACAAACACCCCAGGCACTCAGTCTGAATTACTAATTTCAAATGCAAGCAAACCAGCTGCTGTCAACTATTCACTTGTATGGCCATGTCACCGAGGAACCCGAAGTATGGGGTCACTGTTGTGCTAGGCTTTGCACAGGTACGGAAGAAAACAGTAACCTGCTTCAAAGAATTTCCAGGATGTAGCTATACACTTCTTAAACTTCAGAAGCTCCCAGGCTCACAAGAAACAGAAACAATTACTGATAACCCAACAGTGGTTACCAGTATTTAAGGCAGACTCGTTAGACTTCCATAAATGTAAACTTGTGGCTGTTTTCTAAGGTCAGTTAACCAACTCCTATTTAAATCAGTATCACCAGCACAAGTCTATATGCCAAGCTGGATACCCTTTCACTGATGCAGTCCCTTCCCTGCTATGTTGTTCCATTTGGAAACATTAGATCGCATCCCTCTAGTATTAAAATCTTATTAACAAAAGTATGGAAATTGCAAGTGTTTGGAGGTGAAACAGACAGTTATGAAGTAATCCTCTATAAGGAGAAGAGGACTATATACAGAAGGACACCTGTAAATATTTTTGAACTATCAGCACTTAGGATTACCCTCATCACCATCAAGTCTGTATTTCCCCTTCCCCGGAATTGAGGACATTACGTTCCTGTAAATCAGTTATAGGATTCCAGTCATTTGCATTGTATGAAGAAAGGCTTCCAGTTGCATAACTGGTACTGCTATGGGATGCAGGCAGTAAACTGGTCTCTTTCTACTTCTCAAGAGCCTGACAAGTGCTTGTTCAAAGAAATTCTTGTTCTTGACTGATCAGTCCTACTCCTTGGTAAGGAACAACAGAATGGGTGAGGTTGGAAGGCACCTCTGGATATCACCTAGTCCAACACTGCTTCTCAAAGCAAGGCCAGCAGAGCAGCTTGCCTAGGAACTTTTCCCGAGATGGCAATACCATCTCTTCCTCTATGGCTAGTACAAAAGCCACCAGGATTCCAGAACAAAGAGAGACTTTGGGAGTCTTTCCTTAACCTAAGCTCTCTTTATGAATCTGTAAGGTGGAGAAGTGAGTGACTATGCTTTTCCATTCAGTCTGCTTTAGACAAATACTTTGATGCCCACCACAAACATAGCGAGCACGACTAATAACATGAATGGTGTCAAAGCTGTTAGCAGGAAATCAATAAACCTCCTTATGCTTAAGACCATGACAGAGACAGGAGTCAAGCGGATAAAGCTGAGCACTCAGAAGCCTGTTGATTAGTGTTCTGTTCCCCGTTCATATCAAGTTACTTCAAAAAATGTGCTTACTGTAGAGTGTTTTGAGATCCGATGGATACAACAGCCCTCAGTGCCATTCAGACACACACTAATTCACAGCAGGTCATGAAGTGCTGTTAAAAATACTTTGCACCCCTGAAAATTCGATGCATGTGCTAATTTTTTAAACTGTGCTTATTATCAGATTATACAAAATTACATGCGGAGAAAATTACACTTCATTAGTTAATTCAGCATAAGTGATGCAAAACTGCTCAGAAAGAGAATTCCTAAACACAGCTACAGTTGTTGTAGTCCGAAAAGCCAATCCAGCCCATCTCAAACAAGTATTAAAATAAACCTAGAAAAGTTCTGTTTTCATGAGTGTTCATGATTTTTATATCCAATTTATTAAATTGTATCTTATTACACTGTTTCACCAAAGACTCAGTATAGTGTCAAAGTACCAAAATGTAATGAATCTTTAGATAATCATAACTGACAGGTGACACCCTCATGTGGCATCTGCTGATTAGAACTGACTTCTACCTGAATAGATGATCTACTTTAAAAGAAATGTTGTAGTCAAAAATACAGTACCATCAACTCTAAACACACAAGTTACCATTAACAAGATAAGCAGTTTAGGAAATTAACCTAACAATGAGTGGAGACATTCATAATGATTTATGCTAACTTTTCGTCAAACAATACTGGCTTTCTAAAAACAATTTGTAAGGAACCTCTATTCCTCACATTTTCATAAATCTACAGATGGATGACTCTACACAGCTAAGCTGCCTGCTAAGCAAGCAGTTGTGGTAAGGATCTGTCTAGGTCCCTTAAAGTAGGTAAGCTAGAGACTGGCTAGCTAGAGACTTTTTTCCCCTAGATTTTAGGCATTTCCTTGAGTACTATGAAAGCACAGCAGCTACTCTTTAAAGAAAGATTGAGAGGCCCTATGCTTGTAAGTGGATCCTCAAGAGACAGAGAGGTTTGACTTTTTTTGAGGTCAAAAAAAATGAAGAAGCTGATTTTAGAACTAAAGTAAGCAGCCTACAAAAATACATGGTGATAGGTACTGAACAGTAACATGATCGCATGTCACGAGCTGCAGAGTGCTTCCCTGTGAATTTCTCCTGTTTTCTTGTGAAATGGGGAGAGATGGAAAGCTACTTCCAATTTTTGTCTAACCTACCAGTTGCTCTGAACATGCTTATGCACAGCCTCAAAGTGGGGCTTACTAAAATTGTGAAAATTATTTGAACTTTGCCTCCTGAGAAATGTAGCTGAGTGACAAGCAGGCAGTTTTCCAGAGACCCCTCTTTAAGAAGCCCTCTTGAGACTCTTCTTTAAGACCCCTCTTGAGAACAGTCACGTTAAAAAAATAAAATTGTAAAAGGTCCCTCAATGTCATTTCTTCTCACAAGTACATCTAAATTGTGACACCCGTTTCACCTTCATGCTGAGAGAGAACAGGAGGCCGTAATACGGCCTTCCACTTCCCTGGCAGTGTTCCAGGCCAGGTTGGATGCGACTGAGCAACTGGTCTGGTGTTCTTGCCCATGGCAGTGGGGTTGGAACCAGCTGACCTTTAAGGTCCCTTCCAGCCCAACCCATTCCATGATTCTAATATCATAGGTCTGGCAACAAAGCAGAGGATGAAATCTTTACCTATACTATGCGTAACCTTTAAATATAAATAAATAGGCCAGTCATGAAACAAAAGTGCATGAGACAAGTTTCCAGGGTTCTCTGATTGATTAGGAATTCATCTAAACTGAAATCAAAACAGATAATCCTTTTTTTCAGTAGTTTATACAGATTTATTTACATAGCACTAGCCTTCACTATACCATCCACTGTGTATACTAGCAATGATACAGCACATCTTCCTATGATCAATAGTTGGAAAATATAAGAAAATTAATGAGGAATAATTTATAAAATAAATCAAAGTATGAAAAAGCATCTGAGAGCCTACTTGATCATTTGCTTTATAAGAAGATCAAATTTTTTTTCCCCCCTGAGCTGGGAGAATTTGCAAATGCTAAATGATGGGTAGCCTGGTTGGATAATCACAGAAGTATCTTTGTAGTAGCTATTTGTACTAGCATATACTTGAAAAAGCTCAAGCTACTCATCAGTTTTAGCCAAGAAATACTAGTGCTTGGCTGTGCTCTCAACAGATAACTTCACCAGGTTGAGTTGGTTGAGAAGCGCATTATACCATCTCCAGGGTTCATTGTTTAAGTTCCTCATGCTAGAGAGTGTTTTAGTATCCACATTTAATAAATGCTAATTGTGGCTGGCAAAGAGGGGACATGGATCATAAAGTTCATTTGGGACGTGGATACAACAGGTCAGGATATGCTGGCTTAAGGATCTTGCTTAGCTAAGTGTTTAAAGCAGTGTGCCCAGACACAGGTTAGGTTCATTTATTTAAAAGTTTGAATGAAAAATTTCAGGTGACAGAGCTCTGATCCTTAAATGAAGTTTATATTGGCACAGTGCGTACCCCTTCTTCAAGGATGTGGTCTTGCAGCATATTTTCTAAGGACTGCAACACTGAAAGAAACACAGCAGGAATGCAATGACTGGACTGGAAGGAAGCAGAGGGAGCTAACTACCAGTCAAGACTTTGCAGATGAAGAATTTTCTCTTCTCTTACAGGAGAGAATATAAAATATGAGTGACATGAATCTACTGCGACGATTTTAAAATTGAGGCAGTCTCTAAGGAAGAATGAAAGCTCTTTCAAAAGAGCAGAGGAAGCTTTCAACAAAGGGAAAATGACAGAAAAGAGGCTGTTTTGATTGGGCTCTGGGGATTTAACATATCTATTGTAAAAATCTGATCTGCTATTACTATCCTCTGAGCAAGAGAGTTTATTGTACTTTAATAATGACACAAATAGCGTGTTTGAATATTGTGTGTTTCTATAATTGTTTGCTGACAACGTATTATTGAATTCTGTAGCTGCAAAGGCTTGCTCTGGATTACTGCTTATGAAAACGGTACAGTGTGTGAAGCAAAAGATGGAATGGCAACATTGCAACCACAAGGACATCACATGTCGAAGACCAAATCCTACAGATGCTCACTACCGTGAGGATGTTCCTCACCATAATAAGTACGATGCCCAATAACAAGCAGTCACAGGATTAAGTTATGCATAGTCAATAGAACGAGCAGTGATGAAGGGCAATAAAAACTAGTACAAGAAAAGCACTGAAAAATGACATATCATTCATAAAGTCTCACTCTTGAAAAAATTTGAAAGGTAATTTTTCTGAGCTTCAAAGGGAGAGAAAAAAAACCTGTGGCAGCCACAGAACCATACAGAAACACCAATTGTTTCTGAATAAGAAGTGAACTAGGCAGAAAAACATTATCCCAGCAGTATAAGGGAAGGGGAACAAATTGTATAATATTGTGCCAGATCTTCCCAAAGCAAGGCAAAGTAAACAAGCCAAATAGCTCTCACTAGAAGATCTCATTAGAGCTTTTCATTAAGTATCCTTTGTAGAAACATAATAGTTCAGGCCTAATAGAACAGCAGATATGACGCTAAAAGCGGAGAGATGGTTTTCACTCAAGCAGTATACATTTGAGGGGAAAAAAAGAAAGAGAAATGGGCTTTGCACTTTGCCAGAACCTTAAAAATGCCAGGTACTAGTGGTCTAAGATGAAGGAATAAATTCCGAATCAGGAAATATCTTGAATAGCCTACCTGATAGAAATTTTCTGTTAACTACTCCTTTTTGCTTACAGCAAGTAGACTCCAGTTGATGTGTTTTGGGAGATTTCAGTTACAGCACACTGAAAGCCTCAAACAGTGGGTTGCAGGTCCCTCCATTAACAACCATCTTTTATTGTGTACTATCAGGAGGGTGCTCCCAAAAGGACAAAACAAAGGCTGATTTTTAAAATTTAATCCCTTCCTTTTAACTATACTGCTTTCTGACATTATATTTTCTGTCTCCTTTCCGACAGCACCTTTAAAATATTTGTAGACTCGTATGCCCAACACAATTGTTGCTTAGAAAGTTTATTACATAGTTAACTTTCAATATGGTTCTAGTAGTCAGTTGAAATTTAATTATAGTAACTATCCAAATAAATCTGACTCTGTAGATTAAATAACAGCTACTCTTCAGTAAATAACATTTGAATATTCTCTCCCTTTCTCTGTCATACACAGACACTACTCGGAATACTAACAACATTGCAAAACGTGCCTTTTTCCTAGCTGTTTGGTCTTGTTAGATATTATTCTATCAGTCATTTGTTTTATTAGAACCCTAGGATCATTCAGGTTAGAAAGGACCTCGGGAGGTCTCTAGTCCAACCTCCTGCTCAAAGCAGGCCCAGATATGATGAAATTAGATTTAGCTGGGATAGATACACAATCATTCCCTTTTTAAATCATGAAGCTTGGAGACTTGGTACGGGGATGGGGACAGGGTGATTAATGGCTGATTGTAGTAAGCATTGTGCCTTTAAGCAGAGTGGGTGTTCTAATTCTGACCACCACAGACTAAGGAAACTGGTGTTACAGAACAATCATTTGGGGTTAACGTATGATATCTGCAACATCTGAAACCTGTTATTTTTCCTAGCTGAGGTTTATCCTGAAGCTTCATAAACTTTCCATTTTAAATTACAGAGCTTCGTTTTTTAACTATAATAAACTTTTATCCTAAAATGGTGTGTGCCTTTTAATCATTCCAAAGTATTTACTTTAATTAGGCTTTAAAAACCCTGCAGAAGACAGCACTGTTCTTAATTTTGGCTGTGAGAGTTTGTTCTGCACTCAGCTAGCAGCAGTTCCTGATACCCCTGCTGAACTTCAGCCAAATAGAGCATTTGAGGCAAAGCAAGATGGCGTGAATTCAAAAAAGATGACTTGTTTTTGTGAAAACATTGGTCCAGTTTCATGGCATTATCCATAATCCACTGGTTTTGTAGGAGATAAGAGTTTTCATCTTTCTTTCTCTACAGACATGCAGCATGTGGCATTCTTGGAGCGTCAGTATTCTCTTGGTTTTCCCATGCATCATCAAAGATTCGAAGTTCCAAAGTCCTGAGCATCTCCAACTCAGTAAAAACTCTTGGGAGCTGCAAACACTTACCCCTTCGCAAATCAGGTTCTAATGATATGTCCAACCGGGGGGGGGGGGGGGGGGGGGGGGAAGACATTGAGAAAAGAAGAAAATAATAGATTCTTATCTCAGGTTGTTGGAACTTCTCACCTGAGACTAGAATAGCAGCAAAACCAGACAACTAAGATTCTAACTCCGGTTATTAGTTAAAGTAACAGATAATTGAGGAACACGGAGTTCATAGCAAGCACTATCCCAAGTTCAAGCCCAAGATGTCCTTTTTTCTCCAGTATTTTAAATCAAGGCAGTTCACTTGGCTTTGCCAGTCTGAATTAACAGACACTATGGCAAATTTTACCAGAGTGTAAGACTTTCCTATCTGAGCAATCCAAATAGTTCTAGCTCTTTTCTGGTGTGGGGGCATGCAAACAAGACCTGAGAAGGAAGAAAGACTATGGGTTGAGCTAATTTCTGCATCACTTCCTTACTGCACCTGAGGTTTTCCCATACTGGACTAACTGGTGGCCACAGCCAGAGGTATTGAGATTGGCATGAAGAGGTGTGGGATAAGTGTTCTCTTGTTTATTCTGAAGAGACATTCTAGCAAAGAAAACTTTTACTGCTTTCTATTTAGGACACCTTTCAGTGGGCCTGGGTCACTGGAAAGCATTAACTCCTGCACAGCCAGTTTGTAAGGACTTCCTATTACTCCAGCTGTACAAGCAGGAAGAGTCTCTCCATCTACAGACATCCTCTGACATGAAAAAAAAGAGAAAGCTGTTTCCTCCAGTTCTTTCTGGGAATATCGTAGAAAAGGATTCCAACACAGTGAGGCTCCTAACCCTTCTTCCACTCAGTGCATCTGAAACTGCACAGGCTTTGAAAACAGATTTCTTGTAAACTGGATTGGGAAACAGGCTTATCAGTGCTCACACACATGGAAGAGTGAGTGGTTGCCTTGGCTGGGTTATAGTCCTTGGCCCTCAACGAGAAAATGGGAACCAAAATACTTTAATTTAAGGATCAACTTCATATAAAGGTCACAGAGTAACTGCATTTCCCTGAATGCTAGAACTCGAAAAATAAATATGCTTGTAATATAGATTCCTGGGTTTTCAACTGTGCTATATTCAATTGTATGTAGGTTTCGTGCATTAGCATTAGGCTCTTTTTCAGTTAGTCTTTGTTCCTGTTTGTGCTCTTAGCTGTCAGGTCTGCACAGGAATAATGAGGCTAATAAACCTCACAGATGTATACTCGCCTAGTGACATTTAAAAATTCTGGAAAGTGAATCATATTATTTATTAATCTGGCCTCTAGTCCTAATTTAGTCTCAGAACAATAGACTCTGGTTTCCTACCTAAAAAGAGCTAATGTAGCCCTTAGATGATATGACTTAAAGTAGACTTGGAATTAAAGGGTAAGAAACATCCAAGTAAATCACACATTCTGAAAATGCCAAACTGACTTTTTTTTTAATTTTGCTGAGCTGGTGACATTGGGGCTGAACGTGCTCTCACTTCTACTAGTGCAAATCGCTAGTTTGCACTAGCATAAGCAATATAAGGACACACTGAATTTTAAACACATCACTCTCCTTTACACATCAGCATGGAACTACTGAAATACGTAACACTTGCTATGTACTTAAGTATCTTGCTATCGTGAGACTCAAAATCAAGCTGCGTGCCACTAAGGTCATTGTAGACTTTTAAACAGATTCAAACTGGTAAGTTGCAAAGTCAAGCCATGGGTTCTGATTACTTTTTATATTATGTGAATACATGTTTCTCTGGCAGTGTGCAAAGACCTGAAACTAAATGTCTTTCCGATAATACTATTTGTAATGCTTCCTTTACAAACTGGTGCAGCACATCACTTTTGTTGACATTTGAAGGACAGAGTAGGAAGACTTTTTTGCTAATGAACAGTACCTTCTAACCAAGTTAATTCATGTCAACCATGCAAAGCTTGAGACAACTGTTGAAAGTATACTGCCATCATGGAATTTTTTGTGGTCTTTTTTTTTTTTTTTACTCAAAATTTAGGGCAGCCCTGAGTTACTCAACAGAAGGAAAACAAAGAGGAGATGCTGACAACAGAGTGGAGAGAAGCTGAGAGGAGAGTACTTTGGTTTCATTCTATGCCTCTGAACATTTTCAACAGAAGTCTCTCAACTGCAGAAATTAATTTCTTTCTACATTTTATTATGTAAATAATCTTGGATCAACCTTCAAAACACTCTTTCAGTTCTTTCTTTTCTACTAGTCCTGGAGGAGGCAACTGAAAACAGAATCGCTTACTCACTGCAAAAAGAATTCACAGATTTTCACATAAAAAAGTGACGGTTTAGTGGCATGACAATATCTTTCACTTTCTTCTTGTAAACATTTGTAAGGGTAAAACTGTGTTCACAAGAACACTCATAGGAAGGAGCAGGACTGGAAATGCTCAAGTCACGGAAGAGCCATGGGTTCAGCAGGTACACAGTCAGGATGAGGGAACCTTGCCACATGACTTAAGTGATGAGGTACAGTATGAAAATCAACTACTTTTAGCAGCGGTCATCACAAAGAATTCACAAGTGATTCACAGGCTGAAACAACTGAAAAAAAATCAATCATCAGAGAAGTTCAAGTAATTAAAATAGTAAAGTCTGCTCTTGGAAATTTCATGGCTGAAGTTTCATTGACTACTGCTTTGTTTGTTCCAACTGAAGCTGGAAAATTAAAGTGGTGAAATGCGATTGGCAGAATCCTTTGGCTAGATCCTTAAAACTTTCATAGCCCCAGTGACTTCAGGGAACCCATAGGCTCATCTTGGGTTCCATAGAACCATACCATTTCAGACCAGCTAATCACCTGGTCTTCTGCAGTGGTTGATTCGCTGCCAATTTTTGTTGTGCTTTTATGAATAATATATAAGCACCTTGAGTTGCAAGTAGGCACTATTTGTTACACTGAAATAAATAGAAATAATAAGAGCAATTCAGCACTTGTTCTTTTACTACCAAGTACTATATAATTATAAGCCATTGGGAAATTCTGAGAGAAGCAATTTGGAACAAGTGTTGCTTATACTAATGTTTAATATTTAGACTTCTGGGTCAACAGAGTTACAAGAATCATTTATAGTGGCCTAATTGAAGCCTATGAAAAATATATTTATACTCAGTGTGCTCCCCTTTTTCATCTAATGGGCTTACTGATCTATAGATTCACTATTTGATCAGTGCATCTGGCCCCACAGGCTTCATGGTTTGCAAACCACAACCTACTAATAAGCACCCTGCTGCCTGTTTGTTAAACAGATCAGTGCTGGCAGGCACCCAAAACTCCAGCCTTTGAAACTTGGAGTTTTTTAACTTGCCCGGCCTATTGCGTGGCAAGAAAGACAATAAACTATGAACCTCATAAATGCTGAGCAATTAAACATAAGTTAGTAATACAGTTGCGGTAATGGAGACTACTTACTTCAATCCAATACATGTCTCATTTCTTCTTTGTGTCATCTCTGCTAAAAGCCAACCAGCCAACCATAAGCAGTTTGCATACGCACTAACGGTTGAGATTTCCTTGCAAACAAGATGGTGGCTGCCTACTAAGAGAAATCCACCATCCAAATAGCAATATGATTCTTCTTTCATGTTCAGCAACAAAAGTATCCACTCAAGCTCACAGCCCCTGTGTTTTAGCATGCTGAGACAATTTCTATCGTAGATGGAAGCTCGGCTCTGCTATCTGAACACCTCCCCTTGATTCTCTAGAGAAAAAATGATTTACTTGTGGAACCACATTTTCAGAAGCAGCAGCTTTCCTTTAAAACTGAGGAGCATAAAATCAGCTTGGTTAATGACCCATTCCAAGCTTGTATTTTGAGAATCTGTGTTCTGCCTACGTGTGTATTACATTCCTAGATTCTCTAAACTAGGTGGCTCCAGCAGCATATGGAATACAGTAGGACTTCAATAGTTAGGTCCCATGGCCTGGGGAAGAACTTAAAGAAGGCTAGGTACCTGTGAGACTAAGGGGTCATGAAAAGCCATCAGAGTTTAGAAAAACAAATACCATTTCTCTGAGCACATCTAAAAATCTGAATGATCAGAAGAGGTTGTTTTAGAGGAAGAAAACCTGATATAAAAGGGAGAGGACATGAGTGGCACAACTGTTGATTTGCAGAACATCATACATCCATCTACCACATAGGGCCATTTCAGTCATATTCACAGCACCTGGATATACCTGATGCCTGTTTGAGAACAGACCAGACACAAACCTAACAAACTCCGGCAAAAAAAAAAAAAATCGGCTTCACAACTAGGCACTGCCCTAGCACACAAGAGTGAATCATTTCATGAGTCAGCTCTGCCTTGGACAGGCCGTCATATAGCCTAGTGAAGAACTAACACAAAAAAGTATCCACAGATGCTTCAGGGACTGCAAGGCTGCTTAGGGAAAGGCACTCATAGAAAAGGTTAATTCGTCCTTGCTACTTCCCAACTCAGCAATAAATGTGACCCATAACAATAATTCAGCACAGGTATTTTGGAGGAACTGCTATAGGACAGAGAAAGGTAGGAAAAGTTTCCTGAACTGGTGTCCTCCTAAATACACTTTGTACTTGATAAAAAAGAAAATGGAAGAACAGAATACACAGGACAGACAGAAGTCTCCCATACTTAACAGCTCCATTTTGAAGTGCTGAAGTGATTAGCTCTCACCTGAATGATGGCTCACATTTTTCCATATATCTAAGAACCATGCTTGGTGCTCAAGAAACATCTTTGGAAGGAGAAGGGAGATAAGCTATGTGCTAGTCTTACTATTTTAAACACAACCATATTCATAACCAGTTGAAAATTCTGCTTTCTTCAGACAGGGCCAACATGACAAGCTCTTTGCTCTTCATCCAGTCCAAAGTCTTCCTTTGGTGCTAAACAACTACATTTGTAAAGTACAAAGACAATCTAAATTCTTATTCATAGCCACAGGAACTAGTAGGTTGATTCTTCTAACTACATTATTAATTATATTCATCATCCAGTTACAGGGTATGGCTAAGGAAGACACTGCTATCACAAAAGACCTTTATTTAATAGATTTGTTCCCTGCCACGAGTTTCTAGGTCTTTGTATACAACATACACGCCTAGGATGAGTGACCATTTTGTTTCAGTAATGTCACTCTATGGGGAAGTTAAGGGCTACAAGCATTAGGTCACTGGTATTTTCTGCTGGCTTAAACTGAAAATCCTATTAGCTGAAAAGTTAAAATGAGTTGATCATTTATACACCTCCAAAGTACATATCATCTGGGGACCTCCTGCACTGGAATCAAAAGGATGATCCTGTCTGTGTGTGTTGGCAGAAGAGCAGCTTATCATGTAAGTTTACAGCTCCAAAGAGATGATTCATTTCATCTTTTTGTTTCAAACGCTAACCCAGAGAGGCCCCTGCAGGGATGGGGAGGGTGGTGCAGATCCAGGATCACTCCATTTCAGTGTCCCAGTTAGCAAGGCCAACAGTGCCATTTGTAGAGGAGGCTTTAGAGCAGATGCATTATCCGCTAAAAAACGGACAGAAGCGATCCAACAAGTAGCTAACAACCAGTTTTAGTTAGTACTAGTCTTGACTAGATCCAAACCTGTAACATACAGTGCAAAGTCATGCTACTCAATATCGATCCCCAGAGACGTTGTACCCTCCCTGCAGTCTCTGAGGTTGGAGAACACTAACTTACGTTTTCTTCATAGTACTAATGTCCTTAATTTTATAGAAAACAAAATTATATGTACAGCCTTCATATCTTACATGATGTTATCCATAATGTTGATTACTTCGATTTTACTATGACAGCAGTCCAGCCACAAGAGAAAAACAAGTAATCCATTTCCTTATTTGAAAGCCAGAACCACATAGTGTTTATTAATAAAGAGCATAGTTTACATAGATTTTTACTGTTATTGACCATAAAATGGTGTATACTATAAGCAAGGGTGAAATTTGTAACTAATTAGCCTGTGAAGATCATATTTAATGGAGTATATAAATTTAGGTTCTTTACAAACCTTTAGGGTCTTATTCATTAAGTGTACACATATGCAGTCTTTATGCTGAAACAGGATTTTGACACATAATTCAAGGTTAAATAACCCACCTTCAGATTCACAAAATAGAATAGCTTACATGTTCCAGTCTTTTAGCCTTTAAGAAAGCAATCAAGCGAAATACGATGCACCTTCCTCAGCCAAAGAAATCTAAATAAATCCAGGAAAAAAAGCTGTAATTACCCAGACACGTAAAAAATGCAGTCAGCAGGAGAACAATAGTGTTTGCAATGTACATTTTAATCTCCTTGTGTCTTGATTCAGAATACAGTCAGCTAACTCTTACAAGAAAAGCTTCTACACTTGCTTTTCCTGGATCACCTATTGCCACTGTACAGGCTGTCTTGCTAGACTGATGACCTAAGGATTTAGACTTCCTTTTGCAGTTCTCTCAGCAAAACACTTCAGCATATAAGTAAGCATCACTAATATCAGCAGGATTTGTGCACATTTGCAAGTGCTTTGTTAAAGTAAAATCCTGTGGTAAAATGAGTAAAATCTCATGGGGCCAATCCAATGGGAATGCAATTTAACTCATCACATGGAGCATTATTAGTCATGGGCAGCTAGATGAGGAATGGCTAACCCAGTAACACTGGACTCTGTCCAGTCCTTGTTCAGTCAAAACTTCTAGCAAATTTGCTTAAGCCTAACTTAACTACATGAATATTTGTCTGTTTTAGTCCTAATCTTGCATCTGTCTCAATCCCTGACCCAAAGCCAAACTGATGTCCTTGAGAGCCTTCCTACCACCTGAGATCCTCAGGACCAGTGTGTCACCACCTGCATTAATATCTAGTTTGCATTAGCTGTGGCTATGACTTCAGTAGCATTTCAGTAACAGAATGTGCAGAATTTTGGTCCTTCTCCATTTTGTTTCCATTTTTGTTTCAAAAGACCTGTAATTAGATGGCTGCAGGTGTCAAAACCTTAACTAACATGCAGTAACCACTACTCTGAGGAATGCGTTACTATCGGAAGACAACAAAACAAATGTTCTTATGTCCTTGCAGAGACACCGAAATGCTCTTGTAATTCTAGATTATGGACTTGCTTTGTCTTAATGTCAGAATACAAACTAGATTCTGGTTTTAACAAACTTAACAACTGTATTTGTGTTACCTTTTGGAGTCTGTCCCATTTAGATAGAAAACCTTACATTAAATGTGTTCCCCACTTGTTGTTTAGGTTGATGCTGCCCTCTTCTGAATATACTGGATTATGACAGTCACTTCCCAGGAATTTCAGGACACTGAGAAAGCAGGCAATTAGTTATACAGCAATCGCCAAATAAGAAAAAAGAATCTTTACTTTTTAATCTTGTATAGCTCCTCAAATTTCATTCGCTTTTATTAGAACAGACTTGGGTGAGACACTATATTTCAAGGCCTTCAATGACAAGTCTTACTCTACTTCTGTCATCTCATATTCTGTCATGACAACAGCTTTCTACCCTCAATTTTGCAATGCAAGCATTCATTACCCACTTGATACGCTTCCAGAAAAGCCTCCTCATGCTTTATCCCACATTGCCTTTCATGTATAACAGGAGGTAACTGGAAAATTATTTCACTGTGCTTTTCCACATCACTCCATATACTCTGCTGTAATCCCTATAAGAGATCTGTGTTCAGCAGTGTCTTTATTGAGCCTTCCTTCTACACTGACTATAAATCTTTTGGGGCAGGGACTATCCTTTTTTTCTGATTGTGGTCAGCACTTAATACAGTATAATCTTTGCTAGAGCTCCTTGCTGCTACCACAATGCAATTGTTAAGCTTGTCTCAAAGAAATGAAACCAGTCATTGATTAGTAATACTTTTTCACAATTAAATCACTATGAGCATATTAGCGAATCTTGAGCTGTAGATGATGAGCCTGCACGAGTGAGCTGACAGATTCCTCATGCAACTGTTTTACATCCATCTCCACTGGAGTTTGCAATCTGGTCCTAAATACGTTTGAATATTTGGTAAGTGCAAATTACTAATTAATAAGGGAGGTGAGTGCAGAAGAAAAGGAAGAGAGGACTATAACATACCCCTATTAAAAAAAAAAGAAGAAATTGGAAATGGACTCTTGTCTTGTTAATTGAGGGACCTACAGCGGAAGAGTTGAATCTAGGTTCTGGTTGTAATGTCAACCTTTGAAACATCTAGAACTTGAGTTTCTCATTCACTCAGTGCAAGAAATCAAACTGCAGCAGCCTAGTACAGATCTGAGTCACAATTTGAGTGTGCCTTAGAACAGTGGAGGCTTCCTCGCTGTTTACAAGCTTGACTGTTCCTTACTTAGGGGTCCTGCTGACCACTCTAAGCAGATCATTACAGTTTTAGAAGTAATTTTTAATGTCCGTATCATTCTTCACTAAGATAGCACTATGAAGGTATTATTTCTTGATGCATTTCACTTTCAGACAAGAACAGTACAAAAAATTAGTTTCAGTTCTCATAGGGCTGTACAAACTTTTCTTCTGGTTTTGGTTCACACATCTGTGTTCACACCCTACAAGGTTTGCTTTGCGTTTCACATTCAAACTGATAATACGCCAAAACCACCAAGTTTGTTATGCCCTGGGCCATATTAGCATGGGAGCTATTCATAAAGCACACAAAGGTTTTCATTTTGGTGGGCTCAGCCTCACCAATACCAGACAATCCAATGCTTAATGCTTACTGATCTCTTTGGAGCAAACAGTTTCTTCACAGTGAGCACTGAAGGAGCAGACCTCTACACTGCCAGCATTAGACAACTGTATTTTTAGGGCAGTAAACACACAGCTCAGTGCAGTTCACATGAGCAAATGCCTGCCCAGACCACTCAGAACTTGTACCTGTGGCAACACCAGGTATTTCTGGTAATTAAAGTAAAATGATAGTGTAAAGGTATGAAACCCACTGTTTAAATAAACTACTAATCATGATCATCTGGAAATCAGCTATTGTGCTGACAAGATGCTAATGCCTTTTAGCACACAGCCCAGATTATCTCTGAAGTTGTGCATCATCTGCAGTGGTGAACTTTGAACTTATTTGTAACAAAGAGTTTAGATCAATATGGAGGTGCAAACCCTACCACAGCCCCCAAAGTGCACTCCTGTGTGTGCATCTGAAGTGGATCTTGAAGAGCTGGGGCAAGCAAATGCTCCCAATATGGTTTCTCTGTAAAGGAACGTAACAGCAGAGCAAGCAGGGCAGTTTAGAGGCACATCTGGTGCTGAATTCCCTGGCACCTTCTAGCACTGTCATGCAAAACTGAAGTGGATGCAAGGAGTCAGCTGAAGAAACAGACAATTATGCAAGAAACCTAAATTAACCCAGAACTTACCCTTCCTGTTAAAAAGGAAATTGCTATGGTGGCTAGACCCTAACACTACAGGGAACAGGAAACATTCCTCAGGATGTTAATTTTATTTCTCCCCACAATCTAGGCAACTAAAGCCAACATATTCAAGTTTGAAATTTAGCAACTAGGCACCTGTTTAAGTATTCAAAGAAATGAGGCCGTATTTTGAGAGTCACTGTCATACCAATTCACACCAAAGCCAGTTGAAGTCTTCAGAAAAGCTCAGCACTTCTGGCAACAAGGTTATAAAGACACGAAAGATTAACTTTTCATTCTTTCAAACGTGTTTTGAGTACTGTAAATACCTCCCTGTGTTTAAAAAAATATTGGGATTCTTTTTAAGCTAAAATCTTTTTAAGAAATATTTTGAAGGACCTCCTTATATCATAAAGAAGGGAAAAAATGAGCCCACAGAGAAGAAAAGCAAACCTACCTGAAACCTGAATATGAGATGAGACACAGGTGGGAAAAGTTGACCCGCTGCTAAGAAACAGAACCTTGGGCCTGGGAGAGCTGAAATTCTGAGTAGGCCATCAACTTCTGCTCCTCTGGGCACCAGCACTTCAGCAAATCATTTGGTTTCTCTCAGTTTTCTACCTATGAGCGAGCTAATCTTTTCTTCCAGGATCTAATGTGAATTAACAGTGCAAGTACAGTTCAAGAAAGATATAAAGCACCAGGGAGTACTACAGTGCCTACACCAAAAATTAAAAGATCATGAACCAGGCCACCCAGATCAAGAGATTCACAAAAATAATAAACGTGTGTTTCCTTTTATCAGTCTTCCTGTTTTGCACCTTCTATGTGCATTTTCAAAATTAATTCAGTTTACTTGGAGAACTAGACTCTTGAGGAAAAATGAGATTCTCATGCAAGTCTACGGGTAAAGATGAAAAAGAAAAATAATCTTGTTAAAAAAACATCATCATGTTGAATGTTTTAATGTCTCGTTTGCCCACATCACACAATTAGTTCTCAAGCAAGGTAGTCAAATAGGCCAGCACATTCTGCTGTTCTGCACTATTTTAAAAATGAAACATTACTTCTAATTTTATTTTCTATTTTTCCTAATTAAATATTATTTTAAGATGAGGCAGTATCTGCTTCCTTCAGGATATAAATTCATCATGATATATGTAGTGCTAATTGATATAACATTTGAAGTCCATTCCAGTGCTAACAGGCATAAAAAAAAATCAAACCGTGCTGATTGCTTGTGGGGGGTTTATTACACTGATTTAAAAAAATTGAAAATAAAGATAGAATGATCACAATTGCTTTGATGCTAACAGGATTGTCCATATGCAAATAGTTAACCACTTCTGGCCAAAAATCTTTCTTACATATTGAAATACTGCAGAAGGGAACTCCTTAGCAAAAGAGATGGGCCAGAGATGTGAAAAATATTTGTTCAGCTATCCGATATGAAAAATGAAGGTGACAGTGGTTTCTCCTCTTCTATATCCATGGAGTTAAATGTGGGACCACACAGACTGCCATAATAAAAGCCACCTGATACCTGGGCCTAAGGCACTTCTTATTAATGTATTAATGCTCCTTGCCCAGTCAGTAATTTTGTAATAAAGACAGTACATCACTGGAAGTCGAATAGGCTGACTCATTAGGCAGAATATGTGGATGTGCCTGCAATTTTGCACATGTTCTGGCATAGCCTGTTTTTACAAAGCTGCCAGACTCAGGTCAGAGCCCCTGTTTATTTCCTTTAGACCTCAATCGGACTGAAAGATCACTGTTAAAATTCAAAACTGATTTGCAAGCCACCTACAGTGTTTGATGCCCAGTTTCTGTCTCAGTGATGGACCTGAATTCCCAAATACTTTAAGTAGCATTGCAAATCTCAGCCCAAATCTCTAGCCTCATTTTGGGCTCATTTGAAACTTGCATTGTCTCCAAAGGGAGCTTGATTGGGATTTATAATTAATCCTACTATACAGGTAGAAATTACACTGGCAATATCTCAGCCAATTCCCTACAGCTGCTCAAGTCTGTCAAATCAGCTCTTTAATCTGATGATGAATTATTTAACCACCACTGCAGAGCCAGCATATCACAGGGTCTTCAATAACTTCTATTTATGTTCTGAATATGTCCATAGCAGCTGTTAGAGTGTGAATGATGATTTCCATAGAGACCTTCCTTGCATTTCTATACGAAGGAAAGGCTGTAAGAATTCAAACAAATTGGGTGACTTGCAGATCTCAACCTTAAGAGCGATCATAATCATCATCAGAATAATTGCTTCACCAGGGAAAGCCATGATCTTAAATGTCTCTGTGAGGAACTACACTGATCACCTGAAAAGAATTCAGGTCCAAGTAACCACCTTGGCACACTACAGTGAACAGGATTTTCCATTAAAAGAGCAATTGTGGTCAGCAGTTTCAAAATTTGTTTTTGCCCAACACATTTCAGTACCATAAAAATTTATGTACTAATCTCATTATCATCTTTGTTCCTAATGCCCTACAGACCTAGATCCAAACATGACCAGTGAAAAATAATACGTTTTCTCCTCCCACCCATTCGAAAATAACTTCTAAAAAGTCACAAAAAGGAAGCCTCCTGAGGCCCCAAAAGCTATTCCCCACTCCACCAGTGTCTGTCAGTTCTTCTCTCTACCTCCTTGTCTTATGAAAGTGGACCAGTAGTGGGAATCAATGGGAATTTACCACTTCCTTTCACAGAAGCTAAGTTCTGCCTTCAGAACTGCATGCCAGCTTTTGAAATAAGTGCTGCTACAGGCAAGAATACTTTGAAAAAAGCCCAGCAGATTTCTAAACTCAGCTTTAAAAGTGTCCTTTCAGAGTTTCCCTGAGGTGTTTATGGCTTATATTGCTCAATTAGCTACTTTATATTGCAGTATTTTCTTCAAAAGCAATCTTTGACTAATTGTAAATTCTTTGAAACATGCTTCATATTTTAAAACTCCTATTTTACAGATGCCATAAAGTCCTCCAGGGTGCATATTAGAGGCCATAATAGCACATTTAGGCAATCAAAATCCACTACTGGAGTTCAACACCCACCCCATCCTCATGATGGGCATCTCCAATTCATTAGCTTTACCTAGTAACAAGCTGATATTCACACCTGTTCTCACAGAATGGATTTTAACAGAAACAGGGCCAAGCTGAATGCATTTGAGGAAGCTCAGTTTTGAGGGCTGGCTGAGTCCATCATAAACATGCGGAGGTTCTAGAAAATCTCAGCGTGCACAGATACCAGGATTTAGTAGTTTTGACACAGGACTTCAGTAAACAAACTGTTTGAATGACCAGCCCAAAGCACTATTCATTCTCCATATACATTGGACAGCTAAACATGAAAGCTATAAAACTGGGGGTAAAGTTCTGAATCTTTAAAAGCAGACAGCTCTTGCACCTAGGACTCAGGTTAAATACTTCCAGGTCAAGTTCAGTTTTGAAAGAATTCTGCTGATTTCCTACGTGGTGTTTCCACTTGACTCAAAATAATTATAATAGAACCACCAAAATTTTATGATGTCTTAATTAGAAAGTAACATTCTCCCCAGAACCACTTACATTACAATAGTGGGTAAATATAGTAAGTATTGCAAGAGACTTATGCTCATCTGAAACTGTGTAATTCCTCCTACATAAAGAAAACTTCTCCACCTTCATTTTTTCTACTCACATAAAGCAGCATTGCACCTATGCTTACAGTGAACTAATGAAAGATTTGCTTTCACTAAAATGATTTAAATGCTTGGGACATCACTAAGAATTTTAACAGCTTGAGCTGACTCATTAACTGGTAGAGTTCTCTTGTCTCCAGGAACATTGGTAAAAAAGCAACTTGAAACCACTATTCATAATTCTTTCTTTTAGAAAAAGATGAATGGCACTAAATTCAGTATTTCAGTTTGTCTAGGCCCTGTTCCCAGAATAATGAGAGTCCAGCTCCAAAAATACTTGGGAAAAAAGCTCCCAATGGGAACATGCAGATGACAAACATGCATAGAGGCTTACATTCTCTAAAAACAAGGTAATCTTTAATAGCTCTTTCTTTCAGACTGAACATGGAATCTGTCATCACAGCACTGTTTAAGTGAATCTGACACAAGCCGGGGAATGGATCATCCACAAACAGGCTGCCCCAAAAAGCAACCTTGAGTGCATTTGGACCTCAGAAGAGGACAGTGCAGGACTAGCGAGGAAGTGTCAGGCATGCCAATGGTCCAAAGTCTGGTAAGCCTTTGCACTGGATTCCAGCTTTGACTGCCTCATAGCTTTTCTACTCCTAATCCTTCCAGCATGTGTCTCTTCAGAATACGACATCATGAGCGCAACAGAATAACCCCAGAAATGCTAATTTAGGGGCTAAGGAAAGGCAAGTTTCATTGCTGTGTTGACTTGCCTTGCATAAATGCCTAGGGGGCTAAACTCTCTTTTTTTTCTCCTTTTCATTAAGAGTGGTCATAATTTTGGAACAACATTAGCATTTACTTGTTCTGTTTTAAGATTAGAGTACAGAGATAACATCAATTTCAAAGAGGAAGTGATTCTCACAACTCAAACGCTTGTGAAGATTCTGTGCGTGACAAAGCTTTCCAACCTGTGATGCAATACTGCCATCACTTTCACAGATCCAGTTCCTGTTTACTACTCGTAAGTATTTAATACTGTAATCTGGGATGGGACTGTCTGAGGACACATAGAGGTGACCAAGACTTGAAACCTAAGAGGGCCACATTTCCCAATATATTCTGTTCAATACATTTACAGTTAAGAGAAACAAAGTTTCACTTCAGACTCCTGTAACAGGCAACAATCCAACAGGTGTCTTTGTGCTTCCAGAAGAGGTTGTGGCATCTCCAGCCTTGGAGTTACTCAGAACTACGTAACTGTGATCCTGAGCAATCCAATATCACTTTAAAGCTGCATTTATCATCTTTGAATTGGCTCTGCTTTCAGCAGGGTTTCAACCAGGAGACCATCAGAGGCCCCTTTCAGTCTAGATTACGCTGTGACTTAGTATCTCTATTAACACACTGTTTTAAGTATCTAGCAGTCAGTTCGCCTTATGTCTGTTGTTTTCCATTTTGATATGCTTGTTTTGTGTTATCCAGGTTATGCCTCATGTCCTCTCCTCACTGAGCTTACACAAATGAAAACCCCACACACTATGGTCAGAGCTGGATGGCAGAACTGTGGCTCTCATGCAGCACAGCAGGCAAGTACATTCTGAACTTTAAACCCAAAGGCAGACACACTGACACAGCAGAACTGTTCCCACGTTTTCTCCTTGCTTTGTGTACTGAAGTCATATTTGTGCTATACATTCACTTCTAAATTGACAATGCATAACACCTGAGCTCTCTGGGTGAAACCTGATCAAAGTGAAATATTTAATTCAATTATAAACATTCAGGGTTCAACTCTTGCTATAAGAATTCTATTATAATTAATAATACCAGATTCATTATATGGCAAATTTCCTGTATAAAACTGAAAACCATTGTATTAAAAGTACTGTGGAGCAGCAAAAAGTCTACATGAGATATCAACAGCCTTCCAAAACAAAGTGTGGAAATGAGGCAAGCCATAAACATCATGCAATGAACTGTATTTCCCAAAATCTAGGATTCAACCCAGTGTCTTAAAAGCCAGACCACTGCAACTGAGAACTGAATGCTGAACTTGAAATGTCTAGAGTTGCATTCTCGTAACTCCCTTTTTATGGAGTGTAATGTGACTGACATTAACAAAAACCCCAAATCACTCACCAATAACACACCAACCTCCCAGAATCAGGACTTTTTCAAAAGTTTATTGTTGAAGAGACTAATTACGCATTTCATAGTTAAATATATACATTTATGCATGCCTCCTCACTAAGGTACTACGATGCTATTTTCTGTAGCAGAGAAGACTCATTCCCACTAGACCATGCACTGTGGTCTGGAAGAAGACACAATAAATGATCCACTTGCTTGCTCCTCCTGCTCTTGAAAACTCCCAAGCGCAGCACTACGGTTGCTCAACAACATAAACAGTGCAGCACAATCACCCAGACACACACCCACGTCAAGACAACAAAATAAATATCAATGGTCAAAAAGCATGGATCTCTTCCCTGAAGGTAAAGAACACCCTCTTAATGAAAAAAAACTTGCAATAATCTTGGATCCATCTCCAATTTAGACCTTGTATTTTCCCCTGTCATCAGAGTTTCAATTGCCTTTGCTGCTATGAGCTCTCAGTTTCAATTTACAGAGCATTAGCCCTAGGCTCCCCATCAGCATCTTCAGGTCCACTGGGACATGCATTCCAAAACACCGAGCAGTTGGGAGAACGCCAACAAAATCATGATTGACAAACAAAGCAGACCAGTTGCTAAAGGAAATGGGGGATTATCCCCAATATTTAAGAGTGCCAACTGGATCCAAAACAGTCTGAAGGTGTTGACAAGGAGCTCTCCCTAAGGAATCACATCTTCTGTTTCACTCAGATACGCAGCCTACAAGCCAGGGAAACCTAAGCAAAGTGAAAAACAAAAGCATCCAGGAGGAGACATAACAATTATAGGTATGTAGAGATTCTACACATTTGTGTAGCTCTTATTACAACAACATGCCACATAAAGCACAATGTCAGCAATATGCATTACAACAGGAAACAACGTAACAAGAATCATGAAGGCAAGTAAAGGTGATTTGATCTCAGCTGGCTTCTCTCTCCAACCGACCTTATTAAAACAAAGCTGCATGCCTGTTGTCCCAAAAATCAGGGTTCTTTTACCCAGTCTGCAAAAAGCCAATCCACACACAGAGCTAAGATGTTTATTTCACATCTCCGCAGAGATGGGTGTTAGGTGGTAACTCCACAAGGCTAGCATCCTTTGTGGCTAACACACAGTAAACATTTGTACATGTAGAGAAAGTCATCAGTACTTTTACAGTTATGCTTCATCACCCTCTTTCCCCATTGGTCCTTATAAGTCCCTTCTTGATTTAAAGGTACAGCACATTTTAAATGTACTGAACATGCTCAGTGGGTAGGGGTCTTTAATCAGAGATGGGTTTCTTAAGCACTGGAAGTATGGTTTTCACATTATGAGCTAAGTACATCTAAAGGACACAGTCTGGTCACTTTTGTAGTATCTCTGAGCACCTGATCATGGGAGGATTCCTTGTTCCCAATTCAAGGTCTATTTGTTTCTTTATCTCTTTGTTTGGCTGGGCTCTGTTAACTACTTGCATACTGGAATTGCACAGTTGTGCCTATTATCCTTTCTCAAAGCCTTGTTTTGTTTTGATTTCAGCCTTTCATCACACCCATAACATAAGCCCTTACTTTCCCTGCTTGATGCCTCACTCCTTGTTAACCTGCTTTCCAGTACAGCATACCAGCTCAGGTGCTTGAAGGAGCATCAGCAGTGTGCTCCTTTTGGCACTGACTGCACCCGGCCGCTGCATAGCTTGTAGTCAGTGGATTTTGCAGCTGGTCTGGTAGCAGCTGGCAAAAAACCTACTGTCCAGATGGACATTAAATTTGCATTATTTATAATATAGCAAAAGCAAATAAACCTATATCAAAGTGACTTATAAAGACATTTATTTACGGACTTGTTTCCAACAGATCTGACACCACTTTCATCCAAGCAACGCTTGGACGCCGAATGCTTTACTCACCCACAGGAAAAAGATCCACAGCTCTTGATCACTGTTAACCCTTACATAACCCACACATGTCAAAGGAGAACTGGTAAATCCAGTCCTTTTCACAGATTATTACCTTAAACTTCGTACACTCATCTATGATTATAGCACTTGTGTCCAAGAGCACAGAATGTGCAAGGATCTGGCCTGCTGAAGTTTTCCTACTTGCAATGTGAAAGAATGGAAGAGACAGGCCACAAGCTGAAGTTTTCAAATGAAAAAGCAAACAGTCAGAGAGGTAAACCACTAGGAGAGGTCAGTGCATGACAGCCTGTGTGAGCCAAGTGCTATATCACACCAGAAAACACAAACGGGTTTCCTACAGCATTCCTCCCATCTCCCAGCCAACTTTGAAAATCCCCCTTTATCACACAGATGGTAAGCCCCACAATGTCCATCACTCTTCAGAATTCATAGAAAACAGTAATTCTTTATATTGAAAGTCCTTTAGCTTTGCAAAACTGGCACAAAATGCCATAATGGAGAATGATGAGGTGTGTGCTTTTTTTGAATAACCTGAACTGAGAAATATTTTCTGCTTTGAAAATTATAGCCCTTAGAAAAGTGGTCATCTTCATTTCTATCTATCTATCATTATTAGTGCTTTGGAAGTGTCAGTATACAATCCATTTTGCTAATACAGGCTTTAAAATTCTTAACTAAAACCCTCTGAAAAGAAAACAGTTCACTGGAAAATTATTTTTGTTCCTATAGAATGACAGAAATTGAGACTTTTCAGCCCAAGCAGTAGAACACCCAACCACTTCATCACTTTCTGAAGCTACTGTCAGATCAGCGCATTGATACTGCTTCAGCCCCTTCTTAATATCAGCTGTGAGTACATAATGATTTCTGTAAATTTTATTCTCTCCTCACTCTGCTCAGGAGATTAAGCATACTAATAAGACTTTCAAGGATGTGAACCAATCATGTAGAGTACACCATCACAAACCCCCTAGCATTTCAACAGCAAAAGCAGACTGTGCAGCCCATGGTGTTTTAGCAACCCAAGGTCACTTGCCTTACAAATTACTCATTCCTACATTCCACATCATTAAACACCCGATTCTATTCACTGAAAACAACACAAGCTTCACTGGGAGAAAAATTATTAAATCAGCCATGACAGCTTTGCTATAGATTTGCTAATCCAGTATAAATAGTTACAAGTGCCTGTCACAAGTCCAACAGGACACAATTGAACAACATATCTCAAGTAGTGGCTGTTAATCACAGTTAAATAGCTATTTGATGGAGATGACAGTTCCAGTCTAACAAATAGGCACTTCAGAGGCACATGGTGCTGAAGGCAGTGCTCTCTGTACTGTATCGCCACAGATTCTACAATTTGCTCAACACTGGGAGCAGCCACAGGAAAACACCCTGCAAGGCAGCACAGTGTTTAGCAGTAGCATGAAAAGAGCAAACTAGCAACTAGAAGGAACAGAGTTATCAAGTTTTAATTTCCTTCTTTAGATATCCCAGGTAATGAGAGAAAATAGCTATGAAGAATGGAGCTAAAGTCACCATGGAGCAGAGAAACTGATATAATCTACTATTACTTCTCCACAGTATCTAGTTCAGCAAGACTACAGCCTGTAGTCAGCAACATCCAGTGCCAAAATGTTGTTAGATTCAACCCCTTTATTGATGTCCTCACCTTTTTATTTTACAAATGTTTAAAATTTGAGCTGAGTCTGGTGCTGAAGTCCTTCTGATCAATTAGAGCAAATGTATGCGAGGACATTTTCCAAAGTGATCTAGCATCAGCTGGCCTTCTACTACTATGTTTAGGGTATATACAGACCTGTGCTTCAAACAGCTGTGCCAGTGGAGTAGCTTACAATGCTTTGGTCTTTTCTACCTGTTCTTACTCTTATTTCCCTCTCCAGTATACCAGCAGAGCTGCTATGGAAGTGCTCCTGCTACAAAAAAAGCCAGCTGGGTTAGCTTTGTTTCAAGTATAGATCTTTCTGAGCAAGCCTGTTTTGTGGAGATCTGTTTGGAGATGGTGTCTTTAGCAGCTTTGATGGCAGCCTTAAACACTGGGTTGGGAAGGCTAGTGCCAGCACCCTCTAGTCAGCATATCAAGTTATAGAAAGGGACATCAAACTAAACTAACATTAAAAGTAGTCACACTGAAGTTTGCAAAAACTAAATTAACCTGAAATGACACTCATTGTAGAGTCAGTGAAATATCTGTGTTTAAATGGCTTTAGGCTTGTCTAGACTACCACAAACAAAACAGTTAACTAATGAATCAGATGTCCAAAAGAATAGCCTCTAGTCTGCAAACAGAAGTGATCTATTTAATTTTCTACATTTGAGTAGTCCCATGGACAACCTAAGCACATAATGTTCACCCCATTCAATCCTGCATTCACCTATATACAGCATTATAGTGTTGTGGGTTGTTGGGGTTCCTCCCCTCCCCCCAAAAAAAAGAATAGAAGATATCTCAAAGACAAAGCTTCCCTTCCAGTAAGCAGTCAGGTTTTTCCTTGTAATTAATATCATATTGTCGATACAGATGTTAAAGAGCAGAGGTTTCTGTTTCTCAATAATTCAATTCTACTTTAGGCTGGATATAAGGATATAAGGAAGAAATTCTTTACAATGAGGGTGGTGAAACACTGGAACGGGTTGCCCAGAGAGGTAGTGGAGGCCCCATCCCTGGAAACATTCAAGCCCAGGTTGGACAGGGCTCTGAGCAACCTGATCTAGTTAGCGGTGTCCCTGCTCGCTGCGGGGGGGTTGGACTAGATGACCTCTAGGGGTCCCTTCCAACCCAAAACTTTCTATGATTCTGTGATACTTCATTATTCAAATACTGAACAAAAATCCCAGAAGATGTTTAGCTTGTAACAATTATTTCTGTCTTCTCGTTACTGAACTGTGCAGTAACACAAAAAGAGCCTTAAAAATGCTTAATGTTTCAGGCAGAAAGTATTATTCAAACTGTGGGTAAATTAAAACAGTTGATGTATTTTAGCACAGTTAAGCCAAGGAACACAGGAATTCAAGAAGATTTGGATCTATTCTCTAATCAACCAGAAAAATGAGGATAAAATGTGAAATACTGACTTGTTATTTTAAAAATCATACAGCAGAATTAAGACTCAAGAAAGGAACAGTGTCGAACTCTACGATTTAATTGCTATGGCAACCTGCAAAGCAGTTCTACAGAGTGGTTCTAGCAGTTCTCTTGTACTATCAAAACAAATATGCTGAACACTAAAATTTAAAGAGAAATGGTCATTTAATGTGTTGTATTAACACATTTAAAAGTGTTATCATATGAAATGGGAATTTTAGATGTATTTATATTTATTATTTATATTAAATCTGCATCATATTGTAGCACTTGAAACTATTCATTTACGGATACGGAACTGGGGAGAGGACCTCCTAGTTTACAGGTCTGATCTACAGCTGATTTAATCTTATCCCACTCAAATTTACCAAGACCTGAATTAAAACTAGCAGGGTTTTTTTTTCTTACTCCCACTATTCTAACAATGTCATTCTAAAGCCTCACTCTAATGATCGTTTGGAGTCTTCTACTAAGTTCCTGTCAGAACTTACTTCTAACCAGATTATACCTTTTTGCTCTTTGCAAACATTTTCTTCCAGTTTAAATAACTTTTCTATGTGGAGGAACTAGTGGTGGAATAAATACCAAAGCAGAAAAGCTATCACATTCTTAGCTTTCACTTTGCTATGCTACACAAGCCATAAATAACAACATAAATAATACACACATATAAAAATATCTATACTATATACACACATACAACATTTAAGTGTATATACACACAAATGTATGTATATAACTATGAAGGGATGAGATTGTGTCAGACCAAATTATATAACTGTAAAGAAAAATGTGAACTGACAAATGAGAAAAACATAGTTTTATAGACTATTTTCACTGCTTGTGTTGAGATAAAGGTCAGTCAGTTGTGTTGAAATGTCATATGGATATGCATAAAAATGAGATTCTTATACATATAACTATCACAAGAATAATTCAAACAAGTTTGGGACAGGCAATTATGTCTAGTAGCAGCTAGAATACAAAGTACTTCAGGAAAAGGTGATTATAGCCAAAGTTTAAGACCTATAAATTCTGTTCACATCTCATAAACCAAGGATGCAACCAGACTGACTTGCAAGTGTGTTTCAGACATATTCGAAGATGGAGGTCTGCTGCATTGCCACCCATAAAAAGCAGTTAGCAGTTGCTATTGGCATGAAAATGTCAATATTCTTCAGCCAATCACAGTGAAAGTAAACAGCAGAGCTATTTCTTTAACAGGTATTTGAATTGAATATCTGGGTTCCACTAAACTAGACAGCTTTGTCACTTGATCTCTGATACATTATGTATTACACCAGAGTTTCATTACTTAGAAGGATATTGGAAAGATACAGCCAATGAAACTACAATGCGCTACACTTGCAGAGTAGCATGTATGTTTGTCTTCATCCCCTCCCCCCAGCAAACAAAAACAGAACTCAGATTTGCTTTTGTCATTGGGGAGGCCAAGAAAAATCAGATTTTGCTACTGAGGAAGTAGATGATTAAGGTGACAGAGCTTAACACATGCCATCCATGTGCACTGACCTACCATGACTTACCATACCAAAATTAAGAAGTTACAGTTTAAACTGAATTACCAGCTGCTGTGCACACTAACTGAAAACTTATTTTGAGACAATTTATCTAACAAGTGTCTCCTTAATAGCGGCATTAGCACTGTTTTATCATCACACCATGTTCTTTAGAGGTTGTTGATTACACAAATGACTCAAAATTTGGCCATATCACTATCCTCACATGGTGATGAAACCAACTCATCATCCATGCTACAAGCTCTAATTTCTCTAGCTTCTTTTATACCAGGATCATCCAGTTCACTGTTAGTAAACATAGCTCACCGAACTGATTTACCATGTGCATAAACAGCTGAGTTAGAATAGAGGAAGGGAGGGTGAAATAGTTGGACCAATCAAGTGGTTGGAATGAGAGTATAATTACCTCTGAGCAGCAGCATTGCTACCTGTCAGTTTAAGCAGTGTGCAGAATTAGAAAGTTAGTTAGCAAGCTGAAGATGTTTTTCAGTACTTTCGAAGCCACTGTAGCCTTGCTTAAACAAACATAACAGATTAACAGCCTGACTATAGGCTTTGGAAGAATGAATGTCCTTCTGGCAGTCATTGCTGGTAAATAGAAAACCTGTCTATCTGATAATTGTTATCCAGTTATCTGATCTCTCTGACACAATTATCCAAAGCCAATGCCCAGGTTTCAGTGCAGAACTGAGGATTACAATCTGTATACTCAGACTGATTAACTGGCACGAATCCCATCAGCCCCACTGTCAAGGCTACCTCAGTGAAGCCTACTTCATCATGAGCAGTTCACTGTGTTCCATTCAGTAACTCATCTTAAATTATATCAGCGTCGTCTTATTCAGAAATCAAACATTAAAAATTTAAAAGCTCTCAGGTCTACAATTCAGACGGCCACCTTATTTCAACTGCCATGGGCTTTGAACCTTCAAGGACTGCAAAACATGCATGATCTGAAAAATAACACTAATAGAAACCTAATGTTGCTCTTGCGCAGTTCCTTGAGGAATTCAATGTGAAATAGCCCAAGAATCAAGAAAGAGCTACATCTTAATTTCATTAAAAATTAAGCATCATTACAGAACCAACACCAAAACAGCATTAACTGAAGGCAGCATTTCTGAGCATATGAAGTAATAGTTTTCACTGACAGAGGTATGTTTCAGTGTTTGCATGTACACCTATATTCTTTCTATTTATACAAACAAAAACAGCAGCTCAACTTGTAATACACCATATATTATATCAAACTTCAGAGAATACAGCCTTACTTATGAAAACACGGGAAAGCTGTATCACACTACTTTTAAATTGCACCAGAGAAGCATATATTTACTACTAGCAGTCATTAAAACATACACTATAAGTGCCTCAGTAATGGCACCCTTAAAGGGATAAGGCTTACATTAGTCAAGAATCAGTATACAAAATAGCTTATTAAAAACTGAGAATCTATCTTACTTCCTTGGTTAAATAACAAAAAAAATTACATAAAATAGGATCCTGTAATAAGAAAACTCAGAAAAAAAGCAAAAGAACAAGATACTGCAAACTAAGTTTTTAAAAAATCTCACGATATTCCCCGGAACAGTTGTCAGACTTTGAGAATTCCGGTCTCAGCTGTGTAGTAGCTTTTACTTATCAACTTTCAAGGCACTGATTCACTAGTATATTCTAAAGAACTGAGGGCTGCATTTAAAAAGTAATTTAGAAACAGTTATGAGAACGTTAACATTACAGTGGCTGCCATTAAAAAATAGAACTTTGCAAACTCACCATGTACTATCCAACACACCAGAACTGTCGTCTGTTTCAATTCGGAGAAACTGTTTCAGCATGTTTCAGCTGCTACTGTGGCAGCTATTTAAAAAAATCAACAGAAAAGATTTAATGGGACCACTTTGCAACACAATATTGAAGTTGCTAAATAGAAGTAAACTTTATTTTTACTTCTAATATACACAACATGCACAAAACCATAAGTCAATGTAAGTTTTACTGCTTACTTCAGTGAAAGCAGAGTTAGACTCAGCCCTCCGAAACAGAGCACAAAACCGTTTTAGGTTCATATTGAGAAATCCACTAGGAAAGCTAATTTTTCAAGCTGAATGCCCAACACCTTTTGGACCCCTCTGAAAATTCTTGTGGTATTCTGAATAAATTGATTCACTGGGAGACATAAAGAGCCTAGATTTGAGGGAAGCACATAGTACTTGGTCCACTGTCCTCAGCATAAGCAGAGAGAGGCTTTTTCCAAAAGCAGGAAGCCTTTGCTTCCCACATGCTGCAGCCTTCTACATTTTGCCACCAGGTGGCAAGACGACAGCAGAAGGGATAACGCTAAGTCCGTGCGATTCACACATCAGTGGCCAGCTGCTGCCCGCTGATGTAGTGACGAAAAAAGCAACAGTTCCTTCAATGCTCAGGCTCCAGAATAACGACACACTGCGTTTTCTGGATTTACAGAATGTTGAGAAGCTGAAAGTAATTACCGTCCCACATAGCTCTATAAACTACTTTACATGACTGACAGACCAGGCAAGGGTTTTGTATTGCAGTCTGTGTTGCAACTGAAGTTACATGCTACTCCATGTTCCTACACACCCTGATAAGTACCAAGCACTACTTAGTTGTAGAAAAAACACAACTAATGAGCAAAATGAAAAGGAGCAGACCCTGATTTTTCATGATCTTAGTGAAGTCTAACATACTTAAACATAACCCAAGGCCTGAGGCAACATTCATTTGCATAGAGATGAATGAGGCAGCGTTGAAGTCCGTTCAATTACACAAATAAAACACAAGGAATGGTAAATGGAAACACAGGTGATAAAACAGAAGCCAAAGTTCGAGGTAAAGAAAAAAATTATCAGTGAGTCCTTGCTGAGCTTCTCTAATTCTAAATGCTTAATCCTAGAATGTGGAATTTGACATGAAGCCCACCTCCATGGGGTGGAATGGGCTCCAGTTTTAAGTAAAACACAAGAAAGGATTAATTGTAATTGTAGGGGAGAGTGTCTTTTTTTAAAAGAAAAACCCTCTTGTTACTAGAAATTTTAAAGATATTTTCCATTAAGAATAATTTGGGGGAATTCTTTCAACAAAAAATTCTGTAATACAAAGTTTCTGGTCTAGAGGGTTATCTCCCCACCTGTTCCTCCACTTCCCAGAACCATGCAACATATCATACCAAAAGACTAACTCAAAAACCCCTGCTACTAGTATTGTTCTGTAAGATACTACTAACTGAGGTAGCAAAACAAAAAACCCACCTTTGCAACAAGTAAATTCTATTGTTTCGCAGCTGCTTTTATCAAATCTCATCTGCAAACAGGATGGAATGGTGAACAGATGCACCTCCCTCCAAACAGATGCTGGAGGGCTACTGGCAATATCTCATTCTTTACTGAAGTGACATAGCATATCGAGAAGCAACGCTAAGTAGTGACCCAGGTCTGATCTCACTTCACGAACCTGTAAAGCAGAAGTCAGCTGAGCTGCACTATTGTAACACTGGAATCAGATGTACAATGACAATTTCCATCACAATGCATGATGTGTGGATGAGATTTAAACATCTGAAAAAGAAAAGCAAGGTTTCAGCAGAGAAAAATCTGAAGAACCATTAAACAGAATAACAATAAAAGAAGTGTCCAAACACAAGATCTGTTATTACCAAGTCTTCTCACTGCAATTCAGAGGTAAAATACGATGGTTAAGCTAGGCATACATTTTTTCTTTTTCCACTGCTGCCTCTTCAGAAAAACTTTTCATTTCTGTGGCTCAGGCTAGATGCACTACCCTCACAGGCCATGGTATTAAAAGTAACCAGCATGTAGAACATGAATGCAACTGGCATTCCTCTTGCTCCTTAAAACTACGTTTTTTTCAGAATGCTAAAGCATTGTTTGCAGTGCAATGTGGTAAACACTTTCCTGTGATAACAGCAAATAAAGGCCCATGTTTAATTCAAACACTGTCATTACATTATTTCCTTTGACCTCTGTGAATCTACTTTAACTCTCAGTCTAATCAGTAAGAAATATTCTCATGATTTCACAAAGTGCAGGGCTGTGCGCAGTGCTTTTCAACTGTTTCTTCCTCACTCCGCAAACAAACCTCAAAATTAGTAATCACAGTAATAGGTAGGGTTGCAAAGCTGGGTGCATCTCATCCTGCACTGATAAGATACAAATCAGAAACAAATAAACCTTTCCTGAAGGAAGGAAAGATGCTGTATTGTGTGGAATAAACAGTAAGCCTTTCCACCACAAGGTTTTTTGCTTTAGGCCAGGTTAGCACTGCAAGTACCACCACAAACACAGAGTTCAATATCAAAATACAGTAAAATTTCAAGCAAAATCAAGCCCCACAGGAAAATGAGTGTCTGCTCTTGTACATATATGGTAGAAAATAAAAATCTGCAGCACTTTGCCATGTTCTCAGGCAACCCATCATGCAATGGAGCAACAGTCCAGAAATGGCTTGTATGACCAGATTTCATTGGGAGGGTCATCTTGAGATAAGGACTTTTCATCCCCTCCTGCTCGGACATAAAAGTGTCAGAACGCACCCATGTCTGCTTGAACAAAATTTGAAACATTAGTCTAATTATCTACCTTGACTTCAGCAAGGCTTTCGACACAGTCTCCCATGATATCCTCCTGGGGAAGCTGAGGAAGTGTGGGCTGGATGAGTGGTCGGTGAAGTGGATAGAGAACTGGTTGAATGGCAGAACTCAGAGGGTTGTCATCAGCGGCGCTGAGTCTAGTTGGAGGCTGGTGACAAGTGGAGTCCCTCAGGGGTCAGTACTGGGCCCAGTCTTGTTTAACTTCTTCATCAACGACCTGGATGAAGAGTTAGAATGTACCCTCAGCAAGTTTGCTGATGACACCAAACTGGGAGGTGTGGTAGATACACCGGCAGGCTGTGCTGCCATTCAGCGTGACCTGGATAGGCTGGAAAGCTGGGCAGAGAGGAACCTGATGAGGTTCAACAAGGGCAAGTGCAGGGTCCTGCACCTGGGGAGGAACAACCTCATGCATCAGTACAGGCTTGGGGTGGACCTGCTGGAGAGCAGCTCTGCGGAGAGGGACCTGGGTGTCCTGGTGGACGACAGGTTAACCATGAGCCAGCAGTGTGCCCTGGCTGCCAAGAAAGCCAATGGGATCCTGGGGTGCATCAAAAAGAGTGTGGCCAGCAGGACAAGGGAGGTTCTCCTTCCCCTCTACACTGCCCTGGTGAGGCCTCATCTGGAGTACTGTGTCCAGTTCTGGGCTCCCCAGTTCAAGAAGGATGAAGAGCTACTGGAGAGAGTCCAGCGGAGGGCTACAAGGATGGTGAGGGGACTGGAGCATCTCCACTACGAGGAGAGGTTGAGGGAACTGGGCTTGTTCAGCCTGAAGAAGAGAAGGCTGCGAGGGGACCTTATAAATGCCTACAAATATCTGAAGGGTGGGTGTCAGGAGGATGGGGTCAAGCTCTTTTCAGTGGTGCCCAGTGACAGGACAAGGGGCAATGGGCACAAACTGAGGCACAGGAAGTTCCGTCTGAACATGAGGAGGAACTTCTTCCCTCTGAGGGTGACGGAGCACTGGAACAGGCTGCCCAGGGAGGTTGTGGAGTCTCCTTCTCTGGAGATATTCAAGACCCACCTGGACAAGATCCTGTGCAGCCTACTGTAGGTGACCCTGCTTCGGCAGGGGGGTTGGACTAGATGACCCACAGAGGTCCCTTCCAACCCCTACTATTCTGTGATTCTGTGATTCTGTAATTTGGTTTTCTAAACATTCACAAAACAGTGCAAAACACTTCTTTCTGCAAGGCAGTTAAAAGCTTAGGCTTGTGGTTCTGGCTCCCCCAGAATATTGCGTATGCATTTTGGCACTTCCTATTTATAAAATTATTCATCACACTGACCTAGTATGTAAAGCTGTTTATAAATTAAGATTTTTTTTTTAAAGCCAGTGCATTGTTATCATATACTTCACTAAAAATTTTTTAGACTTCAAAGCCCATGAAGTCAGTGAAGCAATGATGACTTTCAACTAGCCACAGAACGAATAGTGATTTGCATGGCACTGCTCATCCTGCAGTGCTCTACAAAAGCATAAGTGCTGTTAGCTCCAGATGAAGTTGAGGAATGTGGACACTCCTCACCTTTCATCTCTAAGCTTGGTATTTTCAGACAGCTCTGCAGTGGCAGATGTGAAGGTGCAGACAGTGCAGACAGCATATACGCAACAGGCTGCATAACAGCAGCATTTGAACCATATGCCACAGCAGTGAAATTTTAATCTTAAATCAGTATTAAGGTGAAAGATTCAGATTAATTTATTCCCGTCTACAGGTGTTCCATGGACAGGAAATGGTTTAAGACAGAAAGATAGATTGCTTGCATAAAAACACATTGCAGCTCTAAAGCACGCTCCATAAGGAGAAAAAAATGTTGCTTTCCTTTGGAAATGTTTGGATTTAAAAGCACCAATATCCTTCTCCAAACATATAATATTATCAATTATTGTTATAATAAGAGAGGATATTCTAGAATGGCACAAATGATGTCCTGCTCCAGCCTCACTGACCTGCATGATCTTTCAAATTCAGATGGATGGAGACACAACTGAAAAACTTTCATTTTTCCACCCAAATATTCAAATTTGTGTCTCAATCTCTCAAGTCATGGCCATTGTTTACAGATACTTAAGAGTACTCTGATTTATCAGCAAAAGTGATGAAAACAGGGAATTTTAGAAGTATGCAGAATTATCTGCAGGTAATTTAAGAATGAAACATTTCTTGAAGAAACTTGCATCAAAAGAAATAAAGGTCATCACGTCAGAGAAAGGAAACACATCATGTGACCTAAACATCCAATCAAATATATCAGCTCAGATTTTGAGTTGTCAAACGTATGAAGTCAACTGCCTATGTGCAAAATACCACAAACATGCCCACAGATATTTGATTAATAGTTCTGAATAATAAGCTGGAGAAAAAGCAGTCCCATAGCAGTTCAATCTCAACTGACTTGTAGCTGCTGCTGCCTCACACATTTCTCCATCCCCAGCAACATACTCACTCTGCCCTAATGGAGAAGCACTTCAGAGAAAATTAGCCAACAGAAGACTGACTAATCTTCAGCAGAATAAATTCAAGCCCTAATCACACAAAGACCAGGATCACTGTCAGGAAAGGGTACAATCATGGAAGTAGGAGCACAGTGCTATACCAGCTTTAACTGTTATACATTGCTGTGGAACTACATCCTGCAGTAAAAGCTGCAAAACCAGAAGCAATTTTTGGTGACACATACTCTGACAATGCAGCTTGAGAGAAAACTACACAGGCCATGGCTCTTGGAAAAGTACTGGAGCAGTTAACAGCATACACCTGGGATGGGTGTAATAGCTTGCTTTATTTTCCTTCATGCATTTGATTAAGCTATGGAATAAGAGGGTAAAAGCTAGCTCTGCTTCTCTAAGTGAAGAAGTTGAAATGCTCAAGTGTTCAGGAAATAACAGTAACAAACTATTCTCCTGGTCAGGTTAGTTTCAAAAGAATGGGTTAATAGCAAATACAGATGCTGCAAGTATTAGACCAAAAGATCACTGAAACTAATATGACCTGCAAACAGGACAATTTTTATGCATAAAACAAAGCTTCAGAAAAACCAGCACTATCAGAAGGGACCAGCACTTTAACAAGTTGTATTATTAGAAATCTAAGAGTTATACATCGCAAATTTAATACATGGAAAAAGCTCTTCTGCTCTTCCCTGACACCCGCACCTTAATTTCATTTCTTCTGAGAAGAACTCTTCTAGAATATTCTTCTAGAATAAGAAGGTCTGACAAAATGCATCCAGCCCTTGAAGTTAGGGTGACATAGTAACTCTTGATCAGCTGAGTGGTAACAGCTATGACAACACTCAAAGTCTCCCTGTAAGCTGATCATACAAATCATGCTGCTTTTCACTCCAAAGCTGTCAAAAAGCACATATCAGCCTTTGCTCATCCGTGTTAGCTTGTCTGACAGTTTAAAACTATTAAACACATGGAGATGAAAACCATGAAGTACATGAAGCTGCACAACATTGTTAACAGCAGTGCTTTTCTAAAAAAGCATAATTTCACTAAGAGGTTTATTTGTCCTAGGAAGGTATTTGCCTCAGTGAATTTTGAATTCTGAAGTAAAACTTAGATTCCACAACTTAGATGCATTTCACAACCATATCTTTCAAATGTTTCTGATGCTTTTTCATGGCTTAATTTCACAGTAATCATATCATGCTATATGAAAAGTATCTGAGTTACTAGACAATAATGTTAGGAAATCAAGCTCCTCAATTAATGCTAGTTAAGCAATCACTATCACTCCTGAGCTTTAAAAATCTTCGTCTAAAAAGGAGTTAGTACCTGTGGTGCAGAAACAGTAGTAAAGCAGGTAAGATCAACTGCTGTGGAACAGTAAGGAATTCGAGTAAGGAATTCACTGGATGAGGTACATCACACTGGATCAGCACGTGCAGGATCAATGAATTCTGGTAGTTCTATGGCAGAATGCATTAACTTTGCTGGACATTGAGATACACTGTGTTAAGGACTAGTTCCACTTTGCATTTATTTGGTCTGTTGAATGTTTCCTAAGCAGCAGTTCAAATGAAGGGATGCATTTAACATCAAAACAGACATAGCAAGTAAGCCAACAAATAAAATTCAACATTTACAGCTGAAAGAGACTAAAGCCATCTACAGTATTAATAATAAAATGCATAAAATTCAGGTATTCAAAGGGAAAGTCAACAGAAATTCCCAGCAGCGCTGCATATTGTAGCTAAAACTCCTACTGGAATCAGTGGCAAAATTACCTGCAAATTCAATGAGTCTAAAGTTTACCGTACAGATGAAAACAGAGCAATCTAACAGTTTTTCAACAGAAACGCAGTTTCAGTCATTGTATTCTTGCTAATAATGCATCTACTTTGTCTGATTCACTGTAGTCCCTCTTTAGTTTAGAGGACTAATAAACACAGGATTATTTGTAACAAATTTTTTGTTCATCAGTACATTCCACAATATCCTCTGCAATAGCTAAATGACAGCAACACAGCATAGATTCTCCAAAACAAAGCTATATTCTTACATGTAACTCTAGACATTTTTTTTGAAAAAATTTCAGGTCATACAGGGCCTACTTCCACAGATATTTGAAGCTTAATTTTTAGACAGCAACTTGAATTTGCTGTGCAGCAGAGAAATTAGCACTGCTGCATAAACTAAATAAAGAAGGGTCAAAAAAGCATGGATTTAATGCACCAACTGAATCTCACATCCCACAAAGTAAATTATCGAATGAGCGCACTTGAAGTAGGCATAGCATATGAAACTCTTGCTTTGGACCGCCACAAGAAATGTTAAATTTCTTACAGATCTGTTACATGAACTCTTCCTGGCCACTGCCTCCAATTCCAAGACATTAAACTATTTACTATTATTCTATTTGTGGCAGGAATAACAAAAATCTCCTTTTAATATTCATACATTTTCATTTTGTTAACTTACAGTGATGTCCACTTCCTTCTGAAGCGTAAGTATCAATAAGAAACGTCAAAATTTTCCTTCAGATTTAACTTGGCCCCTATTTTTCTCCTTCAATCCCTTTCTACTCCTCTCATCTAAAAAAACCCAAACCAGAAAATCCTAAAGATGTAAATTACTTACAAGAAGAAAGTTCATTGTAGGAAAAACATATACACAATCTTTCAGTTCTGTTGACTGCCTCAGTGGTGAGCACCATTCTATAGACTCATCTGGAAAAAATGAGGTAAAAAGGACAACTGGGAGTCAGGAAATTTAAATGCTCTCGACTACTGACACACTTTGCTAATATATCTTGAGCAGGTCAGTTAACTTCACTGTGTGTGAAGTTCTAAAAGGATACATTAATTTTACTCATCTTCGAACAACATTTTCACCTCATGCCTTCAAAGCCGTTCCAAAGAGGCCAATGTTCTTATTTGTTACTAAAGCCAAAAGATCATCAGATATGGGTAGAGAAATCCTGATATTCTATGATAATATGTGACACTATTCATTAAATAAACTATTGGAACAAAGCAGTCATTAACATGGAATGATTCCAGGTTCATACCGTTCATTTGCGCTTCCTCAAACACAGCAAGTTAGGATTATTTAAATTTATATACATCACCAATTCAGTACAGCAAAGTTTTTCAGTGCTGATATTTAAAATACATATGTTTAAGATAGAAAGAATATGGGAATTGCTTCCCCTGTTCCGAAATTACCCAGTGCCTTTCATTAATGCACATGATGCACAATACTCACAGTCCTCTGGAGTGATTCCAACTAGGTCCATCCCAGCAGTCACCCTTCCATGGTCATGGGTCAATTCTTTAAAGTACACCTCTACTTCTTGTATGTCTGTCCTCAGTCAGCATTCTCAAGAACACAGTATTAAGTATATTCAGCCTTCATGCAAAGTCAATGTATTGTAGTCTTATGTTTAAAGTTTTCCACACCACAAGTTAGTTCAATTTTCACATTGTGAGGAAAAGCAATCAACCACAGATCCTTCAGATGACTTGTACTGCTGCCTTGGGTAACACTTGCTATTTCTCTTTCTGCAGGCAAGTCTTGAGTGTCCATAGTCACACTGCACCTCATTACGTATGAGCTGGCTCCAATACCTATAATCATCAGAAAAGCAGATTTCTCAGAACAAAAATCTCACATCTACATGTTCTTTAACTTCTTTATATGAGTTTACTCATGCTGAGGTGCAGCACCTCCCATACCTCAAAAAACGGAAGAACAATTACGATGCAATTCTAGTAATCCAGAGAACAATGAATCACAACAGCTTTCATCAGCATTCCAAACCCTGAATGACCTATATACTTTTTTCAAGTTTTAAAGCTTAACATTAGAAATGTGCCTAAAAATGCAAAGAAGACAATCCTATTGCAACAGACTGAAACTCAATCCACGCTCCAAAGAGCTGACGAACCACTCATCATTTGTCTGTTCAGAAGCAGGAACTTGAGAGGTTATAGTGCAGGTCACAGTAATGAAGACAGGACACCATAATTCTGATCTCTGCTTTAATCCTCAGCCTGCTCAATCACGCTGAATCCCATAAAGAAACCCAAAAAACTGTTTGCAAACAGTGTGAAAATAAATTGACTAGTTTTAGTTAAGCATTCAATACAAAAGTTTCTCCTCGTTTTTCTTATGGATAAAGGAATCATACAAAGCTTCAAGTTTCCCTGACAATTCTGCCACTTAAAAACAACAAGCAGAAAATGGGACAAAAACCCCAATGCAAACCATACAGCTGGTGATCCTGATAGTTAAAGACCTACAGTTCACTGATAGTGATGTAAACTCCTTATGCCAGATTGTTTAAGCACAGAAGAAAACACAAATGCACATAATTAAGATCTGATGTTTGCTTTTTCCTGCTAACACAAATGCAGTATTTGTATTTGAGCACTGGCAGTAACAACTGTGAAGTGTGCTATTAATGCCTGATTTAAATATGATTGTGGTAGGATCCTGTCTGGAAGAACAAAAATAAAGATGTATTCAGACAAAACAGTGAAAAGTGCATTAAGAAAGTTGAAAGCAGTGATTACAGAGGAAAACCATGTATTCTCTCACAAAGTTATTCACATACAACTTTTCTTAAAATGGATCCAAACGCTGCCATTCTCAATAAAATCTAAGTTTCTGAGATGGTATATTTTATAGGTATCTGCAAAGCCTTGTTTCATCTAAAGGAAGAAAGATAACTCGGTATTTTGCTTATTTTCCCTGAACGTTTTTCAGATTAAATAAATTGGTACTAAATAGGCTGAGGAGTCTAGCAGCATTAATGGCTTCATTTATTAACATCAGGTTAAGAATTTACATCTTAAAATAAATTATAGAAACCGGGCTTCTCAATTTCAGTAAGGGATGCAGTGAAAATTGCTGGCAGTTTAGCAAAGCAGTTCACAAACTGATACGAGGCACCCATTTGCTAGACTCTCCCCTAAATTGATCTCTGGCTCTAAATCAACATCTGGAGGTGCAGCTTTTCACTGCCTATCCATAGACTTTAGCTGCCTATTATAAGTGTCTAAAGTAGGACAATATCAATTTGATTCCTTGCCTGTTCCCATTGAGACGTTCTGTAGTGTTCGATAATGCTATGTAAAGCCAGTCCTACCAATTAGTCTTCTTGTGAGACAGGCACATAGAAACATTTTGGTGATTATTACTCCAAATTCTTAAGGACTTACATAACTGAACACAGCCGAACCAGAGGCTTTGGGAAACCCATGATCCAGGTAGGCAGAAAACACCCACCCAGTCATCTTCTTGCTGTATGGGGGTTTCTGGCAGCCACTTCTGGGAAAGCACCTTGACAAACTTTGTCTATTCATATTGCTATCAGTCACATTGCTCGCACCACTAGATTCAACAAAAAAAAAATTTTAAAAAAATCACAAGATGGCACCAAGCACCTCTTGAAAAGCAACTGCTCTGTTGGATCTGTAATCAATTAAGTTTTTTGTTTTATTTTCCTTTTTTCCCAGAAAAACAAAAAAAGGGCAAAACAATGCCAGCTAGACACACTTGTGTGCCACCAGCTATTCTGAAGATGGACTTTCATTCCAAATGCAGCTGAGAACCCTAGATATGGAACTCTTAACAGAACAGCATCCTGAATGTCACTACAAGCCCTTAGACCAATGAGCAAGAGGATTAGGAAAGTTTTGTATTACAGGTAGATTTAGCTTCAGGTCAACATGGGGTGCAATGTTTCTTTGTCTCAGGTTTCACATGTGTTTGCTTGAGATGAATTAGAGAATCACAAAATAGCACCTTTGAAAGATGTCTCCAGAGACATCTAGACCAACCCACCTGCTCAAAGCAGGGTCAGCTTGGGCAGGTTGCTCAGAACCATGTCTAGCTGGACTTCTGAATATCTCCAAGTACGGAGACTCCACAACCTCTCTAGGCAAGGTCTAACCTGTTCCAGTGTCGCATTACCCTCACAAGGAAAAGTTTTTCCTTATATTTAAACCTAGCTTCCTGCACATGTCTGTGCCCATTACCTCTTGTCCTGTCACTGGACACCACTGAGAAGTCTGTTGTCTTTAGTCACTTCATTAGGTGTTTATGCATGCTGATAACATCCCCCTGTTCTTTCTCTGTTGTGGGCTAAACAAAACAGTCCCAACTCTCTCAACCTCTCTTTGTATGACACATGTTCCTGTCTCAATCATGTTGCCAGCTTTTCATTGGACTTGCTCCAATATGTCCACATCCTCTGTAGTGGAAAGCCCAGAACTGGACACAGCACTGCAGATGTGGCATCACCAGTGCTGAGGCAAGCTGAAATGACCAACTTCTCAACCTGCTGTCAACACTTTCTAGCATAAACGTGTCACTGGTCTTTGCCATGATGATGCACTGCTGGCTCAGTCAGCCTGGTGTCCACCAGGACCCACAGTGCCTTTTTGGTAAAGCGAATTTCCAGCTGGCCAATCTCCTCTTCCACCTGTGCAAGATTTTGCATACTCCTTTTCGGAATTCAAATAAAACACAATGGTGAGTTGTATCAGGAAAATTTTCTTTCCTCCCTGCCCCTTTACTCTTACCTCTTCCTTCCTTTCTCCTCCCCTCCCCATGTATTTGTTTTCAAAACCCTAAAATTCAAAGCAAACTTTGGAGACAAACAAAAAGCTACTAGGTCTTACAGAATTTTATCTTTAAGTCCTAGAGCAGACTGTCACTGGCATTTTCAACCTCCCTGCAGGTGCACAGACCTAAAACAGAACTATCCTATGGAATCCACTGCAGTATAAACTTTACTGATAGAACTTCACTCACAGTGAAGCTGTAACTCAAGTTTTTAACATGACTTTATAAAAGGACTATTCTGCCATATTTGCTCATTGTTTACTTTCATTTATAACATTTTGGAATCCTAAACATGAAACCTCTTCTATTAACTTCTGTCCTCTGATAGAGTGATATAGTCTGACTTCTTATTGTCCTCCTGTGAATACAGCCTGTGCATATTTGCTTGTCATCTCCTTAGTTATTCAATTTCATGAAAAGTTCACTTGTGTTCATTACTGAATGAAAGTTATCTTCCTTCAGGGCACCAGAACAAACACTAGACCTGAAGTATTAAAACATATCAGTTTAACAGATATTCACTGAGTATTTCAGATCTGGAAATAAGGAACACTACTGATTTTACTTGTTTACGCTTTATCTAAAGTTCTAATGACAGTTAATTAAGTCTGTTCCAAAAAAAGTGTGCTTATGGTTACATTTTAATATAAAAAAGAACCTTCTGTATGATTTCTAAGTGGTGTGCCTTGTAGCACAGACTTTTACTGTATTTGGGAGAAAGCATATCTGTATTTTCCATAAAGTATTCAGGATAAAATTATGAATTAGCAGCTTGCATAGAAATTGAAAATAAAAACAAAACCAACAACGATGGTTTAGCCAAAATTTTCTGCATATTTGTACATGACCATGGGGAAAATAACTCAAATGCTTAGAGAAGCTTCTCTCTCAATGTTTTCTTCTCAGGAGCTGCTGGCTGAGAAAATAATGATAAATGCCAGTCATGAACAAGACTTTTCAATTCTAAGCAGATTTACTTGCAAAGCAGGGAGTGATGCCTGCCTGATCTCATACGAAACATATGGAAGATTCTGTTCCTTTTCCATAATGGCTCAACAGCTATTAAATAAGCTATTCCTCGTAATTCATGCAACATACTCATCTCACCTTACTCCTAGAAACCAAGACTTTTAAGTCTCTCCTGTACTTTTTAATGGCTGTCACCATAATCTGTTTAGATTTTACTAAAGACAAACCCTAAATTGTTTTATTTAATTATGAAGACCAATAGACCTTACCACTTGCTCTCACTCTCCAAATAACAATCTCAAAAGGAATTAGAAGTCTTTCAGTAAGCATGTTCAAAAGTCTCACTGAACCCAGTGAGAGTTACTCCATAGAATAATTGATTAGGCTGAGAGTTAACATTGCTGACTACACTGAATTCGTACACAGTTCCCACCTCTTGGACCTTATCACTGGGAAAATGGAACTGCTACTTCAGATCAAAGTGCCAGTAAATTGAAACCTTTCCTTAAAAAACAACTCTTTGAATGAGGCTTCATTTGCCAGCCTGCCCAAGAAACACACTGGTTCCTGGGACAAAGTCAGATGCCCAGCTACACCAGAAGGAAGAAGGGAAAAGGAAAACCAAAGAAAAATGGGTCAAAGAGGAAGGAAGAAAAAAGATAAAAGACATAATTCAGTTTCTTTATTTTACAGAAAACAACTTTTAGCTTTAACTGTATAAGCCTATTTAAGCAAAGATATATCAGACCAGTAAAATGTCAGAATCTCAATGCCAAAACAGTACGTCATCCCACTGATGCTTCAACACTGTTTCAGTAACCTAGTCTAAGCTTTAGCAGGCACCAGAGTGTTTTACCTCAGAGTTTCCTTGACCAAGGACTAAAGAATCTCAACAAAGACGCCAGAAGTAGTATCTGACTCTTGCGAAGTGATATTAACTCATCTGAAACTACTGCTTTGCATAATGGTGCTCTTGGCTTTGGATATCTGGGTATTGAGTTCAGTGACTTTGAAGGAAAGGTCTAGTTGCTCCACAAAAGAGGAACTGTAATTCCAACATAAGTGTGAGATAATAGAGAGTTTGTGAAGTACTAGGACAGGGGAAAGGAGCATTTTAAAGACAATGGATTCCACACGGATTCACCTTTGGAAATAAACAACTTGATTCTACCCCCCCCCCCAAGTGACTGCAAGTAAAAGGTTTTAAAGAGATTTACAAAGTTTATACAACTCCTACAAATGTATTTATTTTAAGAAAGCCTGTAATATACCAAGAAATTTAACCCCCCAAAAATCTCACCATTCATGCAAACATCTTCCACCACATTTAATGTTATCACGAAGTAGTATCCACTTCCATTAAAAACCATGTTTAACACTTCTTCCAAATTTATCACAGGAGGGACTCTAACTCCTGATTTATTCAGCAAATCTCTAGTCAGGTTTGCAAATCTATGGTCAATACTAAAAGACACTCAAGAAAGATAAGAAAAAAGTAAACCTATCATCACTAAGTCTGAATTCACTGCTGGTACTTGCAATAGCAAAGCTCTGTAAATGGAAAAAATGAATAACAGTGGCAGATATATCAGAGAAGTGGGAAATCAGCCCCAACTTTCTTCTAGTCAGACAGCAGTTTCTTCTGGGACAGGAGTTAAAAGGGGTTTAGGAACATAAAAAAAAGAGATCTTATCTGACATATCAACAGGAGTTGCTTCAATTGAAACATTGTCATAGGTACAATCTGGAGATGTATTTAACATTGCTACTCGACTACATTTCTGCCCTGCCAGAAAAGAAAAATTTAAGATTTCAAGTATGCAGCAAATAGTAAAACCCCCAATTCTCCATATCACACAAGCATATATATATAGCTTTCTGCCTGCACTTAAAGACTTTCATATAACTGTATTACACTTGAATAATACCTTTTCAGATGAGCATCCCATAAAAAAAAATGAACTAGCACAGAGTCCTGAGCTTTTGCAGTGTTCCACCTAAGAAAATATTGTTCTGACAAATTACAAGTTGAGGACCTATTTCCTTCCTATTTGTGTAACATATATGTGTAACATACCATAGAAACAATGTCTTAAAACACTTCTGGAAGCAAAACTAGGGCAGAGGATGTGGTATAAATTCCAGAAACCCATGGTACAAAGATACTGTCTGAGGCCAAATTCTGACCTCATTTTTATGCATATAGCAATCAAAGTTAGTCAATGGGACGGCAGAAGTTAGTCTCATGTTGAATGCATTGTAGTACCCATCCACGAAGCCAGAACAGGCTAAGGAAAAGAATGAGAGAAGGGAAATTGAGATATAAGCATGCACAAGCTAAAATTTCATTATTTCACTGCCAGACAAACCTCAGACTGCAGAAGTAGTTAGGGGGCTCAGCTTTGTTCCATACTTTTAAGCAAGAAATCTCCTCCTGTTCCACTTCCTGGGCCACTATGCATTCTTTTAAATCCCAAATAGATTTCCCAATTTAAACTGATTCCTACCAGACAGCACAGAGCTTCCTTAAGCCACATGTTTTTTCTTGTATACATAGACAAACTGCAAAGCACAGAAACTTTGCTTGTCATTTAACTATGTGTTCCATGAACAGCAGAACTATCAAACCTTTTTACAGACTCATGTCCTGTCTTCTTAACTTTTCTATTAAAATAATTCCAGCCCTTCCTACTCACCATGTCCTCTGTGAACTGGACCAGGACAGAGACAGCACATGCTAGCTCCAGTATGCAGAGCCAACACCTACTGAATTTTCAGTCTATTGCTTTCAAACGTGCTGTAGAAAGGCTGAATTCTCCCCAGCTTTCCTTCAGTAGGGGCATTCGTTTGAGTCATCATCTATTCATTCAGCAGTTTTCCCAGTACTCCCAGATTACTTGCTCTGCAACTCCTACTCTTCATGTAAAGTAGCCAATAGGGACATTGGAAAGGACTGACAGGTAGACTGCATGATTAAACAAAACCAATTTCCACAGGAAAAATAGCATAAAAGAAAAATATGCTTTAAAGAGTAGCATTAATTCTCAATTCTTTATACACCCTAATTTTTTCAGCAATAAAAAAACGTAAATGAGATCACATATCCTGTGTTATCCCCACACAGCTGACAGAAAAAGAACATGGGTTTATCTTTCATGCTGAAAAGCTTTTATTCTCACTTTCATACCACTCAGTAAATTGCCAAGAGTAATTTATTCTTCCCTGTGCTCTCCTGAATACCCATACACACACAAAAGATGGATGCTGGCAGGCAGAGTTGTCAGTAGGAATTCCAGCAGAAGTAAATTGTTTAGCACTTAGAGCATAATAGCTGTAATTTCATTTGAACTGTTGCCACTAATAAGCTAATAAAACTGCGAGTCAAGACCTAGCCATTCATCACTGTGTAGCTGCTGAGAACTTCTCTGTGCACACTTCACCACTGAGACAGGTAACTCGGCCCTTTAAGTGTTAGTACACCCAAAAGAATGATGAGCCAGGCCTGGCACATTCTCTCAATAGTGAAAGACACAGCTGCATATCAACTGCAAAGGAGTTTCCTATCAGTGTTTAACAGGTGTTTTCACAGCTATTCCAACTCTCTGCCAAAATGCAAGCTAGCAATTTGAATGCATATGGAGCTGAAAAATGTTTAAAATTAAATTCAAACATAAAATACAATACACAGATAAGCAAATATGTATATATGCACATTGCACATTAGTTTGGGCAGGAAGCATGTTTTTCTGAAGATCTCTGAAGTACCACGACATATTACAGCTGCTACATATGAACAGATCATATCTGTTAGGTACCTGGCTAAAGATATTATTGTCACATCACCAGACAGTTGTTCTTCACCTAGAATTTCAGTGAAGTATCTACCAAAATGCTTTAATTTAAATGGTATGATTAAAACAAAGTATAACATATTTTCCCGGTCTGAGAAAATACATACAACCGGAATTACATTCTATTCTGTGCTGTTTGCATATGCTCTGAATGAAAGCACAGGATTAGAATAGTAGCTATAAAGGCAAAGAGACATAGTCAATTCGAGAAAAAGTGCTTAGATTGTAACAAAGATTACTTTTGCAGTAGTACTCTTTCAACTCAAACTCCAGATATAGTTGCCTCTGATAGATGAAACTAATTAACCTCTCTGCAGGCAGCCACAAAGGTCTGTATGGGAGCTCAGAGAGACTGAAATGGTGAATAAGCCATTAGTTCTCTCCAGAGCAATTAATTTTGATACGCATGTCTTTCATCACTGCTAATCAACCATGATACGCATTCTTTCTGCTGAACTCAGAGATGCACGGGCAGACTTCTGCAGAGCCATGAACAACTACGCACTTTACCTCCCTGTCCAACCTATAGTAGGCAGCAAAAGCGAGCAGTGAACTGCACAGCGCAGGCACATAGGACAGGCTAGCAACTCAGTGGTTGGCTCATGACTGATTCAGTATACAAAAAAGTGAGGGCTGCTGCAGGGAAAGACGACCAGATGTGGTAAGAAGAGAATGAAAAAAGAAAAGTTCTTGCCTTCTGCAATGATAGAGAGCATAGCAAGCAAAACCTTGTAAAGAATAAGAGAAGAGAAGAATGGAGGAATAAGCATCAGAGAACAGGACAAATGTGAAAGCTGACAAAGGCCCCTCACAATGTAGCATTTCATGCCTACAATGGGTGATATTTGTAAGGATTGATTCACTGAAGTTTATTGAATCTGCTTACATGCTGCAACAGCCACATGACAAAGATTAGAAGCAAACTCGGAGCAATCATTATACCATTAAAATTAATAGTATGCTGTGGAAGATTTCTTGTGTCTTCTTGAAAGTAAGAATATATTGGTGCTTTAAATAACTCAAAACTTTTCCAGAAAAGTCAAACTACTGGTTTACGTGCCTAACTTTAGGAGTTATTTCAGGTCATTTTTACCTTTTTTCATCAAATATTGCCCGACATTTCATCAGAAAGTGTTGTAAGTTCTTACACTCAACTTATTCTGTGGATCTTCAAAGTGGGTATTTGGAGTCATATATCCCGTGGCTGTGTGAACAGATTAAACACGAAGATTTCCTAGATGATGTATCCTACAAGAAATAAATATGCAGTATAAGTGATAAGTATACAGGACACAACATGCAACGTGCCCTCGTGGCAAACGCAGCCAACAGCATCCTGGGCTGTGTTAGAAAAAGCTTCACCAGCAGGTTAAGGGAAGTGGTGCTTCCCTCTACTCAGGTGTCGCATCACCAGTGGTGCAGGGCTGTGTCCAGTTCCACACTTTCTACTACAAGAGAGACATGGCCATACTGGAGCAAGACCTATGAAAAGCTGGCAACATGATTAAGACACAGGAGCATGTGTTTATACAAGCAGAGGTTGAAAGCTGGGACTGCTTAGCGTACAGAAGTGAAAGCTCAGGGGCATGTTGTCAACGTGTATAAACACTTGATGCTGTAAGTAAAGAAGACAGACTCTTCTCATTGGTGTCCAGTGACAGGACATGAAGCAATGGGCATAAGCTGAAATACAGGAATGTGTTTAACCATCAACTAAACACCTTTGCTCCTGTGAGGGTGATCAAACACTGGAACATATCAAAAGCCCAGGTAGACATGGTCCTGAGTAACCTGCTCCAGCTGGCCCTGTTCTGAGCAGGTGGGTTGGTCTAGACCATGTCCAGAGGCATCTTCCAGCTTCAGCCACTCCATTCCAGTTCCAAAGACAGACTTGGGAACTGATCACTAGCTCTACTGTAAAGGTATTCGAAATATTGCCTATATTAAACAGCTGCTAAACAAAAGAAGGCACTGCTGAAATGCACCTCTAATACCGGGCTCCCAAGACATGAAAGCAATTATAATCAGATGGCTGTTTTCATACAGATTTTTCAAACCACATTGCACAGCACCATCTTCTGGTGAACAAAAAGTTGGAGGTTTTTTTCTTTCAGGCTTTGAGAAAAAAACTCTAACCATATCAAAGATAATTTTCACACAAGAAATAGTAATGTTAAGTCTAAAAATAAGCAACTTAAAATAAACATCATCTATAAAACACAGAAGCCACACAAAATTTTTTATTAACCCCTGTTATCCCTGGAGACACACCAACTGAAAAAATATCCTTTAAAATATCTTACCCTCTTCATTGAGAGGGCCAGGCATCAGCCTTGTTCTGATTTCTGCAACTAAAGAAAAATACATATCACTCACATAATAAACAAAGACATCTCAAAGTACACATCACAACGCAATGCTCTTCCAAGCTTGTATGTGGACCCTCAATGACATGGTGTAGGTCTGCTTTCTGGAAGAGCCTTTGGATGAGCTTTAGAATATGGGAAGTAAGAACTACTCACCTTGCTCTGGCATGAGCCCAAAGACATACTTCTGAGAAACACAAGTGTGTCAAGCAGACCAAGAACACATCATTGCTCAAACTGAATCGCCATGAGCAAGGCCGCCCAAAAACAAGCAGGCTACAATTTCTACTTAGAAAAGAAGTCACTCTGAAGTACTCTGCTTGTTACTAGCTTGCTACATTGACAAATAAGCTTCCTATCACCATATTTCCTTTTTGTTTGTTGAATTTTCCAACAAGAAGAAACCATTCTACAACTTGATGCAAGTTACTTGATCATGCAATCACTGTTCAATTAACTCTGTCTTCTTGCACAACAGAGTCAATTAGCAAGAGTCAGGCTTGGTGTCTGGTAGTTTCCCAGGTTCACATACAAGCATTTTTAACTGGACTATGAAAATAAAACAAAAGGATGAATACATGAAGCGGGAAAACTCTAGCCAAATCAGCCAGGAATGCTTAGGAACAAAGGAAAGGTTCTTTCCTTACTATATAAAAGGCAGAGTTTCTCTCAACCATATGCATGAAATCTTCTGCTCCAATGTAGGAGCACTAGTATAACTAAGTAAGTATATCTAAGCTGCTTATTGTTTTTTCTAAATACAGCCAACACCTTTAGGAAATAACTGAACCCACATACCTCTTCGTTTTGAGAGTAACTGCTTTACGTTGAGTGCAAGACACCCCAACGCTGCAACTGTGCTGCAGCAACGTGCTCTGGGGTTTTACCGCGCTGCGGGCGGCCTTCCTCAGCCGCACTGCCGAACTCCGCGGCACCCACCGGCCCGCTCTCCTCAGGGCTCCCCGCCCCGAGCGCAGGCGGCGCGGGCACGCCGCCGGCCGGGCAGCGCCACCGTGGCTTCGCTTCAGCAGGGGCAGGGCCAGGCCGAGCGGCCGGCGGCGGGAAGCGCCTCAGCGGGGCAGCGCGCGGCGGGAAGCGCCTGAGGCGGGAAGCGCCTGAGGCGAGGCGCGCGACGGCACCTGAGGCAGGCTGGCAGAGGGCTCGCGCCGTGACGGAGGGGGGCAGGCGGCTCACGAGCAGCGCCTCGAAGCCTAGCCTCGCGCCGCCGCCCGCGCGACAGCCGCTCGCTTCCCGCCGCGCTCATTTTAAAGGCTCCGGGGACGTCACCGGCCGGGGCGGGCGGCCGCGAGAGGAGCCGTTGCCCCGCCCCCGGCGCGCAGCGGCGGCGGCGGCCTCGCGGCGCGCACGTGCGACGCCCCCTGCCGGGTCCGTCGAGGGGGCCGCGGGCGGCGCCGATAGACAGAGACTGGCGGGGGGCGGGGCGGGGGCGGCGCGCAGGCGCGGTGCAAGCGCGGGGTGGTGCGCGGTCGGGCCGTGGACGGGCGGGCGCGGCGCTCCCATGAGCAGACGCTGCCCGCCGGCTGCCGCCTCGCTGCTGCGGGGGCTCATCGGCCCCGCCGCGCTCTGCCTGGGCAGGAGCATGAGTTTCTGCGGGGCGCCGCCCGCCTGCGCCGCCGGGCCTGCGGGCGGCGGCAGCGGCAGCAGCGGCGGCGGCGCGTGCTTCTCCTCAGCGCGGCTGAGCCCGCCGTGGCTGCGGCTGCCGGAGGTGCCGGGCGCGGAGCCGCACCGGGCCAACGAGTTGCTGCTGCTGCTGCCGCCGGCCCCGCGGGGCCCGGCCCCGCCGCAGCATCACGTCGTCTACTTCCCGGGGGACGTGCAGGTACGGCGGGGGGCGGGCGGCAGCGGCGGGCGGGAGCGCGGAGCTGAGGGGAGCCGCCGGCCGCGCGGGGAGGGGAGGGGGCGGCGGAGCCGGCGTTGCCGGGCTGCGGGGGCCCCGCCGCGGCGGGGCCGGGCTCTGCCCGCGGGAAGCGCCCCTGGTGCTCTCTGTGCCCGTTACCGTCGGTGCGCGCAGCGGGAACGGCCGTTCCTGGAGCCCGAAGGGGAGCGGCGGCCGAGTGGGAGGCTCCCCCCGCGGCACCGCCCGGCCGTGACGCGCCCGAAGCGTGGCCGCGGGCAGCAGGCCGTGAGCTCCCCGGGTGGCAGCCTGGCTGCGGGGCCGTGCGGGCCCCCCCCGCGCCCGGTGCCCGGTGGCCGGGCTGACGAGGCGCCGGGAATGGCGCGGTGCTCCGGAGTCCTGGGCCGCCGGCTCCCCGCCAAGGCCGTCACCTCCCAGGAGCGGGGGTCGCGCCTCCTCGCTCCGGGAAAGGCGTTCCTCGTCCGTGAGGCAGAGGTGCAGAACTCTGTGGATTGTAATTTCAAGGATTGGAATGGCCTGAGGAAACCTCTTTCATTAGCGTTCCTGGGTACGGCTTTATTGTTCCGTAATGAAATAAACTAATTAGTATTCTCTGCCATGATGATTTCAGAGGTGAGCGTCGTTCGTGATTTGGGGGTTAATGTATTTCCATCTGAGCCCCCTATGAATGGGGAATAACAAGACGACAAGGGGAATAAAGACTCCTTACAGCTGGATGAGAGGGATTTTTTTTTCTGTGTAAAAAATAGAAGACTTATGACAAAGTTTTAGGTCTACTGTTTGTCTGTAACAAAATAATCGGTATTTCTGCAGATGGAGATGTTACAGTAAAATTACGTGTTCTGTGTCATACAGAGTTGAATAATACTAATAATATAATCTTCCCTTGGAATGAAGTCAACAAAAATTACAAATGCTTCTATGTGCTTATTTTGATTGTATTAATTTTGGGGCTATTAAAAACGTGTGGTAAAAATATTAAAGTAGACTAATTAAATCTAAATACGCCAGTTTCTTTAACGTGTTTCTTGTTCTTGAATCCTAGCAAGCAAGCACCTCTTCAGTGCAGGTTTCTCTGTTAGTTACAGTCCTTTCTTATGACCGTAAGTACACTAGACAGAGCTGAAGTGATTTCAAAATGTAGTAATGCGTCTTTTCTATTTTTTTTAATTTTTCAGAACTATCATGACATCATGTCTTGCCACCCAGAAAACTTTCAGTGGGAGCACTGGAGCTTTGAAAATATTGCTACCATACTTGCTCGCCGGTTCCCTAACAGCTTTATTTGGGTTGTGAAGTGTTCTCGAATGCACCTGCATAAATTCAGTTGTTATGACAACTTTGTGGCGAGCAACATGTTTGGAGCACCAGAGCACAGCACTGACTTTGGAGCTTTCAAGCATCTCCATGCGTTGCTAGTTAATGCATTCAGACTCTCTCAGAATATTCTGCTGTCCCAGAAAAGTGTGCACGGTGTCAGCAAGAATGCAAAAATAGCTGCTTGTAAATCACAGCCGCAGTCTGTTCCTGCAACGAACGGCTGCTCGTCCACAGGAGGAGAGAGAGATTGTGAACGCTCTAATAATTCTGCTATGAGCTTCATTATACCCTCTGCTGTAGGTGCAGTGTCATTTACTTTGATTGGCTTCAGTAAAGGTTGTGTGGTTTTGAACCAGCTGCTTTATGAGCTGAAGGAAGCTAAAAAAGACAAGAATACAGATGCCTTCTTAAAAAGCATAAAAGCAATTTACTGGCTGGATGGTGGTCACTCAGGAGGAAGCAATACTTGGGTTACTTACCCTGAAGTGCTGAAAGAACTTGCGCAGACAGGAATTGAAGTTCATGCTCACGTTACACCATACCAAGTGTTTGACACAATGAGGTCGTGGATTGGGAGAGAGCATGAGAAATTTGTACAGATACTTGAAGAATTTGGTGTGGAAATAAATGATCAACTGCATTTTGCTGATGATGTTCCCTCCTTAGATAATCATTTCAGAGTTCATGAAGTGTTTTGAGACTATATGCATCTGAATAGTATACTCATTGTAAAAGCGCTTTTGACACTGTAAATGTCGTCATCTAGGTTTCCAGCTTTGAGTAGATGCTTTCTGAAGAGAATACTAAAGCAGTCCTGTGTTGCTAATAGATACCATATGTAAATTTCAGTAGTTGAAAAAGGTGGATTGGGACCCCATACCTACAACAGATGTTGTCATTTGATTCCTGGAAAGAAAGTGTTATGAAGAACTATCCTACACGTGGTTTTTTTTTTTAAAGTGTGAACATTTATTCTCAAACTGTTGGCAGAATTTTTAGCCTTGGATGTCTAACCTCGTATACTTTCTTTAATGGGAGCTTAAAGTACTCAAGGCTTTAAGATGTCTGGATACTGCAATTTAGTAGCTGCCAGGGCAAAAAACTTCGGTCTTCGTCAACAACAGACACAATGTTAGTTTTTTGGCGTAAGGAAAATTATGATTGTTAGAACAATTTTAGTTACATATTTTGGTGAAAATTGTTGTAATTAGTTAATTAAATCTTAGAGTTTTGCAGCATTTCTCCTAACTGAAACAAAGTCACAAATACTTACCTTTGGAATAATAGTGCCAGTCCATTTTTCTTCCTGATGTGTGCCTTGCCTTTTCTGTTGCTATGAGGTTTCATTAATTCATTGTGTAGTATCTGCTAGTGAACAGCCCTTTCACCTGGGGGCTTGAGAATTTTGACATGGCTATGTTAAGTGACCAAGAATGTTGATGAGGCTGTAGTTTATTGCTGTTTCAACATACCTTGCTATTGATTTGGCTATTTTCTGTAAGGACCAGCAGTAATATCTCTATTTCCAGTCAAGAGGTGTCTTTATCCCTGCCTTGGAATGGTGAGGTTTTTCTTGATAATTGCTGCATTGATGTTGATCTAAATTGAGCCGTAAGTACATAATGTATTACAAGTTGCATAAAAATTTTTGGAGTATACTGACTGTAGCTGTTTCAGAATGCTTCAGGTTTTATAACTATTATCTCCTTTAAATTGCAGTAGTTGCTTCTAGAGCCGTCCACAAATCTATTTGTAGAGCCTAATTTTTCTTACGGTAAAAAAAACACCTCTCTAATTAAATACAAAGCTGGACAAATTAGATACAAAAGATGTAATCTAGTTCAGGCCCAAACGTGAATGTTCTTCAGAAAGAATTACTGAAATAAGTGAGAGTATTAGTGAAACTTTTCTGCTGTTGTAAGTAACTTTCCATTTTTCTACAAATAAATCTGAGTCACTCTTTTAGAAACAACTGCAGTTATTAACAGTGAACCAGTAGCTTAAAATGGTTTTGGATTTCCTGGAAGTATAGGAATACAAAAGGAAGTTGGCAAAACAGTGTGAAGATTACACAAACAAATGTGGCTCCGTTCTGAAAAAAGGCCTTTTATTCAACTTTTTTCATATCTTTGATAGCAACATCTTCCCCCTGCTTCTTCCTTCTGGTGACTCTTACACCATGGAAGGAAAGTCCTGGGTCATCTTCCTGCTGTTGGCATCATTAAAACTTATAAGGTTCGCTGGAGGCAGTTTTTTCACAACTCTTGCAGAGGTTGTGCACATTAGTGATCACTGAAGAATGAGAAAAGTGTGGTGAACTCCTAAGAGAAATTTTCTTAATACTCAGAATATTAAGCGTAGTAGGATTGTGCATACAGTGTGCACCTTACAATGTGGCTTTAATAGAAAGCCTACAAATTGCTTGAAATTTCTTTGATTATCCACTTATAAAATAAAATTTAAAAAAACAATACCAAAACACCCCACTGATCTTGCTCCCTCTCCTTTCAGAGTTGGACTGACCAGGCTAAGTTGGGTGTGCTAAAACTTACCCTATCCAATAACAGTGCAGATCACAGACCAATTTCTAAAACAATTCTGTGCCAGCCAAAACAGCAGGAGTAGGTTGTTGCAAGCTTTGGGAAACAGCTGTTAAAATATTGGCATTGTCTTCAGAAGTTTCTGGATGGCTGTCCTATGAAAATAATATTAACCTGCTTGATGGAGGCTGCTTACAATAACTGTTAGATGAAATAAGCTGAAGTGTTGCTGTATTAATTTGAAGAATAAGCACTTTGTTGTAAAACTAATCTTGTTTTGAGACTTCATGTTGTGGAGGGAAAACTGACCTGTTCTTCATTCTCTAAACAGTTGTAGTACTCTGTTGGAATGTGCCTCTGTCATTCACTACAATGCATGCTAAAAATAAATTTTGCAAACAGTGTAGAAAATAAACTGTTTCCAATGGGCGAAACCACTTTGGTGTGAATGTAAAACCACTGAACAAGGAATATGCAGTTAAGTTTTGTGGATTAAGCTTTATCAGGTGTTTGTGGAGACCTAGCTTGAAAAAGTCAGATTTATTTGATAACTTTTCTTCAAGGCAGGCTTTTTATGTGTGTAGTCCGTATCTGTAATTCTGAAACAGCTTATTGGGTCCTTTGTGCCAAGCCTTCCCATGTATGCGAGATGCCAAAGATGTGAACATTTCGATGTTAGTATGAAATGGGTCATAGTTTGTGTATGCCTGTTTTTTGATGTTAACTGTAAAGGCAGTTTTTAATAAGCTTATATGTAAATGCCTAGAGTTAAGTGATTCTCTTGCTTACCTACAGTGGTTTAGTTCAAGATATTTCGGGTTTTGAATGGAGCGAGCAACATTACACAGTCCTTAGTAATAGCTGCTATTCTTTATATTACATGCTTGTTTCTTACACAATAGACAAGGCATTCTTCAGATTTTGAGAAATGCTAAAATGTTTTAAGCTGTGCTTGTTAAATTCCTTTAAAACAGGGCTTGGTTCTGTGAAATTGTCCAGATTCTGTTTGACTTAAATGATTTTATTTTGAGTGCAATTTAAATACTAGAAACTTTGGTAAACTGCTTCCTGTCTAGGACTAATTTCATCGCATCTCTGTAAATGCCATTGCATAAATTGGTATTGGCCCCTAATTTTGAAAGGTGATTAAGTGTCCAAGTCTTAACATTGCTGAAAGGAGCAATCTTTCCTGTCCCCCCACTGATAACATCCTGCTGCCTCCCTTATGGTAGCATGTGCACATTATGGTGAGCTGTTCTGTCTTACTGAAATAGTACTATGGCTGATAGAGATAAGTAACAGGAGCGCTATGTATTTAAATAGTCATAGAAATTATTTTAAATAAGACTGCAGAGTCAGTTCAGGAGTTAGGATGTTACAGCTGTGGATATTCACAGGTAAAAGCAGTTGTGCATGATCATGTGCTCAGGTTTTCCCACCAGGTTCTTTTTGAGCTATTTGCAGAAAGAACATCGTCTGTTTTTTTCCTCCCTTTTACGGTGCTTTTTACATTGCTGTCTTTCCTGAGCTAACAGTTATTTCACCATCTCTTCAGATAAACAGTGTTTGTTGTCTGAAAGTTGAAGCACTGAGGTTAAAGTATACCCATCCATTTACCTTGAATGCTTATTTTAAATTACACGGGGTCTTATTAGTTAATATAAGAGAGAGGTTCAAGAACAGTAAAAATTTTGGCATGCGTGTGCTCTGTTGTGAGCCACGTTTTTAGGTATGTCACTGCCTAGCAGAATCCACAAACGTGAATTGTGTGTCTGGTGTCCCTGTGCAATAGAAAAGCAAAGGTGGATGTCTCGGACTGCAATCCACAAGAGACAGCCTCTTCAAATCACCTTTGCAGTTACTTCTTCACAATCTTTTTAATCTTATATTGAAATCTCATTTCTTTTTTTTTTTTTTTTATAAGGATGGTGGATTAAGGGGAAAAAAAAAAGTTTACTTCTGATGCTCTTAACCTGATGAAAATTTAGACATATTTAAATATTGCTGATGGAGACCCTAAGACCAAGGCTGGCTTTCTGTTGGTCTTACTGGTCTCTTAACTCTGTTCAGATGCAAGGTGACTTTTTAACTCAAATAAAATAACATGAAGTCATGAAGCAAGTAGTCCAAGATCACAGAATGCCTAAGTGGCAGAGACCGGCACTGCTGCTCCCGGAGCCAGACATACTGTTCCTGACTAAATTCATTCCATCAGTATTAACAGCATAATTCACTCCTCCTGCTGACAAAAAACACTTGCACAGGATTAGCTGTCCCACATCACCGTGGAAACCATGGCAAATGGATTCAGGCAGTCATTTTGCATGTAGCGTAGCATGGGTTATAAAGTAGTGATGGTTTTGTAGTTGTTTTCTGTCAAAAGGGTTAAAGTTGGCACTTCAGAGCCAAGTTGTTTCTAAAGAAAGCCTGCAGCAAGACACAGATAACAGTCGGGAGACAGACCAGTGTGGAAGTGCACCAGTGTTTACCCTCTGGGCAATACTCCTGAGCCCGGGTGCCAGACAGAGCCATTGCATCCCTTGCAGGCTATCTGCATAGCTCTTCTCTCTCATTCCCCGTCACTGGTTTTGTGTGATGGAGGTTTTGAGCAATTCGTGTATTGCTTGACAGCTGAAGTATAAATATTTTCACAGCAAAAATTGCCTGTTACTGGGATCGGTGCTATTATTGCAAGCAATAGCTTCTGAGCATTTTTGTACGAACATAGCATTGCACGTGGAGCTGTGTGTTTTACATGGTTGAGCAATTCTTTTAATGTTTTCAGTCTGCTCTTAAAAATGTTGATGAGGACCAGATCTGAGCAATTGGAAAGAAAGGAAGTAATCTGCTCTTATCGCTCTCCAGATACACTTAAAAGAGAGCATTGCTCTTGGGAATTACCAAGTACAGAGCTCAGATCTATCACCTCTCATAGAGTCTGACCCAAACCAAAATACAAAATGTTAACATTCAACTTTATCTCAAACTTAGACAACTGTCCAGAAAAAAATTAAGATTTCATCTGTGCTTCTAGTAGCACCGGAATCTTTGGTTATTCAGTGATACTAACTTAGAGAGAATCCCTTGTAAAAGTTACTGTCTCAGAACTTGTTGTTTTCAACACCTGTGTCGTCTGCATGGAAACCTCTAAAGGTCTCAGGTTTGGGAAGATAGATTTTAGCCAGAGGAAAAAAGAATCAAGTCTGTACAGGAATGTTTTTGAAGCTGTGCAGTTAACGCGTATTGGGATCACACTGTATGTAATACAACCTCTACTACGATAAAATCATCCCATCTTAGTTAAGTTATGAATGAGGCAAATAGTTTCATTCTGCATACTTAAAAAGGATTGCAAATATATTTCTCATCCTTCATGATCAAGTCAAACCCTTTCACATTAGGCATTGAGCTTGACACTTGTATTAAGGACCTAGACACTGTGTAGCTCCTGGAGAGAAACACATTCTTAAGTTAGGTACATCAAATCTTCAGCATTTACTTACATGACAGCCAGATTTTTAGTGACCTGTTTTAATAGTTTGACAAGATAATATTTTTAGAATAATTTTTTAATTTGATTCTTTTCACAGCAACCACATTAAGAAAAATGTATAAACCATTTATCTTCTGAAATCATTGGTTGTCCTTTATATTTCATATGACCAATTAATTCTTTCCATGTGTTGATTTGCAATGCACTTACGTTTTAAAAGCCTCAATCGCCAAATTTTTAGATTAAGTCAAAGTTTGGGCTGGGCCAAGTTTAAACTCCTGATTTCAGATGCTGTCCATATTTATCTTAACTCGTCTTTCAGTCCTGGACAGTCTGCACCACCAAACTCCTCTGTCGAATACACTGTTTGAAGTGGCTGTTCTGAATGCTTAAGATGGTCAGTGTTTATTTTTATAATGTCTATTACCACAACTTCATCTGTTTTATTGTGGCATGATCCCATTTTGCTTTAGGTCTCTAAAGGACAAACTTCCACAAAATGTCAGTAGCTCTAATTCTTTGTGTTATTTCAGTAGTGGATTTTTAAGTGTGGCTACATGGATTTTCTCACTATGTTAGCTAGGAGTTACTCCTTTAATGCTTTCATCATTCATTCATCACTTTATTGCCTGTTTTGTACCACGTAGCACAATGCTTAGAAAGCACCAAGTAATTTTTTATTTTGTATTTTTTAAATAGTAACTTCAAGATTTTTATAACTAGTCACATTGTGCTCAAATTAAGAAAATACGTTTTTAAACTGCTTGGTTTCTTCTTTTATAGTATTTCAGAACAATTGTTTTATAGAAGTTATCAAATAAGAAATTGAAGAAACTGGTTCAAAGTGAGAAAAAGGGTGGCACTGACAGAACAATTACTGTGCTGGTTTTCCAGCTGACCTATGTAGAATAGTTTTTGTTAATCTTTCTTGAATACGCACTTACATCACATCTGGTGGGGTTTACTGGCAGTCTTAGAGAACTGAAAATTAAAGGGGTCATGGGGAGGGAAAAACCCCAACCTACTGTCATTGCAGAGATTTCTGACAGAACGCTGCAAGAGAAGCATGAGCAGGGCGGGGTTACCCACCAGCTGACCAGGGTGAGAGAACCTCATTTGCTGACCTATAAAAATAAAATGAAGGCTTCATTTTAAAGTTTGTAGTGTGAAGAGGCACTAGCTGCACTTGCTATAGCACTTGGCTCACATTTAGTTCAGCATGACCCTCTCTTCCCAGCCAGAAACGCACTTTGCAATCCAAATTTGATGCTAGCCTAAACAAGTGAATTATTGCAGCTTTCCTGCTGGGCTTCCTCAGCACTAGTAACTGCAACTGAGAGTTGCGTTTGGCCTAAGGTGTTTAGATTAACAGTTTAACAGCCTCCCTTAATAAATAAAAAAGGGGACTGAAAAAATATTCAGAATGGCATTCTGAATGCTTGTGGCTTGACAGATGTTATGTATGCTTTTTACACACATACTATGAAACACGTGTTATTACAAATCTTGGTATCACCATCAAGTGGCACAGCAGTGAATGCATTTCTCCTGCAGGATTCTCCTCCTCTTACCTTCTCTCCCCAAGAGCCCCGGATGGCTCCCGCCCTCCCTTGGGAGCACAGCAGGCACTCCTTGCAAGCGGAGACACAAACAGGTCACTCATACACTTGACTGCTGCTCCAGGAAGCTTTCCTTGTTTATGTTTGAGCGTTGAGGAGGCCTGGGAACACCAAGCCAGCACTTCTCTTTTGGGAACAGCTAGCACCTCTCTGTACTAGCACACTGAGGAACCGCTGGGGGTTAGGGTTAACAGTGATAGCTGTGCAGGCACCGTGCTGGAGCACAGCTTTGTCGAGCCCCGCAGGCTCTCTCAGCCTCTCCATTTAGATCTAACACACAAAGAATCTCTGTACACCTCTGCAGAACAATTCAGATGGGGCCCTCGACATTACCAGCCCAACAAAGTCAAGAGGCTTCCCCAGCCCAACAGACACACACATTCTGTCTCAGCAGCGTACACAAACGATCCTTGTTCATTTTAAAAAAAAAAATATTGGGAGACCTATTTGCGATCCCAAATTTAAATTCTAACCTCAGAAGGTACAACGATGCCCATCAGAATCGCTTGGCTGGTTCCATTCATGCCTATTCATTAAGATGGCCGCGTGCCCACTCACATGGTAGCAGACTATTTTCACTGTGTTGAACTGCCAAGAAGAACAGGTTTAGAAGAATAATCTGCACAGTGTTGCAAGCCCCTGCTCCTCTGGAGAAAGATTTTTCCAGCACTTTATTAACACTATGTATCTATTTAGTCTAAGAGCTTTTGACAAGTTACAGTTCTCAAAGAACACTGCTGGAAGTAACAGACTGACCTAAATGTCAGATAAATGCTGCATTCCCCAAGGAGCACAAGTATCAAGGTCAGAGGGATTTCAAAGGGACAAGGACAACCTCTCTTTTCTGTGAGAGGCCCGTCTTTATTTCAAAGGGCTTTTGTAAGCACTGCTTTCTGCTGAAAAGTAACCATCTACAACACCTCTGCAACAGGCTCCATGCCCAAAGGTGCAACGCAACGCCCTTTCCCGTGGTAACGTGATGCATCTCAAACACCGCTCCCAACAGATTCTACACCTATTCCACAACTGTGGACTTCATTTCAGATTCTAGGACTGTGGCTGGATGGATTTGAGGCACATTAGCTGCAAGGGTTTCACTGCAGTGACAACCAAAGTTTCCTGCACAATACCTAATTCCGCTAGGAAAGGGGTAAATTATTTACCTTGCCATCAAGGTACTGCACAACTCCAAGATTAACCTTGCGTGATTAGCTTTTGCTTTTTTCCCATGCCCACTCTCAGTTTCACCACAAGAGGGAGCAGAAACTCCCCACACTTATTACCAGGCTATTAGTCAAAAGAAACCATGACCGTTAGATCTACCACCAATGGCTTTCTTGGGCCTCCTCAGAAACCACTATGGTTTTCCTAAACTTTAGTAAACGAGGTGACATCAGGAATATGTGCAGTTACTTCTAAGCATACATGCTGTCCGCCCAAACTTTCATTCAGAAAAATTTAAGTAGAACAGTCCCAAAAAAGTAGAGTTGTAAGTGCAGGTGCTGCAGATGTAAGCCTTGTAGACGGGAGACCATCTCCAGATCAAGCAGACTGTGCACTCACTGCACATGAAGAAAAAACAAGAAAAAAAATCTACAAGATAAACATTCATCTATAACAAAGTTTATCAACAGTTTTTATTAGTCTTACAGCAAGTGTATGTATGTACACATGGACAGTTTCCATATTAACGTACGATTCTCTGCTTTCACAAGAGCTTGACGAATTACAATGTGTTATTTTATTCATAATCATTCCTATAGGCTTTTTCTTGGATGCGTAACACCATTCTCCGAGCATAAAAATCCCTGTATTCCTCAGGTAGTTCTTCAAGTGTTTTCAAGGCCCTGTCCAAGATCTGTATAGCTCTAGAGGCTGCTGTGGGATCTTTATTTCCGTAAGTGTCACTCCTATCATAGGACTCAGCAGGAAGGTGCTTCCAAAAGACATTCAGTGCCACTCCAAATTCCTCAGAAATTACATTGTGGAACCACAAAGCTGTAAAGAAGAATGTCTAAAATGAAAATTACTATCTGAAACTTCCACGCGACTCATAACAAACATTCATCCCTGAATATATCCTATTCTACCAAATTTAAGAAGTTCTTCAAGATGTTTATGTTGATCCACAACTTCACACAAAAATAACAATTGCTGAAGTATAAAGAGATATTCAAATGTGAGCAAATAGTAAGCATGTGTAGGATGAAAATAAGACATCTCCCCTGTTCACCTCACTCATCTCTACTGTGAATGCAGATATATATTTTCACAGATTTAGTCCCTAACCTTGCACAGATTGTCCAAGCATTAATGTGAACCACGAGCGTCAGCCAGGTCGGCCATGCAAGTTGCTGATCTTTTCGTAATAAAGTCACGAGGCTTTTCAGTTGAATCATCATGGCTGTGGTAAGGAAGCAAACGCACTTCTGCCTCATTAAATACATTTTAAAAATAAGTTTAATATGGTATATTTACCCTATTTCAATTTTAAGGTAAAAGACTGAATACCGTGCTTATTGCAGCTTAGTTGCTTGTTTGTGCTGAAGACACAGAAAAGCTTCCTCTGAGAAATGAACAAGTTTCTTTCAGGTTATGAAGAGGGGCTGCTTCTACCTTCTCCCTAATAACCACAAACATTTCTCAAAGAACATCTCCTTTTTCAGTGATGTGCATTCCAGAACGTTGACAAAGCTAGCACTGTTCTCTGGACTCAAAAATCCCTGTACTCCCCAGTCATTCTGAAGAGTGCTGAGCATGTCTTCAGTTTGGACCAGCACACCTACTGGCAAAGACAAACTAGCATCTGTACTGCACAGAACAAAACAGAAATTACGTACCTTCCACTAACTGTAACCAAAAGATTCTTTAGAAAGAAACCTAAATGGTAAATTCAAAATTAAGTAACGACTCCAAGGCTAAGAATCTAGTTTAAATCTTCCTAAAACCCTACAGCCTTCTTGTTTACTGGCCTGTTTATACTGTCCAGCTAATATGACAAGCAACAAAGTAAGTATCTGCCACAAGCTCATGACGAGTTAAAATAAAAAATTAAAAACAAGTAGGAATAGTTCAACAGGAGTAATTCAGATGCCTTTCGCTTATCACTAGAATTGTCATCTTAGCCCAGGAAACAGCTTTGTATTTCCTGCTCATGCAGAAAATGATTAGGAGTTGTCTTCTCATTCCCCAAAGGTGATTTCAAATTTCTAGAAGGTCCAGTAACTCTACCATTATCAAATCACATGCCTCACAGTTCTTAAGTGACAGAGCTACAGAAAAACAGAAATGGTGCTTCACTCAAATTCTGTCATGAGAAAACTCAGGTCACTGAAGTAATTTCAGATTTCACAAGCTGATATTATAATGCTAATCTATTAAGACACAAATTCAGAAGCATACAGTGTAATCTTGAGGGAAGGTAGGACTTGTAGGTAGATATAATAATACCTTTTATTGGGCAAATTAGTACAGTTGGAAGAAGTAGATGAGTTTTGCCAATGCCCTTAGATGCTTCTACTTATAACACAGAAATATTTTAGTAACCTCTTACCATCCCTAGAAATGAGAAATTGCAAACAAAACTGTTTAAAAACAGAGCATGGTCAGGAACTGTTTGTTACTTACCTGGAATAAATAACACATCTCCTGCTTCCAGCAAACACTGATAGCGCTTGGCTTTCACAAAAAGGGGATATTTCTCTAAGTCTGGGTTGTCCACATCCAGCACCTCTGATTTAGTACCTAGGAAAGTTTTCAGAAGTAATGAATAAATGTTCCTACTCTTCCACACAGTAACAAAGTTTTATCACATTGCTGGAAATGGCAGTTCTTGAATCAGCTTTAATACTGCTTTACTGCTCTGTAACTCTTCTAAAAACCAAGCAAACTGGATGGTGCTCCTTATTTACTGAAGAGACATGTTCTCCTGTTGTCTGTGTTTCTCCTGTAACTGCAGCCTTATTAACACTGAAAGACACTTTCCCTGACATTTAAAATGCCGCACTGAATCCAGACAGAGCACTGTGCTCCTCCACAGTTGGGTGCTGAAAACAGAACCCATCGAAGCTGCTGTGCTCCTTTGCAAATTTCATATCCTGCCCCGCTAAAACAATCAGTTTTGACTAAAGCAAACAGCATCAGAATTATGGGACCAAATGACTTTTTATATCAAGCCGTCTGTTAGTGATTTTTTTCTACTGTGCAACACCTGTGAGCTGGAAAGGCAACTACGATCACCAAACACTGAACTAGATAAATGTGACATGCATACCTGATAAATATAAATATGGTGCATCTCGAGGACTGTACAAAACAACTCTTTTTTTCCCTGTTACTTGGATTAAGAAGTTATCCATCACCTGGAATAAGCATAGTAAGAGAGATGTCAGCCAAGAGTTAAGAATCAATGCATAGCCTGCAACTAATCTAATCTAAAATATCATCAGCTTAAAAGAGGGAATTATTTAAACTTTCATATGTTAAGAATTAGCTAAAAGAGCTTCCATATACAGTTAATCCAAAAAACTCCAGAATGTTAGTTACTCTATCCCCTTCGCTGCATATTCTTGACACATACTGTATGTAGAAACATAATGTGTTGCTTTCCAACAACTTTGTGTTTTTCCTTAAACAGGAAGCAAGTTCTTCCTTCTTAAAGACATACTGTGCTTTAGACATACAAACCACCAAAATGTAATACAAAACATATATGGAATTCCTTTTCTTTTTCAGTGTTACTTCTACCTCATTTTGCTGACTTTCTATTGATAAAGGATTCTTTTTCCTAATTATAATGCAAAAAACTATTTTTCTTATAAATACATTTATTCAGAATTACACTGCAAAATGTTAGAAGACAATCTTATTTGGAATCTACCGCATTACAGCAACAGACCACCCAAATAATTGTACAATTACCAGAAATCTGTCCATTAGAATAAAAAAATGAAGGTAATCTTGAAGAGGAAAATATTGAAAGTTACTGTCTTAAATATTTTTAACTGAAACTCAAAACAGTAAAAAAAAAGGAAAAAAAATCAAACATCATTTAATCTTACAAGTATGGAATTAGACACAAAACCAGTAAGATACTATGCCCACACAATACATCTATTTAGAATTTACTGTACCACCGCATGTGACTTGTTCTACTATTTCAAAATACGTGAAGTTTGTCATTAACAGATTTTTGTCAGAGATCATCTCAACTCTGTAATGCCATCTGCAACATTTTATGCTAAACACGTGTGTTACTTACATCATAATGTGTCCATAACTGTAATCCAGCTGAGCTGATACGGAAGACACTAGAGAAAAACTGTTCCTTCTCAAAATACTCTGGAATCTGAACATCTTCTGCCAAAACAGGAAACTGCTTTCTAATATCTGCAATATCCTGAAACAAAAAAGGGCATAATTCTCAGAGCGCCATGCATGCACACTAAAATAAAGGAGCATTTCACTATCATTTCCCATCATATGAAACACGGGGCTCGAACTTCACCACTGGCGAACAGTTGAAAATAGCAATGCTTTTTGATGGTCTCCTTTTCAGCACTGACTTCATCAACGATAATAAGAACAGCAGAGATCTGCTTTGAACCATGGCTGCTAGAAATCACAATGAAGGAACAGGAGATCATCAGAAACCCATCAGAAACCCATCAGAATGTAAGTGCCTAAAATAGTTGCTGTTATACATTTAAATGTTCTGGCCTAAATCTGGTCAGATTCACACGCCACGTGACCCTCAACAAGTTGTGTGCCTGTACTACACAGCCAGCAGATGACAACAGGCTTTAAAAAAATATTCCTAAACTGCTGCTTTACAATATTAGAACTGTAATGTCAAGCAACTCACCTTCCTAGCATCTTCACCCACTGACCGCAAATAGTACTTTTCATCCTAAAGAGAACACAAAATCAGAGTTGTTTTGGTGGGGTTTTTTTAATACGAATTACAAGCATGCTTGAACAAAGAGCCTGAATTTTCTCTTCAATCTAATGCAGGGCTTGATTAAAACACGGTACAAATAAGCGGCATTTACAAACTCAGCTACTCTGTTATACTGCCTTTATCTACTGCTCCCTGCTGTTCACCTCAAGAAACAGCAAAAATATGTTCGTTCACCGAGTGTAGAAGGGCGAAGTAGCGGGAGACTTGTCAACTGCTTCAGCATTGCTGTTACTGAACAGATTCAAAGCAAATGCAGATTACAAATCAAGTTCTTCAGAACACTGATGCAGGAAGCTATTTCAATTAGCTTCAAAACTTAGGGCATTCCATGTAGCATAAAAGGTGAAGAGCACATCTGCATTCAAAACTGTTTGCTTCCCAATCGCAGTTATCTGATAAATCACTAGTTTGAACACTGCTACATAAAGATAGCCACACATTTGCTACTCACAAATTATGTTACAATAAATCTGTATTTGTATTTTGATCGCAGATGTAATAAAAATCTAAAATATCTGCATGACGTTTTCTTGCAAAACACATAAATTATAGCTACTATTCTAAAGTAAGACTTGATTTCTCAATTTTTTTGCTGGAATTTTTTCTCATGTAAGCAGTTTTTGTTAATAGGAACAGGACCACTGAAGTTAACCACACTGTACACATAGAAAGCAATTTCTGAGAAAAATTACCTTCTCCTCATATTTGGCTCCAAGCCACACAAAACTGTTAAATCTAAGATCAAGTGCTTTATTGGAGTAAGACTTTAAATTACAAGGCATCGTTTTCCCCTCTGTATACTGGCAAAATCACCGATACAAGTAACTGTGTCGCTAAGTAAATTACCTCAGAAAGAAAGTACTCCTTGTGTTTGACTTCAGCTGCTCTTCGTACAAATACATCAAAAGGCAGAGTTCTGAAACACAAATATTTAAATTTACACAATGGCTCAACGTAACAACACATGGTCTAAATGCTAGGGTTAAAGTCATAAGCTCTCTTACCAAATCTAGTATAATTGAAGATGCAATATGCTGCAAGTTGGTTTTTTTTTAAACATGGTGACTACTCAGTGTTTGCAGTGGATGTTTGAAGAGTTGTATTGAGATAGAAATCCTACTCTTACAAACCTCTCTGCTTTCGTAAATTGTCCCAGTGCAGATCCAAACCGAGCCATGTAATTGCTGCGGCTGGAAGGTACCTCGGAGATCTTCCAAGTCCAGCCCCCTTGCCAAGAGCAGGGTCAACTACATCAGGTTGCCCAGGACAGCACCCAGTTGGGTTCTGCCTATCTGAAAAGATGGAGACTCCGTAACCTTTCTGGGCAACCTGTTCCACTGTTTGACCACCCTCACTGTAAAAGAAGATTGGGGGTTTTTAAATAGTTTAACAGAATTTCCAGTATTTCAGCTCATGCCCATTGCCTCTTGTCCTGTCACCATGAACCACTGAGAGGAATGCAGCTCCATCTTCTTTACTCCCTCCATCAGCTATTTATGCACTTCGATAAGATCCCCTCCTGAGCTCAAGAGGTCTGAATGGTCTGAGACACAGCGCAAGAAATTTCTTCACAGTCAGATTAGACTCAAACTGTGGCCAGTGCCTGACAATAATTGCTTATACTATTTGTCTAACACTGTGTCATTTTTAGGCTTGTTTACTGTACATTTTTATAAATTTGCAGAAAAGCTCAGCATCAAGAAAACTACTGCAGATCAAATACATATGCTTATATCTATGCATTTTCTGCTATGAATTTGTGCATGAACACAGATACCGATCTTCATTTATAGATCTATGAAATTTATTTCAGTTATCCGATTTTTTTTTTTAGCTGAGCAAAATAGGAATCTTGGTATTTTCTTTACAGTTTTGCTTGAATTTATTAAACACAACTTCAGAAGATTCAGAAAGAATCACTAGGCATTAGAGCCTGTCCCTCTGAAGTCAGTAGAAGTGTTACATGTTTGCTTAAATAATGGGAGCTTTTCATAAGGATTACAGATTTTGGCATCAGTTGACAGCTGAATGGCAAACCAAGCACAAGTAGTAATAGGACAGGTACTCATTGTTATGAATATTATGTTGAGAATTCAATGTGATGTTCATTCAGCTCAGCATCTCACACTGAGTGTCACTGGACAAAGAATATATTGCATGTAAACATCAAATTTCAGAGCAGCCACCAAGTACACAGGGATAAGAAGAAACTATCCTCAAGCAAAATGTTTTGTGATCCTGTTACCCCCCTAACAGAACGTGACCTGCATCTGACAGTACTTAGACCACTTCTCCACACATTTTAGGCTTGTTTGTAATAGTCAAACACAACAACCGCTGAAGTCAGGGGAAAAACAAACAAAACCCAACCCTCTGACCTCAGCTGAACTGCTACATCATGCCCATTTACATTTGCTGCTGAAGAAAGTGAGAGCACAGCTCCACGAAAGCTTAAACTGAGGCATGCCGGTGCTGCCACAGCTCTGCCCTTGCTGTCTACCCTCATCATCCCATCTCCTCCCTTACGCTACCACTGGCACTCATCTGACCTCACGGTGAACCTGCTAGCGAAGCTAAAACAGCAGAAAAACATTCAGATTTCTGCAGCGCATCACAACGTGGCTGAATGAGTTCCAGAACCAACACAAAGACAGGGTAGGAGCATGCAGCTTACAGCAGAGCTGCAGTACTACTCACATCTATCAGCTTAAAATCACGGAACTGCATCTTAAGTCCTCAGTGTTTCTATTCTTTTAGTTCTGCTTATTCTCCTTTCATATTAGAACAAGGGGCTTGCTGTGGAAAGGGTCAAAGCTTCCTGAATTTCAGGTGAAGCAGGTGAAAGTCCTAACACCGGCTACAATGAAGCACCTCAGAGCACCTCCATATGGTGGCCCACAAACCGGCTAAAACTGGTATGCCGCATCAGCTGCGTGTGAGCTCACAGTAAGAGGTATCATAAAAAGAAACAAAACATAGCAGGGGAAATGATATACGGCGATAAGGCCAAGTCATTCAAGCATGACCTAATTTCAAAGATCCCAAAGTTCATTACGCAGTGAGCAGAATATAGCATGATTATAAGGTGTGTTTTCCCCTGAACAACGGCTCCACTCACAGAAATGTGCAGCTCGTTTGCACTTATAGCATGTGCTTCTGCCATCTTAGAAGTTTAACAGACTGAACACATCTTGTTCCCACTTAGGGAAGACAAAGGACAACTAAACCAAAGGCATTCACCCTTGAAGAACAACACAACAACTGAGATTAGATGAACTCTGAAGAAACGTTTCGGCTACACGAGATGAACTTCAGAGGAGATCGAGAGCTTATGTGACCCGCATCAAGATTAAAGAGCTGGTGAAATGCGGGGTATCCAATAGTGTGAATACTTATTCTGAGACCTGCACATGCTAACTTTGAAAGGAGCTTGGTTCTAATTAGTAACATCCCCCTGGAGTGGAACAGCATGCCTGCCAGATACCAGCATTCAAAGAGGCTCAGATACGCGGTATGTCAGGGTCTAGCACTCTCAGCAACATTGAAAACGCACCATATAATTAGAACAAAACAGCGTATGGTCTAGTATCAGGTTTGGGGTTGGTTTGTTTGTTTGTTTTATTAACACCAGCAAACGCCAGGATCAAATTTCCTACAAGAGCGCTCTGTCAAAGTATCTTTATAACAGTTCTTCATGCCATTGCTTGTACAGCCCGGTTTGGCCCCTCCTTTCACTCTGCAGTATTTATTCAGGTTGTTGAGATATCTGTGGCACGAAGTGAAGACAGGGAAATTGAGGACAGCACTTTGATACGTAATTTAAAGTTTTCACAAAGTATCTTCGCATTCTCACCCTCAGCTTCAAACAGATGCACCCTATGTCTGACAGCTACAAGCGCGTGCCTTTAAATACAAGAGACCTTGAAATGAAGTACCTATACACAAAGTTCTTACTGAGGAAATCCATCTGTGGCACCGCCGACACGTGAATCTTGACTTCTTTGGATCCTTCGGCTTGGCTCAGGTAACCGACCGTCCACTTGGTTGTGCAAGCGCCCAGCTCCATTCCCTCCAGCACTACCGGCTTCCTCTAGGGAACAAAAACGAAACCACAACGGTGAAATGACCACAGCACCCAGTGCAAAAAAACAGAACTCGTTTGTCACACTGAGCGCGGGCAGAGCAGTCAGGCGAACACCCGGACCCACCACACGCAGCCACCACCGGCCCCGTTCGCCAACGCACACGGCGGGTCAGCGGGCTGGATGCGGGAACCGCCGCCCGCGCCTCCCGCGCCGGCCAGGCCCCCTCTCCCGGGGCGCGGGAAGGGCGCGGGGAAGTGGTGACCGTACTTCCGACACCCGGCAACGGGACCAGCCGCCGCCCGGTCTCCGGCCCTGCCGGGGCGGGCGCTCGGCGGGCCCCGGCAGCGCGGGGAAGCGCGCCGAGCAACAGCCCGCGGGCCCGCGCCCCGCCCCGCCGCGGCCCCGCTCCCCGAGCCGCACCCGGGGGTAGAGGTCCCGCAGGAACCACTCCCGCGTGACCCCTGCCAGCCGCGCCACCGCCACCGCCGGCTGCTCCCGCCGCGCCATCCGCCCGCCGCTCCCCGCGTCCGCCGCCCGCCGCTCCCCCCGGAAAGCAGCGCTCGCGAGGAACCGTTCCTCGCCCTCTCCCGCTAGGCGAGGGCCGTGCGACCAGCGGATTTCCCCCCGCCTTCGAGCGGGGGTCTCGAGGAAAGCTACGCGCTCCTCTGAGCCAGCGCGACCCCCAGCCGCCGCTCCCCGGGAGGACGCCCCGCCAGGTGAGAACCGCCGGCGCCGGCCCTGTTTCCGGCGGGGCGGGCGCCGCGGACGGACGGGGCGGGGACAGCGGGGAAGATGGCGCTGCGCGCGGCTCCCGGCCGCTGGCTCGCGCGCGCGCTCGCGGCGCCGGGGGCGGCCCGGGTCCCTCCGCCGCCGCCACCGCCGCCGCCTCCCGCCGCCCCGCCCCGTCCGCGCGCGCCCCGTCCCGCCGCGCGGTTCGCCAGCACGGCCGGGCGCGGGCCGGAGGCCGAGGGCCCGCAGCGGCGCGTGGTGGTGGTGCGGGTCACGAGCCCCCTCGCGTGGCTCCGCACCCGCTGCTGCCACCTCCTCATCCGCCTCTGCTTCGACCGCGAGTTCTGCACGCGGGAGTTCACGCGCGGCGCCAAGCAGGTGCGCGGGGCGGGGCGGCGCGCGCGGCCCCTCAGGCGCCGCTCGTGCCCCGGGGGGCCCCGGGCTGGGGGAGCGGCGGGCGGGGGAACCGGAGCGCTGCGGGGAGCGGAGCCCGTCCCCAGCCTCCCCCCTGGCGCGGCGGGGGGCCGGTGCGCGGGTGCGCGTCTCCGAGGCGCGTCCCGGTGCGCGGTGTCAGCAGAGCGGCCCGGAGGGAGCCGCCTGCAGCCCGTCGTGCGGAAGGCGCGGCCTCCTGCGGTGGGACTGGCGTTACCGCGTGCGGTTTAACCGGGGAGGGCGCGGCCCGGAGCGTCCGAGTGCGTGAGACAAGGTCGGCAGAGACAGGAGAACCCCGCACCGCATTGGCTGCCGTGCGTGCGGAGCCACGGCTTTGCTTTGCTTTGCTTTGCCCTGCGGTGTTCTGTGCGTTTCTACTTGCGGTGGAGTCCGAAGGGCTCTGTAGCGTTTCACGAGTGCGCCGAGTGAATACGTAGACGCACCGAGTGTAAACAGACCTGCGAAATGGCGGGGGCAGCTGAGCTTCCCGAAGTTCAGAGACTACAGCAGATTTATAAAGAAGTTTTGTTAACTGGAGCTGCTGTTTTGACTGAAACCGGGAGATAACCTGGGAAAAGGGGCAGGGGAACGAAATATTTATAGGGGAAGACACAGACTGTTTGAATTATCAAAAAAAGAGAAAACAACTTATATAGACTACTGTAATACCTTTTTTTTTTAAGCAAGCTGTGCATTCACTTGCCTGTTACCAAAAGGTTTGATGCTTCAAATGAGAAACCAAAAAGAAACATTGCATTTTTATCAGTTCACAGAATCACATTTTTAGTGCTGGAGGGCTTCCATGTCCATAAAGATATACTCTGCAAACTCTGAAATCTTACATCATGGAGCATTTAGGTAGCTTGTCACATAATGACAGATTTGTCTGAAAAATAAGCCAACTTGCAGTTACTTGTTCATGTGTTTGTTTTTTTTCCGATAGGCCTTTTCTGTTGTTTCAAAGCTGCTGTCTCAGCGTCGGCTTGACCTGCTGGATGAACTTGTATCAGCAGAGGTAAATGCTTTCCATCTCTTATTCTAGCGATTGATTTTCTGTTACGAAGTATCATGTATTCAGCCTGTCCTTATCTACAAATGCTGCCACTTTGGTTTAATGTGGGAAAAACAGCGTAATGCGGAACGGGGCAATTGTTTGTCCTGAAGCTTTTTAATGGTTAATTTCAAGGCATTTAAAGTTAATGTATTAAAAAAAAAAAGATATACGTGCTATTGAGCATAAGGACCAGTTGCCAAAGAGATTGCTGGGGTGCCAGAAAGGATTGAAAGGCAGTGGTTCTGGGTGGTAGGTGGAATGGCGTGCCTCTGCTGGTGTAGGCAGGTGGCTGACGCGTTTGGTCCGCGCACCAGTGTTCGGATGAAGGAAGGAGCGAGTTTGTGCTTATCCCTGCTGCGCTGGTACGTACCCACCCCAAGCGGACCATACAGCCCGTTACTGGTTTCGGCTGCAAGGCCTCAGTCTTGTGTCACGGTCTCAGGGATGTGGCTGACCCGGCTTCGTTAAACATCAGTGCTGTGTGTTCTGTGTTTTTTATGAATTTTTAATTGCTGAAGTTGTCTTGGCCTTCCCAGGGGACGGAGGTAGCAGATGCATCAGAGTCAAGTGGAGGAGATACTTCAGGTCTATGTCTGCCTTGTTACTGGATGTCAGCGTGGCCTGCCCTATTGCCACCATGCCTTTGCAGCAAAAATTTTGGTGCTGTTCTAGTGCATCGCCACTGGACAATCTTGCCTCCTCTCTCTGAGCAGAGATAGCAGTAAAATGTGAGTTTGTTTCATATAGTTGTTCTGAAAGAGCATCTCCCCTTCCTCTGCTCATCTTAAATTCTTTAGGTGATCCAGTTAACAGTGATACGGAGACCTCATGTGACCAGAGCACGTAGTGGACGAGGCTGTGATACCACACTGCTTTGTTGTTGCTTTGGCCAGTGAATTTCATACCTGCAAAATGTGCTAGAAGCCAACGTCTTCTAGTGACGATTGCCTCTTGCTTCCTTGTGACTTCTGGATTTGGTGGTTACTCAAAAATGGCGATTCAAGTTAGGCTAAAAACCGAGTATGAATTAAAAATAAGTGCTGCACAGCTTTGTCCTTCCTTGTGTCTTTCTTGTGTGGTGTTTGAGGTGATGCCTGTGTTCAGTTCGTGCCTCACACCCTTCTTCTACTTAACACAGCTGTGCAGGTCTCGGGACACTGAAATACTATGGGTGTGAATGTGGTATGGAACTTTGGTCCCAGAGCAGTGATTTTTTTCAGTCTTTTCTGATTGTGTATGCACTTTTTTCTAGTGGAAATGTGGATCAGAAAATGGCAAAGATAAGCTTAGGGGTAATGGAATTGATTTTCAAAGAAATTTATGAAAGATAACTAAGAAATAATTGAATCAAAAGCCAAGAAATGTACACGTAGTGAGAAATCAGCAGTGGGAAGGCAGAGTGTAAGTGTGATTGCAGAAGCAAGCTTAGCGGGTATTTTCTGGGCTTACATGCCTTGCTTTGCAGCTACTGATTCAACAGAACCTTTTCAAAACATTTCTTTTTTTAAATACTTTGTTTTCATTGGCTTGAGCATTAAATGGATGTTCTTCAATGTTGCTGCATCACGGTTTGGGAGAGCCCAAACTTCCCAGTGCCTTTTCACTTCTGCTGTTGTATACGTTATACAGATGTTTTAGCAATATATCTCATTTCGTTAACTGCAGTAGAAAAGATTGTTACTTCAGTTTCCTGATGAAAAACTGAAAGTTCTTCTGAATTTAGGTACTTCAGGTGCTGAAGGAAAAGATTTCTTTGCTCCCTGACAACCACAGGGATGCTTTAGCAGCTGACATTGATTCAATCATGTACACAACAGAAGGAGATGTTCGCTTTTACTACGGTGATGATGGTATGTTTAGAATTCTAAAACATTTCAGCAATGGGCAGTCTTATTTCCTGGTTTAGCTACTAAGCAGGCATTCTCTTTAGAGATGTGTCTTGGAGTACTGTTTGTCGTTCCTTGTTCTTCTGTTTGTAGTTCATATGGGTAGATATAGTTCCCTGTTTTCCTTTTAAACCAGAACCCGAGAGATTTTTGCTAATAAGTCGTGGTACTGTTTGGACTTCTGTTTAGGTCTTGGTCATTCGTCTTCTCGTGTAATTTCAGATTCTTACATTATTAGCCCTTAGCAATCTCAAACCGCTCAAAAACAATTGTTCTACTACACGCAGCAAGCTATTGCTTCAGCAATGAAAATACATATTCCAAGAACAGTGAAGGCTGGATAACGAAATAAGTTTTGCCGCCTTCACTTCTGTTCTGCTTTTGTGGAATATACTTTGTTCTAGGACTTCTTGATTATTTGGGGTTTTTTTTCTAAGCTAGTGATGAGCTCAGACAAGTTTTTCTTTTGGTTAAATACCATCATTATGTGCTCAGTTCCCTGTCAGACACAGTTGAGATAATTTGAAATGCTCATTGGAAGACCCATGGCTAGATTATAAACTATTAGGCCCAGTGAACTTTTTTCCTGTTTTGGGGCATAGGGAATTTTTTTTCTCTTAATTTGCTCCTGAGTGTCAACTACTCTACGTACTTTTGTAATATCAGTGGTTGGCTTTGGATATTGTGGTAACCAGCTTTCCTTCATACAGTTTGATAGTGTAGGATGTCACGCAAAACTCATTATAAAATACATACCTTTCTATAGAGTGCATTTTTATTGTTGCTAAACAGCATGAATGTGGCTTTAAAAATAGTTTCATCATTCATTATTCTATCATGCATTCTTTATGGCCGAAGTCAGCTGCCCTTCCAGGGTCTCGCTAGAGTGTGTGCTAGGTTGCAGACAGGAGTATTTGACCAGTGGGAAAAACCTTATGCCTGGATTTCTTTCCGACAGGAAGAAAGTTTGTTAGTATCCTGATGCGTTTCTGGTATCTGAATGGTGCTGACCTGCCTGATGAAGTACCAGGTGAAACCAAAGTTTTCCAGATTGTGTTTGGAGATGAAAGCATAAAAGAAAAAAGACATCTTTTAACAGCAAACTATGAGTAAGTTTACTTGTCCCTTTGTTTTTTTCGCTCCATGTGAGTGGGCTAGCTGTGTGGAAAGCAGTTTGGGATGTAAAAGCATTCACACTGTACTAGTGCAGAACTTAATACGTTTGCCTTGCTTCTGATCTAAGTTAGTTCTCATCCAGCTTTCCAACTTTTATTCTGGGGCCAAATTTTTTAAATACCCCTTAAAGTCAGTATGTTACTACCTTGCTTCTGAGTTGAGATTAACTGAAACTCTGTCAGGAAGAGCAGTGGTTGAAGCATTGTATGAGGTTTCTGATCCATTCCTGTACTGCTCCTGCAGCTTCCAGGAATTAGGCCAATTTCAGTCCTTGTTTCCCATGTCTTGTAGCACAGCTAACAGCAATGCAGTCAAGCCAAGCAGTCGAGAGTGGTGCTGTTGACTTGTCACTTCCCGCACAGACGTCAGAACTGCAATTAGCTGAAAAAGTAGCTCATGAAAGAGGAAATTTTTTAGCCAAAGGCTTTCTGCAAAAAGGCAGAACAAAGCAAGCATCACCTGGTGTTCAGATAATTCATGCCACTCTCACCCCAGGCCTCAAAGCACACATTAGATGGATGGGTTTTCGTAGAAATGCTTGTAAATAATGTCTGTGTTGGTGTCCTAATCTCAGAGCAGTGCAGAAATACCTGCACAGTTGGCAAAATGTACTGAAAATAACATTCTCAGAAGTTGGAAAAAGTGAGAGAAATGGAATATGATCAATGACTTCTACATCCATGATTGAAATGGAGAGACTATGGGGTCTAGACAGTCAGGAGCTCTGAAACAAAGGAAATACTCTGAGGACGCCAGTGCTGTTTGCCCAGATAGATCTTTGTGGATCCATCCCTTAGCAGAACTCAGCATGTTTTTTAGGGTTGGAGGCTTCTGAGGCTCCGTTAGCCTCAAGAACCTTCCCTGGAAGCCCTGAATGCCTGTTCCTAATCCCCAGCAGAGACACCTTTACAAGCATGTGTTCCTTCTGCTGTTTACAGTGCTAACCTAAACTCAAATGGGCAAAGATACTACAAGCCTCGGAAGCCTGGTGTTGAGTATTTGGGTGTCTGGAGAAGACAGCTTCCAGGAGGGGATTTGCATGTGGTTGCAAAGCAATGAGGTTGTACTGCTCTCGCCCACAATATGCAGGTTACCTGGGAGCATGAATATTCAGCCTGAAGCTCAGGCCTATCTGTAGATGACAAGCAGTCAGAACTGACGTGCTCAGGGTGGAAGGCATTAATGACTACAAAAGGAAGAGAAAGAGTCTTTGAAAATAGGGATGGACATTTTCATTTTCCTATCAACAGCTGCAGAATTTTCTTTTAGGGAGATTCAGTACTACTGTTAGCTTGATGTTTGATGTATTTCTGAAAATACATTACTTTTTTAAAGTATAATTCAGTAAAAATGAAAATTTTGGGGTAGAATGCATAGCATATGATTTCCCTTTAAAATGCAGTTACCATCCCATTAAACAAAACCCTTTGTTTAGACATGAAAATCTACCACAAAGCTATATTCGTAGTTACCACTGGTGAAAACGGAGTGCTTTCTTGGTATCGGGGGTCTTTACTGTTGCTGCTTGATCCTGTCCGTGGGATCTGACCCAAAACACTCTGAAGTCAATGCACTTTGTTTCTTAATATAGAATTAATTTTGATCTTCCATTTTGGGGCATAAGCATCAGAGTCTTAAGGAGCTTTTGCAGGAATAACTTTCAAGTAAAATGTTTCTTCATGGTTGCTTGTTGGTGTTAGTAACCCTTGAAGAATCAAGTACATTTTCACAACTCTTCACCTACTGTCTTTCCCATTCCAGGTTCCAAAGGGAGTTTACAGAAGGAGCAAAACCAGACTGGACAATTACACGGATTGAACATCCGAGGCTATTAGAATAAACGTCTTCTACAGTCCTTTTATGTACCATTATAAATGTTCTGATGTAACAAACATCAGGCTTTTTTTTTGGTCTCTCTTTCCCCTTCCTGCCTTCTGCTCCAAAAGAGGGGTGAATTTTGTATGTTTGATTTTCCAAAATTGTTTCTGAAACTCACACTATGCTGCAGCGTTACAATAAAGACTTTTCCCTGTGGCAGGCTCGTCCATGTTTAATTAGTACTAATGCTCATCCAGGGCGTTTGCACAGCGCAGTTTCGTGCAGGCTGGTACTACCGATGTGCCGACTTCTTACCTTCTGAGAAGAAATGGTGCTGCCTGAAGATAAACAACACTTTTGTGGCTGGTGGTCCTTCTGAGTTGTTTTCATATGTTCCTCTTTTCCCTAGGGACTGTACAGTGTGTAACTGAATAATAGGCAAGACGAAATAGAGGTAGATGGGCTTCTTGGGTTGTCTAGCCTCAGCAGTTCGCTTTGAGATGATCTTACTTTTGAATATACTTGAAATTAAGAAAGTTAGAGCCATTATCAGTATTTGGTACAGGACTGGAGTAAGAAAAAACTTCTAGCATTGTGCTGGGAAAATGAATCAAAGATGTGTGTATTTTGAAAAATTTCAATTCAGTAACATACAGGCAATTACAAGTTTAGAGGTTTATGAAAGAAAAGTCAAAGACATGAATTTACTAGAGGGCTTGTCAGTGAAACTAAATGAAGTCCTCTGTTTGAAATGCTTGTTGAAGAAATGAGCAAAGCATTAAAATTAGATGTTGCAACTGAACAATTTCCTGATTTTCAGATTATCTCTGTTTGTGGAACGTGAGATCCCTAGTGTGAGTAGCTGGAGATTTTTATGTGCAGATCAACAGGAGATCATCATAACCGTTCTATTTTTATCCCCTGTCTCAACTTTACAGATAAAGCTACCTTTCTATCAGATGTGCTATAGAGATTCGTGCTGTGTTTTGAAAGTGTAAAACAAATATAATTACTGCGATTCACAGTAGTTATGATTGAAAAGTATAAATTAAGTTTTCCGTAGTTCAGGTCTTTTGATGCAGTGATATAAGGAGAAGAATATTTAAAGCTTATCAACAAGTTTTTATGTCAAATCTTGGCAAAATAATTATGGTATTTTGCTCTGCCTTAGCAGTAGCAGCCTGGCCTTATGGTGGAGAGTTTGTGATTTGTCCTCTGGACAAAGTTCAGTGATGACAGAGAGCCTTGTCTTCAGGGGAGAAACAGAATTCTGCATTTGGAATTGTGTATAGTAGTTTCGTATGCAGTCAGTCTGGAGAAGTTTGAGACAGAGCAAAAACCATTTACTATTCTGTGGTCCATTTGCTGGAGTGATGCTGAAGGGTGGCACGTGCAGTTTGGCCGCTGAGCGGGGTGCCGCAGGAAGGTGCCGCCAGCCCTGCTGAGCGCCGTACGGGAGAAGCCAGCAGAACACCGGCAAAGTGTGCAGAGGCACTGGGCGGAGAAGGCATTATTAAGGAGCAAAAGATGACAAAAGCCAGCGGAAGCCATCTCTACACTCAGGAGTGTCTGCTTCCACACCAAAGTAGCAGAAAGGCTGGTATATCATAATTTTTAGCTTGGGTTACATTATTCGTGTCTTTTTTGCTTGATTGGATACATCAAAAGGGGAGTCTGGCCGATGAGGGATTGCGCTTTTGCTAGCGAGCGCTCCATTTTTGGAAGCAAAGGCAGAGTAGACCCTTCTGTATGACTAGTAATGAAAAAAGACTTTTTTGTTTTATTCACTTATAAAATTGTGACTTGATGTCAACATGCTCCAAACTGATGGTAACACAGTTTGGCTGAAAAAAAGATGTTATGGGAAATTTACATGTGCTATTTTGTCCTTTCAAAGCTGTGTTTGTTGTGTGGGTTGGGGGAGGGTGGGTGGCTGTTGGATGTTTGAGGGGTTTCCCCCTCTAATCTTCATTTTAAAAATTACCCTGGAGGCTACAAATCTCCATCAGATGCAGAACTACCCATGGCCTTATTGCACCAGAAATAACAGAAAGACACATAAGTTACAAGCTTGCTGTACTGGACAGTGGTTTGCTTCCACAGTGAACAAAACTGATGTAATTAAACTGGATTTACAGTCTAGTACTGGCTTCAGAAAAAAACACCACCACCACCCCGCCCAAGAAAACCTCCACAAAACAACCCCACACGCATGGGACGGACAAATCTACATCTTCCAGAAGAGGGCACTGAAGTTTACGGGAAGCTTTGCCTACTTTTTACCTGCCATCCAGAAGTTCTCTGTCATAAATCTGATTGTCATAGGGGTTAATCAGACTGCATGAAGTGAATGTCCGCATAGGGAGTTTGTCTCTTGTGGAGATGCTTTTCTTCCATGTCGCTTCTTCAGGCAGAACAGGAACTTCTGGTTTCTGCTTTGCCAGCCAAATCTCCTGTTATCTAGGTTAAGAAATGTATTTAGCGCCTTCGGGCTAGCTCCTAGTGAATATATTTCTGTATGCTATAAAGGTTGTTCTTGTGGCAAAAAGGACAAGTAAAGGGTTAAGTTTGCTTCCTCTTGATCTAAGACTTACAGGTGAAGATGGAGGAGAATGTTTTCTCATAATTTGGGGATTTCCAGTGCTGCCATTCAAACACCTTACTCTAAAAATCATAATACTAACGTAAGTGTCACCAAATTTTTAAAAAAGAGCTAAAGGAAGTGTTTTATTAGAAACATCTTTATGATATAGGAGTAATGATGCTGAACAGGGGACACCAGAACAATGTGGGGACCTCTGTTGCAGCATGCTAGTGCTCCCGAATTCTCCTGCTGGTTTGTCTCGGGCATCACCTCAGAAATCGCAGGGTGTAAGCAGCTGGGTGTGCTTTATTTCCCTTCCGTCTCCTTGCCTGGCTTCCATTTCTGTTGCTGCAAGTCAGGGATGCAAGTACAGCTGTTGTGGTGGTGTACAGCCTGTAAATCCCCACACAGACTGATCTAAAATATTTGCAGTTTTAGCCTGCAAACTCCTTCCTTCAGACCCCAGTAATTCTTGAAAATAACGTTACCAGGTTTGGTCCTGACTTTTAGGGTAAAATTCTTATCTCTGTTAGCAGCACTGACGTTTCTGATTCACATTATGCAGAACAGGGAGGTCACAAGGCGCCTGGACTGGGGATGGAGATTCAGAGTACCCCACCCTTCCCCCCTGGGTGAAATCACGTTGCTTCACGCTCACGCAGAGTGTGGGAAGCCTTTATTTATTTTATTTGTTCGTCTGAAACTGTGGTCATGTTTACTAATTACTGACACTGCTCAACTGTAAGCAGCTGCTCGTCGTGATGTCCGCGCGTGTGTTTGAACCTCGAGGAGCGCTCCTCAGAGCTGCCCGCAGCCCCTGCGCTGGTTTGCAGCTCAACAGGCGATGGCCTTGGTCACGCAGCTGCGTGGGCTGGGAGGGGGCCAGCCTGGGTGGCAGCGTGAAGGGGACAGAGAGTGAGATGGCACAGGTGCTGATTGTCGTTGAAGTGCTATTGAAGTTATTTATTCTTGTCTTATTAAAAAGTGTTCATATTCTTACTGGCTTTCGTTGAGCCAGCGATAGTGTCTTGCGTTCTCTCTGCAGTACCTACCCATTTTAAAGTGGGAATTTAGCAGCGTTCTTCATATGGGAATGATGAGCTGTACATGTGCATTCACACAGGCACCTTAGTGTCTGACAGCAGCAAACCTCAGTTTTGTATTCACATTTTGAAGTAGGTTTATCGTGTCGATTGTGGTTCCTTTCCTTCCTGTCCCAGCATTATCTGATTCATTCAGGGGCCACATGCAGCTTTCTCCAGTTTTTAAGGCACGTTCAAGCTTGACCTTGTCTTCACTTAAGGTTGCATTTAGTTAATTACTCTCAGGTCTTACGGCTGGAAAGCTGCTGAGTAGTAAAAGTCATATTGTTTGTCATGATAGTGATTACACTCCTTCAGAGCTTCCCAAGCCCTGTGCTGCTCTTTTTAGTTGTGTGGTGTAGTGAAGCTTGTTTTTTGCCCCGTGTGCCTCACTGTCCGCAGGTGGGGGCCTCCGAGACCCCTGGCGGGCTGGTCACACCCAGGCTCCCAGTTTATATGAGATGGGATACAGGTGTGTGTAGTGGGAGGTGCTGCCAGCTTTACCCCTTCCTTGCTGGGGGATGTAGCAGTTGGGCTCTGAGTGCTGGGCCCTGCGTGGGTACAGGAAGGGGAACTTCGCTGTTGAAAAGGGAAGTATTGACTGCATAGCTGTGCTTTGCTCTGCTGAGGGAAAGGCAGCTGGGCCAAGTGGAGTTGCACAGTGAGTACTGAACACAAGAAGTCATGGGGGTTTCCCTCCTTGTCTTTTACCTTTTTTTTTCCATTGTTGATGTGCTGTTCTTTTGGGTTTCTACAGTCCTGCTAAATGGGACGGAGGTTGAGTAGGTCACTGTGTATATCCACAGCACTATTGAAAACACCCACTTAGTTACAACTCTGTCTCTTCTGTGTATTTTCTCTAATTTCAGTGATGTATGCCTTTCCCAGTATAAAGTTCTCCTACTGCAGTTGATGGGGAAATTGTCATGGATTTTCATGGGAGCAGAGTGAGTGCAACTTTTTTGCTGCCTTTGAAGTTGCTCTGTCAGAAATTGAGGCAAGATAAAATTAGATATGCTGTAGTTTCTCTTGTGTGCCATTTCCTCCCTCCTCTGCCGTCACAGAACAGGACTTTTGATGGTGAGCTTGGTACTGTAGTGCTCAGGATTTGTGAGGGAAAGGAGCAGGACAAGCAAAGCAAAGTGCGTGTGTAAGCAAGGTCAGATCACAGTTGGTGTCAGGCCATTAGGGCAAGATGTCGGCATAGACAAACCTGCTGTCTTGGCGTTGGAAACCCTCTATCCTTGATTTGCTATGGTTGCACCTGGCAGAGGAGATGGCGTTTCACCAAGGATGTGGCCCTTTGCTGCAAGGACGTGGGAGATTTGGCGTGCGTAGGGAGACAAGTGCTCCCTGGAATCTCCTCTAAATTGTATTTTGCAGTCAGCAGTAACCTTTTACATAACAAGCGATACTTCTACTCTGGTTTGTGTATGAGGGAAGGATCGGAGTTTCCAAGATTGGAGCTGGAGTCCAAGCTGAAGTTTGCAGAGATTTTGCAGTCTGCCTGGGGAGGCACGGGAGAGGCTGCCCAGGCAAAGCTGTGCTAAATCAGAACCAGCTGCAGGCTGTCTCTGCCTTACACTAATTGGCAGCTGGCACATCCCTAGGAATCAGGAATGAAAAAGGGGAGGGAGGCAAAGGCCCTGATGACCCCTCTCTTCTGAACTTTCTGGAACCACTTGGCAAGTGCAGCATCCATCATTTAAGTACCAGGTGCCAAGCCTGGAGACTAGAGCTTTGGTGGTGCGATCTGGGCGTGTGGGTAGCCTGGTTAAAGCCCATGGGTCTGTCAGAATGGCAGTTCCTGTGCTGGCTGGTGGTGTTATGCTGTTCAAGGACCTTCAAGCTTCTTATCTGCAGTACAGCCAAACAAGGTATTTATGTGCGATGTTATTTTTTGTAATGTATGTATCCTTTTATAAACGAGAACTGATAAATATAAATAATGGTTTGGGGGATTTTTATTTTTTAAAAAATTTTTTAATGAAAATGAATTTGTGTAGTCTGTAACTCAGGCCGTGCCAGGCATTGACTGTTAAACAGGTGAACATCTAATCACTGTTGGCTTGACTGGGGTGGAAATTAAGTCATGAAGCAATCTACCTTGGATTGGCAGCTGCCTGAAATCTCTCATTTCTTGTGTTTTCAAAGTATATATATTATTAAGATCTGTAATGAGCTTAGTCAGGCACTTTGTGCTTTTTAATTGCCAGTGGGGTGACTGTCCCTTAGGTTTACCTCAGGCTCAGGCCCCTGTGGCAGAACCTTCTGAGCTGTTAGCCTGTTCCCTACATTTTTGTCATTTGTGGTGTTAAGTCACCTTTTTTTCTCTGAAGTAACAGCTATTTTTCATAAGGTAGAACAACAGGGAAATCGCTGATCGTCTGGGTGCAGTGTGCACTGCTTGTTGGTGTAGGTTAGGATTTCCATTATTAGTACACAGAATTCCGCCGGACTTCTGCGGAGAAGTGCTTTCAGAAGGCGTCATTCCTGCAGCTGCAGTTCAGTCTCTGCCTACGAAAGCATGGTGCAGCCCACTGGTGAGAGAACTAAACTCTGATTTCGCTCTTGCCATAAAGTTCCAGCCCTCTGTCTAAGAGGGCAGTAAAACATTTGTACAGGCACTTGTGAAGATGGTAGACTCATCGTGGCTTGGGTTATAAACTATTAGATTGTGTCTCTACTTAGAAGCTTCAGAAGCAAAATGACAGGTATATTTGGAGTCTGAATTTGTCAGCCTTCGGCTGCTTTAAAACAGTAATTGTAATAAAATCTTAGGTGCATGATTTCTGCTGTGAGTAAGGGAGGGCTTTTTCTGTTATCATTCACGTTATTTTGTGGTAGTTGATTGTTTGTTTGTATTTTGTTTTTTATTCTCTCCTAAACACCAGCAGATAGTCAGGGCTGAAGAAAGTGTTCCATTGCTGAGAGATAGTATAGACACTTAAGCAAAAAGCGGATTCTTTATCTGGTGGGTCATTCTGACGTGTTTCATACTTCACTTTCAGATGCTGGGTTGGCAAAGAGTTTTCTTGAATGCCAGACTGGCAAGGTTCACTGTCTTCCTCTGCAGGGGAGGCTGTCGTTTCCTGATGGAATCACCCACATGTATTTTGCTGAGTTTTTGGCCAGCAGTGGTCCTGGGTGCAGCTGGTGCTGCGAGGCTCTGGCTTCCTTTTCCCTGAAGTATATGAGTTTCAGCTGGGGTAACTGGGTGAAAGGTAGTGTCTGCATTATACTGGAGATCTGCTTAAGTGATCTAATGGCTCCTTCTGGCAAAATCTGTGAAATTTTAATAGCAGAAGTAGAGAGAGGAAGGGGATCAAAGGTGGATGCTAGTGCAAGATTCACATAAAGGGGAAGCTGTATGCGCACTGACTCTTTAGAGCAGAAGCTGTCACAGCCCTGACATAGAAGTAAATCTAGAAAAAATGAGAAAAACAAAAACATTGTGAGAGGATTGGTGTTCTGACTGGATGCTGTTCTCTAGCTGCTCATCTCTGCTAAAAGGTAGGTGAGTATTAATTTCTCTCAGAAATTTCAGTGTTGTACTTGCTCTTGTCAGGACACCGCCTCAGAATCCTGCAAGAAATTCTCCTTTCTACTAGCATATTGGCAACCTAAATAGGCAACAGAATTTGTCTTGGTTGTATGATAAAAGTAGGACACCTTCTCGGGAAGAAACTAGGTCTAGAGGATTTACAGTGGTTTGCCTCAGTTGTAAGCAAAGTCTTCAGAGAACTTTAAAATGTGAAGACATATCTGCTGAAGCCTTCATTTTCAAGACACCGGGTTACTTCTCTTTAGCAGCAGTCAGCGCCTTCTCATGTGACTGTCTGACACATTCAGTCTGCAGTCAGATGCCCTCCTTGCTTTTCTACTTATTCACTTTCACACCACACTCTCTTCTTTCCTAACCTCGAATCAGCTGCCATACAAACACCAGATCTGCAAGAGCTTAGCCGGTGTTACACATTCGCAGATGCATTCACCTGGTTGGAGTCTCAGAATCATTTGATTGTCTTTTTTCAAACATCTTGATGTCTCTAATAGCTTAACCAGAGCTGAGCCTCACGGCTGCAGATGAGCCTGCTGTATTTATCTGGGGTTGAAATAATTTCCTTTAACTTGGTTAAACCTGGTTAAACTTGGCTTGGTTTGCAGGATTCATTTCTGCTGTTAAGCATAGTAGCAAAGAGGACTTGAGATTTCTCCCCAGCATTATTTCTGACCCTGTGTGTGACCAGTAAGGATTTCTTTCCTTGATTCATTGAGTTTTTTTGTCCAATGACACATTACCACCATAGTCTCTTTTCACTTTGTTTTTAACCCCCTGTGTTCCTAGTTCCTTTCTACTATATTGAGAGTGTTCTTCCCTTCTTTTTTGTTCCTTTTGCTTTCTTTATGGCGCATTAAGCGATGATTTCTTTCATCTTGTGCCCAGGAAAAAAATAAAATCTGTGTTTCAAAGATAAGGCCCAAAGCTACTTCACCAAAAAAAAAAAAAAAAAAAAAAAAAATTGCTGATTCAGGCATTCAAAAAAGGCTGGAGGAAGGCCCGCATTAGTTTCCTCTTCTCAGATGCTCCTGAGCTCTTATCTTGCTGCTTGTCAGCGTGCGGCTGCTGGGACAGGCATCGCTGAGCCACTGGGAGTCTGGGCCTGCCTGGAGTGAAGGATGCTGAACGTCGGCCGCGGTTCCCTGTCACAGTGCCTGTCCCTCCTGCGCAGCCCTCTGGTCGTAGTCTTCTCATGTAAATCAATATCCTAACTCTCAGTATGGTTTATTTGATATTTAAAATTCCTGTGTCCATTCAAGCACTGATCTAGCTGGCTCTTTGAGCACAAAGGACCTAATCATTTGCTTTAGGTCTCTGCTGCTTTACCAAGACAGTGCTGCCGTAACTTATGTTGACGTGATCTTTCCTTGTTGGTACAATCTTTCTTGAACTTTGACTAGACATCTACTTAAAGAGGCCTCCGTGTACCATTTGGGTGTAGAATGAGCTGCAAAGCAAAGAGGATTTTAAAAGGATTCAGTTAGATACCTAGCGTTGCTTCCTTGCTGGAGCTGTGGTTTGTAAAAGCTGCTGTGGGGGAGTCTTGAACCGCTTTCTTATCTCTATTAATTTTTCGTTTGCACTCACAACAGGCTGCCTGTTTTAGCAGTCTTCTGTATTTCTCCCTAGTGGACTATATTTCCTGTTTTCTTTGTGAACAGCACCATATGTAATGGGTTTACCGTTCTTGCTCTCTTCCTGAATGATTTGGGAACTGTTTTGGAGCTTTTATCCAGGCAGACATTCCTCTCCCGAGTGTGTCAGCTCTCCATGTTCCCAAGTTAGTCCTGAACAAGCCGGGTTTGAAATCCACATATGCCCTTTCACGTGTTTCCATTTTCCACGCCCCCGTTTCCGGTGCGTTGCTTTGTGAAGCCTCGGCAGCACGGTTGCAGTGTGCCTTTGCTGGCTCCGCTGCGACGTGGGCACCCGGATGTCTGCGGGAAGCAGCTCGACGCTGTCGCTTCAGGTGTCCTTGGGCTGGGCGTCCTGGCTGTTGGTGAAGGACCACATCTAGATGTGTGGTCTTTCTGGGTTTTGTTTGGTTTACCAGTTTCTTGGTGTGGTTTGGGTTTGATTTTTTGCCAAAAGCTGCATCCAAGATAATGTCTCATAAAGTAAATCATGGAAGGAATTTGTAACTTCTGTCATCAGGGCCCTAAATGCCTGAGGCGCTTCCTGCTGCGTATTCACAGGGCTGAAGTTGCACATAATTAAAATCCTGTCATTTCAGCATGGATTATTTTGAGTCCTATTTTATTCATGTGCCTTTTCTCATTCAAGGTTCTCAGGTATGCATCAAACGCTTGCACGTTAGTCCTAGAGTCTGCTGCAGCAGCTTAATTTAGATTAACTTCGTACACTCATTAGTTTGTGAAACAATGCAGGTTTTGAGTTTTAGCTTCTGTGTTTTCCACACTTTCTCCTCTTCTGCTTTTTCTTCCTCATAGAAATTGTCCAGAAAGTTTGTATTTTCAGTGGATATTTTAATGTCTGCCCCTAAATGCAGATAAAAGACCCTAAATAGGAAACACTGTATGTGTTCAGGGGATTTAAATGTAGCAAGGTGGTTATCACTTGTTTAAATAGCTTTTCATAATTTCCGCCCTATTATTCTCAATGCCTCATTTCCATCATAGTATTATTAGTGATTTCCACCAATGCAGACAGGAGCAACACCAAGTAAATGTGGAAGAAAAGTCACTTTGGGAATACAGGAGTATTGTCCCTGGAAAGAGAGTGCTGAGGAGAGAGATGGGTTTGTAATGCTTCCCACTTTGTTTTCTCTTCCCATGCAAGAGCAGACTGTGCTGCATGGAATTTCTTCAGACAGTGTGCAAGCTGCTGCATGAGTAATGTTATACTGGGACGGGTCTGCCAAGATCCTTAAACCATGCACCGTGGGCATCCTGAGGCAGCTTTTTAAATAAAAGGCACCGAAGGAAGTCCCTGTGTGGAGAAGGCGTAACCACCTCAGAGGGGTCAGAAGGCATGTGTAAATATATGCTGTGCTAGCAAAATAATCTTGGTGTTTAAAGTATTGTTTCTATTTTGCTCACTTTCCTCGTGCTTAGTTCTCAGGTGTAAGGGAATTCCAAAAGAACTACTGTGCTTTATGCTTGCTACACAGCTTCGTGTTTTCCTGGGTGTATGGCTGCTTAAGCAGCTCACAATCAGCGCTTTAACAGCACAAAACTTGCAGTAACCCCTCAGTGTATTTGTAATAAGGATAAGATACAGAAACCTAAGGTATCTATCATTCCTAAAAAGGTGTTGTATGCATACAGAAATGTTTATATATTTGTGCCCTGTAAGCCAACCGTTGTAACTGGTTTTCTGAATCGCTGAGAAATGAAAACCTGTTCTGCATGCAGCTTTTGGAGCGTTTCCTTTAATATGTTCATTTACAGATGGAAATGAGGAGTGGGTGGTGGAGGTCTTGAATACCCGGGTTCACTTGCTGAGCCCACAAGAGAACGCAGCTCTCCAGACTCAGCCTAGCACGGTTTCAGTCAGGTCGCGGTCTCCCTCCAGTAGCTGCGCTTCCTTAGCGTGTTCGTTTAAAGCACGCCTTTTGCTTGTCTGAGGCCTGATGGCTCTGCTTTGCCAAAGGCCTGAGTATCGAGGGCTTTTCAGTGACTCAGTGAACGGTATCCGGCAGTTGCACTGCTGAAGTCAGCTCGTATAAGACATGACTCAAAGCATATTCAGTCTTATAAATGACTCCCTTTGATTTCAGCATGCTTCAGAGTAGGCTGTGATTCACCGAGGAGCCTGGGTGCTCAGCAATACAAGGTGCTTCTGAATGTACTATCCCCAGTCCTACCCGACATTCTGTAAAAGTACCATGGATTGAGTAGTTTTACTCTTGCTTTTTAAGTTTTGTAGATTTCTAGGAATTTTTGTTTGTCGGTTGTTTGGCGAGGTTTGGTTTTGGGGTTGGCTTTTTTTTTTTTTTCAGGATTATGACCAGAGTGCCTGTCGCATTGCAGACCTTATAATTCCTGGTTTTTTTATTCCTTCTATAAGTCTGAGCCTCGGTTTCCCAGTTTAAGTTTTCTTGAGAACTACTCAGAACATGTTCTTGAGTCTTACTGTGCACGTTGCTTTGTCACAGAGCAGGAGCAATGACTTTCCTTCTTGCACTGAGTGCAGTCCAAAGCCCAGCTTTGCATGAAACCAGGCCTGTTCTACCCTGGCGTGTTCCTGGAGCAGTAAAATAGCCTCTGTGCCGTTACATGGGGGACAGCATGGCTGCCCAGGGCTGCTGTATGCTGCTTTCCTCAGCAGCCGGGCTCTCTGCGCCAGCCCTCTCTGTGAATCGAATTGCCTGGTGTCTGTGCTTCAGATACTTCCCTGGCCTATATACCAGACTAAAGCTTCCTGTTCTAATATTGATTTAGGTCATAAGTATCAGTGGCTTATTTTTCTACATTACAATTCCCTTCCCTATTTAACAGTCCTCTGGGATATGCAGACAGCCACAGTCAGACCTTCCTGGCAGTCAGGATGGGAGGAGGGGGGGAGGCATGTGCAGGACACTGACGGAAAGAGGCAGAGCTTGAATTACAGCGCAACACAGAGTGTTTTGGTTCAGCAATCAAACTGGGTATGGTACTACTTGCCAAAACAGAAGGAACACATCTCTCGTTCTCTTGCAAACTCTCTCCTGTATATGTTAGCTTACCTTAAAGCTTCATCTTATTTGTAAGATCTGACGCGGACTTCTCATTAACGGTTCCCAAAACACTGGAAAAGGAAAGTAGGAGTACTTCCTGCTTCATGTAGCACTCTGGTTAACAGCAGTGCCTCTTGGAGGAAAGAGAAAATAGCCAGTGGTAATAAAACCTCACCACGCTCACCCTCATGAGTAAAGAGTGCTGCTGCAGCATGTGCTGCTCCTCCCCAGGGTCCTCATGCGGCAGCAGTCAGCACAGAGCTCTGAAGAAGTGCACCACACTGCAAACAATTTAATTGTGAGAAAGAAAGGGTTTATTCCTCTCCCTTCTGCCCCTTGGCCACCTATTCCTGCTGTTACTTCTTTTGCTGTTTTTGATTTAAAAAACCCCGTCCTACACCGGGCTCCCAAAGGAGTGCAGATTGCTCAGGAGTCATGGGGTTCTTTGCTCGGGTGTCAGCCTGGTCCAGCAGTCGTGAGCTTTGTGGAAGTGTGAGAAATCATTTATGTTCCGCCTCTGCATGTGATCAGCCCTGCAGTGCTGGGTTTGTGCCTTCTTTCAGCAGCAGTTCTCCCCTGGGCAGCCTGCTCTCGGCAGCTGAACCTGTGCTTGGGCAGCCCGCTGACCCCAAACGCATCTTGTTATGTCAGACCGCCATCTGTGTGGGTGTTGGCATCCTGGTATTGCATACTGGTATTCCCCCTTAGTTTATTGTCACTCTTCTGATCCAATATTGCTGACCACAAGCAGTCAAAAATGATGGTAGTGACTGTATATTTGTAAAACTTAATTGTAAAACAAACAAACCTGTTACTGGACTGCTTTTAGTTTGTTTTATTCTGTCTTTCTGAGCTCTTTCAAAGCACTTTTTCAGGGTTGGTTTGGTTTTTTTTGAAGCTTTTCTCTGACATGTAAGACTAAGAGTGAGTACCACCCAGTGGCACTGAGACTGTCACTGATTCTCATCCTTGCAGGAAATGGGGGTTTAGGATCCGCTTGAGGCGTGGTAACGATCACAGGAGTCGGTGAGAGCGCTTATGCGTGTTTGCAGGTGGAGATGATGCACAAGCATGAGCTAGGTGACCAGCCCTGCCCGTGAAAACAAAGAAAAGGCCTTATCTTTTCATCTGTGTGTTGGCATTTGAGATCCTCTTTTCCTTTGCAGAAGTGGCATGTACCATACCTTAAGGAGGTGGTGGCATTCTTGTCCAAACTGTACTTTGTAAGTCAAAGCCATCTAAATGCAGTTCTGCTAGCTGCTGTCTCCTGAGGCTTAAGCTTTTCCACCTTTTCTGGTTAAGGGAGATTTTAAAGTACTGTGAGGAGTTTACTCTGTGTCCGTTCTTCAGTCTGATTTAGGAAGGGAAAGCACTTCTAATCCTCTCAGCCCAGGAGAATTTGAATGCGCTGGGAACACTGACAGTCTCTCAGTATTCCACTTCAAGGTATATTTCATATATATATATATATATCTATATATATCTATCTCCATTAACAAAACTCCCCACTACTTACTAAAACTACATCTTCCATAAGGGCAAATGAAAAAAAGGATGCCTTTGTATTTGAGTTGCCCAGTTTGTATTCCCCTATCTAGAATATTACAGACAATTTTTGTAATCATTAGAGAATTTACTTCTCATTAGACAAAAATGTAGGCTATGCAATTAAACTGGTTCACTTTTTTCAACAAACAGAAAATCTTCTTGACCGATTTAGTTTCTACTAGAATAAAAACCGTATGGTTCAGCTCTACTCACTCACGCACGTACACACGTCCACACATCTGTGGACAGTTGGAGGAATTAACAAGGATTCTGAAGTAATACAGGGAAACTTTGAGAATAAATTCCAAAGCCTCAGCCTGCCTGTTACCTGGAATTCATTACACTTCTAGAGATTTGACTGAAAGAGGCAGGCCCCAACCTGAAGAATGGTTTGTTTGGGATAGCTGAAGGTAACTGGATTCAAATTGTTGAGAATGTTATTATTGGTTAACATGACTGTTAGATGATCTGGAAGGGGATTATCCTGATGACCGTAAGGCTGTGGTCCTGGCTGCTGAATTAAGTAAAACATCCCTGTGTGGAGGTCCCTGTGTCACTGTTCTAGCTACAATGGAACTTCCAGTTGGTAAATCTGTTTGGCTTCAAAAGCTGTCTTGCTGTCTTATCTTTATTCCTTTAAAAAAAAAACCCACAACTTTTTTTTCTGCAAGACAACCACATTTTTTTTCTGGACACTAGGTTTTTCCATTTAGGATCCTTATGTGAAAGATGTTGCAGAGAAAGAGCGGCTGGAAGCATTGTTTTGAAGCTACCAGTCAGCTGCAGCCCTAGGTTTTGAGACGCAAAGTTTCAAGTTGTGTCAGACCCAAACTCTCCTCCGACCGCTGCCAGCCGGGCCAGCAGCCTGTTGGGTTTGTAATGAAGGAGGTCAGAACAGGTAGCTCTCCTCCCCGAAGCAGGTGTTCCTCACATGGTGAGGCAGTGGGGGCAAGCAATGGAGCCACAAAGCTTCAGACAAACTGGCTTGGGCTAGGGAACCTTTCCTGCAAAAACAGACGAGGCACAGGATGTAACGAGCATCGCTCGCTGAAAAGGAAACAGCTTTAAAATGCTGGAAGGAGCAAGGCAGCACTGGTTGAGGCAGACATTTTTGCATGATTCTCCAAAGTGACTCCCTGTAATTAGACTGCATTGGCCCAGGCTGAAGAAGAAAGGATCTTGAAAGATGGTTTTGGAAAGTTTTTATTGTTTCTGTATGGAAAGCATATGTTTTTCCTCAGCATCGCGGTTACATTCTGTGAGTCTGCATGTGCTAACTTGAACAGTTTATGAAAAATATGAAATGCTCCCTGGTGGTAGCATTTATCTGTTCCTGGCTTTCTTCCAGGGAAGTGAATTGCCTTTCTAGTAAACGTTGTTCCTGGAGCTGGAAGTATTAGGGAAGAGGAGTTTGTGGGTGGGCTCTTTGATATTCCATCAATCTGCAGAATACTTTTGTGCCACGTGTCTAAAAGATTCTACTTGCGTTCTTGCTCAGAAAGGAAAAGGGAAGTTTTATTGACAGGCAAGGAAGAGCTCTCACAAGGGTGAGGAAAATGTCACAATGTAAAATACCTCTAAAATGACAAGACCTGGCAGGGAGACACTGAGGTATTTGCCCTTTGCAGTGTCATAACTAATTGCACAGGATTATGGTGTCCAGTTGAAGTCTATCCTTCTGCCAGGGTTTTTGCTTGAGAGAATGGTTTTGATGTTCCCAGCACAAGCTATTGCTGTGAATGCTGTGCAGCCACCCATCACTTAAAAGACTGAGGAGCATGATAGTCTCTAGTTATAGATGTGAACAATGATGCTAACATTATGAACTGCACAATGCTAAGTTGTTTTGTTCCTTTGCTTGCTTACTTGCATTACAAGCTCAGCGAAGTTAACTTCCTTAATAAAACAGTTCTTTGAATCAGGCAGAAGGCACCAATAATGTCTTTGACTTAAAATTTCAAAAGTATTGAGCTCTGGATGAATGGACATGCACATGACTTTTTCATTATTTTGCATTAAAATTCATATGGTTTTAATTTAGACCAAAATAATCTTTGCTGTACCTCGGAAATAACTTTGGCCTTGTATATTTATGGAATTAGCCTGTAGTTAATTCATGCTGATGTGAGGAAAAATGTGCAAGCACGAAAGTAGTTCAACCAAAAATAGGTAACATAGTTTGCTGTTTTGATAACCACCATCTTCTTCTGTCGCAATGAAGAATTGTCTTATGACCTTCTGATGTTTGATCACAATGTCAAAAGCCTTGTGGGGTAGGTAAAGCACATAATTTAATTTTTTGGTAGTATTTTCTCGTTCCTCAGTGTACACTAATACAGGGGAAAAATGTAACTCGGATAGTATTTTGAAGTTTAACTCTTTGTATTCATATCTCTGCCAACCAATATGTGAAAACAAAGAACCTGCTTTACAGTTAAAGGAAGGCAAGTTGTTTCGTTGTTCCCTGCCCACACCAGCCCCTCTGAAGTCCCTCATGTTGCTTCCATTACGCAAAGATGTAGACACCCAGAAAACAGAAACGCGATGACCTGCTGTATCAAGTGACCTGTAACAGATGACAGATAATAGTTAGTGATCTTGTTAGCATGAAGAAACAGTTTTGTACATGAACAATTGTTGATAAAGTAGTTATAGAAAACATATTTAATTTGGAGAGAATTGATAGGCAAACATGCCCCCCCGCCATTTTCTGCATGCTTTTTTTTTGTTTTGTTCCGAGTGACTTGTCATAGCTGTAGACATTTACCAAAGTGTTTATAAATGGCTAAAATTTAATACTTTTTCTCATATGAAATTTGATAAGGACAATCTTACTTTGATCTTGGCAATTTTTGTAATGACTACTGTTGATAGAGATTATTTCACCCTTTTGTGTGAATAATATTAGAAATGGTTTCATAAAGCAATGCAAGTGTTTAGAAAAGGAAATGCTGTATAAACATTGAAATCATAGGCAAAATTTAAGTTGACAGCTCTCGATGCGGGTTGACATGTAACAAGGTCAATATGTCCTTTCTGCCTGTTATTTGCTGAAAGAATGGTTCCTGGAATCCTTGGTTACCGTCAGAAACATGAACTTCTTATCTGAAAGCCAACATGTGTGATGCCCTTAACATTATGTTTTGGGATTAGATCTTTGAAAAGTGAGAAAGACCTGAAGACTGATCTTAATAAAAAGGTTTCATCCACTTTCTTTTCCCTGATGTTAGTTCAAATAGATTTCAAAATGTCTCTAACTAGAACTCGTATTTCCTTGTAATAATGTACTGTAAATAAATTTTAAAAACTCAAACACTGAGAAGGAGAGAGGCTTGAATGATGGACAAGAGTTTTTCCCTTTCTCTGGATTTGTGTGGAAGAAATATATCTGTTGCTCGGTATCCATGTACCTGACAACAGTGTATAAATGTTTTGTAGGAATCCTTTTCAGAATTGCATGAGACACACCAGTCCTGCCCTATTCTCAAAACCTCACAAGAGTAGGAAATGAAATGTACTTCCATGACTCCCTGAGTGTTCGTGAGGATTGCGGTGGGCTAGCACGCTTCCATCGCAAGCCCGGGAGCCGTTCCGGAGGCAGGCTCCAAGAGGAGGCTCAGCGTGTTGCCAGCGAGTTTGGGGAACATGGTGCCTCTTTAACAATCCCTTCTCAGATAAGAATGATACTTAAAATAGATGCTTTTTCTGTAACACCATATGCAACCTATTACCAATCAAAACTTTTCCAAGGTCACTGTTCAGCATTCTGTAAAGGGGGCCTTCACTGGCAGCAGGGAGCCCCCACCTCATGAAATGCAGAGGAAATGTGCTCAGAACAGGGAAGGAGCCCTCCATTTAAAAACACACAGAAGGGTTTAGAGGTACAAGCAAACAAGTTTCTTATGGTTGTATTTGTGTATTTCAGATCTCTACCAATGTGCCTCTTTAATCTAAAAATATAAAATCATGCGATTGCTCTTCTTCAGAAGAGGGATGTCTTGTTCTCGTTATTTCTTTTTCTTGCTGTGTTTTATAAGAAGCTAGACAGTGGCTTATTATTGAAGGCATAGTTAACCCTAGTAACTTAATAACATCAGTTTTCCTGTTTCATTAAGCGCTAAGCAGGCTCTTTGCCTGTTTGATATGAAAGCCTGCAGTCTTATGAAGCCCCCAGTCCCTTGCCTTGCTTATCAGCGCAGTGTCAGCGGCGCAGAGCAGCTGGCCTGTCCCTTGGCAGCAGCTTGTGGCCACGGCCGCACTGAGTCTGAAGAGCCAGTCTGGCTTGGCAAGCAGAGCTGGATGCGGCAGCTGTGCTGCCAGCTGCGTTGTGAGGAGTTCGGGACCTTCAGAGGATCTTCAAGCGCTGTAACTATTGCTGCTGCGTTTCTGCTCCGCGGCTGTGGGAACAGTGTTTTTCTGTCTCGGAGGATGGCTGCAGAGGAAGCGATTTTAAAGGCATCAGGTAGATTAGAACAGCCTCTTATGCCGTGTTGCATAACCGTCACTTATCTCTTCTTGACAAAGCTTGCAGTGCAAACATAATATTACCCTCCTCAGTGAAATGGTAACTGAGTTATAGGTCTAGACTTGGGGAAAACACCCAAGTGTTTCAGACCAACATTCCTTCTTTCTGCTTTCAATCCAGGCTTTTTAGGAGATACATAAATCCCGATACGTTAAATTAATGTCCTTTAAAGCTGTGTAGCTGTGAACATGTAGCGTGTCCTTACATGATCTGCCGTCCCAGAACTGGGCAGAGCTTGCACAAGGTAAGCCTTCTGAAGTTACCAGGAGCAGTAACTCTGTTTGGCAAGACCTTTTCCTGAAAGGATGCTCGGATCACAGCTTTGAGGTTGCATACTAGGATTTGGATGTATATTGAATTTGATTTCCTGGATGAATGACCTTTTTTTTTTTTTTTTTTTTTTTTTTCTGGGGACAGTAAGGCTTTTAGGAACATTCTCTCAACAGTGTGGTCTGCCCAGCATGTATGTGTTCTTCAGTACGATCTCTGTCAATTTTGCATCCTGTGAAACTCAATGAAGAAAAATACACAGGGTTTCTCTGCACCAAATAGTTTGTACTCCGACCCTCAGACTCTACAGGGCTGGACCATGCTGGAAAATACAGTGTGGCTGTCTGCCACCTGCTTAGGACAGGACCATGTATAAATACTCAGTTCAGCTTTTAGCTGTGGGGCCTCAGATTGGACCTTGCACAGTACTGGGTAACTGAATGAAGCTGATACTTGCTTAGCAAATTTTTCAGATGTGCTCAAACAGGGTAGGCACCAATCTAAATTTTTTTTTACATAACTTTAAGTACCAAACCTGGCTGGGTGCCCTTGGAAGTCTCAGTAGATATCTAAACAGCTTTGTATGTCCAAGCCCCTGATCTTTGTATAGAGGCAGTAAGGACTTGTGCTTCTTAATTCAAGGATCCTGGGCTTAGTCTTGAAATGATGTCACCTGGGACCTCATTGTGTAGCTCCTGTGAAGTGGTGAATAGCTTGAGACCTTTTTTCTTTTTCTGTAAAAAGTTCATATATATCGAGAATTGACATATCGGTTTTCAGCACTTGATATTGCGTTTGGGCGGTACGATGAGTGAAGGTGTTAGTTTGGTTAGTTCAGTCTCATAAATACTGCATTAGCTTTCAAATGCCACATGTAACTCTTCAGGATATATTTTCCATAACTACTCAGCAAGCAATGCCTTGGAGACTGGTCTGATTTATGAAGTGATCTATGCATATCAACTAGCTTAATTCTTTTAGTTCTTGATAGATGGGGACTGAGATTCATTACACGTGTCTCATGCTCATCCAGGAAATTTGCCTAATCCAGGGAGAGAGAGAGGCATGAGAGGCTCTGTCTGAAACAGTGTACTAAAAAGCTTCTGGCTGAATTCTGCCGTACTTCCAATGCAACGTCCTGAATCCGCTGCAGCTGGGAACAGCATTTTAAAAATAAAATTCTGAGTTTTTCGGGTTCACATCAATGATCGACTGATTAATCATGACTGCACAATAGTGAACTGAGAACTGAACAAAGTTCCACAATTTAATCACAGGATTTGATCAGTTGCAAATGAAACAGTAAATTCACTCTTATGAAGAACCATGCTTTAAAGCTGCTGCTCCACCCCTTAATAACATTTCATTACTTTTGGAAATGGTGAACAACCAAAATAACAAATTTGGTCAGTAGAGAGAGTCCACTTCCAGAAAGCTGAAATGGGAAAATATTTTGAATCAAGGAATTTCTTTAACACATTACTTGGGACAGCAGCCCAGTTAAAAAAAAATTGGATCAGATTCATAAATCAGAATGTTACATTTTTCCACCGAGTAGCGACAGCTTGGGAGTACCTGTTTTCTCTCAAACCCTGCTAGTCTTTTGAAAACTCCAGGGTGTGCTCTACTTTATTACAGATTTTTTTGAGTTTCTACAGGATTTCACTAAATTAGTAATCCTCCTTACAGAGACTTTTTCCTTTCTGATGCCTGTTACAAGCAGCTAAACAAAATGGGGGTTAGTAGTGGGAGCTCAAGACTGATGGTGGAGCACATGATGGAAGAGAGCTGGGCAGGGGAAGTACCGGCGATCTGGAAGCGGTTCCAACCATCCCATTTGTAGTGCCCGTGCTCTAAACACCAGTGCAGGTTAGCCCAGCTGGCTGGCAGGGCTGTGGCGGCTGCAGGGAGCCTGGCTGGCTCCAGTCATGCTGTAGAGCTCTGGACAGTGCTGTGTGGGCATGTCCCGGTGTCGGTGCCAAAATGTTGTGCAAAGAGCAGCTATGGCACAACCTGCAGTAGGTGATTTGGCAAATGTGCTCCCAGGACTAATCATCACGGTCCCAGAGGTATTCAGGACACTGAGGGCATGGCTTAGAATGTTGAGCTGGAAGGTGTCATCTGAATGATCACATGTGGTCCCTGGCACTGCATAAGGCTACATCTCCTAACCTTATGGGACTCTCTTACTAAACCGATTGTGGGCTTTTTTGATAATCCTAACAGGAGATCATACCAGATCTTTAACAGGTGCCTCACTTCAGCATAAGCGTTGCTTGGCTGATACTTTCCTGGCAATGGCTTCTTTTCACTGCTTGCTGCACCCTGACAAGAGTGAGTCTGCCTTCTTGAGATGTATTTGTGCACGTTAATGGAAGCATAAACATTTGTGGATTATGATGTGAATAGTTTGGGTAGAATTGGGACACTTGTTAGATATGCACCAAACAGTAGTTAAAAATATCAAGCTCCTGTCTCTTTCTTTTTGTCTTCCAATCTTGTCCTCATCGGATTTGCCAGACAAAAATATGTACTTAGCTAAATCTCAATAGACTGCACAGCACATAAAAATAGACCAGGATGGGTAGCTATAGTAGTAAAAGTCATAAATGCAAACTTACTAACCAGTTGTGGACAGAGCCAATACCCTGACTTCAGAATGTCAACGTGGATGACTGCCTGCTGCATGCCCCACTCCCATGACATAATGCTCTATACTGGACAAAATGATAACATTGTCAGTGGGTTATAAACCTTTCTGGAAGCTTTCTGAATGCTTATCATTAGTGTGCATATTTTGGAGCCCAGAAATACACTTTTGAAGCAGGAAATAACTTCCTTTTTAAGCTTTTTTTTCAACCGAAGCCTATATTTTGGTGCAATACTCTCTGTACCAGTTATAGTTCATAATGGTGATCAGTTTTTGCCATTTCAGTTGCTGTACCTTTTTTCTCTCTCAGCCAAGTCATTTAAGGTTCCTATCAAACCTGCAATTACAGGAAAGAGATGTGAACAGAGTAAGAAGTATTTCTATAGAGGTGCTGGATTTTATCAGAAGTCACAGAATCACAGAATAGTAGGGGTTGGAAGGGACCTCTGTGGGTCATCTAGTCCAACCCCCCTGCCGAAGCAGGCTACACAGGACCTTGACCAGGCGGGTCTTGAATATCTCCAGAGAAGGAGACTCCACAGCCTCCCTGGGCAGCCTGTTCCAGTGTTCCGTCACCCTCAGAGGGAAGAAGTTCTTCCTCATGTTCAGACGGAACTTCCTGTGCTTCAGTTTGTGCCCATTGCCCCTTGTCCTGTCGCTGGGCACCACTGAAAAGAGCTTGGCCCCATCCTCCTGACCCCCACCGTTCAGATATTTGTAAGCATTTACAAGGTCCCCTCTCAGCCTTCTCTTCTTCAGGCTGAACAAGCCCAGCTCCCTCAGCCTGTCCTCGTAGGGGAGATGCTCCAGTCCCCTCACCATCCTCGTAGCCCTCCGCTGGACTCTCTCCAGTAGCTCTTCATCTTTCTTGAACTGGGGAGCCCAGAACTGGACAGAGTACTCCAGATGAGGCCTCACCAGGGCAGTGTAGACGGGAAGGAGAACCTCCCTTGTCCTGCTGGCCACACTCCTCTTGATGCACCCCAGGATCCCATTGGCTTTCTTGGCAGCCAGGGCACACTGCTGGCTCATGGTTAACCTGTCGTCCACCAGGACACCCAGGTCCCTCTCCGCAGAGCTGCTCTCCAGCAGGTCCACCCCAAGCCTGTACTGGTGCATGAGGTTGTTCCTCCCCAGGTGCAGGATCGTACAAAGATAAAACGATTATAATGAATATTGATAAACACATCCAAAACCCATCTAATATAAACCCTGTAGTTGTTTAGTTCATTGAGTATCTCTCGGTTTATGATTGACTCATCCCCATATTCAGTCACATGGCCACATGCCCAAAACTGTGTTGTTTTGCAGAATGAGTGGTTTGACAGCTCTGCTGCAGCGCTGTGGGGGCTTGTCTGCCCACATGTGCCTTTTGGTCCCTTCCTATAGCTTATATGAATGGATAAAGAAGGTTAGAGGTCACTGGCACCCAAAGTTTTTTCCAAAAGACCTCAAACTGCCATCAGGACTGTTCACTGCAGTTGGCCATAGTGAGAGCGTAAATGGAGATCCAGCTTCGGGCATTTTTCTTGCTCCTTAGAGGAGATCCAAAGTGAGAGTTTCTTAACTTCGAAGCAAAACAAACAAAAAGAACTCCCTTGGGTAAGTCTAAATAATGCCTTCTCTGGAGTGATTGATGTGAGATTGCTAGTAAGGCTAATTCTTGCGATTAAAATCAACATCTGAGGAGTGCTGTCCAGTGTGTGAGGGGGAATATGCCCTTAGCTGAGGCTCGAGTCAAAAGTATGGTTGTGAGTAGACAGGGTCTGTGCTGGGATGAATCTCTGCCCGAAAGGAGCCTTCCCCTTGGGGAGGTGCGATGAACACAGTGACGGCAGCTGTGTGAGCAGCAAACTCATTTCCACTTCCCATCTGTCTGAAAGTATTTCCATGAGCAGACAGCTATGCCTGTACAATGTAAATGAAATGGATCATCAGTAAGGACGTGGCAGGAGTAATTTTGCTTGGGATAAGGAGAGCAAAGAATAAGTTCCGCTCAAGCCCTTAGAAATATATCTTAAACTTCTTCCTCTTCTCCCTATTCCCAAGCTTCCCCAAATTTGGTCTGAGCCACTCCATAATGGTTTCCTTCATAAATAGTCTTACTCTGTTTTGAATGCTTTCTCTTCATTTTTTTTTTCAGATGTAGCGCTTGGATTGTCACAGAGCTGTATGTATTTATCATTGTGGCATTTGAAAGTATGTAAATGACTTGCAGATGCTCAACCGAACTGTAACCAAACTTGGCTGTGTCATTTTTAACATACGCATGACAAAACCACATTGGCTCTGAACAGGACTCCACACAATAAGCTCTCTAGGTTCTCCTTCTACATAAACACTTTTATGTCCTGACTAATTAGAAACAGGAGCCTGTTTCTTTCAAAGTTCATGTGATAGCAATCAGACCAAAGAATGAGGCACATGCAATATCTGAGTGGTTTTATAATACTACTACCAGGGATCTGAAGTTTATTTTTTGGGAAATGTAAGTGTGTGTGTGTATATATATATATACACACACATATATAAAAGTTAAACAAGCATAACCAGTAAAGCTTCCTGGAATATTTACTGTGGTGCATTTACAGTTCATACATTTCAGTATCTATTTCACATGGCATATTGTTGACCTTAAGCGAATATTTTCTTGCACTTATGTCTTCATGTCTTTCAGCATGAACAGATCTTGAAGCTGCTTTATGAATTGGCAACAGCACTGTGGTTTGCTGAAATAAAAATACAAGAAAATCTGTTATTAATTACATAAATCTCCACACAATAAGTCCTTCAGGTTGGCCATATGTTAGGAGTATATATCAATAACTTTTATCTTGTAGCACTAATTCATCATATGGTAGTATTTGAACATGAAGTACTTAAAATAACTGTGGACAACTTAACTCTATACAAACGACGAATAACTTTTTATTGATCATTTACTGACAGATAAACTGGCACAAGTAAGTGAGGACATGGTTTGACTGCAGCAGTCCAATTACTTAAGAACTCAACAAAAATTACTCATCTGCTGTGCCAATCAACAAACAAATAATTTTCAAAATTTCCTTTGGTTATAAACCACTACAAAGAGTAACTTTCTGTGCACTGGCATCACATGAGTTGCAGACTGGTAGGTGGTACAGAAGCCAGGGAAGACAGATGCTAAGGAAGAAAGACCTTTCTTGCATGAAAGTGTGTGTTTACAGTTCACAGTGATGATGAGTAATGAACAAGTAGAGACTGCATCTCCGCAGTTGACCTATCTCTTGGGGCTGTAATGTTACTGCAGAATTGTGGGAAATTGAGAAATGTTGACCAAAAACTCACTAAGCTGATTGAAGAAGCCAGAAATGCTGATGAATTACACACTAGTTGATGTGGACTGCTTCATGAAGGTAAAGATGCAGCCTAGCTTAGTATATATAGTTGAATATGGTTTCCTTCAGCAACTCATCAGCATCTGTTTCAATCCTGACTACTTTCCATCTCCAGATTATACCACTTTAAACTCCCCCAAAGGACTAGATTAATATTTTCTTTGTTTCCCTTCCCACTGGAATCCCGCTCCAATGGAAACAAATACTGCTACTTTTGTCCAGCTTTGTGTGAGTGGGGCAGTAACATTTATCCCAGGTGAACATTTCCATTTGATTTTTGAATGACTTTGTACCCGGAAGGATTGTGCGATTTTTCTCAAAGTCCTTAAAATTCAAGTGCTTTTGTTTTTTGGGAATATTATTCCTTGTACTTTGTAGTTCACCCCTGTACTTCCTCGGGAAGATGTAAAAATAGCTGTTTCAAGTAGTTACTTCCTTACACCCATGGAAGCTTCTTTCAGAATCTGGGTTTGCTGCACTGTGCCCACTGCTGATGTGAAAGGGGTGATTCTGTCACTTGCCTGCCTTTCGCTTGACTACAATAATATACATGAAAAAGTTATGTATAAAGACAGCAGGTTCTTACCATGTTGCTCTTATTTACAGGTTGTCTGTCTTCCGTGTCTTTTCCTCTCTCTTTAGAGAGAAAATATTTCAAGGGTATTTTGGAAACTAGGACACTATTTTTCTCTCTCTGTTCTGTGTGATTAAGAAACGCTAGCTGTGTTATCACAACTCAGTTTAAGGTTCTCTTAGTCTGGATTGTGGCATGTATGTGATATAAATGCTTGAAAGTGAGCTAGTTGTGAAGATGCAACCCTGGATCAGAAGATTCTGAGTTCAGTTTTGGTTCCTTCTGAAATTTCACGTGACCTTGGATGAAATAGTTTTGGTTTTATGCCCCTCCTCTCTCCAGACAGTAAGGACTGGCTGTTCTGCTTTTCATACAATACTTTGTATGTACGTGTGCACGTGTGCTTATTTCCAAGCAACACGGCGCTTGAATGTGAACATGGCTTTATTGATACAGAAGTGCTAAGATCACTATGTGTTTGTACAGCACCTCAGCAGACGAAAAGCAGAGCACCACCTGGGACATCTAAACACTATGGTGATACAGATAATGATGGTACAGTTTACTACATAACAGAGGGAGCATGTGTATGCTGGCGGTGAGGTCTGTTTTAGATGATTATCTACATAACAGATCGGGAAGAATTTCAATTAGCTCCAAGCCACAGCTGAAAAAGCATGACACTATGACAAGGAAACATTAATTTAGGAGATTAATCTGCAGGATGGATGTTGATTGTAATTTCTGAAGGAAGCAAAAATATCGATACTTATACTAGAGTTTGTACAGCATTAAGATAATTAGAGGTATATTTTTGGTTTAGTCTTTTAACAGCAAGATAATGTTCTACAAAAACTGTCTTACACTGAGGCTAAAACATAATTAGCAATGTCGGTTCAAAAACTCATGCTGGACAGAAATCATTTGACAGGAAGCTTTCTACATTGCACTAATGTTGAGACATTGAACTATAACTGCTGTAGAGCTTGTCATTTTTTTCTTCTTTAAAAATATCAAGCTTTCTTTCCCAATCAGCTTCTAACTGTCGTTCCACTGTTATTTAAATAAACATCCATTCTGTGCAAACTAGAAGATGATGAAGCTTTTCTCAGAAGTCTCCAGTTAAAGCAGAATAATGGCTGCATTTTTTTTTTCTTGGATGGAGTCTGTTTGTCATTTGGCCCTGGCTCTAATGGAGAACTGGAGAGAGAGGCTCATGTGTCTAATGCTAGTCAGCAAAGTAAAGCCTGTGTGTCATGAGGGCTTTTTCTTATCCTGCTTTCACGGATGGAGCCAAAGAATTCGCGTTGTGCAAATAGAACCTAGAATAGCGTGTATCCTTTTCAGTCTGTGCTGTTTCTTCTAAATTAAAATATTCACTTTTTTGTTTGTGTCTGTCACTTAAGCAATGGGAAGTGAACTTAGATTTTCGGAAATTAAAGCGTTGTTTACCACTTCCTTGGCATTTACAGAGGAAACAGTATTGTTGCCTCAGGGTTGAAGCTGGAATACAGTTAAGGTTCAGACACACAACTGGGTGGCTCTGTACCAGCTTAGCCACAGCAAAAGAAACTGGGCACAGACACCAGGTAAAAAGCATAGGCCTCAAAATCAGTAAAAGCAGTTTTAAATGTCATTTTTCTTTGTGCTTGTTGATCTGCTTATAAGTCCTACTGCTCGTCAGCGTCTGCCTGGTTGTGTCAGCTGGGGCAGTGGCAGGGTTGCACTTGGCTGCTTCCCCAGCACGGCTGTCCTCTGCGCTGGGCAGTTGCTCTCCAGAGCAGGCATTCCTCTGCACGTAGACACTGGGTATGCTGGAATAGCAGCTCTGTGACAGAGTGCCATAATGCAGCCTTGATAGGTTGCTTGCTCTTGACCTAGCAATGAATTTTGCTAGTGTTAGATGCTCATGGTATATTGTGTCTCTTTTGAACTCTCTCTTACTGAAGAGAGGGCTCTCACGTGGACTTCGGTTGTGGTTTGATCGCTGCTTGCTGCAAGGCTTTCAAGGATCCGTTTGCCTTTCTCTCCTTCACTTCTTTGTGTCTAGTCAGTCTGAAAGCCCTCACTTAAGCTTCGTCCCTCGATTGTGCGGGCAGCAGTCGGATTAACAGCGCTGCTGCGTGGTACCATGGTGACGCTGCTGTTTCAGGTCTGACTGGTGTATCCAGAAGTATAAGCATCTTTGGAGAGACTCGCCAAATCGTACCTATGGGCATCCACCTAACCTTGTGAACCCACCTGCCTAGATGATTGCAGCTTGGATTCTGTGGTTTCTGCTCTGACTTGGTCCTCGAGCATGTTTCTCTTCCCCAATGCTAGACACCAGTCAGGTAAGGTGGCATAAATGCCTTTTAGTGCAGGGCAGTCTTTTATGTCATTTGGTGTTAATTTTGGTACCTGCAGCAATTCTCTATTCTTTTATTCCCAAAACCCAAGTGCTTTGAGTATGTTTTTGTTAGTGTGAAATACAGTATTTTACCTGAAAGCCAGCATCTGTTCAATCCTTTGCTAAGTTGCTAGTAATGGAAACGTGTTCCCAGACCCATGGATGTTGGGATTTACAGGTGAGGTTTTCCATCCAAGTGTGATCAGACCAATTTTGCTTAGATGGCTGCATTTGTAACATAACGTGGTCTAGCCAAAGGTCAGACAGCAGAAAAGGCTATCGTACTGTGATTTGTTTTTATAAGGGTGGGTATTTTCAATGGAAAACAGAGCTGATTCCCTATGCTTCCTTCTACAGGTTATAAAAGTGATGATAATAATTAGATGCCTCATGTCAGTTTTCAGATGAGCAATAAAAATGACAAAAAAATCATACTGTTTCTTGACATTTACTTTCCACATTAACAGTGCAGATTGGCAAAATGAAATTAACGTTTCGGTGAAAAACAAAGGATGCTAAATATTTTTAAAGTCTCATCTGAGCCAGTGTGAGAAAACCTGCCTATCTGTGCTCAGTCCTTTCTCCATCTGCATCAAAGCACAGTCGTCTTCCACAAAGCATCTGATGCATGAGACAAACTTACAGGATTTTAATTAGCAAAGGAGAATGCAATATGTGGCCGTGTTGGATTCATCAGGTGTTTGGAAAAGGAAAGCTGGCAGATGTTTATCCAAATGTGGCCAGTGGAAACACATCACAGCTCACATCCTTACTCAGGCTGGGATAAACCTGGGTGAAGAAAACGTTTTTGTTTTCTTTAGTGATCTGCATTACTATAAGTCCAGTTTCGTCTCACTAAGTACGGAACACAGATTCTGCAGAGGCAATGTCTTTGCACTCAGCCAGGACCCACCAAGGCAGGCACTACTTCCTCACAGGAAATTCTCCAGGGTGACTTTGCAGGCCCAGGGTAGTATCTGGCATCTTTTGACTTAGAGGAGAATGGAGATGTACAAGTACCAGGAGAAAGCGTTATATATTTGTTTTTCAGCATTACCTGTAAAAGCTTTACCCCTGACACTAGAAGAATGACAGCAAATTGTGCATCAGATCCATGAACTCTAGTTTGAAAACTGAAAGACTTTCCCCAGTATCTTTTTATAACCCTGAAATTAAATGAAATATATTATGTAAATAAGACTGTAGAATGTCAGCCTTGCTCTCATGCATCAAGGGACAGATTGCTTGTTCCACCACGACACCCTGAGCACCTTGGTCAGGCAGAAGGCCAGCAGGGCTCGGACATTTTTTCAGCCAAGCTTGAAGTGCTTAATTCCAGTCTGAAGGGTATGTGGCACTTTCAGCACTGAAAATGCACAGTATCAGGTGAAAAATCAGTAAAATTACCTTCACCCATCTCTTTGTGAAATGGTCTTGTTTTCCTCTTACATGTAGAACTTTATTATTTCTATAAAACACACAGCCCTCTGTTATAATTGGATGCCTTTATATGATCCTGGGGCCACATGTTTATGGACCGTGGTTCTAGTTATACCAACAGTGATACCAGCCATCATGCTGGCAGCAAGCTCTACTGTTAGTGACACACCCACATCTCAGAGCAAGCAAAACCAGCATGTTTCATTACCACAGACAGCGAAGAAAACTCTTTTTCCTTTATTAATTCAATGAAATTCCATCAAGGTGAATCGCAAGGTTAAAGGGAAAACTTAGTTACAGCAAGAATTCAAGGGAGAAAGGAAGCTAGTGCCAAGAATGCTTAAATAATGTTTATCTGCCCCAGTGTTTGTACCAAAGTAACCTCTTGGCCTCTTCAGCTAAAGGCTGTATTTGTTGGTTACCATTCAATCACTTAGGGAAGCATTTAGTTCCACTTATCACATGTGCTGTGATACAGTAATAGCATTTGTGTGCCACTCATAAATTGATGTGGGAACGGTATCCCATCAAGAAAAGCTTTGAACTTCTTTCTTCCTTCAGGACAAAATGAGCAACTGAAGTCACAAATCTGGTTTCTATAGATTTCCGCTTCATGATTTCTGCAAACCTTGACTTGTTTACAGTTGCAAAATTTATAAGAGTAGTCTTCCAGGTACGTTCTCTGAAGTCTAACAAAAGCCATTCCCTCAGCCAGGTGCTGAAGATAGTGTTCTCTATCTAGCTGCTGGTTTTCTCTTAATTATTTCTGAAATGCCCATTCCTCTATCAACTTTGTTTGACATCTGCTAATAAATTTATAAATTACACAGAAATTAAACCTACATGCACAAAAAATACCCCTACATTGTGACGGTTACAGTCTTATTTCCTCTGGGAATCAGCCGATTAACCCAAACCAGAGAACTTCTTGAGCTGCCAGGAGGTGCTTTGTAGCCGAGGGCTAAACAGTGTCACACGGCTTGGCAAATTGTGCTTTCTCACAGCGATTCAGTGACTAAGGCCAACTGTGTTGCTTGTCTGAAGGCTGGCTTGTGAGATATGTATGGTTGTCAATAGAAAAGACCTGCGCGTGTGTTTGGTAGAAATAGGTCCCTGTCCTGTAACATAGACTTGTTGGAAAACAGGGCTCTGGGAGAACTTTGGAGTCTGACAGGCCATCCCTCTTGCCTCACAGTGGGCTGATATGTGCTTATATCATGGTTTGTAGTCATTTGCTTTTCTTATTCTCAAATAACTCCATTATCTCCCCAGGCAAGATATTTTCAAGAACTTCCCTACTGTTACCAGGAGGTTTTGCTAATAATTAACAGACTTTTGAAAGGCTTTACTATCAGCTATATCTGAGGGGGAGTCTGTTGATCTCGGCGTCATAGAGGAAGATGTAAAGTATTAACTGATCAACTGTGTTTAATCCACTAATATAGACCATCCTTGCAGGGCACATATAGACGTCTTCCCTGTTGTGAGGCCTGTGAAGTATCATCCAGTTTCTGTTTTGCACTCCTGGTTCTGCGCCTCTGGAGGGGAACAGTCTCTGATGGACCCAGGCCTTTTTGCACCCTCTTCCATCGAGGTTGATCCTCTTCTCACTCTTGTGTGTCCCACTATGTACTCATCCCCTTCTCTTTTCTCTTGGCCATACCAACAGTTTTGTTCCCAGAGCTCTGTTGCTGTAACAAAACAAATGGGCTGATGAATGAGGTGTAACCGCATGCTGTTTTAACGATACCTGCAGTGAACATAGACAATTGCTTGTGAAAATGGCACAATAAAGATCATGTTGGCTTCTCTCATGGATGAGGTTACTCTGCTTGCTCTATAAAAACTTCTCAGCTATGACCTCGAACAGGGAAGCTGAGAGAGCAACAAAAACTGGTACAAACATCTACTATACACTCCACACAAATGTCTAAACCTTCTGGGCTCTTCCCCATGCTAGACATGGGAGTTCATAGGGGTGCTGGCTCTCTGAATTTCTGGACCTGTTTCCTATGAGAATAAACGGATGCACAAGGGCAGACAAGCGTGAGAATCTTCCCCGCTAGCCCTGACAGGAACATCCATCCTGCTGATGGAGGGGCATTGTTTTCAGCGGTCAGTGAGAAACTCTCCTCAGAGTTGGTGGCTTGTCATCTTCACTAAAGCTGAGATCAGGCTACTCTGTGGAGCCAAGGAGCTGTTTGCTGCCTGCTGATGCATCTGTGATAACTAGCTGATCTGCAGAAACTCACACAGGTGAAGACCTTTCCAAGTTGTCTGCCTACATTGTTCTCTGGGAGTCCATCTAGATGTTATTCAATAATCTTTTCTGCATCTCCTTACATATGGGTGTTCTCTGGGTTCTTACACTCAACATGTATAGCTGCTGCTTTCGTGGTCTGCTGTGTCTTTGCAGTGCTCTGCTGACCACCCCGTATGCAGGCAGCGAGCCTTCTTTGTTAAGAGCTACTTGTTAAGAAAGGGACTGTTGCATAGCAAACGGTTGCTAATATTTCCTGTCTTGCATTATTAATCATAGTAACTTAGTTATTGCTGTCTCATGTATGGCTTAAATGTTACCTGGGAATGCCCTTTTTCAACACTGGACAGGTGCATCTGCAAAATCCCTCTGTGTCTGTAGTGTCAAACTTGCAGTTCTGGAGAAAAGCATGAACTCGCCCGGTAGAACAGGAACAGAAAGCCAAAACACCTCAGTGCTGTTACAGACTCTGCAATGGGCTTATCATAGATAGATCTTTTTGCTTCTTGGATGCTTTGTTTCCCTTTACCTTTTGTCTGTTTAGATCATCACTTCTGTGATGAGAGTGGTCCCATATTATATGTGTTATCTGACTTCTGCCTCTGCCCTAATGCAGTTAAGTAATACTTTTTAGTGTCTGCAAGTAAGCCAAAGTCCGTAAGTGTTTAACGGCACTCCTTCAGTGATAAATCTATAGTGGTCACAGCAAAGCAAGGTTAACCTCAGTTAAGAGACTAGCCAGAAGTACCATTGCCTGCTCGTCAGTCTGTCATTCTTGCCTACATAGCTACAAATACAAAGCGTTCTTACCACCACTGCATCCTTCAGCAAGAGTAAACACACACCTTGAAAGAACAGTTCTGGCCGCTTGTTGTACCCGGAGACCAGCTCCCTGTAAGGCCATTTATTGAAAAGAGAGGGTTCTGGTACAGCTCTGTCCTACCTTGATGCCTCAGAAAATGGGGCAAGTGAGTTGGTGGCTTCTGGGCCAAATCTAGGACTCATAAAAATGAGTGCAATTCTGTTGAGACAGGTGAAGTCATAGTTACTGGTTACCTTTTTTTTCAGTTAAACAGCAGATTACTGCAGTGCATTAGGGAGAAATCTGGAAATTAAGTAGGTTCAGTTATTAACAAGTTAATGGCTTTTTAAAATAAAATTGCCATGTCATTAATTCATATGTTACCTCAAGGTTATTGTGTTTTGATGCAGGTGCATTTTGGAGCATGAGTTTTGTCCTGTGCAATAGCCTAGTTGTGTCACTTGGCACTGAAAAGTGAGACGACAGTGGTGTCTGATGTATGAACGATATGCTAGAGAACAAGTGTCTAGAAAACCGGTACAAAGTGTGAAAATGTAAATCAGGCTCCTGCCAAACCAGGACACGTGTGAAACAAATGCTGTCACAGCGGTGCTGGCAGGTGCTAGCAGCAGCCAGCACGTGGGTTTTCTGCTAGTGCTTTTTATTTACATCTTTCTACTAAGTGAATCTCAGCTCTCATTTTTTTGTGTGGAAAGCTTTCTTCCTTCTACTTTTTTGTATAAGAACTGCTGAGTAATGTGGCGGTGCGACTGGTTCTGGACTAGTCTGGGCCCTGCAGTCCCTGGGAAGGGGTGGAGGGTCTTGCTTCCCTGCCTGCCTCCAGCTTCCTCTGTAAACCTTGAGAGTTCACCCATCCTCACCAGCACAGATAGCAAGGGGTGAGGGTGACTGAATACTTAAATGAAGTACGAGTTGCATTAGGTCTGCAGATCTTGTGCTGACCCTCTTGAGATGCACAGCTTCTACATCATGAAGCAATAAGTCACGTGGTGAGGCAGGTTGAAATGAGTTCTCTGAAATTTTGGGGAGGGTTAGGAAAAGAAACCCCATTGAGACATTTAAAACCTCAGCCCAGCACATACGTTTAGAGCAATGTGGAAGGAGCCCTGGAAGCTAGACTGGGAGCAGGACATCAGGACAAGTTGATGGAGGGATCTGAAGGTAGTCTGCTGGTTCCCATGGAGGTGATGTGCCAGGTTTCTGCTTTTTGCGTGTGAGCAGGAATGTGAGGACACCTCTGTGTGCAAACATGAGGCTTAATACATGCTGTCTCTGAGCCTATTGCTGTGTCATCTGACTCGGTATGAAATAACTGAGTGCTTCTGGAAGACAGGAGGCACTTTGGCATTGTCCATGTGCATGGCCCAGTGAAATCTGAGGTAAGGGCAGTTAGATACAGTGGCACCAGAGAGTCTTGGGCACTCCATATCTTGACTTGAGGAAAAAAAACATCTGTGGCAATTTAAAATGAGAAATAAAAGCCGTTTGTCTGCTCCGCGATCAGGCTTGTACTGAACACTCGCACAGGGCTGACTCTGGAGAGCCCTTAGGAAGAGCTGGGGCTGAAATGTTGTTTTCCAGTGGTGAAGTGGAACATCTGTATTGTCCATATTTTTTCTCCCAGCTGGTTCATGATAAGAGATTTCTGACAGCCACGTGCTGAGACTTGAAGGATCTTCACTGCCTGAGCATCTGCTTAGAGCTTACTGAACCTGACCAGAGTTGGTACAGTGCATACAGAGCAGGACATGCCAGGCATGGAGGCGTAGGGAGAGAGGAGAGGATCTTTGACACTGTGCCGTAGAGGCTGTGCCATCTTTAGGGATGATATATCTGCAAATGGATCTCTATTTGAGAGCTAGGAAGGGCTTTTGGGTGAGGGATTTAAGGCTTGCTTCACTTCAGTCTTGGTTTAGAGAGAACTGGCTTTCTAATGACAAGTAAGTAAATGGGAACAATGCTTCTGGTAGCTCTCAGTTTAGCAGAGGATGATGTGTAGGATCTAATATTTGGAAGCTAAAGCTAGACAATTTCAGATGAGGGCTATCTCACAAGATTTTAGCTGTGAAAGACCAAGTCAATTTGCATGGTCCTCAGGTGAGAAGTATCTGGAATCCCAAACTTGATTTCCCAAATACCTGCTCTAGCTCATATGAAGTTAGGTGTATAGATGAAGCAAAGAAATGGAAAGTAGAGGAAAAAAGATGAAAAAACCAAGCAGGAGATTCCAGCTGAGGCTTTCTCAGCATGAGAGGAACAGAGTACTTATCCCACGTGTCATGTAGGCTGTTCTCCTCTGTGTGTGTCCTCCACGGGTGGATCTCGTGGTCTGATCCATGCAGGCCTGAGGTACCTAACCCAGCCTCTGGCTGAGGGCAGATAATCCTTTAGGGTCTTCCTCGGGAACATTTGCCAACAGCTTAACTGTCTGTCTTTCCAACAAGACCTTTCAGTAGGTTCAGCGTGATTTTTCATCTCTAGGCTTTTGCTTTGTGAAATGCAGGTTTTACAGCGCATAACTCACAGACGGTGGCTGAGCTACTCTTTTTGGTGTTTACTGGGTTGTTACATATTAAGGTATTACCTGCCTTTCTGCTTGTTGCCTTCCAGTTCCCCTATTCAACTGAGCAAAAACATTCCCTTATTTCAGCAGGTGGGTATAGCTCTAATAGACACGTCATGTATTCATAACCACAGTGCAGTCCCTTTACTCATTTTAATTATTTACTGTAGTAGGCTGCAACCTTGTCATATACCCCTAAATTGCCAAAAACATAAAATCAAAGCTGATTGATTCATTTCATATCCTTGCAACTGATCTTAAATGGCAGTAACTTTACCTCGAGAGAGAGTCGACACCATAAAGGAACAGCTTATGAGCTCTTCTGATAGAGCTACACCAATTTTTGCCATATGAGAATCTGTTATGTATTTTTCTAGATGTACCGTAAGGCCTGCATCCTGCAAACATGTACATGTGCATGATTTTACTTACTGGTTGGTGCCATTGCTCTGTGATTGTCTGTCACCTTATTCAAAGAGAATAACATTACAGCTCTTCATTCAGCAATACTTTTTTTTAAAATCTGTGTTGAAAGGGGTATCCAAGCTCTGTTTCCCCCAAAATTATAAGACCCATCCAAGTCATTTAGAATGCCCATGGTCATGTTAAATCTGTTGTGTGATCTGATGGATAAACACAGACAGAGTGCTATGTATACCATGCTTTTAAAGACACTGTTTACCACAACATTTGTCTATGGGCACCAAAGGTCTTTGTCTCAAGAGGCAGTTCACATTGGGAGTAATTAAAAAAGGTTACTGTTAGGGTTGGAATAGTTGATTATGTTGTAGCATGAACCAGATTTTTCTTCTTGTGGCAAGACCCTCTCGGTTTCAGATTTAAAAAACTTAGGCCCTGATGCAGTCTTTCCAATGCTGTTGCTGACAGCTGAAATAGGCCTTCAGTGCTCACATGTTGGCCCACTACCTACTAAGTCCTTGGCTCCTCTATTTTCTGGCGTCTTCTGCAATAGATTAGATGATACAAAAAAAATGCCTTGGCTTCTAGTTGCAAATTCACATATGGTAAAGTGAGCTCAGCACTTCGTTATGTTTTTTTTTTTTTCCTCAATCCTCTCTCCTGGTGACAATTCCGAAAGCATATTTGGAAAATGGAAGTGCAAAATAGGAAAAATTGAAGCAAGTATTGGAGATTTGAAAGTGTGGAGGTCTTGATACAAGCATGATATGTCAAACAGAAAAACCTTTTCAAACCATCTCTGCAAACTCACAGAAAAAAAAAACCCATGATGCATGAGTTTTGTGCAGAAGATGAAGAATCTGGAATGTTAATGCTCTGAGCCAATTTGGAGGTATCTGTGCTGGCCCAATACAGAGGCAATAGCACGAATGAGAAGGCTGAAAACCTATTGGTTAGCCCACACTTGGACACATAGAAATTGAGTGAAGCACTAGCAGAGCCAACAGGACAGGAAACATCTGTCATGCTGGCACAGTCAGCACTGTAAGCAAAAAGGACCTTACCTTGCAGTCTTTGCTGGGGTGGGCTGAAGAATTTTAAGTTGAACTGTATAGTTAGTATTTTACAGAGCACATTCCAACTTTTTGCGTCAGTGACAACTATGTGTTTTTAAGCTCATCTTTCATGAACTAGAACTTATTTATTTGATCCTGACTATTTGGTGGGATTTCTTTAAGCTATTCTCTTGATAGATCACTGCTAGATGTTTTCCTCACTCATACACGCATTTGCAGTTCAGCCACTGAATTAAAAAAAAATAAAACATTTGTCAGTAGTCATGACCATTATGTCTAAACGTTTATCTCTATTTAAATGCTCTGTTCCAAAAGTCAAGAAGTATAGGTCTTTAAGTGGCAGGAAAAAGCAGGATTGCTGGTGAAAGTCAGGCATTGAATTTATAGAGATACACCAAAGTACAGTAACCACAGTGAGTCCAACTCCTCCATCAGTTCCAGTCTACAGGGTAGTAATAGAAAGGAACTTGTTTGTTAAGGCTACGTGTGGGTGAGGTCACCAGACCACTTTACACAGGCTTACCAAGCGATTATCTCAGCTCGATATGTAATTACCATTCAACTCACCGCATCTGTCAGGACAAGCATGTTTCTGACAAAGTTTATAACAGACATATACCTGCCTTTGAGCCCGCTCTTAATTTCCTTTTCTTGCATAACCACTGTGACTGCTTTATACTGCAAGATCATATTGTTGGAGCTGAAAGTAACAAAATCAGCATCAAGATACAATTTGGAAAAATAAAAGAACGTTTCAGATGACAAACGTCAGAGCTGATAAATGCTCTCTAACAAACACCTCTGCTGTGAAGCTTTGTTTACATGTTTCATTTAATGGGCAAACGATTAACCAGCAGTCTGTATCAAACACCTCTTTTAGTTTGGCTTTGCTCCTACTGGTTTTCTAGTAATTTAGGAAAGTGCTCCTAGCCATTCTGCAAGGCTGACGGAAGAACAGACCCATGAGATTTCAGAGATACGAGCACATTCCTGGCAGCTGTAAATAAGATACGTATTATAATGTCTTTGCTGGAGGTTGTACTTAGAGTTCCAGATATATCCCACTGTGGGCTCTGTGGGAGAGGTGCTCCTGAGGTGCACCTCCCCCGGGATCCCAGGCTCTTCCAAGGTCATGCAGTGCTTACAGTCTTGCTCTGCAGTGTGTTTACCTCGCTGATGTGCAGTGTCAGCAGTCTGTCCTCAGCAGGGCTCTGCACGCACCCAGGGGGGAGAGGCTTTGCTCCTGCACTCTGCTGCATGGAGCTGAATGCTTTGACGTACCCTGGCACACTGGCATGCTTCAGACTTGTCTCTGAAACCGTTGTGGTTGGTGCCTCCCTCTTGAGTGCACAGATGAAGCAGCCATGACTAGCAGTTGGGCAATTCCTTTGACGAGGGGAGTGCTCCGCTCCTGATGGGACTGGAGATGGGTGAATCTGTTGACAGTGGATACACACAGACTCTCTCTTTGGGGAGGAAAGGAACTGGATATCTGTGTAGCTGCGGCAGGGCCACTACCGCAGGGTTCCCTCCAGCAGACAGCTTCCCCAGTATCACTACATTGGTTGATGGAGCTGCGATGTGGATGCAAACACAAAAGAGCTGTGTATTGTCACTGTAGTGTGTCTCCCAAATGCCTTAGGAGTATGTGCCTCAATTGACAGGAGCTGAGAAGGAAGGGACAGCCTTCACAAATCTTCTCTAGTAAGTCTGCCCCTGATATGGTACTCTTGCTAGATAATGTGGGTGCAGTGGATTTGTGCTTGGGCTGAAATTAACCTTTAACCTTTACAAAAGAATTGGGTAAAGGAATCAAAAGCTTTTTGATCCATAAACTCACTTATTCTGAAATCAATACCGACATTTCCTGGAAGTCCTTGGCAATGATGGCTCGGGATTTCGTGAAATTGAATCTCATCAGCCTGAATATTTGCTTTTGCTGGAATAGTATTACGTAGGTGCATCCTGGGACCATGACATCTTACTAATGCAAAAATTATATCAGACTGCTGTTTGAACCAAAATTTTAATCTGCGTGTTCCCAGTTCTTAGTATAGCATTGGAATATGCTGTGTAATTTTTATGAATTTTCGTGAGAAGGATGGGCTGAGGTCCAGTGACTTGTGAGACTTCAGCATGACTTTTGCATACAAATGTCTTTTAAGACAGGAATTGTTGTTCTTGAAGTTAATGACAGCTGAAACTGCCTGAGATCGCCTTAATACTAAGTTTGTGTCCCAGTTCTGTAGCAGCACAATGAACTCTGTTGTCTTTGTCACCTAGCAAATGTTGGTTATTTTAAACAGGTGACATTAGCATCTAAGAATTAGTAAAGTTTTAGCAACTATTGTAGATTCAGATGGAAAAGCAAATTTTGCCCTTGCAAATTGTTCTTTGGAATGAATGATATAGTGGTTAATTGCTCGGACTTAACTGAGTAGTTAAAAGTGCCGGCACTGATAACACTAGAGTTGAATGATTTTATTATGGCCAAAGTGATTCAGTTTTAGGGGCTGTTTAGTTTCCGGTTGTGAGAACTGTTGGTTTGTTTGATGCATCTGACACCCTTTTGAAACCAGTGGGGAACTGTTAGAGCACAGGATGTGTTTAACAGGTCACCCAGTAAGTTGCTGCTTCCTGCAAGGATTTAATGACAGGAGGAAATTTTTTTTGTTGCATGGACTTTCACAAGGTATCTGAATTTTTGCAGTGTACTGTGGTACAACTTAGTGAAATGAGCAGCTAGCAAAATGAGTTCTGAGAAGCTATATAATTAAACTGCTGAGAGATGCAAAACCACTACGTTAAAGTACAACGTGTACTTGTTGCAGAGGAACATCTGTAAAATTTCTGGAATAGGATCTCGCTACAAATTTGCCAGTATTTTTTAAAACTCTTAGGCAAAGTGGTTTCATATTTGGAAATTTTCATAGTTTGGGGTTGATAGTAGCTTCCTTTAAAAAATTATGGATCTGTCCTCTCACCCTTATCCAGTGGAAGTTAAAACTGCTAAGCAGGATAGCATCTGAGATTGCTCTTCTTCCTTCTTCGTGCAACTAAACAACAAAGTGTTAGTTTATAATACAATACATCGCAAAGTGTTTAAAGCTTTGTCATGAACTGCTTTATATGTGGACTGTGACTGATCTTCCGTGGTGCAGATCTCTGACATAGAAAGATAAGTGGGGAAATGAGGTGGACCTTTCCTGGCCTATGAGTGTGGATCCGTAGGAGAAGGCTGTGGAGATTACTGGCAGTAGGAGTACTCAGCTGCTTAGCAAGCAGGGGAGAGGAGGATTCCTCGTTCCAGTGCCCTGATACAAACTCATACAAAGTTTATCCGGACTTTTACACAGGGAGAAGAAACAGAATCATCAGTACCCGTACAACAGCATTTTATTGGCTTTAGGAACTGGATTTTTGCACCTTTACTTGCCACCAAAAGAAGCAATCAATCGTGGGTTTCCAATAAGTCAGCTCGCGGACTAGGATACAATCTAAGATGGGTGCATTTTTCTGAATCTGGCCACTAAATAACAAAGGTTTTAGACAAAAGGTAACATATGTGTAGTGAGGCTGCCTTGTTTTTCTTGACTTGCAGAACTGCAATAGCAGGGCACTTTCATCACTGTTCACTGAGCTGCTCATTTGCGTGTGGAATTCATTTGCATGCCATTGACATTTGGGGGAGAGCGCTGGGAAGCATCTAAGAGGATCTGCACTCGATGCAGAAGAGATCTCTGGCTGCAGTTGGATGGGAAAAAAATTAGCTTGGCCTGTGTGAAAAACAGACAAATTAAACCTGTCTTCACAAAAATGTCTCTCCGTTGTACATTCTTGTTTAGAAAGACGCAGCGGTTGCTATTTAGGTAAGGTATACGTCAGGTATCGGTAGGAAGGAGAAATTCATTGCAAATCACCTTCTGGGCTGCATTGCTACCTTCCTCCTTCGGGAATTTCTTGGGGATTCACTTTTTCCATCTTCAAAACATTTTTGTGGTTTATTGAAAGGCTCTGTAGAGTCCAAAGTTCTGTTCCTTACTGTGCTGACCTGGTTTGTGGTCTTGTATGAAAGAGACTTTTTCAAAGATAGCCCATGAATGCTTTCTGGGGTTCTGAAATACACCAGCTACACGCTTGTCAGCAAAATGTTCCTTCAGTTCAATAAGCACAGGAGCCAGGAAAACTTGTCTGATGTTTACCAAGACCAAACTGTCTGGTGGAATGAGTATTCAAGGTAGTGAGCCATGGCCGGAGTGAAGCAAATGTGTGTGGACACTCCCAAAGTTGCTCTTCTGCTTGGGGTGAATGTTAATGACACTTCCGTGTTTCATGATGGGTTCATTCAGACATGAAGTCACCGGAAAAAAAAATGCTCTCTGAAAAATATGCACATGGTCCTGCTGACTCAATCTTGTAATAGCGGCGTGCTTAAAAAGAAAGAAGTTGTAGTTATTTTGTGATCTTAAAAATAAAACATAGTCAGAAAATGTCCTGCTTTCTGACTGAACATGTGGTCACTTCAGCTTAGCTTCCCTGTGGCTCGTGAAAGACGAGCAGCTGGGATGTCTGTGAATGAAGGAGGTGGCCCCTGTTGCATGCAGCCGAAGAGGACCTGGATCAATTGGCGAAGCTGGACTGCAGAGAGGATATTTGTGTTAAATTACTGGTTTTGGTAAATCATTATTTTTAAAAAAATATGTTTCAAAGTGTATAACAGGGTGATGGCGGTGACTTCATTTATTTACTTCTTTCCAGAATTGCTTTAATTTCTAAACTGGCACTGAAACTTTGTCTAATCTTAATTAGTGAAAGACTGCTGTCTGGGCAAACAGAGCAGCACCTTTTGGGGCTGTACCCGAGGTGAATATATCAGGGCATTTTCAAAACAGGCAGGCAGTGAAAGTAATTGCTCAGCTTGCGCCTTTGTGATCTGAGTGTTCTTGCCAGGGAATAGCTGTTTCTGGATTTCATGAGCCTTCCTATGTGATTTTGGTCAACTTTTGCTTGATATTTCTGTGCCTCAGGTACATCTGTTCAAAAGGCTGGTAATTTTCCTAGATTTGCTGGTTTGGTTGTTCTGTAAGGATCATACATTCTTCCAGGCAAAGCTGTTTCCTTCCTACTCGTTCCGTGTATAGCAGCTGGCACAGTATGACCTCGTAGGTGCTATTGTAATACAGAGCTTGCTCCTATCAATAGTTATAAAGAATTCCCGCTCATGCAAGCAGGAACTGAGCTTCAGTGAAACCAGGGAAAAGGCTTGGTTGGATGAGGTGGAGGGTGTGCTGACCTCGTGCTAGCGTCACCCAGAGAAACATTCAGTGTCTGCGCCATGAAGCAGGGCTGGACATTGTGTAAGCCTCCAGCGTTTTTTCCATGCGAGGAAGTTTCAGATTCAGGATGAGCTTTAAATTCTATGTTTAATTCAGGAACCTGGGATGTTTTATTTATGCTGCATGTAGTAGCTGTACAATGAGGGCTTAAGGGAGTTCAGTTTAGGGTGGGAGTGGGAGAGGGAGAGGAAGAAATACATCTCTTGAAGTTCCTCTTCATTTCTACAAAGATACTGGCTGCATGACCAGTGACTGGCATCTCCTATATAGGGAATACTTGCATATATGCTTGTATGTGAGCAACTCCACCCCCCGCCCACTATGCTTTCTGCTAAGAAACGCATAGAAATATGCTTAAACAAGGAACTGATAAATCCATCACAAAATAGCAGCTTGCCATTTTCTCCTTGCATTTTTTTTTAACATGTATGCACATGCCATTTTAAGCATGTGGACAATACTCTCCAGTTTACAAATCAGTTCAAACCGAAGTGCTCAGGTAGTATCAATCTTGAAGGTTAGTTTGCAGCAGAAGATGCTGCTAGCTGGACACTGAAAGGAACATGAGATTCCGCTTTCTCCTTCAGAGGAATGTGGATCCCTCAAGCCTAACATTACATAAAATTGATTTTAGGATATGGATTCCAAATTTTATGCCTTGTGGGTTCTATTCTTTTAAATTTAAGCATAGAAAGCCAGACCTTGGAAAGGTCTGATGGGTGCTGGCTTACATCAGCTAAGGGTCTGGTTCAGGGGACAGGTCGGCACCATAACTTGTACAGATCCCACTATGAAGCAGTTGTCGTTGGTTCCTGTGGTGACTAACTTCAGTTTTCACAGTGCGCTGTAACTAAAACATAGTTCACAGTTAGTCCTTCAGAAGCGACTTTGGGTTGTTTTCACAAGGGCATTTAGTTAAGTTTGAAAGATATACAGGCACTTAGAAACGGCAGGTAAATCCGTCACTGTATTTGAAAATCCCATATAGTGCTTACTCTCTGTTGACTGCCATGGGAGTTAAGCTAGTTTGTGTTTTTTTAAAATTCCCATGTGTACTACATGCATCTTTACCTACTTAGAAGTCTGGCGGTTGACAGTTTTGAAAGTATGGTCTGATGGCTAGCAAACCAGAGAGGCGGTTTGTGTTCCTGTGCTGGATTTCAGTGATTGCTAACGTGGTCCTATCTACAGTGTGTAATTCACTGTTTTTTTTCAGTATGTAGATTACCTTCTGGCAAATGCCAGTTGATGGATTTGTTATTTATTTTGCTTTTATGGTATTTCTTCCACTGTGTTTTAAGGTGTGTCAGCTACACGGGACAGAAAGGATTTCTGTGCCTGGAAGTTAAAGGCACATAGCAGCGTTTCCATATGCAGTTCCTATAGCATTGAGCAAACTTTCACAAAATCAGACTCTGACCTTTTGAGTTAACAGCACTGTATTTAACATGCTTGTAACTTATTTGGAGGCTTCATTGATTTACATTTTAGCTTTTAATATCTAACACATTTCTATTGCTAAGGGCTTCTGCTCAAAGTGATCCAAAACACAACTGAAAAGGTGCAGAGAGTCAAACGCCTTGCCCCCTATTCACAGTTCATAGAAAATCTACATGAATGGAGATATCAGATATCTGCCTAGGCTGAGGGGTTAGTGGTTTTTTTAGAAAGAGTGTCAGCCAGCTTGCACATGTGTAAAGTGTTTCTCTTGTAAAAGTCAAGTAAATAACTAGAAAGGCAGGGTGAATTTTACCTTACGAAATGCTGGTAGGGAAGAAACTGACAGATCATGAAAGTCATCTAGCAAACCTAAGTTACATTTGAGTAATTTATGAAAGTTACAGAGTAATTTGTTCATTGAGTGCGGGCAAGAAGCAATAGGCATGGCTGTTCGTCTCGCTGCGATGATACGCTGCAAGAATAGGCAGCCAAGACAGGATGGACAACTGCAGCTGACACTGGCTGCTCGGCAAGAGAGCTTGGATGGGTTTTAGCTCGCCAGATAAAGTTTGCCTACTGCAGTTCCAGACCCAGAACTGCTTTGAGACAGCAAAGCTTCAACAGGAAACAGTCACACACACTGCAAACAGAGCAGAAGATACCACCTGGTCTCCTACTAGCCTCTCTAACAGGAAGGGTCCAAAGGCCTTGAAGCGAAGAAGAGTTTTTGTGTCTGTGCTGGGTCTTACCAAATGTTGATCCAGCCTATTATTCTTCTCAGCCTTTTGGCTGAGATTGTCATGTCTGTTCTTGTCTGTTTAATATCTGATAGGTCTTTGCTGTGAGGACTTGCTATTAAATGGCTCTGTGGAGCTGGGCTATGGCCTGTGGGCTTGCACTGTCTTCCCCCTGCACCAAACCCCCTTGGTGACCCATCACTCTATCACAGCAGAGTGCAGTAGGAGAACAAGGCGGTGAAAATACGACTTCCCTGTATATTCCCCCAGCCTCCAGCAGTTTGCAGCTTAGGGATTTCCTAAACCAACAATGTTATCCTTGTGGTAAGCTCTTGATGGAATATAGTAGTCATCTTAACAGACTCTTCATCTCTTTGAGAAGCTAGAGACATGTGGTAACCAAGGACAGTATTTTTTGCTAGCTTTCTCTCTGGACCTCAGCAGATTGCTGAGCTGCAGTGCGCATGTACGACTGGGTTTTAGAGGCTGATAGGAGCAAGCTTGAAGGTGAATTGTATGAGGTGTCTGTGGGAGCTGCCTTTGAAACAATTCCGGACCTGCCAGGCGGTGCTGGGAAGGCTGCGGTCACAAGGATGGCTTGCAGCGGAGCTGCTCGTTCATACACCTACCTGCGGCCCTGGGCAAGAAGCGGTCCAGGGGTACGAGAGCCAGGAGCCACCCGTGGGCCCTATGCTGCGGGCACACCCAGAGGCAGGAGCTGCAGCCTGGGGTGCCTGGTACCCGGAGAGGAGCCTAAAAGCGCAGCAGAGCCAATGCCCCCCGCATCAAGCAGCACTGTTGACTGAAATGAGAGAGTTACTTGGCTTCAGAGATGAGCAAGATGGTTCGGATACAGAAAAATAGTGCTGGAAATGGAATTCCTGCCAAAGTCAAAATTAGCAGCTGTGAGTGACAATTTTTAGCAGATGTCAGGTTTCTATTTACTTACTTGTTTTCTGGAATGTTTGTAGGTTTCGTTTTCATCTCTCTCTCTTTTTTTTTTTTTTTTTTTTTTTTTTTTTGGTATGTTAGTCTTCCAAATTTTCTCACCTGAATTGTGGAGAATTTGTATACCAGCTCCTTAAAATAGCAACATTGAGGCATCTGAGTGAGATTGTATACGAGGAGGAAAATTCTATGTGTGTTTATTGCTGCCATAGATCTGGATTGTTTACAGAGTGAAATGTTATTAAAAAACTCATGTGACAGTTGGAATACTCTACCCTCTCTGGGCTCGTGCTGACCACTGTCACCCACCTAGCTTCTTGGCAGAGCCTGCTGATAGAATTAACATCTCTCCCAAACCTAAGTAACTGTCAGACATGAAGTCCAGGCCCTTGCAAGGCAGCAGCAAAACCATTCCCCTCCCCTGGAAGAGCAGAGCCAGGCCTTGCCACCGATGCCTGCCTCCCGCCGCAGCGGCTGTGTGCCCTGGAGCCATCCCGCGAGCTGGTGCCTGCAGCGCAGTCACCTGAACTGAGGGTCTTGAAGCCGATGACCCACATCTGCAAGGAGAGCGTGAACGGAAAGGGAAGAGCTGTGTGATTTTGTTTCCAAGATAGCCCTTTCACTCATGGCCGTTCACGCTGTTCTTGGTCCAAAGAACACTGCAGAAATCCCTGTTAGCAGCTGTTTTCCCTATCAATGCATTTTCCTTGGACGAGAGTGTCAGCTGGCTGAAAACTGTCTCCAACCATTTGACTTCCCATGGTGGGGGTGGGGGTGTTGCTTTTATCGCCAACAAAATATGAGAACCTTTGGATGTGGTATTACCTCGCTGACGTACACATCCTGGTAAAATTTCCAACAGCTCTTTTTTGTGACTGTCAACTTAATTAAGAGGGCTTTAAACTAGGTTCGAAGGGGGAAGGGGATATTGCCCAGCTCACTAGGGACGAGCCCAGGCTTGGCGTGCCAGGGTCAGGGGTGAGATTGACAGCCCAGCTCAAGTGTGTCTATACCAACGCACGTAGCATGGGCAATAAACAGGAGGAGCTGGAAGCCATTATACAGCAGGACGGCTACGACTTTGTCGCCATCACAGAAATGTGGTGGGACAGCTCGCATGACTGGCATGCTGTCATGGATGGCTACAGACTCTTTAGGAAAGACAGACCAACAAGGGGAGGTGGTGGAGTTGCTCTGTATGTGAGGGAGCAACTGGAATGCATCGAGCTTGGCCTGGGGGCAAATGAGGAACAAGTTGAAAGCTTGTGGGTTAGAATTAAGGGACAGGCTCACACGAGTGACATTACGGTGGGTGTGTACTACAGGCCACCTGACCAGGAGGAGGAGGTTGATGAGGCCTTCTACAGGCAGCTACAAGCAGCCTCACAATCACAGGCCCTGGTTCTCATGGGGGACTTCAACCACCCTAACATCAGCTGGGAAGACCGCACAGCTAGGCAGGCGCAATCCAGGAGGTTCCTACAGAGTGTCGATGATAACTTTCTGACGCAAGTGGTGGAGGAACCAACAAGGAAAGGCGCTCTGCTGGACCTCGTATTAACAAACAAGGAGGGAGTGGTGGAGGATGTGAAGGTCGGAGGTAGACTCAGCTGCAGTGACCATGAAATGTTCGAGTTCAGGATCCTGCATGGAGGAAGCAGGGCGATAAGCAGGATCAAAACCCTGGACCTCAGGAGGGCTGACTTTGGCCTCTTCAAGGAGCTACTGGCAGAAATCCCGTGGGCCAGGGCTCTCGAAGGCAGGGGGGTCCATGAGTGCTGGTCACTTTTTAAACGTCACTTCCTCCATGCTCAGGAGCAGTGCATCCCCCTGAGAAAGAAATCGAGCAAAGGAAGCAGGAGACCTGCATGGTTGAACAAGGAGCTTCTAGCGGAGATCAGGTGGAAGAGAAAGGTCCATGGAATGTGGAAGGAGGGACAGGCCACTTGGGAAGAGTACAGGAATGTGGTCAGAGCGTGCAGGGATGTGATGAGGAAGGCCAAAGCCCACCTGGAATTGAAACTGGCAAGGGATGTCAAAAACAACAAGAAGGGCTTCTTCAACTACATCAGCAGCAAAAGGAAGGTTAGGGACAACGTGGGGCCGCTGCTGATTGAGGCGGGTATCCTGGTGACGGAGGATGCGGAGAAGGCAGAGCTACTGAATGCCTTCTTTGCTTCAGCCTTCAGTGCTAAGACTGGCCCTCAGGAATCCCAGGCCCCGGAGGTAAGAGAAGAAGCCTACAGAGAGGACGACTTTCCCTTGGTCAAGGAGGACTGTGTGAGGGATCGTTTAAGCGATCTGGACGTTCACAAATCCATAGGCCCTGATGGAATGCACCCACGAGTGCTGAGGGAGCTGGCGGATGTCATTGCTGAGCCACTCTCCATCATCTTTGAGAGGTCCTGGAGGACAGGAGAGGTGCCTGAGGACTGGAGGAAGGCCAATGTCATGCCAATCTTCAAAAAGGGCAAGAAGGAGGACCCAGGGAACTACAGGCCGGTCAGCCTCACCTCCATCCCGGGAAAGGTGATGGAGCAGCTTATCCTGGAGGTCATCAATAAGCAAGTGGAAGAAAAGAAGGTTATCAGGAGTAGTCAGCATGGATTCACCAAGGGGAAACCATGCCTGACCAATCTGATAGCTTTCTACGATGACATGACTGGCTGGGTAGATGAAGGGAGAGCCGTGGATGTTGTCTACCTCGACTTCAGCAAGGCTTTCGACACAGTCTCCCATAATATCCTCCTAGGGAAGCTCAGGAAGTGTGGGCTGGATGAGTGGTCGGTGAGGTGGATTGAGAACTGGCTGAATGGCAGAACTCAGAGGGTTGTCGTCCGCGGCGCTGAGTCTGGTTGGAGGCCTGTAACTAGTCGTGTCCCCCAGGGGTCAGTACTGGGCCCAGCCTTGTTTAACTTCATCAACGACCTGGATGAAGAGTTAGAATGTACCCTCAGCAAGTTTGCTGATGACACCAAACTGGGAGGTGTGGTAGACACACCGGAAGGCTGTGCTGCCATTCAGCGTGACCTGGACAGGCTGGAAAGTTGGGCAGAGAGGAAGCTGATGAGGTTCAACAAAGGCAAATGCAGGGTCCTGCACCTGGGCAGGAACAACCCCAAGCATCAGTACAGGCTTGGGGCGGACCTGCTGGAGAGCAGCTCTGCGGAGAGGGACCTGGGTGTCCTAGTCGACGACAGGTTAACCATGAGCCAGCAGTGTGCCCTGGCTGCCAAGAAGACCAATGGCATTCTGGGATGCATCAAGAGGAGTGTGGCCAGCAGGTCGAGGGAGGTTCTCCTTCCCGTCTACACTGCCCTAGTGAGGCCTCATCTGGAGTACTCTGTCCAGTTCTGGGCTCCCCAGTTCAAGAAAGATGAAGAGCTACTGGAGAGAGTCCAGCGGAGGGCTACAAAGATGGTGAGGGGACTGGAACATCTGCCCTACGAGGAGAGGCTGAGGGAGCTGGGCTTGTTCAGCCTGAAGAAGAGAAGGCTGAGAGGGGACCTTGTAAATGCCTACAAATATCTGAAGGGTGGGTGTCAGGAGGATGGGGCCAAGCTCTTTTCAGTGGTGCCCAGTGACAGGACAAGGGGCAATGGGCACAAACTGAAGCACAGGAAGTTCTGTCTGAACATGAGGAAGAACTTCTTCCCTCTGAGGGTGACGGAACACTGGAACAGGCTGCCCAGGGAGGTTGTGGAGTCTCCTTCTCTGGAGATATTCAAGACCCGCCTGGACAGGGTCCTGTGCAGCTTGCTGTTGGTGACCCTGCTTTGGCAGGAGGGTTGGACTAGATGACCCACAGAAGTCCCTTCCAACCCCTACCATTCTATGATTCTGTGATTCTGTAATTCAAATCTCCTGATTTTTCTGTGCAGGTAAATGAGCAATACAAGCCAAAGGGTGGATTTTCAATGTGCTGCTTCCCCAAACTGGCATGTACTTTGTGTGTGGAGTGAAGTACAGATGGAATGGGACAGGACAGGATGGGACACAAGCTTGCTTCTCTGTAGTTTCAAAGGAAATTTGAATATTTGTTCTCAATGTATGTGAAACTTCCTTGTGTAGGCAGCTAGACCCTTTGGCAAGGACTTAGTGTCCTTCTTCATTTCAGGAGTCTTGAGAATTTTGCTTGTTGACTGTCTGGTTTGTTCCATTTTGGAAACATATGGAAGAGGGGGGAGAAAAGTTCAACAGCCTACTTCAACAGAACAGGAAGGTGGGCTGGAGAGGACAGTACTGTGGGAGCCCAGAGCCACCGCCCTATATCTGTCATTTGATGCCTAACTCAAGGCAAATCACTTTTGGTTTCTCTTACGTTTTCTTCTCGTGCTTTTTCCTGCTTGCCTACTGAGCCTTTGAAAGTACAGCACCTAACTCAATAGGAAGTAGAGGCCTCGTGGGGCTGCCAGTACCGGCAGTCAAGGTGACAGTGTCTCTGCAGCATTTCGGCTGTGTGAAGTCTGCCTTTCCTTACACATTCCTACTTGGCCGTGGCAGCTTAGTTTTCATACTCTTTTGATCAGACAATATGTGTAAATGTCAGTGATCTGTAAAGTTCTACAATAGTGAATAGTCTGGCCAGCATCCTGGATTCAGATAACTCTGTTCAGCCTTCCCATGCTAGTTAAACTGTCCCCAGACTTAATCTGTCATGCACGTGTTTTTGGATATCTTAGTTCTCTCCTGGATAAAAGGTGTTACTGGATGTATGCCCAGATAACCTCTCTATTACAAGTACCACCCTGTGTTTGACATTGCTGTGGAGTATATGGAGACCAAGTGGTATGCTAGAAGATACATAATCTTTCTGAAGCCCCTTTATGTAAAAATAATAAAGTACTTCATAATGCTCCTTTCTCTTGGTGCGCGTTGAGATAAAATGGTGGAATTAACTTTTCACAAATACCTTCTTTCGTCTTGATGGGTAAAATCACAAGTCCAGGCAAGACAGCAGAACATATGTCAAAGACTTAACTGAGAAAAGATCTCACCTTCCGATTTAAATCTTGTTGCAAAAAAGAAATTTGGATTTAAGGCTTCAAGCCACTGTCTGCAGCTATTGCTTATTCGGTGCTCTAATACCTTGCCGAGACAGACAGATAGTTACATATTTTTCAGTAGACAGGTACTCAAAAGCATGTCTTCGTTTCAGTGCTGGCATTCTCTTGGCCATAGGCAGGGGTGCCGTTGCCTGGCACCATTGGTACGGTGACGGAAGATCAGTGTCTTCCGTCTGTGCTGTCAGACTGCTCTGCTGAGTTGGCTACGATGGCTTCAGAGGCCTCTGGTGAGTTGCGTCAGAGACGGACTTTGTCCAGATATTCAGCCTTAATTTGAATTTACCACCTTCACTCCCAGAAGCTTGGCTCTGAGGTTATTGTAGGAGTGTATATGTATGTGTGGTATTTCTTGTGTGTTTGCCTCAGCAGGGTCTGATAGACTGCTGTACTCTTTTCTTTGTTTTCCATCTTTGACATAGTGAATTGTATCCACAGTTGCATAAAGCTATCTACTAACTGATTTTTTTCCAGTGGTGACTGTCTTTTTTTTCCAAAAGGTCATGGACTATACTGCTGCTCACTGTTTACTTAAAGAGAAAGAATGTAGTCACATATGTTCACATATATAAAGCATATTTGAGCTGATACTGTACTGTGTACCATGCTTTTTTTTTTTTAATAACTGAAAACAGACCAGCGCACGTAGCTTCAAAAGTTGCGTGTACAAAGAAAAAGGAGGGAAAAGGCTGAGATTTTTTTTTTTTTAATCTTTTACCAAGTGTTGTGGGTACTGTCAAGCAAATAAATGGGTAACTTGATTTGAAGTTTCTGCCCAGTCAGGACATGGCGAACCAGTAAGACTGAAACCCTGTTGTAAACATTGGGAAAGATAGCTATACTGACGTGAGAACCCCTGGTACACTGAAGAGTATTTTGCACCAGTATTTCTGAACAGGGAAGGAATGGCTTTGTAAAATCCTGCTTAGCTGGTGATTTTTGAAGAAAGTAAGTCAGAGACTCTTGCTGGTGGTCTTGTTAAGGAGTATTTAGTGCCTTAAGATAACTTCAATACTTAGCTGAATAGGCTTTGTAACTTCCTGCCAGCAGAGGCATGGCTTTCAAATTGGAGTGAATCACACCAGTAAGTGATTTCTGAGGTCCAGTTACCACAGCTCTGTTCCAAGGGCTGAGGAGCACACGACATTTCCAGCTATCCACCTCTCACTCCAGGATTGTCACGTAATTTGACCAGTGTGGTTCCAGGAATCTGGCAGAAGCTTCTTTTCTGTAAAAATTTGCCAGAGTGACTGCTGCAGCTTTTCATTTACATTGCAGGACATGAGGGGCTGTGCAGGAAAACATCCGGTTATGGGTGAGACATTGAGCAGAGACGTGGAGGAAAATAAGCCACAACATTGTAAAGGAGTAACATGAACTAAACATGGGAAGTAACATAGGAAGAAAATAGCCCATCATGATCCTTGTCTACATTCAACAAAAACTTGGTGTTGATTTACCAGAGCCTGACCTGCATCCCAGCCGTGGCTTACTCCGCACATTATGTAGCACTCGGGACATAAGCCATGCGACCCCAGGACCCACGTCATTCTTGTGAAAGCTTCTGAAATGTCTGATTCTTCTTCTGGTTATTAACAAATGGTCTGTACATGCAGACCTTGCTGCTTACATCATAGTATTGTCATGTGAACTCTTCTTGTTTTGCTATCAGAAGTACGTGACTTCATCTTTTAGAATAAGGAATGAGGGTTACAGGAGCAAATAGGAGACCTAGTACAGGTCATAGTTAATTTTCTGTATCTGTTTTTCCAAGGCTTATAGAAGATATATGTGTGTCGAGATATGCTAAGTACATGGATGTTGTTGCAAGTGTATATACAGCACATCAATGACCACAGCAATATGCAAAAAATTCTCCATACGTAGCTGAGAGAATGCACTTCACTAGGACCATGTACCCTGGCAGTAATGTACATTTCCTGCTAAATGTTTGTCTCTTCGTATTTGTGTTTACTTCAATGGCTTAGTGTGTGCTTTGAAACTACGGGGCTACATTTATGATTATTTCCCTGACCAAGTATTCTAAGGTAGGCAGGCAAACTAGCTCACTAATGAGATGCACTAAAGAGAAATTAACACACTGACGTCCTCTGAGAACTGCTCTTCCTCTGGATTGAAGGGTTGCGCTGTTGGTAGCAGAATGACGTGTAAGGACAGCAGATGATCAGTTAAAATCCATTTGGAGTAAATGATAAAGCTTAAGAATACTGGCTTTGATTGACAGCCTCATTTAGTGATAACCACAGAGGAGTCCATTGTTGGACGGGAACCTATATGAAGAAGATTGCTAGGTGATGTGCATTGTCTTTCCTCTGAGTGGTAGCTCTGAACAGGCTGAACTAAGACTATCTTCACTTCTTCTGAAGACCTGAAAACATGATGTGTAACTAGCATATGGTTCTTAAAAACAGCAGAGAAGAACATGTCCTTCAGATAACCCTCGAAACTTGCTGAAGGACAAAGGGCCCTTTTATATACCAAAGCCCAAAGTATTAAATTCCAAGGAGAATGGGCTCTAGCATTGCTGCTCCGCAGGGTTGTGCTGTAGGATTCTGTAAGATATTTGGTTATTTTGTCCTTCTCCTTCTTATCTGTGCACTGTGCTTTCCTCTGGTGTGTATATTTTAAGTTGTCCATCTCGCAGAATTCCTTGTGACTAAGTAAAATAGGTTGAGGCTGCTTCAGAGCTCTTGACTATCTCCCTGGCCATAAAAGAATTCATTGAAAAATTAGGCCCATCAAGCCTGAACCGTTCTTTCTCTGACCCCAAGACTTCTTCCAAGCACTTCTCCTCTGGATGCTGTGCTTGGAAGAAGTGTTCTTTTGCTGTTTTCTTTTAAAGGGATTTCAAGGAGGATTTCAAACCAAATACTTTTCTTATTAAAAAAACAAAAAGTAACACACATGTAAAACACTTTCCTCACTCTGCTGTGAATACTACCACAGTGAGTGTAGCAAAGAAATATGTGCCCATTTAAGGAAGCAAAAAAGAAAGGTATTTAGCAGGAATCTATTTGAGCTTACAAGAATATAGAAGGAATTTCTGCTTTGAAATAGCAGCAATTGTGCTGACAGAGGGAGACTGACTTATTATACTCAACTAGTTATCATGTGCTTGCATCATTCTATAAAATCTTCTTCACAACTGTATGCAATATGATGCTGCAAAATCAATCTTTTCATTTCCGTATGCAATGTATTCAATGACATTAAAAATGCAAAAGATTTTCTGTGAAATAGAGAGTAATTTGAAGTCACTAGAAAACTAAACAAAGCTTACAGTGTCATCGAAAGTCCACTGAATTCAATACTATGATTTGCATCAGGCCAAGAGTAACTAACTTAAATTTATAGATGATCAATATGTTAATTTTCTTACGGGCTTTTGAATGGAGTAGTAGATTTTTCCAATAAAGCTGAAAACTGACTTCATTGTTTTACTCACGAGGGGGAAGGAAGAACCTCAGGTTACACATTGATCCTGTATGCATAATGCTACATAGTAGTTTGAAACTACTGAACATTTTCCATAGGAAAAGTGCCATTCACACATTCACATGCTTAGAAAGTAAGGCAATTTTAAAGACAATTGATCTGCTGTCAAATTTAAACAAGAAATCCACAACTGTTGTTAGTGAAAAAGAAGTAATAGTGGATGAAGAACACTTCGGAAATGTTAACATTCCTATCCCACATCATGAGCTATAGTTAGAAAAGGCTGTTAAAACAAACCTGATTTCTGTAAATGTAAACCAGTCATCTCATGACACATTTTTCAACTGCAGTTTGTAATCTAATCTTTGGCCCGGTTAACAGACTGATTTAGTAGTAATGTAACCAAGGCTACACCACGTGTGTGTACATAGTCACTAGCTTCATAGTAGTCTGTGCTACATAATACAGCGTGGATTTCTGTGAGTTTAGCAACTACGAGGAATCTAGCTTAAAATAGAAGCGTGAGCATTGTTTGATACTGTTTTGGATGTGTGTTTCTGTGACCTTTGCAACAGTTTTGCTGGAGGACAGTCAAATGTTCAGCTGCTGTGAATCTACCACATGCTAAAACTGTCAGTGCATCTGCATTCTTTTGCACAAGCTGACGTGCTCTCTCAGAGGATATTGTATTCTCTTATCCTAATACTCATAGCAAAAGCAAGTAAATCAATTTATTAAGGGGAGTAGACTCATGAAAAAACTGTTGGCTCACATTCTGTAAAATTAACTTCAGCTTAACTGGGAAAAAATAGATCATTATTTTCTAAAATTGATAATTAGCAATAGATCATGATATTCTTTTTTGGGCAACTCTGCAAAGGAAGATGCTGAGAATTGAGTTCTCCTGCTCATATCAGTGGGATTTCTACATGCTCAGTATACTAATCTGCCAGGCCATGCAGAAAAACAAGTGCTTAACTTCCAAGAAAACAAGAGCTGAGCCCATGTAGTCAGTGTAACTCGTTAAGCCCGGTTTAGTTCACTCTCTTTGCATTGCAGGACAACTGCTTAACAATTCCATTTCCTCAGACCTGAGGCTTGTAGAAAAGAGGTGACGGGAATGAAGAATCCGCGTAGGGTTCAGTCCATGGAAACTGAGGTGGGTTGTCCAGAAAGTCTGTGATGCCGGGAGTGATGGATGGCGTTTATCAGCAGCCCACCCCTGCACTGGCCTCTGTTTGTAAGCTGCAGGTGGGTGGCACGTTTCCTAGCATCTGCCTTGGCTGGGTAAGGATCCTGCACTACTCGTGTGTTTATGCTATAGAGAGGTCATGTGCTTTCCTATGTGCTTTTTCCATACTAATGAAATCCATCCGTACAACATAGGATCTGGCCAGTGCATCAGAACTACACTCTGGTGATGTTGTATGTAGTCATTTGGACTCTGGTGTGACACAAACTTTTACTCATTTCAAGAATAATAAGAAAATACTTTTTGCTAATCAAAGAGACCCTGTTTTTCCCTTGTGTGTATGTTCTTCCGTCACCCTCTCCCTCTCAGCAGTTTTAGTGCCCTGGCATTACGCTGCGAATAGCTTCAGTCTGTGCTGTGGGAATCGTGGAGCCGCAAGTCATTCAGGTATTGTGTATTCTTGTTCTACCAGCATTAGTCACGGTGTAAAGTCATTTCACATTGACATGAGATAACTTGTAATTCTATGAGAAATACCAAGTGTCTTCTGCAACTACAAACTGCAACCTGTGAACCTGGGTCTGATATGTGAAGCAAGAGTGAGGTGGGAATCTGAGCAACAGTGAGCAATGGATAGTTTGTTTGGCAGTCGAAGAAAAGTACTCTTGATTCGGTCATCAAAGGAAGAAGATCTGTCTGTATAAACATCCCTAAGTCCTATTGAATGGGATTCTGTGTTCCCCTGAAGTGGGTGGCAGCAATACTGGGCCTTCCAACTGTAGACCTCAGCCAAGCGAAGAGTCCTACGACTTCTTCCAAAGCTGATTCCTTCCTTGCAATTGTTCATGGGGAAATTTCACTAGGGTTTAGTCTTTCTTGCCCAAGGAATATTTTGAACTACTAATTTTTGCTTAATCTCTTGAAAGTAATCTAGAAGGGACTTCATGGTATTGGGCTGAAGGTAAGTTGGTGCTCTTTTTCCACCTACACGTTACATGCCGTGCTGCAGCAGAGGAAAAACCAACATCCCATAAATGCAAATTGGAGTACTGCAGTACAGTAAAAACCTTGCTAAAAAGGCACTGAAAACATTTGCTACCACTCTGCTTTCTGTTCCAAAATCTCATTACCCAATAGGAGTTGCGGAAAATATCGTGCTGAGCCATGGTTAGACCATCCATTGTGCCCTGCCCTGACAGCACCAGGGGTTCAGTGAGCAGAGCAGTCAGCTGTGAAGTGCAAAATTTTCTGATTGCAGTTTGATCTGTTGACATGCAGGATGTGCATGCCGTCAAGCAACCCAGTGATAAGCAGTTCTGCCAAATGCTTACAAGCGTTGTGGCGTTGGCCCTTCAGCCAGGTGTGCGGCGAGTCCTTCGCTGGGAGCTGGAGCGTGCGGGAGGAGGGAGGGGCCCTTTGTGACACGAAGTTGCTGTACCAGAAAATAGAAAGATCTACTGGTTGTGAAACGATGCAAGTTGGTTGGATATGAGATTAGCATAATCATTCTTATAGTGTCATAATTTCCATATATAATAGATTGCAATTATGAAATCATCTCATTTTGTGTTAGATACATATTTTTATATATAAAATTCATTTGGTTCACATCATAAGTACCTCCCCAAGCTTGTCTTCATATACCATTATAATTCATAGGTTTCTACTAAGATAGCCCCAAACTAATCAGCGTTTTACAAGCTAATCGGCTCATACTGTCACAAGTGGTATAACGCAAGTAATTATGCTCTAATTTAAAATCTAAAAATCATTAAAATGTAGATGGTGATATCAACTGTTACATAAACTTTTTAAGATTAGGCTATATACTCCTCAACCCTCCAGCTGGAGGATATGGGAAGAAATCCCACTTTCATCAGGTCTCCGGTGAAACCAACCACTCAGCTAACCAGACTGGAAACGGTAGAATGGGGCTCGTCGCTAGAGAGCCGGGGATGTACGCTCTGCATGTGAACCGGGCTCCCTCAGGCACTGCGGCACTGACCACCGGCCTCCCCTTGCTGCGTCCAGCAAGCAGCGCGAGAATGGCCGGGGTGCCAAATGTGTGGGACCGACGTGAGTGGCCTGAAGGCACTTGCTGAAATGAAATCTAAGATGTCACATCTTTTCACTTGGATTTCTTTGGAAGTGTTATGTACAGAAAGATGGTGAAACAGAGTCATTACTTCTCAGCCTCCTACCATTTAAAGGGTTTAGTCGTTTGTGATACCTCCCCCCCCATTCTTCTTTAAACCACAGAATCCTCCACTCTAGCTTGCTTTCTTCCCCTTTTTGTTGCCTAATATTTATCTGTTTAAAGAATAAACACTATTTCTTCTTTCTCAGTGCTGAATATAGCATCCCTGATGGCTCCGGACCATGTCATGCTGTAAATATTATTCCTCCAACTGGTTCATGGTAAAGATCTTCATTGCTTGCAACTCGAGGACACGAGCTTAGTCAATGAGATATTTTATTAGTCTTTCTGTATTTTTAATTTCCTTCTACATGAGTGATATGTTTATTGCTTTTCTGGAGAATAACAACTGGAGAATAATTTGTTTTGTTCGTTTATGTCTCAGGGTTTTTATAATAGGCATGTATGTAGGTAGGTAAAGTGCTCCTAAAACTGTGCAGTATTGGATGTTAAGGATTCTTGAACTGGGTGAAGAAAATCCAGGCGGGTTCTGTTCTGCCTGTACTAATGGTTGCAAGTCTCGGTAATTGGAGTAAATGCAAACACTGACATTAGACTTTTTTTTTTCTTTTTTAATGCTTTTTTTAAAGCTCTGTTAAAGCACAGCACTAAATAATGTGTCTCATCTTCTAACCAGCATCTGACCCCAGCCAGCAGCCAGGCACCCCCACGGCTGCTCGCTCACTCCCCTCACCAGCTCCTCGCAGTCAAACAGGGAGAGAAAATAGGAAGAACAAAATCAAGACAATTCTTGAGTCCAGATAAAAACAGTTTAACAGGTGAAGAAAATGCAGGGGGTGGATCAAAGCGAAGCGAAGGGGATGGCACACCACCTCCCATAGGCAGACCGATGCCCAGCCAGTCTCCAGACAACAGCCACCTGGGAAACAAAAGCCCCATCTTTTTCTTCCTCTACCCCAGCTGTTATTGCTGAGCGTGAGGGTACATAGCAAGGAGTATCTGTCCCAGGCATGTCCCCTGCCAGCGCTGGCTGTGGGGCGCAGGGGGAAGCAGAGAAGGCCCGGGCACTGTGCAAGCCCAGCCCAGCACTGGTCAAGGCACTGGTGGGTGGTCAGCGCCGTCGGAGCCACGGATCCAAAACACAGCACCACAGGGGCTGCTAGGAAGAAAGCCGACTCCGTCCCAGCCAGACCAAGCACAACCTCAAATCACGCTACTTTTTTTAGTTTATCTTTGCGTATCCTAGTTTACAAACTCCAATTTCCTATTTCCTTTGAGATCATTTTCTTGCTGTAGAGACATCGAATACTCAGTTTTCCTCAGGTGGTTACCACATTTCATTGCTACTGCAACTCCTTGGCCTATTCACTTGTCACGTTATTATTTCTGTACTGTTTTCCACTAGCACACTGTGGCCCATATTTTTTTTTGTTACCAGCAAAATTTGTTTTGCTTAGCCTGGCTTTCTTCTTGGTACGTGTGGTAGCTCTTCACAGGTTCTTCATAACTATTATTTTATGGCCAGTAGAAAAAGTAGTCCTCTTTGTTTTATTCAGTCCCCAAATGTCTTTTAAATCTGTCTCTTTTATGACTGATTATCTATGCAGCACCTCCAAATCATCTCTGTTAAGACAGACATCTGCCCCTGCCTTGGCAGATACGGGCTTGCAGGCACAGAGAACATGCTCACTCTATGCCAGTTGTCAAAATAATTATTATGAGATTCTGGGGCAATGCTGCATCCCCATTACCCTTTACTGCCAGTCAAGGCGTGTCTGTTTTTTAATCAAATTGCTGTTTATAATGCTTAGCTCTAGACTTTGTGTCACTGCATGTTTGCATATCCTCTGTATTTTTCTTACGTTTGTCTTTACTGTCCTGTTTCCCCATGACTGGAGCCCACTTATTTTCTTCAGTTTCTCAACATCTTTGTTAAAATTAACAGCCCACATCCATCATCACCCCTGCAGAGCAGTTTTTCAGGTTACTGGTTTGAGCAGCTGGATACCAATTTCAGTTCCTAATTCACAGTGCAGAGGAGCCTTTGTAACCCTTATTTGCCTGCAGGAGCAACTCCAGCATTGCACTGACCCACTCATACCTGTTACTCTGCCAAGGTCTCCTTGCCCAGCTTCAGATGTTCTTCATGGCACTGGAATAAACGGCTGATTCCTTCTCAGGTCAGTTACAGTCTCCCCTACAGCTTTTCTGCCTTTCTTTTCATACCTTTAGGTTAAAAATGTTTATTGTGTTCTGTTTTCACATAAAGGGAACTTAGTCACACAATTTGCCCCCTTCCACCTGCATTAGCTGAAATATATTACAAATACTTTTTGGACCTGCAGAAAGGAATCTTTCGATCTTTTCTGTTTCTCCTTGGCATCTGTGGCTCAGGACTTTCAAGCTACTCCCTAGACTTCTTTCCAAGGAGAAAGAATTTAGATTTGTTCCAAATTTCATCACCTTTATGAGAAAATGAAACTTTACAGTAACTTTAAAATGCTTAAAATTCAGAGCTGCTAGTGACATTATGCATGGGGTTTGTATATTGGAGCCCTCAGCACAAGAAGGACATGGAACTGTTGGAGCGGGTCCAAAGGAGGGCTACAAAAATGATCCGAGGGCTGGAGCACCTCTCCTATGAGGACAGGCTGAGAGAGTTGGGCTTGTTCAGCCTGGAGAAGAGAAGGCTGCGGGGAGACCTGATTGCAGCCTTTCAGTACTTAAAGGGAACCTATAGGAAAGATGGGGACGATCTTTTTAGCAGAGACAACAGTGACAGGACGAGGGGTAATGGTTTTAAACTAAAACAGGGTACGTTTAGGCTAGATATAAGGAACAAATTCTTTACAATGAGGGTTGTGAAACACTGGAACGGGTTGCCCAGAGAGGTGGTGGAGGCCCCATCCCTGGAAACACTCAAGCCCAGGTTGGACAGGGCTCTGAGCAACCTGATCTAGTTAGCAGTGTCCCTGCTCGCTGCAGGGGGGTTGGACTAGATGATCTCTAGGGGTCCCTTCCAACCCAAAACTTTCTATGAGTCTATATTGTCTTATATGAGGAAGGTGCATTATGGAATAGATATCAATAAAGTTCCTATGCCAAATAGAATTGGAAAAAATACTGCAGGACAAGACAAAGATCGCTGTGGAAGGATGGTGAATCTTTTGGCAGTGATGAGACTGTTGACTGACAAGTTAATATAAATATGTTAAACTGTAACTTTTTTTTATTAGTTTAATGTTATGATGCTGTTTATATGTGTACATTTTTGGATATTCGTATATAAAGTAGGTCACCAGTTTTTGTGAGAACTGTACAAAGAATCTGAGCCTGGGGAAGCTGGGATAATAAAGAAGGCTAAGAAAATACAGCATACAGCTTAGGAGATAAAGCGAGGGAAGGGGACTTCTTAGTCTAAAAAAAAAAAAAAAAAAAGAAAAAGCTAAGTGAAGGTAATAATAAAAATATAAAAATTGTTCTAAGAACAGTGATAAGTTGTCCTTCCACCAGACATGGGGAAATAAGTTTAATTTACAGCAAGGAAAACTGAAGTTTGATACGAGGAAAGATTTTCTGATTATACAGGCTTTGAAATGCTGGAGCATTCAAAGAGACTGCGGAACTTCCCTCGGCAATGTTGAACAGACACCTGCCAAAATAGACTAGATCTGTTCCGGGAGCCCGTTCTGCCTCCCACCTCTTTTCTTCTACTAACATTACTTTTATGCTACAGTATAAACAAGATTATTCCTATTTTTGCTGTGATGGAAAGCTGATTCTTAATATTGTTAAAGTTTGAGTAATAAAAATTATATAAAAATTCTGGGTTTCTAATCTTCCTAACTTTTTTCTAATTTTTTGGATGCTTAGCTTAGGGATGCTTCCCCTCCCGCCCCCCACCCCTCCATCCCCATTCTGTTGAGTTTTTCCTGAAATGAGTGTTCTTGTTCACTCTCACAATTTTATTTTTATTTTTGCAATATCTTCTTCAATTTCCAGCTCCTTGGCAGCTTATGATCAGGTGAAATATAGCTTCTGATTTTTCTAAACTAGTAAAAAAATTTATTCATTGTGGAAGCATTTGAATCACAGCAAAGACTCAAAAAACCTAATAGGTAAACAAATTATTTTTGAAAGATGTTACAGTTCAAAGACAATCCTGTGCTTGTTGGGTATGCCTGGATCACATTTTTTGAGGTAGGCAGTGCTGAGCCTGCCCAGACTGTGCGAAGTTATTTTAATGCACTGTCCCAGTGTTTCAGATGGGAGAGCTGACTGGAGCTTACATGATTTCTTGCTTCAGTTCCTGTGCAGCAAACAGGAAATGTCTCTACTTCAGGCAAATGGCAAAAGTGCCAGCTTTTGTTAAAGCAAAAGAAGAGATTGTCAGGAGAAGGATTTTGCAAATGGAGAGAGCTTTATACTGGTACAAGTTGCTTTCACTGAAATCTCTGGGTAACAGTGAGCTTGCTGAGAGCAGCTCTGTATTTCATTTACATAATTTGGGTTTTTAAGTTGTATTGTTTATTTGCAGCGTACTGACTCTCTAAAGAGCTTTATCCATGGATAAATAGCAGCACTGGATTAGAACTGCATCTGCTATAGTGAGGTTACATTTTAGGTGGGAGAAAAATGGGACAAGAATGTAATTTTTATATGTGTTGCAAATTATTATGAAATATTTCTGCCCTGCATGTGAGGAGAACCCAAACCTGATATGTTTTGCTCTTTCCCTGGAATTTGAGTATGTAACAGTCATAATTTCTCTTTTCCTTTAATTCTGTGTGTACGTATTTTATGTTAATACAGAAAAGTATTTCTCCCCTTCCTTTATCTCACACTCTGGACAATATTTTTCTGATTAATTTTACTGATAGCTTTTAAAACATGTATTTTCTTGTTTGCAGGAAGCTCTGAATCCCGTATTTCTTTTGGTCCTGCATTCCAAGAAACAATGCAAGAGATAATGATTCAGTAATTATTCTATATTTAGTGTGTTCAGGAATTGGGGATAAAATTCTCCCTTGCTGAAGTCAGTTGCCTTCAAAGGGATTACATTCAATCTAAGAAACTGGGTAATTTCCTCTCCTAGGATTGAGCACAAAGTAAGTTTTCCCTGTGAGCTTCATTTACCTTAGGCTGATATATTACAATGCTTGCATAAAACCTCGTTAAAGTTCTTTTGAAGTTTGCAAAGTAGAATGCAGAAGATCTCCAGAGTCTGGCCCAGTGTTTGTCCAGAATACGCCTTTGAGTGAAGATGGCTTTTGTAGACTCTGAGAACATAATGCAGTTTAGGCTTGCCTTCTTTCAAGCTCTGGCAGCGTCGGAGCAAAACCAGCCAAGACTAAGAAAACCTCCTCCTCCTCCCACCCATGTCTCCGAAACATTAATGTTTCGGTTCTGTGAGGGGTGTAGGAGCCGGCCTTGAGCCAGGCAGCTGTTTGTACTGGGGGAGCTGTAACCCGTATAAAGTGACACACTTGAGTGCTGTTCAGCATTTTGCTTGTTCAAACCCTGAAAGATTAGGATCTCGATCTTGGTAATTTCCACCATGCCAGAAGAAAGGTGCCCAAGCTGTACTTTTCTGGAAACTGGGAAAGTTTAGTGTAGGAGCCACGCTGGGCACCTTCTCTCTTGTCACACTCTTTCCCAAGCATCAGTTACTGACTGTGACTGTGGGAGGTGAGACACCAAGGTCAGACCTGTGATCTGACCCTGTACCACTGGTGTTGAGAAGTTCAAGGGCTCTTTTCTGGCTGAAATGCCACCTCCTCGACTGACAGGACGTGAGTCTCTTCATGATTAAATTCTAGGAATGAGCACGCTTTACCAAGAAAGCAACCTCTGAAAACCATGAGACTGACAAATATGCCCTTAGCCCTGGTGTTGCAAGCTACCAGGTTTCCAGGGCACAGAAGGTGAATTCCTAGTGGCCCTGATGGCAGAGAGCCCATTTGGGTTTTTTTGTTATTTTCATGGGACTAAGTGTTTTAGATGATAGATTCAAAATTTTACTGCCCTGCTTATCTCTTAACTCCTCTGTTTCAGGTAAGAAGTGGGAAACAAATACTTTAACAAAACATATTTTGTAGGAAATGGGAAATACTAAGAGAACTACTCTTATCAGCTTGAAAAAATCTCCCACTGCTCTGAATCACTTGCGAGTATATTTAATGTCAGTACCATATGCCTGATATAATGGGAAAAGATCTTGATTTCTTAAAAGAAGTTGCTGGTTTATGCACAGTTATTGTTCTTAGGATATATGTTTTTCCAGACCTCATTTCTGGAGTGATCATTCTAATTATTGTTAAATACAGACAGTCTGAAACTGCGAATAAATACAACTGTTACGAAAGATTGTTTCAGGAACCCTCACAGAAACTTCTCGGTTCATTCAAGAAACATGTGAGTAGGTTGGCTAGGAATAAATCACCCTTTTTAAGTGACAGTTGAATATCTTTTGTTTGGAATGGTATTTAATCAGGCAAGAGTAAAAGATGACAGAGAAAGCTGCATTTAATTGATACATCAAATGATTAATAATGGGTGAAATCTGAAGGTCCTTACTGCTTTTTTGATTCAGTGCTCTACTTTAATGGAAGTTTGCCTAAATAAACATGGAGTAACAACTTATTCTGAACCTCAAAATGTGACCCAGTAATACTCACCATTTATGCTGTGCTCTAAACTTTCAGAGCTCTTCTATGGGTCAAATCTTGAGCACAAAGGGGCTATTGAAGTAAGCATGATTTGATCAATTAACCTGTTAAATCTTTGCATGCAAGGCAGTCAGAGGCCCACTGTGGTTTTGGAGAGGGGTTACTCAGATCCAGCAATTTACAATATGTTGAGAATCCCACAGAGGTTGTATCCAAGCAGGGGCCTTGTCAGACCCCTACTCCTGATGGAATAATAAATCACAGGGTGCTTTTTCAATTGGAAAAACATATTAACAAGTCTGCTGCTCCAGCTGGAGAGAATAAAATCATAATGGATTATGATAAATTGCATGTATTTCTTGTATTCATACCATTTCTGAAATATTTTTTCCCCTCAAGTTGAAACCACAATGACACGTAGAAAGGGTTCTTTATAATGCACCATCCATGCAGACTGGAGGAATATTAAGGACTAATTAAAAGCATAAGTCACCAGAGTTGATTAGAATGCAAACTAGGCCTAATTTCGTGCAGGTTCCATTAACGGCAGCCAAGGTTATAGTAGAGAGACAAAAAGGCTGAAGGGCTGCTATACTTAGGTGAAAAAAAGCGTACGTGAAAGCCAAGAATCTCATGGATGGGAGATGAAGGATGAAAGTGATGAAGGCAATAGGAAGCAGAAACCTAAGGGTGGATTGCTGTTGCTGGATTTCAATCCCATTGAAGGTTTCTCTGAGGCACCTCACCAGAGCAAGCTCCAGCCGGGTTTGGTCAGAGTCTTGCTAAACGTCAGATCGATCCCACTTTCATGGAGGCAATGGTGCCAGGTCGCTTTTGCACAGGCAGTCCACATAGCTCGCTCACACTCTGTCTAGCAGGCCAGTCAGAGCTGAGGTGGTAGCAGTGGCCCCAAGCAAAGTCACTTCTGTGTGACAGTGGTGTTCTTACCGCCCACCCGCGAGGGCCGTTTCCAGTTAGTCTGAACCATCAGTTCTGCCTGGAACGCAGCCCATGACGGCAGCTGCTGGACGCAAGTTCCTCTGAGGGCAACAGGCTTAGGGCAGCGATCGGGACATGGCATTGCTCAGTATGGACCTGGACTGATGTTGACTGGGAAGAGAAATGAATTTTTCTGCCCATACCAGGTGAAAAGATGTGTAGACACACCTTTGTTTCAATTGTGAGAAGCAGGCCTAAATATTTCTCCCTCAAAAATCACCATGACATGACAGGGTTTGGTTTTAATAACTCTTTTGATATCGTTCCTGTGTTGTGGTTATTAGCAGTTATCATGCTGCATTTCCCTTCGTCCAAAGCTTTCCACATACTGATAGCAGCTTCACATATTAATTCGGAGCACTGTCCCTGCAGCCAGCTGTGTCATCACAATCGCCCAGCCGTTCCACTCGCCGTGGTTATTGCTTTGATGAATTACAATCAGCATTTTGATCTCAGAGCAGCTTTGCAATAGCAATGAATGCTGAGCATGGCAAAGCATATCTTTCTGAACCCACATTTGGGTAACTGCCAGCATTTTGTCTTGCTTGACCACTGTGCAGCTTTCTATCTTGTTAATGACGACACTTTGATCAGGGAATTGTAGCCAGTTGTTGGTATCCCTGGAACAAGTACCTGAACCGCATTTTACTGTACCTCTAAGACCTACCTTAGATTTTATTATACATCTGGTGTTTTCTCCCTTCAGAGAGCCGTTTTAGAAGAAATACATATAGGCCTGTCTCCTCTTCATCGCCTTTTCTTCTTTGGGACTTTGCTCTTGAAAATGCAGCTGTTCCTTTACATAATTTACTTAAAATTAACAACTGTTTCCTAGCCTGTTTCATTATAGCCCAATACGTCTGGGACTTAAGGTTTGATATTGCATGTAGTCAAGTTTACAATCCTTAATTTACAGCTGTTACTTACAGAAACACAAATGCACAGCAGGTATTTGGGATCCTCTTCATCATCCATTGATGTACAGAGTAGACAATGACCTTTTATTTCTCATGGGGAAGACAAAACTTTGGGAATTCTGACACAGAGTTAAGTGCTATCAAACCTACAAAGCCCTGGAGATCTCACAGGTGGCAAGGGTGAACCCTTTAAACACTGAAGCAAGATCTATACAGTAGAAAGTAACAATGAATTTTCCCCATTGTGGACATTACCTATCATTCTGAGAGCGCTGCTAGGGACACCTCCTCTTCTTCAACTTTCTGTTTTTAACAAAAGGATACATTATGTGGATTTTATTAGCAAAGTTGCCAAGCTCCTTCAGGTGTCTCAAGTGTGGAATTTATGCAAACTCACTCTCTGGTTAGAAAGTTATTTGCGCTTCTGCTTGATATTCGTAGTCTAATTTCATGAGGTGTAGGAGACAGAAGAGAGTAGAGTGCTTTGAAACCCAGCTCAGCAGCTACAGCATTTATTTGTTCAGGTGGTATGTTCTCTTTTGTGGCTCTTAAAGGTCTTTTTGGCAAGCAAAGTTCATAAAGATGAACATTTTTTTTTTCTGTAGGTAATTCAGACTTTTTAGTTGCTTTCTGTTTCAAACCATTCACCTCATGGTTTGTGAGGATTAAGGTAAAGTTCCTGAACTGTGCCTGCAACGCAATGTCCGCTGTTACTGTGACACTTAACTACTGCAGCTAGTAAGTGTTGGATGCAGCATGGGAGCTGTGGGAACGTTGGGCGTCTGCACATGATTTTTCCACTATTTGTTTCAACATTGAATATCCTGTTAAGAGTTCAAGTGGAGAGTCATTTTTCCAACCATAAACAATAATGCGTACTGAAAAGCAGCTTATATTAACAAAAAAACTGTTCTACTTCACAGGGTTTATTTAAAGCTGGGAATCAGATGGCATAACTGTTGCCGCCTGCAGCTTCACTCTATCTCTTTTTTGCTTTCCTTCTCTGTCTGCCTCTGTTCCTATGGGGAAATTAACTCTTACTTTGCTGTAGACAAAACACAGCTTACGTAGTGTTTGTGACATAATGGGGGAAACAGCTAAGTACTTTGTTCTTGTGTGGTCAACTCGGCAGGGTAAGCTCAGATGATGGGTCAAGTTTTACACGAGGGAGTGGGTTGTTCAGGGAACTGTGTCCTCCAAGCCTTGCGTGAGCAAACTACACTGGTGGGTGGAGAAGACCATCTGGATCTTTCATGATGTTCACACACATGCACTGAACCTGTTCTCCAGGACAGTAAGACCTGCTGCGTTCTGTTTACCCTGCATCCTCGCTGTCTTCTCGTCCTTCCCTTCCAGTTGTTTTCCAGCCTGTTTGTGCCAGAGTTCCGTTCCACTGAGCCTTGTTCTCCTGACTTTTCTACCTGCTCCTAGTTGTTTCTGCCAGGAACAGTGGGAGAACTTGCATCAGTAGTTTTACTCATGCAGCTTTGGTGAGTGGGACTGGTGAAGTAATGTTTTTTAATATCAGAGGGCCTTCTTAATTATTTGACCTGTGTAGAGCCAGATAAGAGGCTGAACCAGCTAGGAAGTGGTCAAGCCTCTTATATTCTTTGTCTGTAGCATTCTCTTCCTTTGCTCTTTATTCTTTAGGTGTGGAGAGTGTGCAAAGCATCAGAATAAATCAGAAAATGCAATTCTGGTACCTTAGTGGCCGCCTCCTGCACCAGTTGTTACATTAATATTTATAATAGATTGGATATGCAGATCAGCAGTATAATGGTGGCTGGCATGTTACATGTTCTTGACTATTCCTTTGGTGCACACCACTTACTGTTTTGCACTCTTTCCTGAGGCACCTACTGTCATTTCACTGTACCATGATCTTTCTTGTCAGGATACGTGTCCTGGAGGCAGCAGCAACACGCTGATCCCTGCAATCATCTGTGAGCAACAAAAGAAGATGCAGGTAGTTTTTTCTGGCATATTTTACCCCCAGCAAACGCTTGTTCTGAGTTTTGTTTGATTCTTTTTATGCATGTTGTACTGCAAACAGCATAATCAGCCTCTTAATGTTCAGTTAGCCTTGTGAAAGGACAGCCTTTTGTTCCACCTTTCCTTTTCATTAAATTTCATATCAGATTGAGCTTTTGGGACACAATGTATAAGCTGGCCTTGGACATTAAGATTCTGAATTTGGAAGTTAACTGGCTGAGGGATGAATGGGGCAGAACAAAATGGTCTTTGCCTTGCTGTCATGGTAATGGCAGTGAAGTGCTGATCAGTAACAGTACGTATCTGTGTGTGTTAACTCCTTACATATCTGTCAGGGAGAAGTGCTCTGGTGTATAATGATGATATCTTTCTCATAAAATTTTGAGCCAGCCTAAGGATTTTAATTAATAAATAATTATATTCTTGTGTAATAAAATGGGTCACAAATGGGACATGTTCATTATGTTCTAGAATATTTGGGGAGCATAACTACAGAGCTATTGTCTGAACTCTGTTGCTTGCAGTAAGGCACTTCTACAAAGGATTACTCCAAAGTCATACTTTTTGTATTGTGTGTGTGTATATATATATACACATATATGTTCATTTTAAGTCTTGTCTTCTGTTCCTTTTATGTCAGCTCTGTCTTCTCTTAGACCATGAGCTGTCCTTTCTGGTCTTTGAAAGTAGCAAGATGTGTTTGTGCATTAAGTCAAGGAATTGCACCTGGACAGATTTTGTTCTTGTGTTAGACAGAGCAGTGCTTTAGGCAGATTTAATTTTAGGGCAACTTTCAACAGCTGCTACAAGGTAGGATCCTGCTGAGGGCTGCGTTCGGTCCCCGGTTCTTACACAGCCTGCATGTGCGGCTGTGGGTGAGGCACGCTCTGGGCTGGGAGTCTCTCCCTGTTAAACAGAGGTGCTGCTTTCCTGGCGCACAGAGGCACGGGGGCACTTTTCTTTTGCTTTTGAGGAATTTGGATTCTACCATGTCGAGCTTACTTTGAGTCACTTCAGAGACAAACCAAGTCTGTGCTCCGCATAGTTCCAAATTAAACCTTAAGTTGCCTTGGTAACTTCTAAATCACACTGCTGGCATATTTTCTGTTATGATCATTGTACTTCTAAAGCACGCTGCTGATCGATCAAGCCTTGTCACCCCTTGGTTTTATGATACCTTTTAGTTTCTTCTGTCATTATTATCTATAGTTTACTACTTTTCATTGATTCCCTACTTGCTATATAACAACACTACAACCGTAATCCTTGCATTTATTGTTTTTTCCAACTTGTTTATATGTTTCTGCTTGTTGGCCAACCCTTTTTTTTCAGATGCTCTCAGATATGTCACTGCATCAACAATAACCTCTGCTGCCAAACTCCTGACTCCAATAGTTAGATCATAATTTAAATGTGCCACTTCTGTTATTTACTTTACTTGCCTGATAATTTTCATGTTGAATTCCAGATTTTGAAACCGCACTCCAAATCACTCGAGATCTTTGCTCTTCTCTTTTTCCTTCCGGCTGGGATTATCTTGCACAGATGACTTTTTTTTTTATGTGAAGGAGACCAGGGAAATGTGTGTATGCAAAGCCAGCACTCGAGTGGAGTCCTTACTTTGCCTTGTTCACTGTTACACACATTCATCATTACATCAATGCAAATGTCAGTTACTCCCATACATCTCCAAGATGGCAGTGGAATACTTTGCTATCAGATTCAGTGTTTAAGAGAAATTGTCTTGATTTGTATGATTAGTAAAATACATGGTGCTTTTTACCTCAAGATTATTGTTTGTGTTGAGCCTGGCTTACTAGCAGCAGAAAGTAAATTGCCATCTATTAACTCAACCAGCCCTGGCAGAAAAAAAACTTCAAACTGTTGTAAATTATTCTTGTTGGCAGACAGGAGAAGAGGGCAAGGGACGAAGTACCATTTTGCACACTTCCTGGGACAGAACTCTTATGCAGAAATGGGAATTGCCACAGTTTTTGTGGAACTTTTTTTTTGCTTTTTCCAAAGGCGTGGGAGGAAGGACTGTGAATAGTTTCTACTATAGATCATCTTGCACTGTAAGACTTGGAAGCAGATCTACATCTTTTAGATGTCAAGTTCTTTCATCTGCATCTGTCCTTAGCTCCCACATGAGATTAATCAGGCACTAGGGCTGAATCCACTTTAGAGAAATGGGACAAGATTTAATAAATAAATTAATTAATTAAAAAGTCATGGTGCACAAATTAAAGACCCGTGCAGAGCTGCAGTATTTGTATACTATATCTTCAAAGATGGAACAGTTTGCTCGCTGGACTATGACACAGTACTGAGTTTGCATGTTTTAGAGTTGCAGTGAGGTGAAAGAGAAGGGCTTTTTCACTAGATTTTGTTCAGTCAGTGTGTTTGCTTTACCATAAACACTGAGTCGGCTGCACATGTTGTAAAGCCGAAAGGGGAGAAGTGACCTCTGTGTCCAAAGAGCCAGCTCTCCTAGCACCTCGCTTGCTTGTGCCTGGATAGACTGAGCTGCTGGTTATAAAACGGAGACTGTAATGTTCAAAAGCTCTCATTTACATTTTGAACACTCAGATTTTCTGCGCACAGTGTCAAGTCCAGGCAGAGGACATCAATCTACTGGTGCTACCAGCTAACGGATGTTCACTGTTGTTTTGTTCCTGGAGTTTTGTGGGTTGGGTTTTTTTTTGCTTGGTCCACAACCAAGCCCTCTCTGACAGTAAAGCAGTAAGCTGCTGGAGTCAGGTAGTGGCAGCACACCTGTGAGTTGCTGAGGGTAGTTTTACTTCCAGGCAAGTGCTGCAGGGAAGTAACACAAGTAACACTGTGACTGGTCAGGTCATCCCTCCACTGGGGTGTTTCACAGTCTGGCTTCAGGCACCTAATTCTGGTGATTACAGGGCTGAAGGCTCCTGCAGAGTCAGTGGGACACCTATGCCTTCCTGACAACTTGGGCACCAAGGCTGCTGGCTTAGGCACCCGAGCTGGACATGTGAAGCTAAACAGTGAGACTAGCTTCTTTAGCCCAGGGTCTAGTCCAGCCACAGAGCAAAAGTACCACTGCTGCTAACTAAAGGAAATGCCTCTTCAGATGTTTCTTTAGTGATGAGCACATACCAGCACCCTGAAAGCATGGTGGAAGTCATCAAAAGATGAGCATTAACACAGCTTCAACATTCTGGGACTGCTAGCCATTATCAGAAACTCTTCCAGCCAACCACAGCCTTTTATTTTTGAGTTGGCTGGTGTCACTGAGAGCTGTCTCTGAATCTTTCCACTCCTTTTCGGATGCCGCTGCAGGCGCAGGAAGGCTGCAGTCCTAAACAATCCCGCATACAGGTATAGAATATTTTTTTCTTCCTATGCCTTTCCACCTGTTGATGAATTAAGAGCTTGTGCAAAAAGAAACACTCTAAGATATCAAGCCTCATCTGTTCACACACGCTGCTACAGCCCAGAATCTGCTGCTCTGCAGAGTGCCCCTCTCCGGAGCCCTGGGAACCGCAGTGAGGAAGACGATGAGGCTGCTCAGCCTATACACTGCTTGAGCAAGAATAGGTGCCAAAGCCAGAGTCAGGATCCCAGGACCTGATGTATCATAGTGTATTGTTGGCTGTGTTTGTTTTGGTGGCTTTTGGTAATTTTTCTTCTAGGTTTTTGTCCCTCTATTTAATTATCCTTTTCATTACTGATTTCTTGACTTAATCTGAATGTGCATAAATCTCCACCATAGATTTATCATCTCTATAGAAAGCGCTTTCAGAGTGGTTGTGCAGCTTCCCAGAAAAGGGACACTGTTGGAAAAAGCAGCTTTCAGATTCAACAATAAGCCTACTATCATGCTGATTTCTGCCAAGCTTTCCCTCACTTCTTTCCCATTTACTTACAAGAGTGAGCTCAAGGCTTCTTTTTGTTTGTTTTTGAACTTCAGTCATTCTTAAGTGTTTACCACCCTGCTCAAGTCCACTCACTGTGAAACATTAGACACTGCAAGATACTTCTGCATCGCTTCTGGAATCAGAAAACACTCAGGTTCTTTTTTCAACTGCATGTTTCTGGAAGGTTTTAACCAGCCTGTTTTCTAATCCTAAAGAAAACCAAAAAGCAAAAATAAAAATATTTCTTAGAATATTGTACTTTGACTGTCACAGTCACTTGAGGGCATTGTATTTTAAATGAATGTGGGATCTCAGAGCAGCAGTTGAAATTATCTTTGTTATAAATAATCTCATTGCCAAAAAGATTGTTGTTTATATAGTATATATTCTGCATGCTCATAACCATTTAATCAAATTCAGGCCTTGTCTGAGCAAACATAATGCCCATTAAATTGTGTGTGGGTTGTGAATTATCCTTTCCGAACTTAACCTGTAGTTTTGAGATACAAAAAAGCTGTCTTGATTTTTTTTTTTTTTGCCTGTAATCACACGTGCGAATGTAGGGGCTTATATATTTCTAAAAATTTTCTGAATGTTGAATACAACTTTGTGCTGATAACAAGTAGAAAAACAGCCTCTCCAGGTTTTTGGTCCGCTGTGACTGACTGACAGAATTTTTTTTATAGTTATTGTGAACATTCTTTTTCTTCTTTCCGTGTTGATACTCTATATAACACTCCTTATGACTCCACATAGATCTCTTGAAAGGACCTTCTGTCTCTTCTTTTCTTGGCCACTTTCTCCTAAGCCAAGCATGTAAACATCTATCTCCTGAAGACACATATCCCTGTTAATCGCTTCTGGTGCCTCTCTTTGAACTTCTTTCCATTAACATTGCAGTTTTTAACTGCAGCTAACAAAAGCCAGGGTAAAAGATTATTATCACCCTGCTCCTGGCTGAAAAGAGCCATGTTACGTTTATGCCCCTGAGTAGCAGCTGCTGCACAACACAAGCTACGTGATTTGCTGTTTACCGTATCTTCACCCTCAGATCTTTTGCCAGAATACTGTGACTGTGCCAGTTTATTTCTGAAATTCTGTGTTGAATCAATTTCCACCTGTTGCGAGCCAGAAACAGTTTTGTGCCAGGGGAATTTCAAAAGATTTAGTTTGTTGCCAATTAACAAACTTTTAATGGCTGATTCTGGTGTTGAAACCAACCAATGAACACAGGCTTAGCGAGACAGACCTCGGCTCTCCGCCAGCGCCTGTCCCTCCGGCTGCGTGGTCTCCAGTCCCGTCACCGCACGTGGCACCCGGCCCTGCTGGTGAGGCAGCCGGCCTCACCCGGCAGCAGGAGGGGAGGCTTCGCAGCGCGTGCGCTGGGCAGACAACGCGCGCAGACCTGCATCTCGTCTCTGCAGCTGGGAAGCTCTCTGGGAAGCTCTCTGTGCCATCTCTTTCTCTGCTGCTGTCGCTTACTGGTAAGCCAGGAAAAACGGCCGTGACCTGCTTTAGGTAGCACTGTGAAACTGCTTGCCGAGAAGCAGCCCCAGAGGACATGGTGGTACTGATCTAACCCAAGCTTTGAGGTCTGTCAGCCCTGTGGGAGCAGTAGCTGTTCGAAGCAGCAAGGCGATAGAACAATTTCACAGGGATATATTCTATTACCTTTGCATTCAGTTGGTTCCTGTCCCACCCGTAGCCCTCAGGAAAGCACTAGTAATCAAGCGGCACAATGTGTGGCAGCCCGTTCTTCCCCTTCAGATCAATGTATCTGCAAACGTGTTGTGACATCCCTCTGGAATACTGCAGCTCGACAGCTGATGTTAGAGAATGACACACCAGTTTTCAAGGTCCTTCTCATGGCAGGTCACCAGTTGCTGGACCTTCAATATCAACTAAATCTCAGTTAAAAAAAAATCTTTAAAGAGAAGAGTTGGCAATATTTTTAGCACAGGTCATTTCAGTGGTCTGTCTGCAGGGAAGTTTCACAAACTGAGAAGAATAATAGATTACAGTGCCAAAATGGAGACAGGGTGGTTGAAGACAGCAAGAAATAGTTAAGGCACCTTTACTGCCAAGGTCACTACATTGCACAGTTACACCTGGTGTATCTCATAATCTTTGTCATGCACACTGAGGCTTGGAAATTCCTTTCTTCTTTTGCAGATGGGAAACTGAGACCAAGAGAAATTGAGTTGTCTGTGGTCACATCAGAAATATGACCATGGTTGTATAGTAAATATTGTGACCTGAGGATTTAATGCAAAAGCCAAAGTCAGGGCTCTGACCAGGCCATCTTGCTTCTAACATAGCCCAAAGGTTCCAACTGCGATGCTTGATTGCTATTGATTACCATTTTACCTTTATCCATGAATAACTTATACAGAGGAACAGAACACTGCAACATGTGTTGATGGTAAGGTTCATGCTGCTATTTGGCATAAACAGAAAATGAGAACTGAACTCTGGGCAGCTGGTGTCCTCTTTTTGAAAATGTAGGCTCAGCATACAGCCAAATATAGTGCAGATCAATGCAGATTTGCACATTTGCTCCAAAAATGAAAAAGCTGGTGGAGTAATGCTAAAACTCCTTCATCACTGAAGTGGAATCTGTGGCACCACGTCTGGAGATCAGCATCTACATGTTAGCCCTTTATTCCTCAGAAGAAAGTTGGCAGATGTTGCATCAGCCTTTGTGTGAAGGGCTCCTGTTTCCTGAAGATTCATTCGAGGCAGCTATTCACCATCCTCACTGCAGAATATTCATAATCCCTTCTATGTTCCCTTTCCAGCCTCTACTGTCATTTGCTGTGCGTGGCAGTTTCCTTGTGTCAGCTTTTGCATGCACCTGTAGGCTTCCCAGACCTGTTTTTCCTTTTCTATTTGCTTACAACTCAGCCTAGTATTTAGCGTTTTCCTCACTTGTGTTTAGTACCCGGATGACTCACCCTCAAAACTGTCCAAATACACCATTTCTCACCAACAGTGGTGGATGAAAAAACCCCCCAGGAATTAATGAATTTCAGTGTACACAGGGTACAAAAAATTTATTGGAAAATACATTAAAAGTAGACCACAATTTTTATTTAACTTTTGTAAATAAATTTACGGTTCGTCCTAAATAATTAACTTTCTTTGTATCACTAATTTTTAAAAAATCAGAAGTAAATATATGGAATGAAGTTGAAGCTGAGGCTTTTCTTCCCACTACACTGTCACAGAAAAACCTAAGCTATTTCTGGTTGTTCTTATTTTTAGATTGTTCTCCATATACCATCTACCATCACTGAAATTAATGAGAAAATAAAAGGAGCGACCTTTGACTGAGCACATACAGTTTATACATGAGCTAAACAGCAGGATCCTTTTTCATTCTTCTTTTTCCCACATTCTCTTTCTCCCTGCTCTCCCCCATCCAAATATAATTTGTAAAGCCTTTAGAGCCTTTCACCCTATGTGTTTCCACCGTGCTCCTTCAGATGAGTCTCAGGTCCACGATTCACATCTGTTCTCTTGTGCTGAAAGGTCAGCGGCACCCTTGTTTTATGAATATAATGCACCACTCTCTTGAACTTCAGAATCGTTTCCAGAATTCCCGGGCAAAATTTGTACAGCTCAGGATGCACATGCATGTCAGCGATACTATCAAGAGCACTTTCAGAGCACCAGTACCAGCCTGGACGTTCAAGGTTACATTGTTTAAGATCAGCCAGGACTTACTGAAGATCTGAACGGTTTTGAAGGTATGATTCCAAATGAAATGTGAATTCTGAACCTGCGGCCTCACCGCAGCACTGAACACCTAGCTCGTGCCTGGCTTTCTGCAGCAGGCGGACAAGTCCCGTCGGCAGACCCCGCGAAGCCACGGCAGCTCCGCGGAGCAGACGCTGCCCGCGGTCACGCAGCGCTGCGTGCGGTGATGCCGGGGTGGGTCTCCACCAGCCTACCCGCCTGCTGCGAGGGGATGCTGCCGGCTCCGCCACGCTTCGCGGGGCGTCGGGTGTGTACACGATGTGGCTCTGGCTTGAGTTGTTTTCTGTACTGCGGCTTGGGAATCCTTCGTTGAAAATAACAAGGGCCGAGTGCTGCTTCCAGACTGTGTTCGGGGGGGGGGAGAAGCTGTTTTCCTGGCTGCGGGTAGGGAGCTCGGGCCGAGGAGCGTTATGACCAAGACAGCGTCCTTGGCGTTGGAGGGAGCAGAGGCATGCAACGACTTTGAGAGGAAATGCGATGATTTTCCAGTGCTTGTGGCTCACCCTGCTAACAAAGGTATGGACTGATGCGTGTTTGGGCTAAGGGAAAGGCTGATGACCGCGCAAGGCACCGACGCTGACGGTAAATCCAGATTACAGTTGTTTACGGCAAATCTGCTCTGCTCTGTGTTCAGTTCCAAGCATGCGGCGGCACCTCCACCTGCCAGCGTTATGTAAGTGGACGGTTGTTGACTGCTCCTGCAGCTTTGCGTGAACCGCCCTGGTCGTGTCTTTCCTTCGGTGCCTCCAGGCCGCGCCTCGGAACACCGGTGACCGGAAAGGCGGCGGTTAGCGTACCCGCGGGCAGGCAGGAAGGCTGCCGGGCCGGCGGCGGGCCGCGCTGCTGAGCGGCGCTCGGGGGCCGCCGGTGCCGCCTCGCCCCCCGCCGCGGGACGGGTGACCGCGGCGCCGCTGTTGCTGTGGGCGGGGCCCGCCGCGGACGTTACTGGGGCGGGCCCGGGGCGGTGCGCGCGCCTGCAGGGGCGGGGCGGGTTCTCGCGCGCGAGGCACCTACGCCACCCGCTACCGGCCGCGCCGCGCCCCGCCGCCGTCTCCCCACTCTCCGCCGCGGCGGCCCGGCCGCCTCCAGGTAAGGCGCGGCCCCGCCGCGCCCTGCCCTCCTCTCCGCGGCACCGGGCCCCGGGCGCTGCCTGCCGGGGTCCCGGGGCGGGCGGGCGGTTGCTGCGCTGCCGCGCGGCGCCTCACCACCCCCCCCCCCCCCCCCCCACCCCGCCCGCTGCTCCAACGCTTCGGTCCCGGCGCCGAGAGCTGGCTGCGGGCCCCTCCTGGTGGCACCGCGCCCGGTGAGCGCCGGGACCGGCTCCGCCAGCCCCCGGGCGGTGCCGCGCCGCTGCGGGCTGCTCGGTAACGGCGTCGGGCTCGGGCGGCTGGCGGTGGGGGGGGCCGGGGCCCCGCGGGGGCCAGGGGTGCCGGGCCCGCTGCGTCCCGGCGTTTGTCCGCGCCGGGTGGGGGGCTGCGGGGGGGCAGGGACGAGGTTCTGTTTTGGGGGCGTTTTTAACGTTTGTTGCTGTCTTTTACCGTGCGTGAGAAATTTAATCTTCCGGTGTGGAATCCGTTGATAAGCAGCGGCAGCTGGCAACCTTCTTTTATTCTCGGTGGGAGCGCACAGTGCTGCTTTTGTTGGGCTGCAGAGGAAGAGTGTAAGCTCCTTCCCCGCCCTCAGCCTCGCCGCCCTGAGGTGTGAATCGCCTGCGCTACCGGATTTGTTTCCTTTAGCAGAGCTAAGAGGCACCGCGGAAAATCCATCCGTTTCATTCAGGGTCACGTTCCCCCGGACAGATTTGGTTGGTTTCAGCTTGACAAGGTGCTTCAAGGCAACCAGTGATCTTCCGTCGGAATTCTTTCCTGCTTTTAAGTTTGAGTTACCGCTGTCTGTATAGAGCATCTTTCTTCTGTTTCCGTGAGCTCCTTGATGCAGTCATAAAGTGTTTTCCAAGATGTGATGATTCGAGGGAGGCAAACTAAAAACTTCCCCAACAGAAAGTGGAAAAGGCTGCTGTGCGTAGAACGTCAAGGTTAACTAGCGACGTGTTTGCACTGGCCGAGGAAAAAAAACCCTGGGTGCTAACCTGTTGAATGCCACTAACTGGAGTCTTGCAGCTGCTGTGAGCAGGGCGCCGCGCCCTTGCCGTGATTGTTTCCCTGAACGCAGTCAAACCGTGTAAAAGCAGAACGATTTCCAGGTCAGGACAGGTTGATGAAGTTTGCGAGGCGCCATCGTGGCCTGCGGGAGCTGAGCGCTGCTGCTGAGCTGGGAGTGTTCTCCTGCTAGCTGGGTGATGGGAGCTGAAGTGGGTTCGCCCTTTATGAGAACAGCAGGATCTGTTAAATGCAAGGAGACGCCAATCAAGATAAGGCTTGTCCTGTGTCAGGTGCTGTACAAATCTTTAAGGAGGTAAGGTCACAACTCTGGGAAATTTACTGTGTAAGACAGTGTTAGGATTAAGATGAAGTGAATTAAGTACCCTTCAAAGCGTTCTCAGGGTTGTCCTTAAATGAAGGGTCTCTTTCCACAGTCCATATGCCCAGGTTGATGTCTGAGGAGGAACATATGCTTGAGAGTTACTGTTTTGTCTGACATATAAGAATGAGCCTGAAAACTGAACGCAAGCGTCTGCAAGTACTTGCTGTGTTGAGGGAGGTTTGGTTCCAAATATAGGTCGGTTTTTCTTATCTAGTCTTTCTTGCTCAGAGAAACGGAAATGAGGCTATGTCAGGACACCTTCCTGCCGTTTCTCAAATTTTGAGGAAATAGCTGTCTGGAATAGAAATCAGTTTGGGCCTGTTTTTAAGAGAAAGCACAGCAAGGTTCCAGCGACCTGCAGTGTGTTTTATATTTTCTTTGAGCTTGCTTCTGGCAATGGTGGAAGTACTGAAGCTGTGACCGCTGAAGCCAGTGGTTGTAGGTGACCCGTGTTTGGTATTAGGCTGTTACACTTGTGTTCCTTTGTGTTGCCTCTGTTGTTGTTCTAGGGACTATATTTCCTAGCATGTTTTCAGGGCCCACGTCTTACAGGTCTTTGGACACTGTCAAGTATTGCTGGTTGTGCAGAATACAAAAAAAATCCTCAGTCACTTCCTCAAAACAATCTGGTGTGGTGCTTTACACATCTAAAGGAAAGGTCAAACTCCACTTTTCACTCTGCACTGGAGGATAAAAGTAAAGTTGCGTAACGATTTGGAGCAGAAGACCCAGGAGCAGTGAGGCTTTGCACAAAGATCAAGGGAAGGAAAATAACTTATAGTTAAGTGTTAATATTAACTACAAGTTAATTACAATTAAGGATTTTATTGTCCATGTTATTCTGGGGAAATAAGACTCCATACCTATGGCTGGTGCTACTGTCTCCTCTGTCGTCCGTGTTTTTCTGCACTGTCCTAAGCCTTCAGTTTCTGTCTTCTTCCTCCTGCCTTTTCGTCCCCCCTCGCATGCTTCACCAGCTTTCCCTTGCAGTTTTCTCCTTCGTGTGAAAAAAGGAACAGTAGTCATTGTTAACTTTGATAGCAAAGTGCTTTTATTTTAGACTAGGCACCTTCCTCTGCTAAATGCTGTTTGAAAGTAACGCTCTGTAGTGTGGTTGTATCAAAGAATTTGGCCTTGAACTTCACTGAGATTAGCAGGGGGCTGTGCAGTTCACATCTCTGCCCTGTTAGTTTCTGAGCACCTCGAGCTTCAAGAAGACGGTCCAGCCTTGTTTTGCCTCTGCTTTGCGTCTGCAGGATTCTCTTTACAGTCGCAAGGACGATAAGCTTGTGTTTTACAGTGTGAGATGGTGGGGTGTGTAGTTACCCTGGGGGGTGTATTTGGCGCAGCAGGACTCTTACTTCTGGTACGTATCTGAAAGTGGCGTCGTGGGTGATTCCCGCAGCGCAGACTTTGGCCCTGGCAGTGCTGTCTCGCAACAGGCCGAAGACCAGCTACTTGCCTGGTGGCGTTGTCATCCAGCTGGTACCCTGACCAATGGTGTGTGCAGAATATCTTTCTTAATTTCAGGAGGGGTTGTGGGAGCACAAGGAATATAAATTCTGGGATGTGGCAAGAAGCTGGAGAGTGAAAACTGACATTTTTTGACTGTTTAGTTTCACAGCACGTGGGTGGAACAGATGGGCAAAGAGGGCAAGTCTGACAGCTGTGACTTTTGTTTCTGAGTGGAAATGCAGTAATTCCCTGGTTCTGGATATGGATTAGAAGTAACCTGGTTTTGCTAATTAGCCCCCACTGTCTTTCCTGCTGAAAGCTTGTCCACGTGAAGTTTGTTTGGAAACTCTGTAATGAAATCATGTGCGCAAATCCTATTTTGGGTGTGTGTGCATTTGCGTGTAAAACCTGAGAAATGAAAATGTGATTGGGGCTGCTGGAGAAGTGAAACATTTCTTACTGCTGAGAAGTCGTCGGCAGATGTGATCAGCCCTTTTTTGTGAGAGACTTCAGAAACAGAATTCAAAATTAAAAAGTCAAATGCTGGTTTCTCAATATAAAAGAATATCTTTTTGTTGAGTAGGCCTCCATATATTTTGTGGATGATGGTGAATTTGCTCAATTACTAAAGAGGTTATTAAGCAGCAGTGACAACGCCTTCATTTATTATCCCAGTGCAATTATAGATTTACTAGATCTTGCACCAAAAAAGTTTCTGATTATTTTCTGTTTAGACAAGGCAAATAGTGCCACAGACCCTAATTACGGTTCTAGAATAAAGTCGAAACTCTGCATGTGTTTAAACTTGTCTCGTAAAACAACAATAATATAGAATGCGTGATGATCTGTTTGTAATACGAAGGAGACTAATCTAAAAACATGCTCTGCGTATACACAGTAGGAAAGGGTTGTGGCATAACATTTTTAAAGCCTGTTCTTTTCTTGGTTTGCTCTTAACTGAAGCTATACAGTTTCTTCAAAAGCCATGAGTTACAAATGAATCTGCAATACTTTGTGGCTCCTTGTCCTTTTCCTTCAGACAAAAGGCCCTTTCAATCCATTGTGGAACAGTCACCGATTTTCATGTGGTTATTCAAGAAAAAGATAGTGATTTGCCTTCATAATAGGCCTTTCAGTACTCTCTCTAGTGGTTTGTCGGCTGAAAAAATGCTTATGGCTGCATACTGTGTCCGGTGTTTAAATTACTGATGAATTGAATCTCCCAAGTGTTGAAAAGGTAGGAGTTCAAATGGCAAAGAAGCCTCACCTGTTTGTGAATACCAGTGTGCTGCTGCCCAGAATTTGGGACAGATCTTGGCCTGTGTAAACCGGTACGGTTTTATTTGGTGTTCATTGACTGCAGGTTTGTTCTATTTCTGTTTTTTAAAAGTGGTGACTTAAACCTGGAGCTTCTGTGAACTGTGCTTCTAAGAGGGCTGATGCCATTTTATCTTCCGAGGGGTGTCGAGCAATGTTATCTGTGCTGTGCATGGCCCAGCAGACTGTGAGTGTGATTTCTTCGGAGGTGACTATCCTTGAAAATTGTGGGTGTGTTTTGAGTTAGGATTGAAGAAGCTGCTACCACTGTTGTGTTGCCAGCGCAGTCTCGCTGAGCTGTTATCCTTCTGTGCTGGTAAGGCCAACCTGCCTGGCAGCATTTCAAAATAAACACCCCACATCCAGGGCAGGTAGGCTGGTGTTTGTTGTCCCAACCTTATGGAAACTCCATGCAAGGATTTACGGTGTTTGACTGAATCTTAGCTGGAACAGCACCCAAATACAGTGTTTGTGCTATGAGACATTTCTGAATGATGGTAGCTCTTCAGGATCCTGCTTGGTTTTGTCAGAAATCTGTTCAGCGCTGAGGTGTCTGCCCGAGTGCTCTCTGTGGCACGTGGCTTCTGTCGCTGCCGAAGACTGATGCATGCTGACAGCTAATGAGGTGGCAGTCAGGACTCGAGGCTTTCTTACTGGTTTAGGTACAACTGCCAAGAAAGAGTATTTGGTCTTCAGATGACTCTAAGCTCAAGCATGGACTCAAATGGTTGTTTCAGACTGAATTACTTCCTTAGTAATATATAAAACCGGCTTTCAATATGTACTGTCCTATGCACATCTAGTTTGTGGATTCCACTTGAGCACTGTGCTTAAACTACCCTCTTTTAGTATTTAAATTACAGTGCTGTGTATGGTTCTCTGTGTAAAATGAAATGCAGTAAAAGCCTTGCACGTGCAGTCTGGGTGTGGTGGTACTTCTGAGTGGGAATGTATTCAGATTGTGGTTTCTGCTAGCAGTGGAAAAACCTACAAGTCCCAAAATGTCAGCACTGGGAGACTTTTTTCTGTGTTGAGGGAGGGAATAACTATCTCGTGCAGGAATACTAGCCTGTGAAGAATTTGATTTACTGATCTTTAGGACTCTGAATGAAATGTTGCCTTTTTTTGTAATTCTGTTTTCCAATAATAACTTAGTGCTGGCTAGAAATTGTTTTGAGTTGGCTGGTTTGTTAAGCTGCTGGCATGAAGCTGTGCTTTGGTGTTAGGATCAGAGCTTATGCTCCTTGCTCTGGAGTTGTTGAGGGAAGGGATGGTGCGGAGATAGACTGAGTGCACAGCACTCCGGTGGAGGGAGGCTTCCCCATCTGTTCCTGCAGCTCCTGAGGTTTCGCGTGGACTGCAGCCGCTTCGTTACCAGAGTCAAAGAAGAAAACCTACTTCTCATTAAAATCCTCAAAGAACTTGAGGGTTTCTTCCTCCACAGTAGCCAAATTTTGTTGTGTACAAAGCCTGTGGGAGCCTGAAAGGATTGAATGATTCATCTGGCCAACAGAGAGGCAGCCAGGTCTGAAACATCAGGAAGGGACAGCAGAAAGGAGTCGGCAGATCAGGTATGCTCTCGGATGCACAGAGCTGTAGCATGGGTAGGGCAAGAGGTGTGTCTGCTGGTGGCGCCCCAAAGAGGTCTGCAGCACGAGGTGGGCTAGAGGAGCCACTGTGGCTGTGCAAGGAGAGTGCCTGGGTGCTCACAGTAGTGAAGAGAGCAGAAGATGGTGGTTGGCAGGAGCCCTGCAGAGGGAGGAGGGTCGGGGTAATACAAGATGAGTGGTTCCCTGGACCTGGTGGGGGTTTCCTGGAGTTTGGCCATTTGGTTAAGGATCTAATGGAAATGATGGGCTTGCAGCAGTTCGTATGTTACTGATTTAGAGCTAGATCGTCTTGGGGCTTATGCTCACTGACATCCACAAGCACAGAGTTTGGCCCATTATCATTGCCTCCTTGTCACTCAGTAAAAACAATTTTCCCTTTTGTTATCAGTTGCTAAAACCACACACCTGTCTTTAATATCCGTGCTCTTGTGCCTTGTTGATCCTACGTATGCTGATTCTTTACTGAATTGCTGGTGGATTGGAAGGTTTTACAGGTGACTAGAGAAAGTGATTGGCACAGAGTTGAAAATGATAGCCGCACTGACTTTTTTTAGTGTGTTAATTATTATTTAATCCTAAAGGAAGTAAAATAAATATCAAAACTGATGTTTTGGGGAAACCTTGAGCCTGAGCAACCAGCTTTACATCAGAAGGGCTCTGACTCCCTACTGTTTATCTTTGTGTGAAAGAGGACTATGGAAAATGGTGTAATTTTTCTGCCATGTGCTGAAGACAGGAAGTCCTCAACATCAATGGAGTTACACTTTTGTGATACTGGGGTAAAGTCGGTATCTTGCCTTATGATCTTTTTAATATTTACATTAAATTATCTTTTTTGTTGTGTAGTTATTTTTTACATGAAGCTGACTGGGCTTTTTGATACGAGATGGTACTAATGGTGTGCTGTTGGGTCTGCATCACAACATGGCCTGTAACGTCACATTTTTTTCATGTCACGAGAAACACAAGCCTTTCACATGTCTCAAATAGGTGCAGTCTAGGTCCTGTGCAGCTTAGTTTCTGGGGATGGGATATTTCAAACTATGGTCCTGTCAGAGCTCTGTATGTATTGAAAGTTTTGCAGCCCTTTTGATGTGAGTAGGAGTCTGGCTTTATGTCCTTAGCCGAGAATACGGCGTGAGAGACACAGCTGTGGAGCAGCTGCAGCAGTGTGCTGCCTTTCACTCCACTGGTCCCGTATTTGTGTAGTGCTCAGTCCTGAAAATTCTGGCCTTTCTGTAAGATGGTTCACAGTCCACAGAGTGTTTTGGGTTGAAGGGTACTCTAGAAGTGTTGTATTTTATTTACTAGCAAAGAGAGTAAGCCTACAAACCCAAGGAAGTTCTGAACAAGGGCAGGTATTTGACAGTCTGGAAAGTCACTCTGCTGTTGCTTAATCTGGCAACAAGTGGTTATGTACGTAAATTCATCCATTGCACTGCCATCCCTTGACAAAGAATGATGGACTGCCTTTCTCTGTGCGAACGGAGTGAGCTGAGGTTCCTGTGTCAGCATTTTAACACGTGATTCCCTCAAGTTACACTGTGTCTGACCCTGATTATTTTGCATAATACCCCGTAGATGAGGAAAGGCTGGAAACTTTTGTCTGGCTGGTGTTGGATTTTCAGAGATGTTGAGTGCAGAAAGCTTTAATTCGAACTGTGTACAGTCAGATCCTCTGAAAATCAGGCTGTAGGTGAATGGTGGTACTCCACAAAGCGTTTGAGTGAAAATTGCCAAAAAGCAAAACCAGATATATTCAGCTATAACAAGGGACTTGTTAAATGGAAGAGGGATCATCTTGCAGTTGCACACTCTATTGAACTGCAAAAAAGTTAGGCATTACCACTGTTGCATCATATTAAAGGAATGAAGAAATGTAAATGCAATCATTAATTAAACTGAATAGTACACCTTTAAATTATGGTTCATTCTTCCTTTTGGAGAGTAGCTCAGCCTGATAGCAAAAATTCCTCTTCTGTAAAATAAAAAATACTCAAGATTGCTGTTACTTATGACAAAACCCAGACATTTTGTATCATGGCATGTTGTTCATTCTGGGCTGAACTTGGCCTGCCACGCTCTGCATCCTCACTGAGCTGCCTGTGTGAAGCTGGAGCCCAGCTCTTCAGAAGCGGTTTAAGAGAAGATGATCAAACAACGTTGTAGCAAGGGCTGTTCTGAGCTGTAAGGCAGGAGTGTGATGAGGGTGCTTCGCCACACGTGTGTGAGAGCGGTCTCTTGCAAAGCTGCATTCCTGCATTCCCCAGGCACGGGATCTGCTGCAACGGGCGCCACGGGGCAGCCGGAATGCTCTGGATGACTGCTGCTGGGTGGGCTGGGTTTGCTGGATTTTGTCCTTAAGCAGATTGGGTACCAGGCTCCATAAAAACCTTTGCATTTTGCTAGTTTAGGATTTTTCTGGGAGGTACCTCCCGGGCTGTTACACACTACATTTCTGGACATTTTCAGATTGCAGTACTGGCCACAGATAAGAGCTTTGGGAAGGAATCTGCTGTTAATTGAAATGGAAAATATAGGGATACACTACATAGGCTCTTGAACAGCAGGTGGACTCCTTAAGAGACAGGCCATAAATTATTTAACCTGCCATGTTAATTCAAGTGTAGAAGGGTACCTGTTCATGGATTAAAGTTAAAAAACAAATAAATGAGAAACACCACCCCAAACCCACAACCAACCAACCCGCCCCCACCCCCCAAAAAAACCCCCCAAAAACCAAAAAAACATCAGAAAACCACACGCACACAAAAGTATACAAAAAAACTGTGTGTCACTAAAGGAAACATCTAAAGAGCAGTCAGATGGTGGTGATGGAAGTGGAATATATCACCCACTCACACTCAGCACTATTTGAACTCTGCTGTGCAAGATTTCCAGCACATGTCATGTAGTACAAAGAAGTCTAAGTAGTGTGTGATCTGTCTTGTTATACATACAGAGGTGATAGAATGGTTTGGGTTGGAAGGGAGCTTACAGACCCCATCCAGTTCCAACAGCTCTGCCATGGGCAGGGACCCCTTTCACCAGACAAGGTTGCTCCAAGTCCCAGCCAACCTGGCCTTCAGCACTGGCAGGGAGGGGGCAGCCACAGCTTCCCTGGGTGACCTGTGCCAGGACCTCACCACCCTCACAGTAAAGAATTTCTGCCTTGTATCTAATCTTAATCTACCCTCTTTCACTTTAAAGCCATGACCCCTTATCTTATCACTCCATGCCCTTGTAAAAAGTCACTCTCCAAGAAGATGAAGACAGTATGATTTACTGTGGTCGAACTCTGTATGCTTTCATATGTCAGAGTTTTAAATCATCTTGTAGCTTCTTCATTGAAAGAGTCTCCCAGATTTGCCTTCCCACAGCTTGATCCTGCCTCAGGATCAACCTAGAAGGAGGAATGGGGCCCAACCCTTGCCTGTTTCTAGCTGTCTCCCCAGTTTGTTTAGAGCACTCTTTCCATGTTAAGGATGTAGGCTGAAACCTGGAGCCATCCAGGAGTGTATTTGCTTTTGATTAGAATCTGGGATTTTTTTTGTTTTGTTCTTAAAACAAAATAGGAAAATACAACATATTGTTAATTTTTGCCTCGAAGTGGCTAATGAATCTAGACTGATAACTTCAGGCCAAATCTTCTACACAAATTGCACGAAGTAAATGAGTTCTCATAATTTGTTGAAAGGAGAAGCCAAGAGGAGAACTGCTAATAAGGTCCTAACCATTATGTGTTAACAGCCGTGTGATAATATTCGTGTGATTACTGACAGATGTGAGCATTCCTCTGTGAGAAACATAAAGTGCTTAAGCGTACTGAACCTCTCGTCGCTACAGTGGCAGGCCATCAGCAGAAAAACACTCACACGGTGCGTTTTTCAGAACTGTTACAAAAATGGCTCTGCAATTCTGTTTCACATGCAGTGTGCATGTAAAGAGTAGGACCAGAGCAACACCTCCATCTTGGGAAACTTGTCTGTGTCGCTGATAAGTGTTAGTTACTTAGTAACAATTTCGCTTGCAGCATTAATTCTTTGGAATTCCCATTCTAGTTGTAGGAGAATTGATTCGCCAGTTTCTAAGTTTGTCTCTTACAGAAAACATGGAAAAAATACATGACTGAACAGCACTCTGTTCTATTGATTTAAGTGATGTTTATTAAGCAGCCTGGTTCGCAGGTCCTGCCCAGGCCTGGCTACGTGGCCTCCCTCATCGCAGCTTCCTTGCTGGTGCTTTACCTTGGTCAGGGTCTGAATAGTTATCTGATTCATTGTTGGGTTTCTGGTTTGTTTTTTTTTCCTAATGGCTCTATCACTTAACCTCCCATGATATCATAGTAGTTAAATATGGGTCAAAGTAGTATCCTAAGGAGAGGCTATGTTTCAAGAAGTCTTCTCTTACTTCAATGCCAGGCATGTGAGAGTGACCAGCTAATGGTATTTCTGGTAAACTGTTGGACTTCATGTTCTAGTTCCAGACTTTGTATTCTAGTTCTGTCTTCAGGCTTTTGAATGATTTTTAAATATTTTTTATTTTGCATAATAAATAATATAAAATATCTGTATACTGATATATTTAGACATAACTAAAGTTTGAAGGTTTTCCTTAAATTTCTGTACTTTTTTTACTTGACCATAAGGCACTAGTGCTGAAGGAAGATGGATTCAGCACTGTAGTGTTTGTTCCTTAGTGGGCTAATGTTATGTACTGTGTTCTGTGATAGTTCATGTTTCTTTTTTGTGCACTGAGTTTTTTCTTTATTCCTTCCCTTATGCTGGAAGTTCTGACAGCAACCATAGGGAACTGGGTAAAAGATTGGCCTCTGATACAATGAAGTGTGGCTGTTTTGTTTTTATCTGCTACTCTTTTTTTTTTAATATGAGAGATCAAAATAATTCTTTTCCACCTGTCACCCCCATGTATAAAATGCCTTTCCTATATGAAAAGGATTTGTATTGCCTTAAAAAAATTCTTAGAAAAAAATAATTTCTTCTCATCTCCCTTTACTTTCTTTTTAGAGAAGATGTAATTAAAGCATATCATATTTTGAAAGTCTTCTACTCTAAATAGGAATTTAAATTAAAATTTTAAAAGTCTGCATTTTTTCCTTCCTTTTTTTCTTTTTTCTTCCTTCTAAGCTCATTCCTGGAAATCATGTCATGCCTGCAGTCAATTCGGCATGCATAGTAGCGTGCATTTCTGATCTAGGGGGTCTCATGGCCCTTTAGGCGTGTCAGCACCCTAATCGGGTACTGCTGGCAGGAAGCAAGTGTGAGGAGGGACAGCCATGGATTTTCAGCCATGCTTCAGGACTGGCATGAATACTAATTGTTCACTGTTAGTATGATTTGTGTTAAAAGAGACATTTCATTATGTACAAGATGTGAAAAGATGTAATAATTTCCCTCTTTTTTTGTAACTTGGTAATTCTGCTTTTAATGGCCAGGTTTTAAAATGCACTGTAATCCTGAATATACACCAGGAGTTGCTTGTATGGCTTCTTGAGTTCATTGACTGCAGTAATTCACTCGGAGAAGAGATGTGCTTATGTACTGAGGTGGCTGAGATAAATTTTAATTCTTAACATCTTGGTCATCAAGGTGAATATGGGCTGGTCAGACAACATGTATGTTTGAAATCTGCAGGTATGGATGTTAAGGTGTTTGTTGATATGTGAAAGCTTCAGTCGTTCATACTGAGGACTAGAGTTAAAAGGATGATGCCGAGCTGATTTAATGGGTGGTATGAGCAGAGTCCATACCATGCAGGTCTATCTGCGAGAGTCAGGAGACCTTGGAAGCAAGAAAGGTAGGTTGCAGCCATATTTGTTTTTATAATGTCCCTACCCCTTCTACTTAAGCAGCAAAAATCATAGGAAATAAAATGGGAAAATAAATAACATCATTGTACTGTGAGTATGCGAAGCTAAAACACACAGAAGTCTCATAGTTCGCAAAGAAAAGGTTAGGTGAGAGATGGTGGCTTGGCCACGTTACATGCACGTAATGTTTTCTGTGCAACTTTCTGTCATTCACTGTAGCATGTTACTTTTTTTAGTGTACCATAAAATACGCAGACTGTGTCTTGTGGGTGAGTGGATATTACTGGAACAAACTTTGCTCTTGGTATCTCAAAGGCACTTGGAGCAGAGGTGCCAAGTTGTCAGTCAGTTGCCGAGACTTGGTGTCAGCAGTAAATATGTGTTTGTTCCTAGGAAAGTAAATAGAGACAGGAATTCAGAACAAGTGATCCATACGGAAGGTGCTATGCCAATAAACTGAGGCAAACTCTGATTTGCTTTAGCACAGGGTGTATGTGAGTTCATTGAAGGAATTCCAGATTTGCACCAACACTCACTTTTATCCAAACTCATTAGCAGAAAACCAAGCTGTGTTTTTGCCTTCTTTTAGCCAAATTCCTTCATAAGTAAAAGACTGACACAAGCGTTTCAGCTGAAGCCCAGCCCAAAACATTTTAAATCATCAAAGAAACAGTAAGTTCTAGCGTGAGAAGTTTGCTTCAAAACTTTGGGGGTTATTTTGTTATTTGTACGTTATTTTCGTCGTTCCCATGAAAAGGCTGCTTTGACGTACAAATTAGTGTTTTGTGGAACCTTCTGTCTGAGGGCTGTGAGAGCTCTATGTGCTTTCCTTTGTGATGTGAAATACCACATGGGAATGAGATCTCATTTACACCCATGAATGAGTCTGACCAAGATCCCCTGGGTAATTTTGCTCCCCCTTTCTGTTAAAACTTCAGAAGAGGCTAGAGTTATATTTACATTTGTAAAGTGGTTTCATTATTCATTTTTGCTTGTTATGATCCAGTTCTTAGAATTTGTATGCCACAAGAGGGTATTTCCCCATTCTAAATGGAGAGAAATAAGGATTGGAGTTTTATATGAGAAGCAATATATGTAATCCCAGGAGCTCTATACTACAAAACATGCTTCATAGTTGTGTTTGGCTCTTGTTGGACCACCAGGAAAGAGCAGAGTGCGAAGAGGCTTAGACGGTAGCTGGCTGGGAGTTCTCAGCTGTCCACCTTTCCAGAGATCAGGCCAGCTAGGTGGCACTAGGTGTCCACTGAGGTGACATCCGACCTGAGGATCCTGTTGCCCCTGCAGCACTGGGCCTGGGATGGGGTGGGGGCTCTCCCAACAGGATGCGGTACCTGCTGCAACGGGTGAGGGAGAGCATACGTCCCTCTGCTGTGCTACCTTCCAGTAAGGAGTCCCAGGAGATGCTGTCTCCTTCTTTGGGCTTCCGGTCCACTGAAGTTGTCGTAAAGGCTTCGTGTTGATGAAAAGTCCTGCTTTTCACATTCATGGTGTGACGTTTTTTTCACAAGCACAATGAGGTTGGCAGTAGACCAAGTCTGCTGAAGCCCCCTTATCTCTGTGTCCCAGTGTAACTTGGAGGGGACATCTTTAGATGTGGTGTCTAGCTGGGGCTTTTTCGAGATTTTAATTCTTATTTATCATAGTCTCTGATGAGTAGTACACAGTAAAACCCAGTATCGACTGCGTATCAGTATCAGGAAAAGCTGTAAACCTGTTCCTCAGGATTGAGCTTTTTAATGCACCCTGTAGAGTTCACAACATCTACATATTCTATGCATTTAGGACATGTCTGCCGTAGCTATTCTGTGTTGCGTTTGGTACTGATCTCGCTGCCTTACCTGTGATATTAAGCTGCTGTAACGCTGTCTACTAAATTGCAGCATAAATTCAGCATCTGCAGCTTTGCATTATCCACCACACATTGATTATGTTCAGCAGATACCCTTCGTCTCCTAAAATAATCCCTCATTTAGATAAAAGCATATGCACTCACACTTATTTTCTCTGCCTACTGCTACTGCTTATTTGTATAAGCAAATAACTTTAACTTTTTAAAAAGCACCATTTTGAAAAAAGCACCATTTTGATACTTTTCTTTCTCAGAAGATGATTATGTCTTGAAATGTATATACAAGAATATATACATTGACTTTGTTATTAAGAAAATGTCTGTTTTGGTTTTGGAACTGTTGAAAAATTTGCTTTATAAAGTGCTGAATAAAAAACATTTGACAGTGAGGGCACAACTGATTTTGCTTAAGCGTGCGAAATACGAAGTGCTGCTTGCTTCAGAAGCTTCTGTCCTCCTGTTGGGAGACTGAAGACAGATACATGGAGGGTGTGCTAGTTCGAAAATAGTGATGACTGCACTTTAGTTGAAAATGAGGTATTTCAGCTGTCATTAATCATAGAAGCTGTAAAATACCTAATTGTTCTGATTTGCTAGAGATGAATGGGAGGATAGGTTTTGCCCATAAAATGAAATTGTGGATATTATTTTTGAGCTTAGTTATACTTTTTGCGATCGTCTTGTACAATGGATTATAAGGTTATGTTCTGTGTAAACTAACATACTCAAACTTGCTTGGATCCACACTGAATTTTCTATTAAATCTGTGGAGGTTATTTTAAACTTCTTAACACTTACACTGTCTGAGACAGTGTTTTTGAGTTCCCTGGTCTCAGTAAGAGGAAGCTTGCCTGGCAGATTCGCCTTTAAGTGTGCAAAAATGGTGAGTAAAACTCGTAGTGGACTCAGTGGCAGCCGAATTCAATTTGGAGGAGGTGGGTTTCACCCAGAGGCATGGAGAGTCCACAAATGGAATCTTTTTCTCATTCTGCTTAGGATCTCGTGGCCCCTGAAGTGTATAAAAATAGAGATTTTATAGCTCCTTTAGGCACTGAACATATCCTAGCTCATCAGGGCATCAGCAATTGTCTTAGCCAGGGCTTTCCAGCTTTGTGCTGTTGCTTGGTTACTGTCATTCCCACAACTCTCAAATAAAGCAAAGCAAATGTAAAAAAACCCAAAACTGGTTTCTATTTATGGGCCAGACTACAGATCCAAACAAAACAGGGTTGTAAATCCTGTACACCTTCTTTAATGATAATTTTTTTTTCCTCAGATATTCCACTTGGCTACTCACAAAGGCTTTCTATTTTAAATATGCATTTTCAGTGTATTGGACTACTTCTAGGATTCTGCACAAAATCATTATGTTCAGAAGCTGGAATTCTGACTGGAAGCTAGGAGTAACAAATAATGGCTTCTGTCGTCAGGCAGTCTTGCTAAGTCCAGCTGGGATACTGCCTTTTCAGATATAGTTTATGTGCATCGCCAGTTTAGGGCAGGGAAAAGGGCAAAGCTTACCGTGGAATGTGTTAGGGAATATTTTCTTTAGTAACGATAATAATGAAGAACCGTCATAACCATTTGCCTGAGGATCTTATGTCATTTTGTGAATATTTCTGAATGTAGCTTCAGAATTCCTCTCCTGCCCTTAGGAGAATAATTTTGGCATGTGGGCTTGTGATTCAGGGAAAATTCTCATCTTAAATACAGTTAGCTGATCTTAACAAAGTATACAGACACTCGGAGAACTGAGTATAGCGTAGATGCCTGGGTAACTGTTCTATTGTCATCTCTGTTCCACAGAAGAATTCTGCAAAATGAAAAGTATAATTTTTTTATCACCTTCAGGCTGAAAGAGACAACTCGGAGACAGCCATTCTATTGATATGTTACAAATAAGTTTATTTTAATGAAAGTAATTCCCAAAATAAGGCTTTGCTGGGAACATGTGGGTGAGTTTCTTGGTGAGCAGAGTGCTTTCCATAAATCGAGTAGGGTCATTAACAGTGTACCTGGAGTTGGTTACAGAAAAACCCTCTTGCTGTTTCTGAGAGCGCAGAAAACTAAAATAAATGGAGATATCTGTGAGTCAGCCAGAGGCTGAGGAAAAATAAGCACATCCAAGTAAAACATTCCCAGCTGTGGAAAAAACTGTCCCCATCTGTCAGAAGTATGGAAAGTGTCAGAAGCAGACAGTAGTTCTTGGAGGAAGTAGAACTTCTAAGGGTTGCCTGATGTTCGTTGTCTGAGAGCTAGTGCTTTAGTGGGGCCCACAACTCAGTACTCTAACCATTTGGGGTTTCCACTGGGTCCAGTTTTTCTGACAGTGGACTTCTAAGAGAGATTTCTCATCCAGTGAGGTACTAGGTGTTTAGCTGTGTGGTGTGGAATTTCCAGTGTCATATGGCTCACGTATGTTTGTTATGGGTCCATGCCAGCTCCAGTTCTGTCAGTGGGTTAGGCCCGTAATGCTTTGGGAGGAAAATGTTGACTGGCATTAACTTAGGAGAAATAACAGACTGAAATAATGACAGATCACTGTTAGGAGAATAAAGGTGCTTACAGACACTACATGTGGACTTGTTTTAAAATATATATCTACAAAGAGTCTGCATTAGAGATCTCAATGCTCTAGCTCACATCAAAGCTCCCATACAACCAGGAAGAGTTTCATAAGCTAGAAGGACTGGATATTCAAGTTCTTTAAGATGTATAGATCATAGTAAGCACCAGAGTCGGTTTGTTTTTTAAACCGTGGTACTTCATGCTCACTTGATCTGAAGTGGTGCCAGTTGTATATCTGATTGCATTGCTGGCTCTCTGCTATGAGAGCTTTCAAGAACAATTTTTCTGCTTGACAAGACCACACAGCATTTACAGGTTTTCCTCCTCATTGCAGCTGTTCTTTATTTGCTGTAATCCCCTCCTGGACCAGTGTTGAACATGGATCCTCTCCTTTGCCCTACTGTGGTATTGCTGTGGCTCTTGTGTCACTGGACAGAAATCTGACATAAGGTGAAAGCTGGTCCGATCCTGAAACTTTTATTTAGTTGTTTCCCAATCCTAAAGTCAACAGATTCTTTTGCTATAAAATCTTTGGCAAATATCAGATGAGGATGGTTTTAGTCAGGGAGCTTATGCTGCTTTATAGTTCTATGCATCTCTTGTTCTAATAAGAAATGTATATTGTGAATGTCAATACATATTGCCCTCTGATCCTGCTGAGTATCCTTAACGCTGTGTTCCCTGGCTGGAGTTAGGAACTGCAGTGCACAAAGTGGAATGTTGTGGATTAGTTGTAAAGGCAGACAGAGTTCAGCTTTGGAGGATGTTGTTATTAATTGACTGAATACTGAGATACAAAACGGGAACCTTGCAACTGTGTTGGAGTGTAGCAGTGACAGACAAGGAGCACCCAGTATTTACTTTGGCTACATCAGAGCTTACAGTCTGTGTTGGGTGCAAAGGTGGAGACTAAATGTCTTAAGGTTGGACTAAGTGTCGAAGACATGGAGGTTTGATTTCCATGTGCCTGATAACGGCACTGGCAATTAGGGAAGCATGACTGACTCATTAGCTAGGCCAAAATCAAAAAAGGTCCAAAAACATCAAGCTCCAAAACCCTCAACAAAATCTCAGGTTTTTGTGTGTGTACCAGCAGACTCCAAATAGCCTCTCAACTCAATCAAGTCAGTATTTGATAGAAGATTCCCTGCCTTCTACCTTCTGTTAAATTGCTTCTCATGCTAGATGTTCCATCAGTAGCTGCACCAGAGAAATATCCTGGAATGAAAACCAGCCATAGTCCATTGTATTCTTGTGTTACCAGCATTCATCCCAGCTCAGCATGCCTCAGATTCCAGCAATAAACCTAGCTTTTACTTTTTGGAAAAAAAACCAAAACAAAACCCCAAAAAATCCCACCAAAACCCAAACAAACTACTCTTAACCTTAAATGTGGAAGTGACAGTTAGAGACATTAGAATTAAATGTGAGCATTGGACCCTGCAAGGTAGCAGAACTGAAGTCTTCCACTCCTCCTTATGGTAGTCTTTTGTTGAGCTTGTGAAAATGTAGTGTCGAGTTCAGTTTAATGTTCAGCTCTGCAATCTCTCTCTGCTGATATGCAGGCTACTGCAGACAGGATCTCATGGCCTCTGCTTAAATTTGGAGTTATGTTGGCTGATTTGAACCCAGTCAAATAACTGGTTGATTTCAGTGCTAATCTTTGTCACTGGGCAATACTTAACTCTGTATTTTGGACTGTATTTAGAATATGTACTTAGGAATGGAGGGGCTGAAGGTTATGTTTGCTCTTAGGATCTAGAAGGCTTATAGATCTACGGTGGAATTATCAGAGTGCAGCGTTTAGTTTTTTGATCTTTTCTGTGTAACGAGTGTATTGTGAAACCTTAGGTTAAGGTTGGGGTCGGGGCTAGCCATCAGAAGAGAAGTGGCCAAAGAGCTTGTTTTGCTCTTGCAAGAGTAAAGAAGATTCATGCGGGATGAGGACTCCTGTCCAGAGTGTTATGTAGTTCATAGTATGCTTTGGTTCTGCTCTTCGGATTTGTTAAGGCTCGTATCTCTATGAGTAACTGTTGTGATCAGGATTTAATATTAGTATCTGGTTCTGGTGCTTGTGTGTGTCGTGCGTCACGTTAATACTAGGACTAGGGAACTGTTAAAAAGGTTAGAGTTCAAGGTGGGGAGGGATTTAAGTGCTTGGTTTATTTGTATGTTCTTCAGGGCTACAGAGCTGTGATGAGCACTGATTCCTTCTGCTTGTTTTGATTTATGTTGATTTTGGTGCAGTTTTTTGTTGCTGAGCTCTGTTTGAGGTGAGGTTTGGGGATGTGATATCTGAATCCCTACTTCTTTTCATACCCTGCAGTGGGGGACAGTGGGTTGAAGGTTCTGAGAAGGTGTTCCATGTTACCTCCACACACGGCCTGCATTGGCCACAGATGAGCCACACAGGGATGTGGGCCACTGTTTTTAAAATCTATGTTCTTGTCTGCGGCGTCACAGCATGCTTTCCTATTTCAGGGTCTTTTTTGTATGAAAATAAAAATGACTTTAAAAGTTGACTTTTTGTTATGATGGGAAATTACGTTAAACATTTGCAGATGTTAAGCAGCAGTATTTTTTTTGATAATACATAAGTGAAATAAGTTTCCTTTTCGGTGTTGTACCTTTACTCTTGATTTCCTTTCTACTCCCTTGAGTCATTATTTCCTGCATAATGTTTTTGATAACAATCCATAGAACATGGAGTAAGGACAAAATGGTGAGTTAGGAAGGTAATCAAATAATGGAGACATGTTCCATAAGAATCCATTTATTTTTTTCAAGGTATTACATCTCTTTTGGTCTAACTTGATAGATGTGGTATTGCTTGAAAAGAATAAACCTTTACAATGTCAGATAAAACTTTTTTTTTTTTTTTTTTTTTTTTTTTTACTTTTACATATGGTATATAGCTGTCTTGGTTATCTGCTTCTTTACTTTAGTGATGCAAAACAAAAACTTTTGACCTCTATTTTTTGCTTGTGTTCCTTTGTCTTTTAAAATATTCTTTAATAGTAACAGCCCTCAAAGTACAATAATTACAGTTCTAACTTGAATAATTTCATACCAGTGACCATACTTCATACATGAGACCACATCAAGAAATGGGATTCTGAGATTACCTGTCACTTTGGTCTTCAATATTTCATGAAGTTCAAGAGGATAAAAATTGTCAAAAGAACTCACTGAGCAGGGGGAAAAAAAAGTACTTTTCTTTTTAAAGTGGTAAAACTCTTCCCATCTGACTTTTCAGATTTTAATATTCCACTGAAGTTGGAGAGGAATCTCTCTCTCAGCTTGGGTTGAAGATGATCAAAACTGTGGTTTAGCATATGGTGTGTTATGCAGGAAAAAAGCGGAATCGGTAGGGTGCCTCAGTACAATAATGTGTGTGATCTGATTTGTGCTGTTTAAATCCTAAAAATACCACCTGCAGACTACAGACATTGCTGGAAGGAGTTAGATGTCCCTATATTGGTGTAAATAATGCAGTAGCTATTAGGAATACGGTGCCTTTCTCAGTCTCAGTTCAGGTGCTCACTAGTTAAAAGGGATGTGCAGTGGTCTCCCTCATTCTCAGCCCGTCCTTGTGTCCCTTTGCAGGGAATAAATAGCCAAGCCTTGCCCTTGCTTGCACTGGAAGAACAAAGTACTGGCAGGGCTATAGCATAGGCCTCTTCCTGAGCTCTGGGGTAGGGTATTCTGCCCAAAGGCATGGCATTGGGCATGCTTCCCTCACCGGGTTTCCAGCCCCTCTCTTCGTCTCGTCAATCTGTGCCTGTTGTGTAGATTCCAACACCCACAAGTGCTCTCTAATGCTGTGACATGTGTGAGTACTTGTATTTCTTCACTGAAGCATCACATTTTAAATTGTTCCATTCATTCCTTTGATACTGAACATAACTGTGACTCAACAAGCCATGCAGAAATGTGTGTTTAGATTGCGATGAACTTTGGGACCTAAGCTGTGAGAGCCTTTAATGGGAGCATTTGCTAGGTGAGGTGCTTCAGGGAACACCTGGCTGTTTCAGGTGCAGAAGCAATTAAGAGCTTTCTACGTTGCTTTAAAATAAGACCTGTGACTCTGACAGGACTTTTGCACTTCAAAACTTTGCTTTGGCCATATATGTAGTTTCAATAAGGATAAAATGGATTAAATAGGACAGCATTCATACATTTTAGTCTATTACAGAGAGAGTATTTTATAATACAGAAGGAAAAATAAGTCTACAAAGACAATTCAGTCGTAGTGGCTTAGAAGAGGCTGATTTCAGCAGTCAACGTGTTCAGAAATGTCACGTTATACTTCTAGGGTTAGCTGAGGGACTGCTGAACTGATCTCATTCCAAAGCAAACAAGGACCAGTGTGCAATTCACTTAAGTAGCAACTAGAAAGGAATAATTCCTGTCTGGCATGCATGGTTAACTCATAGACAAGTTCATGACTGCCTTCTTCCAGCTGCAGAGCAGAGCAGAAAACTTACCTATTACTTTTTTTTTTCCTCTCCTGCTAATGAAATTGGGAAATCGGTTTCCATTCATCTGTGTGTGGACACAGACAGGCACTCAGCTGTTTGTGTGGTTGTATGTCTTTAACTTTGGGGATAATTCCTCTGAAATTTGTGTGCAAATCAGCAAAGACCTTGTACTGTGGGCAAAGTGCTGGTGTCACTCTTTGGGCTTCCCTTTGTTTCAGCTGAGTCAGTATTCTGGAGATAATAATGTTGCTTATTGGAGAGTGACCACACTGAAATTGCACTGGTGCTGCTCAGCAGGATTTGATTAGTCGTTGGTGAGTTACTGTAACTTGCACCTATGGCCCTCTTGCATTAATGGGCAGAATAGTTCGCATCACTTAAGGTTTATCTGTCCGCACATCCCAATGTGCAGCTATTTTGAGTTTAAAATACGAGTTAGTTTTAAAAACGTGTTTGTTTTAGCTGGGAGAATTGTATGTGTGGTCAGGAATGGGGCTAACAGCAAGGCTTAGGTAATTGCCTAAGCTTGCGTGGCAGTGAAGATAAGCCCTGTGAAAACCACTAAGGGCATCTATCAGCACCCCCACGTGTTGACCAGAGCAATAAGGGCATGAGGGATATTTTTTCGCAGAAGTCTACTATAAGGAGGGAGCAGTAAAGTAAATCAGAAGTGAATTAACTAATTACTTTCTTTTTAACTTTCAGCTGTTTTTTCAAGAGGTATAGTCTATTGAAGTAGAAAAACAAGAACAGAAACTGGAGTAACTCACAGTGGTAAGATACTTTTTATATCTCTCTCTGCTAATCATTGTGACTGACATGTGACTGGATAAATTCAGAAACTTGTAAGTCTCTTTCAACGTATAATTTACAACTGACTTAATCAGGTTTCTTAAGCTGTCCTGCTAAAGCTGATCATAGTGCCGTGTGCCACGGTGATCACAGGAAAAAAAAAAAGGCAAATGCAACAGTTAATGAAATGGTGCTTTCTAAATTCCTAGCTGTGTAGCTTTAACTTCTTACAAAGACACACATTAGTGGGTAAGTGTGCCCGCTTTCACATTGCATGCGTGTGTGACGGATAACAGATAGGAAGGTACTTTATTTATAGGTCTATCAGTGCATGCGGGGGGGCTTCTTTCACCAGGACAGTGCAGCCGATTTGAAGCTCTTGGAAGCTGCTTTGATTTCTGTTTTTTTCTGCAGTGTCTATCTTTCACCACTCCAGATAAATTTCTTTCGTTTTATCTTCTTTCTCTGTGTCATTAAGTTGATCACCTCTTGCTGTGTTGTCCTACTGCTTCTCCTCATCCTTTTTTTAATTGTTCAAACTGCTGTGAAGATGTATCGTGGTTGCAACTGAAAGTTCTGCTGAACTGGTATTACGAAATCATCGCACATGAATTATAGTCCAAGGTGATGTTCAGAGGATGTTGGGAAAGCGCAGCTTCATAGTAATAATAAAAAATGAATTAGATAAACCTATAGGCTACAAAACTGAGAAACAAGGTCTCAGCAATTGCCTCGGTTCAGAGGTGGTCTGAACCCAATGTTTGTTGTCATTTGTTCTGAGGAAAATACTTGTTTAAACAAATCAAGTAATTCCATTTTCTGTTGTGTCTGAGAGCAGGCAGTTTCTCTCTGTCCAGCACCTTACGAAAGCATAAGCTCAGTCTGTTCCAAGCCTTAGTGTAACAAGTGGGCTAATGACCTCATCATTCTCTGTAGTTCTAATGGGGGTCACCGTTTTTTCAAATGTCTTTAAGGTTCTCCAGTTTACATGCAGTTTAGGACATCTGGATTGTGTTCCCTATGAATAGCATCCTGAGAATTTTTCAGTGAATCACTTAATGCCTCAGTTTTATATCTGTGAACTGAGATGATAGTACTCCTGCGCTTGAGCATGGGTGTCAGGATGATAAACAGATTATGTATTGAGGTCTGTGCAATGCTCAGGAATTATAATAAATAGGCAGAAGGAGGACTTCTTTGCATATCACTTGCTGCAGGCGCCCTGTTTCTGTGGTGGAGGGCAGTTATGCTGTTTCTTAAGGATTTGCTTTTTGCTTGAAACTCTTTTTACGCAGAGTTGCTACATGGCAAAATTCCAAAGCTTTTGGTGGTGGAAGGTTTACAGGAGTGACTGAATGGAATTGATCTACTAGTTAGTAGCTTAGCGTGCTAAACTCAATAGTGGTGAGCTGTGTGACTTCCTCAAAGGAAAGAAGAAAAAAATGATACGGATGTCCAAAGTGGTTCTTACGCATCTGCTGATCCCAAGCGTGGCCAAGTACATGATGAACTATTACTTGTCTGGCTATAAGCTCTATTTACTACAACTAAGTGAATCATCAGGTCAGTTCCTGACCAGACCTTGATCTGTCAGGAACAGATGGCCTGCCTAGAGAGCAAGATACCTTGGAAGCATCTCCACCCTTGTCAGCAGTGTTACACAGCACAGGGATTTCTCAGAAGAGCAGTGCTGGCGTTCAGTGATTTCAGTGAAAAGATGATAGTTTTTCAGCCGTACTTGGTCTTCCACACCAGAATAATGTCTGTGGCCCTGAAAATAGGGAAATTGTTGCTGGCCTGTTCGTGAAGGCCCAAATTTGTGCAATAGATCATGTACTTGGAAGGGCAGTGGTAGGGAGGTCAATAAAGCTCTCAGACTTGTGGAGGGCTGGCTTTCCAGCTCTGAGAAACCTTCAGGTTGCTATTAAGATGGCTGGAGTGTGTAAATGTTCTTTCTGGAAATAGGGCCAAAATTTTTAATCAACTCTGAAAATCTTTTCCTATAGTCTCTCTCCACCTCTCTACCCATCAGTAAAATGATAATAATGAATGCTTCCCCAGACTGTAGAGTTACGCTGAGGATTATACTCAGCTCAGATACTTGGATTTAAGGCACCATACAAAGAACTACAGAAATAATAGAATATTATAGTCACTGAATATTGTGGCAAATTCTACACTGGAATCCGAGAAGAGTATAATACACCACTCTGGAATGGCTTTTCTGTATGACTGGCTGGGATGGGTTTTCCCTGGCTGGCAGCCAAGCACCCCACGGCTGCTCGCTCACTCCCCTCACCAGCTCCTCGCAGTCGAACAAGGAGAGAAAATAGGAAGAACAAAATCAAGACAATTCTTGAGTCCAGATAAAAACAGTTTAACAGGTGAAGAAAATGCAGGGGGGGGATCAAAGCGAAGCGAAGGGGGTGGCACACCACCTCCCATGGGCAGACCGATGCCCAGCCAGTCTCCAGACAACAGCCACCTGGGAAACAAAAGCCCCATCTTTTTCTTCCTCTACCCCAGCTGTTATTGCTGAACGTGAGGGTACATAGCAAGGAGTATCTGTCCCAGGCGTGTCCCCTGCCAGCGCTGGCTGTGGGGCGCAGGGGGAAGCAGAGAAGGCCCGGGCACTGTGCAAGCCCAGCCCAGCACTGGTCAAGGCACTGGTGGGTGGTCAGCGCCGTCGGAGCCACGGATCCAAAACACAGCACCACAGGGACTGCTAGGAAGAAAGCCGACTCCATCCCAGCCAGACTCAGTACACTTACTTACTTTTAATGTAGTGCTAAAAAAAGAATCATCAGAAGAACAGAATCCTATTGTAAGGTCTTAAGAACAGAGTTTTCTTGGTTAAAAATGTTTTCTTGCATGTGCAGACGTGACATTTTCATTACTTATTGTGGGCAGTTCTGAAAGAGTTCAAAAAGACGCTAAGTATGTGGTGAAGTTCATTTTTCACCGAAAAATGTCTCAAAACATTTGTTTAAGGTTCATGGAATTCAGTAGCACTTAAGTGCTCTTCTGAATAGGGGTTGCGTGTTCAAGCTGACTCCGTTCTGCTGTCCTGCAAGAGGAATTCTGAAGAAAAGTCTCATGTTCACACTGGACAAATTACCTCAGAAATGGGTAGTTCTGTAATTGCCTGTAGATTCGTCTTGTTACTGTCTGTATAAATATGTAAATTTATACCTTAAAATAATCAACTCTACAAGTTTTCTGAGGTGGAATTGTCTGCATTTATTATGAGACTGGACAGATAAAATGCTTTCAAAATTAAAACACTAAGACTTAGAATTATGTGATTGTCCTAGGAAATTGATAAATAAAAAGAAAAGATCAGAAGTAGGAATGAAATCTTAGTTCACTTCTGAAAAAAATTTAATGAATCACTTTACTGTCCGCGTCCCTGTTCTTCCGTACAACACTTTATTTTTTGATCATGTATGCTGCTGTCAGTGAAGAATAACTGGCAGCTGTGTGACGCAAAGAGCTCAAGAAATAATTTAGACTGGATTTCACTTGTCACTTTGATCAACATCAAAGTCTGAAACTGAAAGCAGGTTGAGATTTCACACAGTTTCATGAGGAAATCATCAACTTGAGTTCTTGAAGAGATTCTTTACTTTTAGGCTGTTTGGACTGCTGGCCCTTCTTTATTCCACTTCTGTTGATATTAAGATGGATAAGCATTTGTTCCTGGTGGTGAAAAGTATCACAAAGGCTTTAGTGAACATATAGGAGGAATGTGACTGGTCTGACTGTAAGAGTTCCAGGTGGCCGTCATCAAATCTCTTGCTGGATTTGTCGATGCTGTCCGATTCCAGGAGAGATACAACATTATGGCATTTGGTTGGTCACACGGTAAGCACAGTGAAACTGAAACTTCAATGTCTTGATAAAAGGTGTTACACAATTTCTCGTGGCTTTTCAGTACTTAAGCACTGGTTTGAATAAAGGTTTCCTTGAATGATGGCAGAGAGTGAACATATTCGTAAAAAAGCAGCCTACAGTGAAGGCAGGACAGAATAGCCCCCCTCCAGTATGTTCTGAAATTGTTCATGCTGTGAAAGTTCATGTTCAGAGCAAGTAGCTCTTAGTCGCCAGTGATAGCTTACATTTTTGTTCTCTCTATGGAGCGTGCACTCAGTGTAGGTTGGAAGAAATGTGGATATCTTCATCCTCAGCAGCAGAGGAGCAAACACCTTTTCTGAGGGCAGTAGGATGGAGTGTGTGTTCTGCTGGAATGGAGGACCCAGGCGGTAATTTGTGCCCTGTCCAAAAGCAGGGTGTATGTGGGGATAAAGCGGTGAAAGAGTTCTTGTATTTTTCCTCCAACTGCACAGTTCAGGCAGTTTAAAAAGAGCCAAAGCATTCCCTGTTTGCTGTGCTCTGGTTGTGAGCAAGGTGACTAGACTGTCTGGTCTCAGTTAATGAGTAGAGCCCCTGGAAAAATAATGATGGATAAAGTTCAGCTCTTGGAACAACTCTACCTGTGTCAATATTATTGGGAAATCTGCACATTTAAACAAGACAGCCAGTAGTGCTGAATCTCCTTTGTAAATTGCTTCTTATACATGGGTCTTTTTTGTTTGGTTTTTTTTTTTTCTAATTGTTGCAGAGGAGAGCCCAAATATTGAGCAACTATAGAGCCAGCTCTTCAGCCAAAATCGTTGGTTTTGTGGATGTCAGTGACAGAGCTCTGTTAACCACAGAATCTAGTCATGGCTCGCATCTGCTGCCTGCAGAGCCAGCCCTGCATGTTTTGGTATGGGGCTAAATTGGAGATGTGGGTTTGTGACAGTTCTGACTCCATGGTTTTGTCTACAGTAAGAAATCTGTACAAATGACTGCCAGAACTGCTCTTTATGAATGAAGATGATAACTTTGTGCATGGCTTCATGAAAATATAGTCAGACACTTATAAATAGACTTGCTGTTCTGGAAGCACCTTTGCCTTTACTCGGGGTGGCTCTAGAAGAGGGAAGGAGAGGCATGACTTATACAGGGCTGTGCTTTACAATAAATGCTGTGGTCAGCTCTTCTGTGACTGCACAAGCCACAATAACTTCCTGCTTTGATAAGCTGAACTTTGCTTATCCCAAGTTTTGCTGTGATTTGGGCTCTCTGGGGAAGGATGACTGGCTCATAGGGAATTTGATTAGATTTTTGGAGAAGCCTTGTTCAGCAGATGTTTGAGAAATTTTTCAGTTATGATGAAGTAACTCCACCCGCCCCAGAAAAATCCCTGTTTGATTGGAAAATTCCTAGCCAGCCCCATTTATTGTCTGCCAGTTCTTACTGTTTACAGGATGGTTAGAGCAAGTTGAGGTACTGAGAATTTGACTGGCTTAGTGTGGTAGCTCTGTTAACTGGCACTGTTTCTTTGATAGTGCCTACACGTGGTATGTAGGAGCCTTGTAAGTGCTATTGCGATGTTGCTAATTAACAGCAGTGGGAAGAGGAATTTAGCAGTTAGGGCAATTTTGAAGTTCATATACAAAACATGCTTTTCTGTGCACTCATCTGAAACGTGCTGGTATACATGTTTGCCCAAGAAATGTCGGTATGGCGTCCTTTAGCATACTGATAGTTTCAACAGAGAGCGCATTGCTGGCAACTGCAAAGGAGAGATTAATTTGATGCTTTTGAACACTAGATTCTGTCGAGCACATAGTATGCGACTTTATCATAGAAAGCTACATTAAATACTCCTTTGCAGAAATTCTGGACAGATGCAAAGTAAAGATCTGTCTAATGTGCCACCGATTTTATCAATTCATGGACTGTGGCATGCCAAAGATCGCCTCCAGTGGATGGGCAAAAACAGATGAGCTGAGAAATGCCCTAGAGTGTGTGTTTGTGCTGTACAGTGTAACTGATCTTACTTGTCTTCGAGCAAAGTACCCTCAAAGTAAAACATACATTTATTTTCTTTGAAATGTTCCTCAACAGATGAACAAAATGCCTTCTTTTTATTCTGTTGATAAAATTAGTCCCATTTGCTGTCCACAAGTTGTGTTCATTTCCATGGCAAGCCAAATAGCTTTCTTTATCAGGATTGTCCTTACCGAGTTAAGAAATCTGGTTTTTTTTTTAAAAAAAACCCTTATATGCCTGACTAAATAAGGGCTTCCATTCATGCATGTCAGGCAAAACTTCATATGCTATTGACCTTCAGAAGCAGAAAAGTTTTCTGGCATTGTCTCCTGACTATTGGGGGGGTTGCATATTTTTGGCCGTACACAGTCTGCATTGATTGACTCTACTTTTACAATGAATTTTGATGTACCTGGGTAGTGTGGATTTCAGCTGAAGAGAATAATTGGTGTGGTTTTTTTCTCTAAAAAAGTGCAGTTCAAAGTCCAGTAAATGCTGTAATAGCCACTTATTTTAATGTGTAATAGCAATTAGGTTGAAGGACTGTATGAACAGTAAGTGATTATAGGTTAACTTATTTATATGCTTTTGTTGTTTTGTTTCCAAGAATACTTTTTGTTAACATAGGAAATAAATGTTTTCCTTGCTTGGAGGAAGGTGGGGGAGGAGAGGAAGGCTAGCATTTGTGTTCAGTCTGGGAATAGCAAAATGTCAGTGGTATTGCTTCCAGTGTAGTGTGTGATTCTATGGGTACTGTTCACATGGAAATATTGCTGGGCCTGTGTCTGTTTATCGTGGGTATACATTAGGTCATAGATGAACTTGTAAGCATTTTTTGGAGTTTTTATGTACGTACATTTCGTGTGTGTGTGTATATATATAAAAAATTAAAATACTGTTCAAGGAACAACTTGCATCTTCTTCAAAGGACCTATATGGAGTGACTTGGTCTTAGAAAATAAAAGGCTGCATTTAATTTCAGTGTTCAGTTTTGGAAGGTTCAGACTGCTCTGGCACATTTAAATCAGGTACTTACCTTCCAGCATATGCATAACTTCACTGACTCATAAAGTATGCTTACATATGCTTTGAACATACATTAGTCACCTGAGGCCTAGCTGCATTAAAGTTTCTTTAGGTCTGTCTCGCCTCCAGTTGAGTATCTGGCTTTATCGGTTTTCATCAGACGCACTTTACTTCTGGTAGCTCTTTCAGAGCTCTGGTACGGTTCTCCCCTCCCCGAACTGCCCATGAACTTGCCAGCTCACCATGGTACGTGTGGTGCTTGGCCTGGGCAGCACTGGTGGCCATGTTCAGAGGCTCTTCTCTGGACCTCCAGGACCAGTGAGTGCTTGGCTAAAGTCTGTGCAGCTCCTGGTATTCAAAGGAGTTGCTCCAACCCGTGTTTGCTGAGAATCAGCCCTGCAGTGGTAGAATCTAGCAGTGGTAAACTGGGTCTTCAGTGATGTCTGAGTGAGAAGGAAAGGCAGTGTGGACTTAGGACACTTAATAGAACGCAAGCTGAAATGTGAATAGCTCCAGGACTTTCCCTGAACTTGAAATTTATTCCATGATTATGAGAATTTACTATTATAATTACACTACCAGTCTGCTAGTAGAAGTTTGATTCCTTGTGATAATTTTATTTCTTAACGTCTAAAATGACTGTGAATTTGAACACTTCCTGGCATTCACTTTTGTCCCTCTATTCTTAGTGCTTAGAGAAACCACTGTGATTGAGGCAACATATACTACTACGTTACGTACTTTGCTATGAGCATTCCCATGCCATACTCTTCTAGCAGTCCACGTTTGGGCAACTGCAGAAGCAAATTAACTGACACTGTCTCTTGGCGTGCCATTTCTGAGCTGAAACAAGAGCCAATGTAAATCACTTATAATGACTCAAGCCCCTGGCAAGAATGAATTGGAAGATACTACCTAGTTTGTAAAAACTGAAAGTTAACCGTTTTGTTTTGCGGGGGTTCACGCAAATGCAGCATTCGAGTAGATTGCATTTCATTATTTCACTGCTTTTTATCAGTATGTTTGGCAAGATTCCTTCAGGTGCTTGAGGAAGAGCAAGACGCTAGTATTTGTTTTGGCAAGCATTGCTGGGAAAGTGAGGTTTTTTTCAGTCTGAAATTTTCCTTCCAGATCCCCTATCCCTCGCTCCTGCATATTGGAGAGGACCATTTTACCAGCCATTTAGCTGAATCCAGCTATTCCAAATTGGGCTTAGCTCTACTAGTGAGGTATATATAGTAAACCCAGGAGTTCTGGATGTCTTCAGTTTATGCTGAACCAGAGTGATGCTCTTCAGATGCTCCTCTAGGATGCCAGCCAGCAGAACGCAGGCTCCAGGCTCTCACCAGTAATTCTGTTGCAGAATGGGGAGGTTATAGAGCCCCTAGGAGCAGTCCCTAAAGTGGAGAGCATTGGGAGCCAAGTAAGTTGCTACTTTATCCTGAGCGGCCGCTGGCGGTTGTGATATTGATGGAGTGTTACTGGGATTCTGGGCTTTGGACCTCTGGAGTGGGGGAATGCCTTTACTGGCTCTTAACTGGTTCTGGGAAACTAATAGGTGGGTTTGAAGGGGAGATGAAAAATATTTAGAGAAATTCCTCTTCTCCTCTTCAGAATGGCCCAGGGGTCAAAGCACACTTCTAGTGTAGCAGGAGGCTGGTTTGGAACAGGCACTAGATCTGTAGGCTGGAGACATTCTCTTGTCACTGGTTTGCTGGGATGGGTTTTTTCAGTTTCTTCTATTTGAGCTGTTTCGTTTAAGTAAACATTTATCAGATGGATTTATAGAACAGGACTCCTTCTCATTCTCTCAGAAGTTCTGATTTTAATGAGTTGATAATTTCCAACTCTGAAATGAAAAACTGTTGGGAGACTTCCTGGTTTATCTTATTTCAGCGTTTCAGTTTTTTTTTTTTTTTTGTAGTTCAGTGTAGTTTCTTAATGTGGAGTAGAGTTTCAGTGCCGTTGGTGAGTGTTTCCTTCTTAGGTAAAAGGGTGGTATAAATTGTATGGGTCAAAAACAAGAGCAATGGGTAGCACTGCCACCTCAGTTTTGAACTAAATGTGCATTCGACCATTCACACCCTTTCATCGATATACTTGCCAGTTGGTCAGGTCGAATCAGATCACGTACCTCAGCAGGGGCACAAACCCGAGTGGGCAGGGGGTTCAAACACACGATGATATGCATGCCGACTGAGGTGGGAAACTTGGCTTCAGATTCCTGGCACTCTGCTTCAAATGGCAATGGTCGAGCAGCTTTAGAGAGGGTCTGGCTTGAAAAGAAATGTTTGGCTACTAATCAGTATGGTAAAGAGGACGGGAGGAATTTTCAGAGGCTGTGCCTAAGTCACTTGGCTGTTTGCTAGGAAACAGCTCTTATACCATGTAAATACCCTTTCATGGAAAGGCCTGGTATTGTGCTGCAACAAGGCTCCCTTCCAGAAATTTTTGACATTTTCTGAAGCTGAATTCCTAGTTTTTGTTTAAGAAACATACTGTTACATGTGTTTTGATGATGTTTTTCAGCATTTAGAATGGTATTTTTCTAAATAATTATGCTTATTTTATTTTCAAATTTATTTTATTTAAAGTATGATTATTTCATAAAGCATTTTATTATATTCATAGTTTCCACCCACTGAACTACTGCTGAACTGGCTAGAATGTGTTCCTAGAACACTCTCAAGTTAAATAAAGTTTTGGTGTCCAGTATTTAGCAAACACTTGATTAGCTTTTCTATAGCAGGATTTTCCACAACTTCATGAAGTTTGAGCACCTTTTCGTCCTTACCATCTCTTCTGAACAAAGATGGAGCGTGGGAGATTGATCTGCCTTGTAGTTTTGTGTCTGTTTTTCGCCAGCAGTATGACATAGTCTTTTGGTTTTGATTCATGATATCATTAGAAGTACCTTGACTGAATTTAAATGCAATTTCATACAAGTTTGTCAAACAACAGGAAGGGAAAGTGAACAATAATGAGAACTTTGCAGGTTCTGGACTTGCAATCGCTTGCCCACCATGCAAAGAGAGTGGGGATTACTCATCCTAAGCTCTTTGCCACCCTAGAGTAGTTGACTGCCATCCGCTGGACTCTGTAAACAGATCATAATAGGCCACACAAAATTAATCTGTTTGGTTATTTGTATTGTGTGTATTTTTAATGCACAGGTGCAGAATGTGAGATGATGAATCAAAGATCTTTTTTATGGATGGAAGCCAAACAGCCATCAAAGGAATGAGTAGTGTTCGTATCACATGGAAACAAATAATTGTTTACTGTGTTAAGTACAGACGCTGACTGCTAGCGTAAGAATGCATGTGTATTGCTATGGAATATATGTATGTATCATTAGAAGAAAAACAACTTTATACCAATAAGAGGGTTGCTGGTCAGGGGAAGTTAATATGTTTTGTAGTGAAACTTCACGATGCTGTGATGATTCTTTGGCAGATAGTAAAAAATGAGTGGATGTATGTAGCTTAAATACCTTGACTCGCGGGTCATCACAGAATAACTTAGTGGAAGTGGTGTTTCTGGGTATGTGTAATGTGCCTGTCTATGTATATATACCTACCTACCTATCTAGCCAGCTAGCTCAGCAGTTACAGATTATCTACTTTGTGCTGGTACCTGTCTGTTGGATACGTTGCTCTCCACAGGACTCACATGTGTCCCCTTCTGTGGCCCGATTCTTCATTCCAATAATTTGCGGTAATTCATGCAGAGCTGGCATTCTGCCAATGTCGTAATTCAGGTGTCTCATTTGGCAGAGTTCTTACCTGTGTCATTACAAATATGGTAAAAGCAGGGACCACATTTTTCAATGGGAAAATGCAAGGAGGTGATAGATGGCTTTAGAATTCAGCCTGAAGCATTAGGAAAAAGAAAAGTAATTTCTAATGTTTGGTATTCTTGAGCACATTAGGCTAAACTTCCTGAACGAATTGCTCAGAAGTGCAAGAAAAAATCTCCAAAAGTTACCACTTACTACCTTTTTTTATCATTACTGCAAATGCGGGCATATATTTTGCAGCCCTCTGAGTTCAGCTGTTCTCCTGAATTTTCTGCCCTTGTGAGCCTGATGCTATGACAATCACTGATTTATTTCACTGCAGTGTAATGCTACTTACACTGTATTTAAGCTTGAGCAATATTTGCTGTGCGAAAGCTGGTTCTGAAGGTACCAAAATCTATACTTTTTTAGGGTTTTTTTAGAAATTGATTTCCATTGCTCAGATGCAGGATGGTGTTAATGACCTAAACATAAGCAACTGTTTTGGATCCTTCTCAGCCCAATGTATATTCTACAAAATTAGCAGGTGCTTATACTTACATGTCTCTGGGATGGTGACTCTGGTGGTCACTGTCACGTGGTGTCAGTCACCTGCCATAAATGAACATCAGTTAGTACAGTGACATTCACTGATCTTGTGAGGATGTCACGCTGAAACTTGTGTTAAAGAAGAGCTTAGCTTGGATAGGACAGACCTGCATTTAAAGAGTGTACAGCAAGAGGTTTGAAAGCAGCCTTTGCTGTAGTATATCAGAATGAGGTGCAGGACTTACTGGTGCCTAACCATTTTGTTGTGACACTGGCTGCACATCATGGTGTTACTGTGCTACCTGCTTGGAACTATTCCTGCCTTTGGCAGAAATCTGAGAAGGATAGGAGACAGGCTTCAGAAGATGCTGATGCAGGTGCTCAGGACTGTCCTTCCTCTCATATCCCACCCTCACCTCTGTCCATTTTCTCTTTGCAGAAGATAGGTTCACAGCCTCTCAGGTATGAATTTTATAGTGTTAAATAACATGACTGAGTTGCTGCTGCACCATTGCATCATCTCCAAACTTTTATGCCTTACTACCTGTTTTCAAGCAAGCAGTCTGCAACGCTGTAGTAACTCTGGGACATCTGCTTCTTTCTCAGATAGCAGTGTCAGTCATTTCAGAAATCCTCAGGGAGGAGGTGATAAACCATGGGGGAGCATAAGCCTCTTTCCTGTAGGAATCCAGACCTATATGTGGAATCAGTGAGATGATTTATTTCCTGCATCCTGTTCCCTTCTCTGCCGCCAGCAGGTTTCAGGCAGCGTGGTGACCATCAGGGGATCGGGCTGTGTTAACTGTGCAGAAGGGAGAAAGCAGGGGCAACTGCTGTATTTGGTGGTGAGACAAGCATGACCCAGGAGACGGTAGTGGAACTGGGCTCTGGAAATGGAGAATGTTCTGGAATGTGTATGCACCCACGCACATATGTTTATGCATTCATTTAAAGAAGAGGATACTAAAGGCCTCGGATATCATCAAGGCTGCCTGGAGGCACTTAACCAGCCTGAAGTGTCTAATCTCAGACTTCTGAAAAACAGGAAATACAAAAAGATGGTGTGTACCATGCCTGGTTACAATCTTTAGAAAGTCATAAAACAGCACTGGAAAGATAGCAGTTCTATATTAATTACACTTGAGGTTGTTTTTACTAAACGTGTTCATTTACAATGACACAGAAGGCTAAAAGAACAGCTAGGAGGACACTTGTGAATATGTCCTAGATGCTCTTGATGCTGGTTATGTTTATGCATTTATTTTTTAATTATTATATTTATCTTTGTACAACAGACTACAGCAAATAGAAAATCATACCCATTGCTAATCTCAAGATAGTGAAGACAAGTGTCTAAATCTCATGCTATCTCTTGTAGTTTTGCAGCCACAGTGGCAGGGCTTTGTGCACAGCTAAGGACCCTAATTTTTGTAACTAACAATCATATGCACGCTAATGTTTGGCCTTTGGCCCAATAAGGTAATTTTTTTCTGAAATAAAATCTGAAACCAGAAGAATTCCTTTCTGAAAGACCTGAATTTTGAAATTGCACTCTTGCAGTTTTTGTCAATCTTTCTCATACAAAAACGTTAACTTAAAACTGTGTTAGATAACGTGTGTTCATGCCTGCCTTCATCTGCAATTCTCTGGTAGCATTGCTTTATAATAAAAGTCAAAGTCAAATGTGGAATGGGGGCCATGTGTCTCTGATTCTGCTGATTTTTTCTTTATCTGAGGCATGTGGAAGTCTGCAGTCAAGACGGTGTGGTATTAAACACATGTATAGACACGAATCCCATTTAAAAATGAGTTGTGATTCTGTAGAGGAAGTAGAAGCGCACAAGATGAAAGCATAGTGCAGGTTGCTACCAATCTCATTAGATACTTAGCATTTACATCTCATTTTTTGAAGCTGGCTCTAAAATTGTGTTTGCATTGTTCTGCCTGTACCTTGCATGTTAGCTTTTTAGAGCAGGGTGATTTTGAATGATTTGGAGACGAATAAATGTTCCTTTAATAAAAATTAAAAAATAAAAAAATCCCCATTCTAGCATTGATCTACTCTATGAACATATTTGAGTGACAGAATTTTAAACTCCAGTTGCTCTGTTAACAGGGAAATCTTACTCAGTGACTGAGTGTGTATAGTCTTGCTTAGTAGGGCTGATAAACTCGTGATTGGTAGGGCCATGCATCAGTTTATCTCCTGCCTTGTGTTGCTGTACTGTCACCCAAAGCATCTGCATGCGGAACTTTGAAGAGGTTTGTCATGGGACATTTGAAAGAAATTAGCACAGTGAAAGGAAGGACTGGGTTAGCACAAGGTGCAGCAGATGACTGCAGAAGCAGATAGGGATTAGAGAAGCATTGGCAAAGGTCAAGTCAGTCAGACCTGGGATTCCTGTTGTGCTGGGGTGGTGGGAAGCATTGTAGAAGGAAATCGTTGCAGTGTGCAGATGAGGAAATATGTCATTTTTGGGGTGTAGGAGACTATTCATCCATAAACCTAGAGATGGGAAACTCTTCCAGCACTGGATTACCCTATCCTGTTCTGTCAGGAATTTTCTATTCCTCATTGCTAAAGACAAGTTGTACCTTCAGATGCCAGAAATGGTGGAAGAGATGTCACGCGCAATCTTCTCCACTCTGATAGAGCTTACTGCCAGAGTATTTTCACAGATTGTATCTTTCTGGCAACATTTATGCTTTCATAAATTCCTTTCCCACTCTGTGTATTTGCAAGGAGATTCTTTTTCATTTTGTTGGAGGGGAGCACGTTTCTTCTTTTTATGATACTGTTTCTCAGTCTGAAATCTAAATGTGCCAGGTGGTCATTGCCAGGTTTTATAGTCGGGGCAGGGCACAGATTTGGTGTCGTGATTCTCTCATGCTTGAGATGCAGGCAGTCCCACTTATGCAGAGTGTTGTAGGAAATGGAGTGTCTGTCAGCTTTCCCTCAAGGCCTGTCCAGCTGGAAGGTGTCTGTGAGCCGAATGCCTCCACAGGCAGTGCCGGTGGAGCGGTGGCAGGTGAGCCTGGGGAGGCTGAGCACAGAGCAGTGGGACTTCAGCACTGCTTGAAGACAGAATGGGAATTTCTGTGAAGGCTGGGCGAGCAGCCACATGCTTAGGGCTGCAGCAGGTGAGCCCTGGCATAATTTGCAGCAGTGGTTGAAGACTGTTCCTGACTGTCTGCCCTGCTGGGCATTGCTGCTTGCAGTAAGGTCAGCAGGACAGGGCGTGCGTCAGCACCTTAGGTGCCCTGGTTCAGCTTCATGTTAGCTTAAACCTGTGTGGAGTAATACGAATTGCTTCATTTCGTAGGGGAGAGAAGGAAAGCTCTGCCAAACTTAATCTAATCTACTCTGCAGCATTCCCTTGAAGTGCTTCTACTATATTTTCTCTTTTTATTGTGTTGAAAGGCTTGATTTTACAAGGCAAGTGAAATGTTTCATTTGGACGCATGTAATAGGTATAGAAGTAACACTCTTCCATCAGTATTTGAGCTCAGGGTGTAACAAGCAACTAAATAATCTCCTCTTCCAGCTGATGCATTTAGAAATTGGTATCAGAAATCAATGACCCATTTCCATAAGGGATTCTCTAGTATTTTTTTTTCTTTCATTCCTTTTTCATGGAAGTCCTGTTGGTATGACACACAGTGACATATCAAGAGCACAAATACAAGCAAGAGATGTGGAGAAAGACGAAGCATGTAAGCTGACATTCAAGCTGAGAACCTCTCATATACAGTATGTTTTGTGCATTATATAGTGCCTGTGCTAACTTAGCTACTGCAGAAAATCTTCTGTAAAAGATCTTTCTCCACACGTGTTTTTGTGTGTGCGTGCTCTTAGTGACGTGCAAAGCACTGTTCTCCCCTGGCTCAGCTGAGGGCCATATTTTGATGTTCCACAGCTCAAGCAGAAAGAAGCTTCTCTGAAGAGTTCGCGATGAGAGTGTAGGAGCTCAAATTTGGATCCAAACCTGGAGCTAAAGCTTGTAATCTTCAGTGGGACTATTCTGTTAATAAAATTATTCATGTGCTATAGTATTTTGTCACAGGATTAGAAATGCAGTAGCTGTTCAATACAGAGATTAAAATATCAGAGGAAAAATACCAATTAATGCAATAAATCAGTTTGTGCTACAATAAGAAAATTAAATTGATTAGCTATTAAGTATAGCCATAAAGGATATTTTAAAAAAATCAGTGCTACACTGACATTTTCATTTTAATGTATCATTTGACCTCGGCCTAGTGGACGAGGGAAAGGCTGTGGATGTTATCTACGTGGACTTCAGTAAGGCCTTTGACCCTGTTCCCCACAGCATCCTCCTGGAGAAACTAGCTGCTCATGGTTTGGATGGGTGTACGTTTCGCTGGCTAAAAAACTGGCTGAATGGTCGAGCCCAGAGAGTGGTGATGAGTGGAGTGAAACCTAGTTGGTGGCCAGTCGCGAGTGGTGTTTCCAAGGGCTCAGTTCTGGGGCCAGTCTTGTTTAGTATCTTTATCAATGATCTGTCTGAGGGGATTGAGTGCTCCCTCAGTAAGTTTGCAGATGACACTAAGCTGGGCCAGGGGAGGTTTAGATTGGAGATTAGGTAAAATTTCTTTACTGAAAGAGTTCTGAAGCCTTGGAACAGGCTGCCCAGGGAAGTGGTGGAGTCCCCATCCCTGGAGGTGTTCAAAAAACATGTAGATGTGGCACTTCAGGGAATGGTTTAGCAGGCATGGTGTTGTTGGGTTGATGGTTGGACTTGATGATCTTAGAGGTCTCTTCCAACCTTAATGATTCTATGATTCTGTGTTTTGTATTTTATATAACAAGCAGTGCTGGACTCAGTTATATAAATGAGCAAGTGTTTTATGTGGGTTATTTCAATTATCTGTCCTTGGAGAAGGTGAATGAAAAATAGCTCCAACTTAGTCTTAGCATCTTCATTTTGACAGTTGTAATATGCATATTAATGAAGAATCTGAAGTGTAGAGGAATGAGTCCGTTTATAAAAGCTGATGTCCTCTTAGTCCTTAATTTTAGAAGGAAAATAAAAAGAGGAAGAAAGAGAGAAACCAAGCTTGTGTTCTGTGGCTTGCCAAGTCTTCTTGAAACAGCTTGCAGTTGCAAGATAGCTCAATCAGCAGCACATTCATCAGTGGAAGACTATAATCATAGTAATACTTGGAGCATATAGTGAAGAAGAGACAAGTCAAATCTGGCAAGGTGTTGTATGAAGTTTTTATATCTGGTTTTAAACTGAGTCAGAGCATTGCTACAAAGAGTAAATTTGCCTAAGTCCTGTAGTAGGGTTTAATCAGCAAACTGAATTTAAATGTCAGGAATTATTTAGCTAATATCTTTATAGCAACATAAATTGAGAGATGTGGGGCTTTCACAAAGTATGATTATTGGGATTAATTTGCTTTATACAAGATGGAGTTTTAAAATGTACAGTTTTGGTACAACATTAGTAAAATATATGCCAAAAATGCAGAACCTGAAGATTTCAGGCGACAAAGATCTTTTCCCATTATTTATATTTTTTTATAGTTTAATAATCTGTTAAGGCTAGAAGGGTTAGTTGTAATCCTTATTGTACTTGTCTGAGCTGTGTGTTGATTTCTGAAGAACAGGGTTTTTTCTGTTTTTTTGTTAATGTTGTTATAAGGTATTGGATCAGATTAAGTGTATTTAAATTGGTATGCAAGAGGGCAGGCTTCCATCAGTTGTCTGTTACATTGCAAAAGCTGCTAAATAGTAGATACAAGGGCAAATTAGTCAAATGCCTTAACTATTCCTTAACATACAATTATCTATTAAACAGAATAACATCAGTCCAGCATGGTTTTGGTGTCACTAGGTAGAAGGTGTGCTTTTCTGCAAAGCAGTAAGGGAGATGAAGTCTTACAGAGTAATCTTAGAGCTAAGTTTTCTAGTCTGCACTGGAAAATTGATGACCTATGTCTAGTTTGGCATGAGAAATAGCTGACAGTGAAAGGCAACAAGTACGTTAAAAAATGTTATATAGGGACTACAGACTATGATCATTTCTCAACACTTTCCTTTAGTTGTTGTAGCACACTAAATATTGGAAATGGAGTTGCCTGGATGTCACATTCTGTGCGAGTTGTCTGCCTGATCTGTCCAGACATTTTATAACTCTGCTTTTAGCCATTGGGTGGATTTGTGACAAAAACTAATTTGAGCTCTTTCATCCTTGATTTAAGGAGGGGCGGGGAGGGGAACCTTCTGATCTGAGATACCAGCAGACAGTAAGGCATTCAGAGAGAGTGAGTGGCCCAGTTGCCAGGAAGACATAGTGAGACTCCAGCTCAGTGTCTTGGTAAAGTGGTTGAGCCACTCACTAAAGCCAGATATAAGGTATGTGAGTTTTAATGGAGAGTGTCTGTTCATGGTATAGTGAAATAGAGATGGCAGGAGGAACCTTACTTGTTTGAAGCATTTTTTTTTAATAACTGGCACTGGAACGGATTACTTCTTTCTTCTGGCACCTGATTTTTGAGGGTTTCCATAATTCATCATCTACCCTTCATCAGACTAAAACTCTAAAATTCATTCCATTTTCTTCTTCCTCTCTCTTCCCCATTTACTACAAACCAAGTCACGTTATTTTTGAGAATGCACTTCCTTAAATCTCATCTCTTTAATTAGAAAATGCATACAAAAATTAGTAATAAGATTTAAATGCTATCAGTGGATACTGTAATAGAAGCACTTCGTTTCTGGAGTTTGATCCGCACTGAAGTGCTATGTTTCAAAGCAGGAGTTAAGGGAGGATTGTCTAAGTGCATTAAAAGAGATTCAGAAGAATTATGGAAACTCTTACATCAGTCTGCATGGCAAAGGGCTCAAATGGGGAAAAGGAGGAAGTGTTTTCTAAGATTTCATTCTTTATATGCATCTATACCTTCTTAGCAGTGTACAATAGATGACCAAACCAAGCTTTTATTCCATTTGACTTACTATTTGCTGTAATTCTTTGTGTGTGACTTAATTTTAAAATGTGAAGATTCAAGCCTGTTCCTTACTGAAGTCTAAGGCAGTTGGTTTTGATGGAAGCAGAATTAGGCAACTGGATTCCCCTCCCTGTGCTAACTCTTCGTCATGCGGTACAGTGTCTCTCGCTTACCCAACCACATAACTGGAGGTAGAAAGCATATTGCAGGGTTTCTTAATCACATGCAAATTCCATTCACGTGCCCAGGTTTTCAGAGCAGACTTGGAGATTTAACTGTACACACCCTGTTAGTCTCAATAGGAGCTGTGTGGCTAAATCCTCTGAATTAGTTTTGGAAAGAAAAAAAAAAAAAAGGAGTCATGCAGCCTAACCACCTGGAACATTTTGCTGCTTTTTAAGACGCGATCTTCAAGCAAATTTTCTGGCAAAAATTGAGGCTGCTGGTGAATGAGAAAACAGGAGCTGTTGAGTTTGTCTAAGGTATTCCTCCCTTTTAAAGCCTCAAAGGTATCAAGTAATAATGAATAGGGTCCAAGAGACATGTCTGGGGGAAGCATGATATCCCTTCTATCCAGATTCATAATTATCAAGCATTTTTAGAATGTGTTTGTAGAACTAATCTGGACTAGCTTTGCTTTCTGGCAAGATTGAGCACTGCTGCGCAGGACATTAAGTGTTCTCATGTTTCTCTAATGCTTATAGGTAAGCACATACAATTAGTCTTTATAGGTGTAGCTTCAATGGGTTGCGATTAACACCTCCAAATTAATCTCTCTGGTTTTTTCCTCCTTTCACAGACAATATTCTCACCTGAAGAGAGATGGCAGAAATCAATTCTCCTGTAAATATAAAGGAAAAGGTAGGTTCAAGTAACAGCACAGTGCAAACCAAAATGATATTTGCATGCATATTTCATCCCTGTTCCTTCAAACACCGTTCACATACTTAACTTGAATATACATTGATTCTGTGCATGAAGTTAAGTACACAGACAGGTACCTATGGGATTTGTATAATCATTTTGATGGATGAGAAACATTTTTGGTTTTCTGCAGAGACAATAATTTGTCAGATAGACTTCTCTTATTCCTTTGTGATTCCTGATGCTGTGGAGAATAGCACTTTGTGATGATTGCTGCTGTACAAAATACAAGCTTTGAAGAAATACACCCTTTAGAAAATAATTTTTCTGACCAAAAATGTGACATCTGCACTACTCAAAGGCAATTCCTAAAATTACAGGGCCGGAAAAGAGTAGATTTTTGTTCCAGTGTAAGTAGCTCTGCTCTTAACTGTGTTCTATGTGCTTGAGTGTGTCCTCTCCGTATCCTGGCTGCTGCTAGAGACTCACTACCCTTTCAGGAGCAGTGAAGGACCCAGAGCTAATTAGTATACAGATATGAGGTAGGTCAGGAGATCTTTTGTGATTCCCAGCAGGCAGATTGTGAAGAGACAATCTAACCCATAGATATTCCCCACCAACATAAATAGGAAACCAGGACATCTGTCAAAGAATATGAAAAAAGGAGAGAGAGAGAGAGAGAGAAGTGGGAAGACTGTAGGAGTGTAAAATGATAGGGTTGTATTTTAAAAGAAGCCAAGATTTTTGAGAATTCATCTGAATCATCATCTTTTATAAAACCAGATTTTGTTCTATTTCACGTTTAGGAAGAGAGATGGAGCTTTGCATTTAGGAAGTTCAGAGGAGGCTATTGAGTTCCTTGATTTACAGCTTTATTGAGCCTAATGTATATCTCTGATACAGATTTTAAGGCAGTGTGATAAATGCTAAAGGTCAGAATCCAACTCTGTCAGTGAGCCCAAGTCTGTCTGGGTATCAGTGAAAAGTTGATTAGGACCATTCACTTCATGAAAAATGCACAAGGAGAAAGGATCAAGACTGACTGAATGTCAAAGGAATACAGAACAGCGAGGGCTGTGTGAAACTGAGAAATGTAGTCATCCTCCGCTGTATCCTAACACCTGTCTGTGGCACATTACACATCCTGCAGGGCATCAGGCACGTGAAATATTCTCTTCCCTCTATTCCTTTCCTTTCCATAGACAGGCTTAGAAATTTGTGTATGATTCCTTATATTAACTCTTTTCCTCTGCTGACAGAAAAAAATATTCAGCAGAAAAATACTTGCCTAACTTCAGTTTTGCAATTCAAAACTTCAGTTTTGCAATTAGGTGGACTGATAAAAAGGAAAAAATCATTTGGCCTGAGGAATGCGTGCAAGATACTGTAAATGTGGCTTTCCAGTCCAGAAAAGTCCCAAGAAGTGATAGAGAATTAAGAGGTAACATAACATACCACAGCATGACAGAGAAAAGAAATAGCCTTGAACTAGAGGTCAGTAGTCAGATTTTTAGTTAACTTGCTGTTTTGCTTCCAAATTCACAAATAATGAACTTCTCAGTCAGGTAATGTGTTTCTCAGAACTGATCGTGGCCAGTGGTTAGTGGCTTAGACTTTGCATTTGGTTTATAAAGACTTGATGAACCGTGACAACTACTGAGCCTGAAACTAGGTTTCCTGAAGTTTCAGTTTGTAATGATGTTTCCTGAAAGAACAGTTGCAAACTGTTACCTGCCCACCAACACATGAATAAAGCTGCTGAGGAAACAGCATAACAAGTGATGATTTATACTAAGTAGTTCCAGTGGGAATGAGTTCCTGTTCAGACTGTTGCATCCATCTTTTGCTGCTTACTCACTTTCTTTGCTTTCAACAGGATGTAGAGTTTTTTTGCTTTATAACCCCTGATGGGGAAAAAATTCCTTACCTGTTGCGCTGACCAGGTGCCTGCTTTTTGAGTAGTTTTTCCTCATATTTGTTGTTAACTCCTCAGTCACTCATTGTGCTTGCGGATTTGCATGTCAGCATGAATCTGTATTTCAGTGATGAGTATCTTCCTTAGTCCTTAATAACAGCACAAGGTTTAAATATTGAGTAGCATGATGAATTTTGCAATGGAAAGTAATGTCATCAAATCCTGTCCCCTAGTGCCAGAGTGCTGGAAGGTGAATTACAGTAACTCTCAAAATGCAACTCAGTAAATCATTTGAAGTTCTGCCTCTTTACTGGATAGCTTGATTTTTTTTTTAAATTAATTTAGCCAGTTTTAGAAGTGCGTGATTTTACACATCATCTGTTTCTCTTTTGCTAGTTTAAGAATGGAGAACTGCAACAGGGCTTTTATTCCCACTAGATATTTGCTATTCCAAGTCTGATATCTGCTAGGAGTATCTAAAATCAAATGTTTATGAACTGTTTTGGTTTGGCCTGGATAAATGCCAGGTGCCCACCAAAACTACTCTATCACTCCCCCTCCTCAACTGGACAGGGGAGAGGAAATATGATGAAAGGCTCGTGGATCAAGATAAGGACAGGGAGAGATCACTCACCAGTTACTGTCACAGATAAAACAGATTGAACTTGGGGAGAAAAGAAAGTTTAATTTATCACCAATCAAATCAGAGTAGGATAATGAGAAATAAAACTAGATCTTAAAACACCTTCCCCCCACCCCTCCCTTCTTCCCGGGCTGAACTTCAATCCTGTTTCTCTATCTCCTCCCCCCGAGCAACACAGAGGGACAGGGAATGGGGTTACAGTCAGTTCATCACACGTTGTCTCTGCCGCACCTTCCTCCTCGGGGAGGACTCCTCACACTCTTCCCCTGCTCCAGTGTGAGGTCCCTCTCATGGGAGACAGTTCTCTACAAACTTCTCCAGCATGAGTCCTTCCCATGGGCTGCAGCTCTTCACGAACTGCCCCAGCATGTGTCCTTCCCGTGGGGTGCAGTCCTTCAGGAACAGGCTGCTCCAGCATGTGTCCCCCACAGGGTCACAAGCCCTACCAGCAAACCTGCTCTGACGTGGACTTCTCTCTCTATGGGTCCGCAGGTCCTGGCAGGAGCCTGCTCCAGCGCAGGCTCCCCGTGGGGTCCCTTCCAGGGGCTACAGGTGGAGATCTGCTCTACCGTGGACCTCCATGGACTGCAGGGGGACAACCTGCCTCACCATGGTCTTCAGCACGAGTTGCAAAGGAAGACTCTCTGCTCCGGCATCTCGAGCACCTCTTCCACCCTCCTTATTCACTGACCTTGGTGTCTGCAGAGTTGTTTCTTTCATGTCGTCTCACTCCTCTCTCCTCACTGCTGTTTCACTGCAGTTTTTTTTTTCTTCCCTTTCTTAAATATTTTATCACAGAGCTGCTACCACTGTCGCTGATTGGCTTGGCCTTGGCCAGCAGCAGGTCCGTCTTAGAGCCGGCTGGCACTGGCTTTATCAGACATGGGGGAAGCTTCTGGCAGCTTCTCACAGAAGCCACTGCTGTAGCCCCCTCGCTACCAAAACCTTGCCACCCAAACCCATAACATGAACATAAACATTTTAAGGCAGAAAAATAATTGGATTGATACACTCTGTTACAAACAGTTCCTCTCTTTATTCCTGTATATTCTATCAGTGTTTAGTACCACTAAACCCCTATGCCAAAGTGAAAACTTAGTTTAACAACAATTAACATTTTATTGCACAATTGCTGGGTTTTATTCTGGAAAATATAGACTAATAACCTGCTAAGTAAAGGCTTAGTGACTGAACAGCCTAAACCTCATGAACTCTCCATGTATCAGCTGAGAAGCTAGCATACTCGGTTTGCCATCTTCAGCTGGACAAGTCTGTCTAAATGAAGTTGTCATGGCACAGAACCTCCGTTTGACATTTCATCTTTGGTTTGCAGTATGGTGGCTCTCTCTGCCAGCAACGAACTGAGTAACTCTAAAGCAACTGTAGCTTTAGAACCCTCCGAGTAATGCACTGGAAACACAAGGAAAGGGTTGAACAGATGTGTTCTGCTGAGTTGGCTTTAATTATATTTGCACGTAGACTGCTAAAACGTAAGGCCTTTATTTGCACATTTGAAAAGCAGACATATTTACAGCTTCCTGGGAAGAGAATCAAAATCAAATCCACTTCTCACTTGGAAAACTTGCAGAGCAAGACATGGTTACACCACACATATTTGAAGCAGTGAGTTTAATGTTTACTTTTATCCACCTTTTTTGGGGTGGGGGGTGGCGGGGGGAGGGGAAGACGGTATTTCTGGGAAATAAAACCAAGATTTATAAATTTAATTATTCTTGCTGAGCTCCACAAATCCATTGCCATCAATACAAATATAAGCAGGCCTTGTTAAAAAGAGCAGAATACAGTTCTTTCCCAGTTCTCCCTTTCTTCTACCTCAGTACTTGCAGATCATAGTGTATTTAAGACTTTGATCCTGCTAGGACTTGAATGAAGCCAAAGGAGCTGTATGTCTGTGCACCAGTACTTATTCTTGGAAGTTTCTGCGAAAGTAGAACACAAGTTTCTCCTTAAATTGAATATTGTTTCTCTGTGACAAAAATATATTACAGAGCCCAGTTCTAGCATGTTTGTTGGTTTGTTTTGTTTTTTTAAATGGTGGCCTTTTCCCTATGTTCTCTCCATGATCAGCTTCTAGTTATTCAAGGAAATAAGACCTCTGCCACTGGTTTAAAGGTGCTGTGAGCCTGAGGCAGACATTTTGGGCATTATGCTCACACACGGGCTCTAAGACCATACCCTTAATTTGAGTCACAAGAGAATGCTACTGTAATAGTGATACTTGCATAATTCATTCTTGGCATTTCAGCTGAAATAGTTTATAAAGTCAATAGGTTAAACATTCTTCTTCCTTCCCCCCAAAGAGATTTATGTAAGTGTTGGCCTGCAATGTCAGGAAGGCTAATGGAAGTTTCCATAGTTGGCAGAGGCTCCTGCAGCTGTGATACTCTTGTGGGGAGCCAGGACTGTTCTGATTACCATATTTTCATGCATATAACCCACAGATTTTCTGGAAAAACACAAGTTCTGCATTTCAGTAGCTGCAAGGGTCGTTACATGCCTGCATAGCTAGTACAAGGAGAAGTTTACCGTCAGGACACCTCTCAGAGTAACTCCCTCTGCCTTGACCCTTGCTATGGTCTTCCTTCACTATGCCGCTCTCCCTCTTGCCTCTGATTATACTCATCTCTGTGCCTGAAAATACAGTATAACAAAGGACTTGTTTTCTAGTATCTGGATTTTCAGAGACTGAGAGTTATACATAGTTCAGATAATATGCACGCAAGTTCACTGGATTAAAGGATAAAACAGGCCAAAGTAGTTGGCTTAAATCCAGAATAATTCCATAAAATTAATGGAGTTATTCAAGCATTTAACCTAGTACCTCACCAGAAGAAGTTCTGAGATTCTGAATGACAAGTCTTCCAAAGAAGAAGCAATAGGAGTGAGGAATCCAAGCGATGTATTGTCTCCTGCAAAGAAATATTGGGAATTGTTCAAACTTCAGGACTTGCTGTTGGGCTGCCTTTTTTTGTTGTTGTTATTTTTTTTTTTTTTTAAATTGTGTGTCTAAACATGTTTGAACAAATGGGATCTGGTGTCAGCTTGAATTAGCAAAATACTCATTCAGATTAAAATCTTTCTTTTGGGATTATGTTAGAAGCGAAGTTTTGGTGAAGTTCTCCTGAAAGGCTTTCTTTTTCTTTTGTCATTTCAAATGTCAGAGCTGTAGGAGCAGATGGGCAGGTTTGTTACATAAGCTGCAAGAAGGAAATTTTATTCAGATGCATTTTGGGGGGTTTCACAGTTTTGTTTACATTACATCATAACTGTGGTTTTCGTAAGGGATACTCAGCATGCAAGGAAAGAGTAGGATTGATAGTGGAAGGAATGGAAGAAGTATATAAATTGAAAATCATACATTACAATAGCAGATAGTTTCCAGTCTATAATTTTACTAGGTTTCCTTAAAGTTGGCCTTTGCAGCTGTTCCTTCCCATGTGTCGAAGTAGATGAACTTAGTCCAAAGACCAGCAAAGTTGATCAAAATGCATTTGTGTCACTTGATGAGCCATTTAACTTGGGTTAAGGGTATTATAGATTCAGGTCTCTAAATAGTGCTGTCACTATTCAAGCAGAACAGTTCTTACTGAGGCAAACTTTAACATATTCTTTCAGGACTCCTGAAATGTCTGTTTCTTCCATTTAATTAGTTTACAAAATTGGGGGACAGGGTGACATCATAAATCCATGATGATTGCCTAAAGTAGTTCACTGCAGCAAGTAGAATTTGTTTTGTGCTTATTGGGGATAAATGTTCTGAAGGTATCAGTGTGATAAACAGGCCATGTAGTGGAAAGAGAGGTGCAGACCTGTTATTTTGCTCAAAGGGGCTTTTAACAACACTTATTCAGTGTGTCGTCATGAGCTCAGCGAGTAGAGCTTCTGGAAAAATGTCTCTAATGCAAGAAATAGGCTCTTAATGCAGGAAAGTCAAATTGTATTTATGAAATATATTTGTGCAGGAGTTTTCAAAACCTTAAAAAATTCTGCCATGAAGTGTTTTTAAAATGCATTTTCCTGCTTAATGTAGCCAGGACATCTGCTAATGCTGAATTCCTAGGTTATAGAAACCAGCAGAGTTCTACAGACAAAACTCCTTGCCTGCTCCTCTTGCAGGACTTGGGCCAACCCCAACTGGAGGTATAATCTAGTTGAACATGACTTACACTGCTATCTGTTCTCAGCTGCAGTGGGTATATACGGTGTATATGTGTACATAAAGATTTGCTATTGACATGTGGTAAAAATAAAGTAGGAAAATGTCTGTGTATTTGTTGATAACCATACTTCTGAGTTTAGCTCCTAACCTAGAGAAAAAGCTGTTGATTCTAATCTTTAGTACAAAGTGAAGGTAGATCTGCGTTAGTGTTCCTACCCACACATAAGAAAGAATATTTCTAGCTGAAGAAGTGACCTTAATAGTAACTTACTTCAAGGGGATTAGAGCAGCTGTGTTCAGGAGTTTCAGAACAGCCATGAGCTTTCAGCAAAGAAGTTTAATTTGTCACTATGTCAGAAATATATAAACAAATTCTCTGAGCCCCGGATATGTTACTTATTCACTAGAAACATCCTCTTTGAGACGATGCCAAGGTGGAGCAGATGGAATAGAGCAGCAAACAGGCAGCGATTGATTCCATGTTGTTACAGTTGCCTGGGAACCATTTGAAACTTGACAGAGAACCTAAAGGACGCAGAGGAATACACAGCAATGTCAGCTTCGTTCTGGACGCAGAGTAGGTAATTTGCTGTCACAGCATTGAGGCAGGCTGTATTTTTTTTTTTTTAGCTTGACTTATCAGGAAAGTCTTATTAGATGGGTGTTTATGAGGACTTCAACTAAGATACCATGAGAGGTTACAATTTCAATGTCCTCCTCTCCTGTGTGCTGTATTCCTCAGAAGTAACCCATTACTGATTTTTTTTTTTGTTTTTGTTTTTTGTTTTGGCAAGCCACAGATTTGCCCCAAGGGAAATTGCCTATAGCTTAACAGTAATCCTCAGAAAAATAGTCAGGTGTATCTGATCAGACCTTGGGGATTTTATTTTGGAGTAGAAACAGGTTATCTGAGGGGACTTGGAACCTTTTTCAATTTTGGTATCACTTCTGGGCAGTCCTCATCAATTTGTGTAAGAGACTGATAAAAACAACCTCATGACTGTGGAATTCTGGTCCTGATGAGATGTAACCTGGCTCAAATTGCAGCAGCTTTAACAGAGCCTGAGCAAGCATTTCAAGCTAAGTGTGCTTAAGACTTAAGCTCAGAAAAGTGATTAAAAGTCTAAACTTTGAACTAGCTTTAGCCTTGTCCAGAAGAGTAGCTAGGTCCATAGGAATTAAAGGCATGCTTGCAAGGTGGGTCTCTGGATCATGGGTTTAAACGGAGGCTGATGTGGGTTCTGCCTTCGATGTTCTTGAGCATACACAGTTGTTTTCAAGATCACAGCTTTATATTTTAGATTTGTGATTGCTTTAAGGTAACTTTTTATAAGCTGAAATTCTGAGTAAGTCGTCTTAGTAGTAAACAAAGAAATGTGCTTTCCAGTCTGGTTACAGGAGGAAAAGCCCAGGAATTTAACTACTTTCAGTGACAGCTTCTCAACTAATGCTGACATTAACAGCGCAGTTATCAGGTTTAGAAGGTATGTTACTGAATTCTTTTCGTGTCTCGGAATGCTTGTCTACCATCCAGATGATGACAGAAATTCACTGGGAGTCTACGTTCTATAAGAACAGGATGATTCACAAAAATCATTAAAATAGTTGACTTCCCTGTAGTCTGTCTGGTAATGTTGTTCCTACGATCAGGTTTCAGTGAGTAGGAAAAAAATTTTTTTTCCTACATACACAGAAATAAATCTAACAAAGTAGACTGCTGTGAGCTTGTTCTTGCAGACTGTTAGGTATTAATGCAGTATCATGCTTTTTAGGAGATTCTTTGGCTCTTGTACTTTTTTCATACTCTAGAATTTTAAATATTTATTTAAAAGGAATTTGTTGATGAGAAGTCATACAATATTGGATTATTCTAGTTCCATAATCTGTTGCTTACATATTGAGAAGATGGATGTTCTTGGTAAGTTTGAGGACTGTAAGTTTAGAGAGATAAAGGTGGGGATTATCTCCTGCCCTGGAATCACCCTATCAGACTTTTAATAAAAATGAGCTCTGTATAGTTTTCTGGATTGGGAAGTGACTGACTTCTCTCAAACAGCTGGAGACTTGTAAGCAGTTGAGGTGTATAGCCATATGAGCAAAAGAGCTGGTTTATCACCTGAACTCAGCAGGCGAACCAGACAAGGAGCCAGCATAGCTGGACTGCCTAGATCCAGCTCACATCCAGCTATTTAAGCCCTCTCCCGCTTGTCATCTGTATTTGTCAAGCATTGCTGGAGCTTTACCGTGCCTCCATTCATCACAGTCTCTGATGACCTGCAGCTGTAGAAGTGTGCTTGTGTTAGGCTTACGCTATTGGGAAGGTTGTCTGCTCCTGCCTTTGCCTTTTTATTTTGTATTGGTATGACTCTTTCCAGAAGCATATGGGACATGTTTTGCATGTGGGGAAGACCTGAACTTCAAACACAGAAACCTACAAGTATTTTTGAAACCAGGGTGAAAGGACTAAGAGGGGGAGTATCTCAAACCTTGAAATTTGCATTTCTAGGCTAAGGCTGTCACATAGCCTAGTCTCCCTCAACATGCTTTGTCCGCCTCCCAGATACAGTGTCAGGTCACAATTTGTCAATAATTTCTGGATGTCCAGAAATCGCTGACTTTTTCATTGCCTGTGTACAACAGTTCCAGTGTATTCTGGATGAAAACATCAGTCAAACAGTCCGTATGTTGGAGACCTGATGACTGCCACACAGATCTGTCTGTCTTTGAAATTCCAGGAAAAATATGGTAACTTCTCTTTTGTTCCTAAAAATTTTTAAGACAAAATATTTTATTTTGGAACAAAACCTTTGGGATTTCTCCTTTGTTGGAATTCTGGGTTTATATCTGCTTTCATTGTCTCTGAACAGAGCAGTATATATGTATTTTTTCTTAATATTGACGTATAGTACTGGTTGCAAATTTTACTTTTCATCTGTCTTATCCCACGTAAGTCACTGTAGGAATCTGGAAAGCAGAAACACTAACAACTTGTAGGTAGTCTGGGTATCGTAGCATACATTCACAAGGGAAGCAGATTAAGAAAGTGTAAGCAATTTATGATATGGAATTTCCTAAGTCCTGGATGCTTTACTTCACAGTCTGTTGATCTTTTCCTGAGGAATTTTTTCATGAAACTGCTTAACTTTTTTGTTTTCTAAGTGGAAAGATAAACAAATGCATATTTTGTACACCAGTCAACAAAGAATATTTTTGGGTTTTGGCAGTAGAACTGCTGAGCTCTGCAGTACATTAATATTCTCTAAATCAAATTTTTATATAGTCCAACTAGAAAGGGACTGTGTCCACAGTGTTGGTTGTATACTTAATTTCTGTTCTCTGTATTGGTGAGTATTCTTTCTAAGATCATAATATTGCTGGTTTTGGGTTATCTCCAAAACTAGAATGTTTCCATAACCTTTTTGTATTTAATCATAGTACTAGTCAGATAAAGCACAGTTTAGCTTTTAATTCTGGTTTTTCTATTAATCAAAAATTTCTTAACAAGACCATACAATGCAAACAGAAAGTCTTCAGTAGATTCTGTAGTCCAAAACATAGTTTGCTTGGTTGAGTTCTCGTGTGTCAGTGTTCTCTACCCTACAGATATTATTCTTAATGTCTTTAAGAAGTTCCTAAACTGCAGTGTGTGGCAAGTTGCCTGATCCGTCCTGTGTTCTTGGCCTCACTTTGTTATTTCCAGATGCTTCCTGAGGCTTCCAGACCTTTCATAGCAAAGAAGGACCTAGAAGCCATATGAAAAATTCCCATGCTTATGTTTAAAGATGGTTAGAATACACTAGATATTTCCTTTTACTATTTTTCCTGTAAGCAGTTGCCACAAGGACATTATGCAATTTTGAGTAGGCAGAGAGATGATCACATGATTGTGAAAGAAGAGAGGAGGATTTTGTGAGAATGTGAAGATGTAATCCACGTGGTGGAAACATTTGGCAGCTACCAGCTTGAACATAAAATGGACTGCAGCTTGTGGCCTGCCTTACTCTAGTGTCTTTGCCAACTTTTATTGTTATGGACCCAGTTCAGTTCATGCTTGTTGCAGCTTTATCAGTAAATAGCATGCTTGTGCCCACAATCAGAACAGTAAAACTCTTTTTTCCCCAGGGCTTTCTCTGTACATCCTGTTGACTTGGGTTGGTTTTCACTTGAATGCCTGCAGTGTATGGCGAGCTATACTTGCTGCTTCCCTCCCCATGCATACACGTCAGCTGAAGAGATAAGCTTGAGCAGACAGATTTTCTGTATAGTTTCTGCCAACAGCAGCCTCTGGTTCAAGCGGACCAGTAGACAGCCTAGCCTGTCTCAACTTCCAACATAAAGTTACATGTGCTTACTAGAGACTCCAAAGCAGCCAGCTCTTGGGCTGGGACCTAGCTTGTGGGCAAGCCCTGCCCAGTCATAGGGTGGTAACGTTAGGCAAATTATTAGATAGGGATTTGGAAAAGGTCCTGGGGAAGTAGACAAGCACTTTAAGTCCACTGCCCTCTAAATTATGGTTTTGGCCCGAGTTGTCCAAGGCTAGACTTGCTACTTGAAATGTGTTGTGGGCAAATGTGAAGCTGCAGAGAGATGTGTGATAGGATGATGGACAGGAGCAGAATAAATCGTACAAAGTAGATGTACTAAAGTTGCGTGCTGAAGTCAGAAAGTGGCCTTCCTTACACAGTGAAAGAGATGAGCTTGTGTTGAAAGCATCCTCCAGAAGGTTTGATCCTGTGTGGATTTAGCTGAAGCAAATAACAACCTTCTGTGGTGCTGAAGCAAAGTCCAGCAGGCATCGTGAATCTGAGCCCACGGTCACTGTGCATTAAGAGAACCTGACATGAGCTGTGGCTTATGTTAGTGTACAGGACAGTCAAATACGGTGGTTGAGGAGCAGGGTGAACATACTACAGCAAAATCAGATTTTTGGTCATAAATCTGAGCACTTAAGTGTTGTGAATCACCTTTTGGTGTCTCCACTGATGGAGACGCCTTAAAGGGAATCTGGAAAGATTGTTCTTCAGCATCTAAATGGACAGCTAAGACAATGTTGCGTGAATACCCTCACCATGTAAGCCAGCCTAGTTCCTTTAACCAGCTCTATCCTCACGGATTATTTTTTCACAATTGTATTTCACAGTACAATAAAAAGACCACCAGTGCTTCACAATCAGAAATTAGCATGACAACATTGTCATGCAGTAAATAAAGTACAGCCTAATCAAGGATGTATTCCCACAGAAAGATGACAAAGGAGGGTGCTGGATTAACACTTGCAGTGCAATAACAAGTTTCTAATAGTAAATACATGCTGGATAGCTTGACACAGAAGCTCAAAAAGCTGATTTTGAACAGCTAGACTGGTTTTGGCACCAATTCTCTTGGTTTTTTTCAGAGTACTACCATAGGCTTTTGATAGTTTTGCTACTTATGTTTAACCAAGTATTTTTATTTTGGCACTGCCTAGTAAAGCTTGTCTAACACTAAAACAATATAGTAATTAAGTTTCAGGTAACTATTTACTTTCAACTATATTACATGGGCATGAGAAAGTAAATCATCAGCATGGTTCCAATAGGAATATTGTATTTAAAACATAGTGGGTTGAATTAGCATTTGGTGTAAATGGGTACTGAAGACAATACAGCAATAGCAAATGCTGTGAAATTGATGCATGGCATTCCAGAACCGTCTGTGGCTGTAACACCTCAGCCATCGGCAGAGTTTCCTGAGAGAAGAATTTGGCTTCCCATGTCCTTTTTTCAGGTTTTTGTTACGCGAGCTTCCTGGTCACATAAGCGTGGGACAGCAAACTGAAATTAAGCTGAGCAGTCACTAGAGCTTTTAAAAATGGCACTGTTTTCTTTTAGCCTGTGACTATTTCCATGCATGTGATTGTTTTCCAGATGTCAAAAAACAATCGATCATAACTTTGATGTAGCAAGGCCGTGCAACATCCTTGTTGAATTGATTGTGTGCTCTGTAAGTTTGCATAGGTAATGTGTCTTGTCAAGTTGCATGGCAGCAAATAGAACATTTAGGAAAGAGGTATAAGGCCAAATACTGTCAGTTAATTCACTAGTTCTCCTGCTGTGACTGAGGGTAGGATTTGCTTCCAGGCTTACTGGCTACCAGTTCTGTGATTTGGTTCTCTTGAAGCTATTGTTTTCATTATTTGCATGGGCCAGGTAAGAAGACGATGGGTATTGCTTCATACAGATGCATTGTTGTATACTTGTAAGCACATCATGTATAACATGCATTTATATAAACATGCATTGGCACAGAGGTTCCTTGTTGTCTAAAGGGGTATGGTAAACCCGTATGTTATTGTCTGCTTCCTTTTTTTTCCTTCCAGATCAATGCAATCCGAACAATTGTTCCGAACAAAAGCAATAATGAGATAGTCCTGGTGTTGCAGCAGTTTGATAACAATGTAGACAAGGCTGTTCAAGCTTTCATGGATGGTAAGTACAGTGTACCTTTCTCATTAAGGCATGAGAGATTCAGTTGCATGCTAAAGTGTTCATTGGCTCTGGTGGCTCAAAATATATTCTGTTGTTCTGCTGAAATTCAGATGATTGTGACACTTAGAAAGTTAGGGTTTTTTGTTTGTTTTTGTTTTTTGTTTTTTTTTAATAATTGATCTTCCTATCTGCGCCGTTGCTTCTTCACAGTACGAGTTTGACATGGCTGTTTATCTGTTCTACCTGCCTTTGCCATTTTTTTGGTGCCATTCCTGTTGCAGGCCTTTATTCTGCATGAAAGTTAATCCTATTTAAAGTAAACGTGTCAGAATATGATTCACTATTGAACCTACAGTAACTAATATGAATTTGGGATAGTTCTGAAGCACATAACCCAGGCCCCTAAACCCCTGAACTGGATGTGTACACTGACATTCAAACTTCAGTCTGAATTTTGCAAATAGCCTTGACATTTATAATGGCTGAACCAAAACTCCATTGAAAGTTTGAGCCGCTCTAAATCTGGATCTGAGGTTGTATTTTGCATCATGAGACCACCTCTAATGAAAGGTCACTTTCATTTAAATAACACTTTTCTGATAAATATATAATGGCAAGTATTTTGAACTTTTATCAAAGTCTGTAAGAAACTCTTTGCAGGAATAATAGCATATCGTGAGTAAATCCTCTCAAAATCTTTTGTAGCTTGGGGCTGCTTAAAATATACTGGAAGTTCAATAGTCTCAAAAGCCCTGTATATCTTAAAAGTGCCTCATAGTGTTGATTTGCCATCTCACCAAGTTGCTTATTTCATATCTATTTTACTTCAGAATAGTTTGGGGTTTGGTTTGGATTAATTTGCTAAAATGCGTCAACCAAAAAGTGTCATGATGTACTAGGAATTACTTACCAGTATGCAAAAAGCAGATGGAAGCAAACTGGACTGTTTATAAATGCAGCAGAATTCTTCTATCAGATCTATATGGTGCCTCTTAATTCAGGCATCTGCATAGACGGTCATATTCTGATAGATGTGTGGAAATTGGAGTTTGTTTGTGCACACGCACACAGAGAAAGGAAAATGTGATGCACTTAGTTAACAATAATTTTGTTTCCCTTTAATATTTCCTGGGAAAAGTAGTGGAGGGTTGCTCCATGATTATTCAGTAAAATCCTTTTATGCAATTTATTTTGTCTTAAGTTACCATTGCTCAGTTCTGGTCTATGAGTTGTGTCAAATGGCTCGTCAAAAGGGGAGGTGCTTTCATAGCCGTATGCCATCATCTGCTATGAGGAAGAAACAGGGCAAAAGCAAGCCCTGTTACAAGAGTGCTACAAAGTTTTGAAGAAAAGCAGGCTGTTGTAACCTGAGTTCAAATGGTCTTCATTTGATCTTCACCAGCTTATGCTCATTGTGCCTTGAGTTCAGACGTCTTTGCAAGTGAGCATTTGAAAACAGCCAATATTTGTTACTGTCTGGAAACAGCATGAGAAAAGGCATGTGTCCATTCAGCTGCTACTGTGGACGGAATGAATCTACCACTTTGAGTATCTTTTCATGTGAATGACAAAAATTGCTGAGATTGAACTTGCACAATCGCAGAGAACGCATTGCCGCATGCAGTGAAAAACATGGGGATGGCCATGCTGAGTGAAAAGGCTGAGCACTCATGTTTAACGCTTCTGAGAGGTGCTGCATGCTGAATCGGCAAATGTTCACAGTTAGTTTTCTGGGATCAGCTTGTATCTGGAGTGGCGTATAGGTGATGTGTCTATCACAAATTTACTTCTATACGTTAAATTTGAGTTAAATAAAGTAGTGGTTCAGATGTTTTATTTGCTGTGTGTTTACCTAATTCAGCATAATGGGAAGGTCTGTTCAGCTGCTCTGTAGACGTGTACAACAAAATGTATTGGTGGGGTCAAATGAGGGTTTTGGGACTTGCACAGTTGGTGCATTTCCAGCAGGAGGGAACTGGAGTTAGTTAGGTGAATCCCTAAAATAACTCTCACTGTACGTAGTATTCACAGGGAAGCTGAGGGAAGCAAAGCTAAGGCAACACCAGCCAACGCAAAAAGAGAGCTGGACGATGCTGTGAAAACAGTTGACAAAGCTGTCAAGTGAAATCATACATTTTCAGCAGCACGGAGTAAAATGGGCAGCAAATGCGTGGGTTTATTTCTTCATACTGAAACATGGTGTCTGTCAAAAAATAGCACACCTTTAAGAGAGGGGATTATATATGTACATAAGTATGTATGTGTAAGATTAATATAGATAAGTGTATGGTTATACACAGAAGTTTTCTTAGCCTTGTGTCTGCATTGTCATGTCATCTAGGACGCAAAATATGGCTTTGATGGATCGCATACAGATTTTTTTCACAATTTAACAAATTAGGTTTAGCACGGCGAGTAAAGCGTGTAATCTCTTCTAATGTGTGTGATAGAGTCACCAGATAATCTCGGGTCTCGGTTATTGTGATAGAAAAAGAATTTTGTTACACTTGAAAACCTCACACATCTTTGGCTCAGTACAAGTTGGTGACTCATGGTGGTCTGAAAACAGCATTCCTTCTCACTACTACTATCATCAAGAGTGCATTGAAATGAGTGAGAAGAATGGCCGAGTACGAAACCCATTTGGAAAGCATAATAAATGAATATTTATTAGAATTAAGCAGCGATGGTAAAGTGATTCTTAAAATCAAGCAGAAGACCTTTAACCTGGTTACGATTCAAAGAATTATTGTGGCAGATACTGCTGTAGTAGTTTGGATGGCGATTCAGATTGCATGCTTACCATGAGCGTCTATTTTCAGCTTTAGGGTCCAGGAGAACAAAATACTGATGTTAACTAGATGCAGAAGAGTTTTCTTCTAAGATGGCAGCTGCCACTGGTCTGGCCAAGGCTCTGCTTGCTTTTTTCCATAAATTTATCTAACCAGCTCATTAGGGCCGGCAGACAAAATTTCAAGTATACAAAACTGTAATCATTTTTCAGTATAAATTTTAACCATTTTTTTTTCTGCCAGGCCTAAGTTTACTGTGTTTGTATGATGCAGAATTTCTACGGGAGACCACAAAATTACTCTTTTGGAGGCTAATAAAGTCTTCATTTTTATATTCTTATGTCTTCTGAATATTGACAGATAACACATAGGAAGTATATGATAAAAATGCCAGAGGATTTTAAAAACTTTCAGAACCTCTAGAGCCGGGGTAGTCTATCTAGTTTACCCAGTGCTTGTACTAGGGTGCTGAGATGCTTTCCTTTTCAGGCAAGAGATTTGAGTGTTGATTTTTCTGGGGCTTATGCTAGTGCTTTAAGTTAGGCGCCCTCTTAATCACTTTGTGGAATGAAGGCCATGTAAAGCAGTAGCGCCAAGTAGCCCATCCACTGTACATAGAGTAATCAAATAAAATGGGCAACCAGAAAGGAGAAAGACAGTGGTTCTCACTTTGTTCTCCCCGCATAAGAGAATTCGCAACAACAAATGGAAATGCCACCCAGCTAGGAGACTAGAAGCTGTTCTGGAATGCACTTGTTCTTTTTTATAGCTGAACTTTTGTTGAAATGTTTTATCTTTCTTTTCTCTAGGCAGCGCAACTCAGGTTCTAAAGGAATGGAATATGACAGGGAAAAAGAAGGTAAGAACTTGCTCTTGAGAATCGAAGTGTTCAGATCATTTATCAGCTGTCTGTAATTGAATGTAGTACTTTTATTTGTCTGCCTTTGCTAACACAGGTGACTTCATTCACAACTGTAGTCAGAATACTTAAAAGCAAATTTGTGCATTATTTTTAATCCGGTTGATCTGTTGCTGTCTCTCTAGCCCAGTGTTCTGAGGGAATTTCTGGGACAGCGTGTGTGTGGGAGCCGGACCCTGAATGAGTACAGAACTAATCCCAAAAACAGTCAATGTGCAGAAACACTTTTAATAAGCAATGGTATCCGGGATAGTCACAGCTGCTTACAGTGCTAGAGTTTTTGCTGCTAGGTGTAAAAATAACCTATGCATCCCTTAGAAGTCACACGTTAATGACACTATCAAGTCAGATACTTCAAGTGTGTATTTGGGATATGATCTTCGTGCATATGTATCTCCAAGCCGGAGCTATAGCGGAAAGCTGCTCTGGGAGTCACTGTCATGAAGGCCCCTCTTTATGGCTGGGAGAGCTACAGCAGCAGTGGCCAGCGTGCGTCCTCTCTGATCTCTTGATCACTTTCTGCCTGATCAGAGCGATGCCATAAGGGTTTGTCCAGGTTACCGCGTGGATGTCCCCCGGGTGGTTAGGAACTGCTTGTCCTAAGTGACTGCAAACGTTTTGAGCAGTATCTTAGTAAAGGCTCTGTTACTGTTTTGCAATGCAAGTATTTTGTGTGGAAGGAAGAGGAAAACTAGTTTGGGGCTTCAGTTTTTATTTGAAATGGTTTATATATTCAGCTGAACAGATGCATTGTGTTGTATAGCACAGCATGGCCTGCAAGTTGTGTTATGCTTATGTCACTTGTATGGCGTCTTAAGATCATGGACAATTTACTGATTACATTTTGAGTTTGAGTTGCATTGAGTGATGTCTCTGTTCTTGCAATATTTCTCTTTTTAGAACAATAGGAGAAAAAGAAGCAAATCTAAACAGCACCAAGGCAATAAAGATCCTAAAAACAAGAATGGTGGACCTGAGAAGGCATCTCAAGAGCCCCAGGGAATATATAACTGCCATCTGCATGGATGCTCTAAGGACAACACTTGCACTGGTTCTGCCAGTCAGAAACTGGAAGCTGCTTCTCTTGACAACAAAAGCCCAGGATTTGTAGAGTCAGCGCTGGTCTGTCCAGAAATCACAGGTCAGTTCATCTGGCACAAAACATCTTTTTAAGTGGCAATAGCCAAACCCTAATTTACATAAAGATCATGGTATTTTTATTGCCATGAAGTAGAATATAATAAAAAGGAGTTGGAGAGAGGGTTTTGTGCAAAATAAAGCACGTAGCCATTAGTCACGCAAGTAGATCTATGTCTGAGCACAGTTTGCCTTGTAATATGTTTCCTTGCAAAAGGTATTTTTTTTCTAGAGACAAAAGGATCAAACTATAATTAGAGGCCCAGATGATACAGAATATTCAGAATGCAGGGTTAGAAAATGGCTTGAGTGTAAAGTGGTGACAGAAGTGATAAAGTCCCTTATCTGGAGTAAAGTTATCTGAGCAGTATGAGCTTGTGGCATATTACAGGATTTCTTTATTGCCTAGTCCAGACTAGCCCATTTTTCCTTTTTCTCTTATTCCCTGAATAGGCCAGTCACAGCAGATCTCCACTGGCTGCTTCTAATAGGGAAGCGAGGCCCTTTGTGTGGAGGGAAGGCAGCCTGGTAGCCTCTTAGTATATGTGTGTTCCTGCTGGGGTTTGGACACTGGTTCTGAAACTCTGGGGCACGGTAGCACAGGAAGTTCTTCCCCAATGTGTTGTAGGAGGTATGGAGTTATGATTACAACACCATCAATGTAAACAAACCTTCTCTTTGGGGGGAGAAGCTCCGTGAAAGCTTTTGCCTTCGAGTATCCTTTCGTAAAGCTCATATTTAATTGCTGTCAGTACTGGTAATGGTTTTTCAGCTCTTTGCGTTTCAAACTTCTGACAGCCCTAGATTATTGCTGCTGTTAGTATTTTCTTCCTGTGTCTTAAGCAGTGTGTAATACTGCATTAAAAGAACTTTCCTTGAAACCCCTTTTTCCATGGTTGCAAATACTGCTCTCAAACCTCATTTTAAAGGAATGAGCCAAATGGATAATTGTCCTGAAATGAATTCTGTGCTGCTTCCAGATGACTTTGGTGCCAACCTCTGGTCAATGAAATGAAAACTCTGCAACCTATAGCAGCCAGACAAACTACTTATCAAGAAATTTTGTCCTAAGAATTTGGTGCCTCGCAAAGGATCAGAGATCCTTCCTTCCCATTCTTGCTAAAGACTCCCACTTACTTTGGATAGAATACGCCATATGCCAGAGAATTCTGCATTTTCATAATACTAAAAGCATGCTTGCCACTTATTCTGCAAGTTGTAAACATCCATGATATAAATATATGTCAAGCTCTGACATCAAACTTCTGAAGAGTTGCTTTTTTTGAAGCGATAGATGCATGAATAAAGATACATAGACTGAATTTACTATGCATGGGGAGCATTTTCTAGGGGGTAGCAGACATGAATGCAAGAAGAGGACCCATGCTCTTAGTGATCTTTTTCTGTGGCATTGGGATTGAGTCCTTTTTTCACTTTGACATGATACAGTGTAGAGTTGTACATACCAAGGGCAAAAAGTATGTCAGAATTGTTCTTTGCTTTTACAAGTGACAAATAAGACATTACCATAGCTTTACATTTTTAATAAAATTTTACATATATCCCCTGTTTAAAAAACAAGGGGGGAAGGGGAGGAAAATAAAAGAAAAAAGGCAGAAAAGAAAGGAAAGGAAAGGAAATGGAGAGAAAGGAAAACCTGAGACTTTAATATTCAAGTTTCTCTTGCATAGTAAAATAAGTTTCTGGCAATTTGTTTAATACAGAGAAGGGAAGAGCTGCTTTTTCACTTTTAGGTGCACTAGAATCCTTGTCTTTGCAGCCAGTATCATAGCTACGTTCTTAAGGTCAAAAGCCACCTAGGTACACATTGTTAAATTTGTGCTAAGCACGTGGAACTAAACAGAAGAGTAAGGCAATCCGGATCCCTCGGGGACCAGCAGCTGTGCCCTTGAGGTTTCTGAGCAAGTCACACACACTGCTCTAAAGCAGTTTGAAATGCTGAAGTGGGTCCAAAGTGCACCCATTTCACATTGCTCCCTCTTGTGTTGTAATCGCCTTTGTTTTTCCTTGTCTGGCTTGTTTGCTTTGGTTCCTTCCCTGTCAAATTAATGCTACTGTAGACATTTCACCACCACCTTCAGAGAGGTCACAGCTCAGAAGGATCAGTCAGGTGTCTGCTGACAATCCCTTATGCTTTCCTCCCCATAAGGAACATGAAGTTGAAGCTTGGCTTATACCAACTCACAGCCTTCGAGGTTAGGTCTTTCAGAGCCATCAAGTCCTGGCTGCCTGGAAGGGACTTCAGGGACCAGAATGGAGGATGCAGTGTAACTGGTGTTTCTCCATAATGCATCCCATGCTAGAAAATGATAGGGGAGAACATGTGGCTATTGCCTTTAGTTTAGGTCTGCTTATTTCTTGCCATTATTCCATTTTTCTTTTTCTGAGAAGTCTTTAGTTTTTGCTTTTTTTGTGTGATGGTTTCCCACAGGGAATCAAGACCTGCTAGAGAAAATGAAGCACAGAATTCAAGGCTCTGGAAAGCCGAATTGCCTCGTCATGGAGGGCCTTAGGGAGTGGTTCACTTAATTATGGGTCCATTCAGGGACATTCTCCCTGTCATTGTATTGAAGGGGAAAAGGCCCCAAATAAACCAGATTACTTCAAAATGATGACCGGAACAAACCTTCTAACTCTGCTTCTTAGTCATTACCAGCACAGGATCTGAAGGACTTGCAGTTACCCCTTCTGTGCATGCATTTGTAAAGAAGGGGCGTGAATGCACTGAAATGATATTTAATGCTGCCTTGCCATGCTATTTGTTTTGCAGGGACTTGGGTAAAACCATATACAAATCAGATACTGATCTCCTTCCCACTTCTTAAAATCGTTGTTCATGTGGATGATTTCTAGTGAATCCTTCAAACTTCCTGTTTATATCTCAAGGCAGGTTTGTTTTCTTCTTTCAGCCGAGGAATCCATTTAGGTTCACTTTATTTAAAAGATTTTGAATGGTAAGCTGTTATAAAAAGATAAACCACTCATTTTGAAGATGGCAGCTCAGCAGATTTCAGAGCAAGTTTATTTGGGCTGCTGTCATTACTGGCAGATCTGGTAATATTTGACAGTTAATCTAGCAGACGTCACGCATTAGACCAGTGCTGAAGTTCCAAGCCACCATGTACCGAATCCTGTACGATTTACTTGTAGACACTATCACCCATACCTTTGGCTTCTCTTTCAAGTATTTGAGAGAGACTTTGACCCTAGATTCTGTTACATATGTTTCTTAGATGGCCCAAGTCTTCAGAGATTTGATGCAGATCTTCTCAATCTATTTTTTATTATGTTGATTGTTCTCAAACAAATTTGAAATTTCAGCTGTACCATACCAAGGTATTGTTTGCTAGGCTATGTTGGTCATCTTGCTGTGGGTTTTCAAAGCAGCTTGTGTGTGATTTTGGAAGAAAGTGTCAAAGCATATTGCAGACAAAAGTTTGTTAAAAAGTTGTTAGATGTTCTGGATGACTTTAGGCAAAAAGCTTTCAGTTTGTCATTTGTCTTGAAAAGTATACCAAAGCTGCTAATTATATGTAGTAAATAACAATTTTGTTCTTTAACAACAAATTTCAGAAGATCTAATCTTTGGGACAGACCCCAATAGCCCTGGCCTTTCTCTATAGTTTAGCTGATAGACTGCTTGTTTCTAACTGTCTGCTGGAGTTCTTTAACAAGGCAAGCCTCAACTGACAGTAGAAATAACAGTCTTTATAAGTGAAAGCTATCTGCATTAGTGTGAGATGCAGTCAGGGTTGCACGGGGTTAATGGCAGTGAACTCAGGACAGAGTTCCTGGCTATGTGTGAGACTGGTATCTGCACTGAACCTTTGATATGTTCAGTGCTGCATACATGTTGTTTCTTGCTCTCGCAGATACACAGATTTCTTTAGCTTCTTCAGCTATTTTCTCACATACTATTTTATGTAAGATACTTTTTTCCTGTTTGCGGACTCACCTTTTAAAGCCCATAAACAAAAGCTGTTTTAGAAATGTGGGCACTAATTTTCCTCTTTGTTCCTCTGGTGTTGTGTGATTGCCATGGAAACAACCCAAAATGTACTACTCCCATCCTAGTGCCCAGCCAGGGCACAAAGAAGTCATTAGTTGGTATCTTGAAGCTCTGTAGGCAGTATCCTCAGTCCCAGCAGTGTTAATCCTGCTCTGTGGGCTATAATCCAGTGGTTAATCTGACAAGCCCCTTTTCTCCAGACACCACACAGCATCAGCTGAATAGTGATGCATAAAGAGCATCTTCAGAACAAACTATCATTCATTCATTCATTCATTCATCAAAGCGAATATAAAGATTAGAAAAACGAGTTAACACAGCAAAGCATTTTCTGTGTATGTTTTATTAACTAAAATTCAGAGTGACAGTAATAGCTGACCTTAGCTGTCAGTTTTCATAGCCCTTCTTTGGCTGCTTGACCCTCTATGATGATGCTGATATCTTGAATCCCTTTGGAGTAAAAAGGGGAAGTAAAAAGAGTAAACCAGGTCGTCTTGTGGCAGCCAGACAGGCTCAGGCATTGTTATTTTAGCCCTCTGAAGCTGGTGAACCCAGGAGCCTGATCTTTGACATTGTTTGATTTCCTGCTTGGTCCCTCCTAGCAGCTGCTTTTGATAGAAATTTTTAGTCAGGCAAGGTAAGTATTTCAGGTAGGAATGTTTAATCAGGGCATTTAAAATGCTGATTAGATGATGCTTTGCGTGTGTGATACGTGTGTGTGTGTATATATAGATCTCTATCTATATTTCAACATTAAAGTCTCGTGCTTTCCATAGCAGACTTCATCTCTAATTCTGTTCTCTAGAATTTGGGAAAAGATTACAATCGGTAGTATGCTTTCTGTGTTATGAGGTATTTTTTTCATGTCAACATAGAAGAGTTGATTTTTTTTTTTTTAATGGGTTTTTCTTTTTAGAGTGTTGAAACATGGAGGTATTCATATTAGTGTTTAATAACAAAAACCATTTTGTTTCTGTTTTGTCATTGCTTTCCAAGGTTCTGTAGAATGTATGCCAGTGGAAAAAAACGTTGGTTTTTCCAGTGTATAAACATAAAGTCATTCAGACTTAACAGTAAGGCTCATGTCTTCCTTCATCTTATAACTCTGTTTTCTTGCAGACAAAGAACGAGAGCACCAGAGCGTATCTGTGGAATTAAACTCAAAGACTACGGATGGAATAGAACAGCATAAGTCTCTTCAGTCATCAGTTCAACTCCAGTGTAACCTAGGCAGGCCAAAGTCAAAATCTTCCTCAGTTAAATCATCCAATGCTGCCACACAACTTGAAACAAAGACAGATGATTCGGTCAAAAAAAGAGGTAAACTAGATCCCTGGTTGCTGTGTGCTGAGGTGGTCAGACAGCTGAGGCCTCTAGGAAAAAAAAAAAGAACATACGTGAAGAAGAGATGTATTGGAAAGTGAGAGCAGAACCATGTTCAGCATAACAAAAATGAGCAGAACAATTTATGGTCTATTTAACATTATATTAAATGAAATTTAAAATCATTTTAATAGTGCTGGTTTAGCACTTACTTGATTTTGGGAATGAATTTGAGCAAACGTGTTTTGAAACTGAAGAGCACCATGGAAGGACTGTGGAAAGGTTGGATTTGTGTACTTCAGTGGGATAACCATTTCATCGTAATCTATCTGGGCAAATAACATGTTGAACAATTCCTGCTCCCTTATTCAGAAAAGCCAAAACCAGCTTCTGACTTCTGTGCAATTCTTGTTTTCTGTTTTAGGGCCGAACATTGAAAAATCAGTAAAGGACTTGCAGCGTTGCACTGTTTCTCTAACCAGGTATCGTATGATGATCAAAGAGGAAGTGGATAATTCAGTGAAGAAGATCAAAGCTGCTTTTGCAGAATTACACAGCTGGTAGGTAAATCAGCTTGAGAGGTTCATCAGCACCACCTGAGAAAAGAGGGGCTCATCAGGCCACTGGCATTGGTGGGGAGGGATCACTTACACCCTGGGTGTCTGCAGCAGTGCTTTCTTCTGGATTTGACTTTTTATTGAAATGGGGCCAAAAAACAATCCCAGAAAGATGTTTATTTAAAAACACTGCATTGGGCTCATTTTCTTAAAGAGCCTCACATAAGTTCCTACCAATGGGAGTAATTCTCTGCATGCTCAGAACAAGTGATAATGACTTGCTTGTATACAGTATTTTTTGTGCCAGAAGACACCAGAGCGTTTTACAGGCCATGGACCGGACCAGCCAGGGCACTCTGCCTGGCTCTGTAAGAAGTCTTTTTTAGTCTCCTGGAGCTTGTGCTGCTGCTGTGACCTAGCACGCTCGTTGCCCTGTTCTTGCAGGGCTTTCTGTGCCATTGCTTTCCCCAAGGCTATGACAGTGCTGGGCAGAGCAAGCTGAAGGGCAGTGTTTCTCAGACTCCTAGGTGCACCTGAAAGCTAAGATGAAGATCCTTCTAACAGTACTCCCTGAGCCCGTATTTCTCCTCAGTGCATCCAGCTTTGGTGTATGGTTTTCAGGAATACCTTTGTGTGAGTGAGAACATAAGCTGCTCCACTTTCTGCTTGGATGTAAAACATGTCGGAATATAGCCATGTCTCACAGTAGCGTAGGGCAAGGAGAAGAACATCAAATATCTTGGGAATAAAAAGAGAGCCCCAGGAAATCTGAGTGAAATGTGTAAAGCGCAAAAGGAGCCACAGTTCCTCATAGCACCTCTTGCCAGAAAATCATTTTCACATATTGGGCATCCGCACAGTCATATGGAGAACTAAAAGGAAACATCTGCTACTTGTCCGTAAGGTCTGCTTCCAACCACAAATGGAAACTAGTCTGTAGAAAATAATAAGGGCCAGGTTTAATAACACTGAATGCAGAACAGGACCAAAGAAAGAGAAGTCTCCTCTCTTCTTTGCATCTCAGACACATTGGTATGTCCAGTGCTTGAAAAAGAGCATGAAAACCACCACAACTGATGATTTTTTTCTTTTCTGAGTGAACAAAAAGCACCTGGAAGCTCCACCATACACTGGATAAAAAAATAAGTCTGACATAATGCTGGAAAAATCGAGTTTGGCAATACTAACAATTTTAAAATATGTTAAAATACATTCACGGAACAACCAGGAAGCATGTACTGTATATTTGGGGAAGATAAAGCAGTTTTTCTATTGTTTTCTAAGTTAAAGTCAAAGTAGAGAGGTGGTTGAATGGGAGAAGCAGCCATTTAAAAGAACATACTTGTGTCTGTACTAACTCAGTGCCAGGTGATGAGCAATGCTGCCAATGCTCACAGTTGAAGAGCAGTGAGTGAACGCAGTCGTCCCCTTTCTGGGACCCCGACTTGGCAGACTGCAAAGATGATGGTTTTCTGTTTCCCATAGTCCAGAACCAGTGGCACCAGATGAAGAGCTGCCGGTCTGTGTTAGCTCCGTGGTATTTTAGAGCATGGGCAGGTGACTGGAAGGGCCAGGACTGGTACTGCTTTACACTGAGCAGAGTTCCTGCGCTGTTTCTCCCTGCATTTCCAGGCAGTCCTCACTGGCCTTCTCTCTGTCTGCCAGCTGACCTCTGCTCCTCCCTAGGCCTCTAAAGTGCAGGTTGTCAAACCCTCTTGCGGTTTGTTCTGGTGTTTGTTTGCCCATCAGCGACGTGATCCAGTCCGTAGCCTTGGCAGTGCAGAGAAGGGGAAAATTCTCCCTGGCATTTGGGTTTCCTCGCGCCCAGCCGGGTTTTTCGGATGCCTTCAAAGGCCGGTGCTTTGACCAGGGCCTCAGGGCCCTGCCCCTGCTGCCCGGAGTCTGGGACAGTCTGACCCCACGGCTTCGGCTTGGGGCTGGCCGCTTGCCTGCAGGACCCCAGCAGCACTCGCTCTCCTCCCGTGCCCTCCAGCAGCTGGGGGTTGCCCTTGCTGTGGGTCAGTGGGGAGAACAGACAGAGCCCATGGAACTGGGGGGGTTAGGTTTTGGGGAGATACACAACGTCCCCCTTCCGGCTCCTTTGTCTTCCGTGCGTACGTGCTTCATCCCCGTGGTTTTTACTAAGCTCATGAAGACAGATTACAGAGGTGATATCCAAAGGTGGATTACGCTGTCTCTCAGCATGTTGTTCACACTGCATGGCCTTGCGTCTCCCATCTTCCCTCCTGGTCATTCACGGATGCATTTGTCAGCTTCAGTAACACACAAGCACGTGTGCTTTTTGGGACCGCGCAGGTAGATTGTTGCTTTTGGGCATGTCATTGCTGATAAAAAGTGAATATATCCTTTCTGATCCCATTGTTGTTAGACTAAGGAGAAATCTAACTTCTTAAACACATATAGGGAGTAAGCCGGTGCTAGACCAAAGAGCCAGACTCTTCTCCTTTCTTTATGGCCACTTTCCAGGACACTTTTCGGAAAGTTACCTCTTCTCTGTAGCAGGAGCCTGGCAACAGGGACCAGAGTCTTCTGCCTTGCCAGAGTGTGTTTAGGCTAAAATATCTGAAACCAGTGAGATACTCAGATACCTTAGCAGTCAGATGAGAAATGAGACTCAGATAGGAAAGAAATAATTTACAAATTTATGTAAAAATGTGCAGGATGCTAACAAGCCATGGTACAACTCATACTCACAAATGTTAAAACTGCCAAATCCTGAGGTAATGCATTCATTTCTAAATAAATAAAATTTGGAAGCGTTCTTTCAGGTAAAGGTTTTCCATGTTAGTTTTTGGCTTAAACAAGTTTTTCTGATCAGGCAATAAATTTCTAATTGCTTGTAAAGAGATCTTAAAAGCAAAATGCAAATAGACCTTAATTATGATGGCTTTACCAGGCCTCACTGTGCTAGCCAGAGAGAACAATATTAGTGAAGGTAGATAAAGAATAATGCAAAATAAACTTGAATAACTACAAGCCTTCAGGCCTTTTTACTTTTACAAGACAGTATACTGCAGAGGGAAGGATGTCAGTGAAATTGATTTATTCTCTTTTGTTTATCTTCTTATTGTCAGACTGTATTAGTGGTCAGAATGAAAATTCATGTAATCTGGTTTGCTGTGTAAACCTTGTGCATATGCTAATACAGTGATCAAGTAACAGCGTTCAAGCTTCATGAACATTTAAATACTATTGAGCTAACACTGGAAAAGTATTGTTTACAGAGACATTGCAAAAAATGTAATGTAACAACAGCTTTCCCTGCAGGTTTATTAATATAAAGTAATTATAAATTAAATAATTATAAAGAAATATAAAGTAATGTCTCCATTTACAAAATAGCATGGCTATTCGGTAATCCTATAAAGTTTGTATTGCAAATCACCTCCATTACAGGTGATTGGGCTTTATATTTACATTCTCATCACATCATTCTAATTCCTTATGCTGAAAGTTTGACTGGGACAGTTCTGGTTTTTGCATGGAGATGGGGATTCTTTTGTGAAATACACAATTGACTTTAGAGGTTCTTATCAGTTGTTTTTTCACCCCACCTCTGAGTCGAGTATGTTCATGCTAGAAGGGAAATGTGTACGTGAAATAAGGCATAATACTTAAAGACCAATGGTGAGCTTGTCAGGACTATCCCATGAATTTGCATGTAATCTCAGCTCAGATACAGCAGACATAATGACAGTACTAGTGTCCCTCCAACTGGCTTGAGGTTATCGGCAGACTGTTAACCAGTGCATCTTTAAGGAGCTGCTGGGGTCTGTTCCAAAGCCCACTGACAGAGCAAAGTCACTGGAGAATGGTGCGTTTTATTTTTTTGAAGCTTAAGCTGCCAAACTCCAGCAGTGTCCCACAACTAACTCCTGTCCTCATGAAAAAAGGACTCGAATGCTGCCTTAGTGTTCCAGTGTCTCATCCACTGAACCAGACCTCTGAGGGTGCCCCTGAAAAACTAGCTCTTTCCCATTTCCAGGTGAAGAGTCCTGCTGCAGGCATTCAGAATGCCACAGCTGACTGTGCTTCCTCAGTCTCCAAAACAATATTCATTCTCGAGCTGTGCATGGAGCTAATTCAGGAGAGAGCGCAGCTTATTAAACACCTCTAGGAGAAAACTGGCGTTTTGGGGGGTTTAACAGGGTTTTGAAAGGACTTGTTTGAATTACATTCTTAACAGTAACCTCTGTGCCATGCAGCTGTGGCTTAACTTTGTGAGTTGTGTCAGCATGTTTGCCTCCATGCCAGCTGGGTCTTTTTATTTCCCCGTCTCTTCAGGCACAATAGGTTTATCATAATGTCTAGAAGAGGCAGAAGGAAAGGGAAGATGCTGGTCATCTGGAACCCTTCTGATTCTCGTCAGTAAAGCTATAAATCAACCAGCCTGGCAATCTGAAGCAGCTTTGCTAAAGAGACACTAATAACTTTAATAATTTTAGTGGGATTTTGAGATATTGCAGCTGATTGAAAATATCTTTTCTTTTTCACTGTGCAAGCATTAAATTTTGTGCAGTAAACTAGAGGAAGATTAATTTGTTTCCACTAATGTCAGAACAAATTCTGAATCTGTTCTGGGTATGAAACTGTGAAATGAGGCAGCTGGCACCATCATTTATCCCTATCATTGCTGTACCGACAACTCATTGCAGTTTGGCCTTTGCAGCTCTATTCTCATTATATACTAGTGTGAATTCTGCCAGCCTGCATAAGTCCAAGGCACAAGTACTGTCCATTTGATGGGGAACAGAACACTTACGCTCTTGCTTTCAGAATTGCTTCAGCAAAATGAATCCTAGAGAGCTGCTATCTCTTCTGCTGCATCTCCTATCTCTACAGCACAAGCACTGGCTGTGTCCTGGCTGTATTTGCATGTCCTCTATGTTAAGCCTCTGCCTTGCTGTGTTCCTTCAAGAAAATTGCCTCGTTTCTGAACCCCACCTCAAAATTTCATCTGGATATTAAAATCAAACAGTGGTGAATCCTGTGCTCCAAACTACAGGTATTCACCTGCGGTGAACAATAATACCGTGCTGATAGCTGGAGTTTGGTTCCTGGACCCTGATCTTGAACCAAGTGAGGGGTAAGAGTAGAACAGAATCGGTCCTTTTGGAAGAGAGGTGTTGCAAAGGGAGACAGAAAAGAAAGATGTAGTAGTGTTACTGTGTTTTGGCTCCAGCATCATTCATGGAGTAGAAGACTCTCTTGATTCAGATCTGTCCTTGAGCCTGGTCGATGGGAGAGGGGGTCTGAGTCCCAGTATTTGCTCCAGTGAGTATTATAAATGTATCACAAGAAACAGTAGAACTGGCAAATACTACTACAGCAGGCGATCCTACAGACTGATAATTAGGGCTTAGATTCAGGTACATTCAGAGAGGGAAGTGACGGTGCCAAGTTGTATGTTTGTCACAGGAGTCTCAAATGGTATATGGAATATACTTAAATGCTGGTGTTGGAGAGAGGGAGAAGGGATGGCGGGAGCCTGATAAAATGTTAATGCTGGGAGTAGTCAGAAAAAACTTGATAAGGGTTTGACCTCTCCGGAACCTCAGCTAAAGAAGCATGTTTATGATTTTAACCCTGGTTCCTAACATCTATAGAAGACCCAAGAGAAACAGCGTAACTAGAGCAGAAGGAATTAGCATAACATTTTTCCTGAGGTGTCTTTAGATCTGAAATGCATTCTGTTCCTTGCCCTGCTAGAGCCCAAATCTGGTGATACGTGAGTGTGCAGAAAGTTCCTCTAGCACCCAGTCTCCAGTTTTCTGCAGCACACTGATGGCTGCAGGCTGTGCACTGGAGTGCACCAGCTTGAGACAACACTTTGGTATCAAGTACACACTAAGAAGCATTGAAAGAAAATACATTCCCAGGAGACATTGTTGAGCTGAGCTTTGAGCAGTTCTCAATAATGCTAGCACTGTGGTCTGATCATGATCATCCTATTGAGGCTAAGCAGGGCTTTATTCCAGAAAATACATTAAAACCAGTTAAATTTCTCATGAGTTAAGAAACTGTTCAGCTAAAGTGGCTCTCTGAGCTTCATGTGAGAACAGTGGGATCTTAGCAGGAACGAGAGACAAGATTTCATCCATCGATTTTTCCATGGTGTTCTTGTCCTTTCTCTTTCTGTATCTGTTAGCATTTAGTTTTCTTTTTGTATTTGTTTTGTCTTTTTTTTTTTCCAATCCAGATTTCCAGCTTTCTCTCTGTCATTTTTGTTTGTTTATAACTTTGCCAAGTTCTCGATTGAGGGGGAGTTTGTCAGTTTTGCACTGAAGTGCTCTGTGTGACTAGAAAGTAATCAAATTGATTCCTACTCTCTTTCCTTAATAATTGACTCTTATGTGAACTAAGAAGAAATGTAGCATTTCCTAGCACTGGCTGGCCTATGACATTCCTAAAGAAACATTAACTTACCCCGTTATTCCATGACATACGGTATTTCATGATTTCCGAGCTGAGAAATCTGTCTGTATGCTTCCAGATGAGAATCAGCATGTTCCTTTCCTTTTGTTGCACATGAGAGAGTCCATGTCCACAGCTGGTGTAATTTAGCACAGCTGCATTATCTTCAGGGAAAGGCAACCCCATGAAGGTCTGTCCATTAGAGAAACTTAGCTTATCACATTAACTAGTCTCTTATTGACAAAGACACCAAGCACTTTTCCTCTTGTTTTATTCTTTAGTTTTATCAATGCTAGTTTGTAGCTACAAGGGAAGTACTCAGGTGCTTGTTCTGCTTCAAATTCATCAGAGTCCTGGCTGGTACTACGAAAAGATCCAAATGCTTTCCTGAAACGTGCATCAGGGACCACACTAAAACATTGGGAGTGGAAAACTGTCTAGTAACAGATGAGATCTGATGATAGAATATGATAAATAGAGGACTGTTATGGCCTTGGCTCATTATGGTAATAAAAGTGTTTTTATTTGGCATCAAAATAAAATGTTAGGAGCTAAGCAGTTTATCAAGGATCTGTTGTTGGAGTGGGGAGAGGACAGTTGTGGAATGAACTGGGCCAAAAAGCAGTTCTGATGAGCTCTGGAGTTGTGAGCTTGTTGCTCAAATATTTTTTTCCAGCCAGAAGTTTATGTTTATATAACCTATGTAGAACACTAGGGAGGCACTTCTGTAACAGAGACAGCAAAAGTGAAAACAGGCAGACTTTTTAAATTTAGGGCAAAATACTAAAGAGGATGAAAATCTCTTTTTTTGTGGAGAGTAGAAACAGGTGAGAACTTACAAGACTCTTTTCAGCCACCTGCTGTGAAAGCCAAGAAAGCTTATTGTATTCTGTAGTTACAAAAGCTGATTGAAAAAGGATTAATTCTGAAAAGCTATCGCTATTTCGATCAGCAAGCTGGAATCATCACCTGCCTATCTGGAGTCCAAGCTTAATGCTTATGCCTGGAGAATACTGAGGGCCAAATGGAACAAGTGTGTCCTTTCACTGTAAGGTTGTGCCTCTTAACTGATCTGCTCTACCGTAAAAAAACCTGCTGTTTTATTTCCTCTGGTGTGTAGGTCACACTAAATTGATCTGGCAGGCCAGAACAATATTATTAGCCTTGTTTATATGTACGAAGCAGAAAAATGTGTTAGGCTGCAATTTTATTGCCTTGCTGCATGCTTGACTCTGTCCCTCTCATTGGCTGTTGGGAAGCAGTGTGAAGGTAGGAGCATCTCCTCCTCTAAAGGTGGCATGGTTGACTGGTAAAACCCGAGGGTAGGACTCTGCAGAACCTCTGTTGCAAGCCTCCTGTATGAGCTTGGTTAATTTATGGAAAGATTTCAAGGAAGGCTGCATGTCCCTTGAACACATTCTAGCTGGTATATTTCTGGGTGAGTCAGTTGTGTATCTGCTGTGCATTCCCCGCCCTGCCTGCTCCCTCATCTTTCCCTGGTTTAGTTAATGACCCATCGGTCCTTCTCTTCTTTGTAAGTCTGCCGTCTTTGCTGCCCACTGCACTCCCTAGGATCTTTCCTTCCTTGCTAAGGGCATTGTAGACAAATGTTTTGTTCTCGAGTGTTCTATACTGTCTTCCTTCTGATGGAAGCTAGTTCAGATATAACTCAGTGTCTTCACTGAGTGCAAAAGCTTACATTTAAGGATGATTTTACTGAAAGGATTGAGAACTCCACTCTTCTTTTGAGTGTGTGCCTGGATTTATTCCTGGTGTTTGACCTACTTTTTGCAATTTCCCCCCAGTGGCTTGCATTTACTCACCTATGCAAACATTTACATTGGTGGTGTTTATTAAACATGGACATGACTAAAAGTAATCTAGTGAGGGGGAAAATGGAGTGGCACGCCAGAGCACTATCCACTGGAGAGCATTCTGCAGTGGTGTTATTTCACTGAAAAACATCACTGGGTTGGTGATGTGAACACTTTGCCAGACCCACTGTCTGCTCTCAGTAGACCCACCTGTTCAGTTAGCACTTTGACAGCTTAGAAGTCCTGTCAGGGATTGCGCACCAGAGACCTGTGAAAGGAGAGGCACACGAGCCTTTAGGAAGGCCAGGTAAAAGTGGAACCACATCTTTCCAGTCCTGGAGAGAGCAGGGGGCAAGGAAGCTAACCTCTGTTATGGAGATACATTAATGCTTATTTACATCAGAAACAATTTTCTTGTTTACCCTGACATATTTTGCAAGAATATCTCTATTTAAGGAAGAGGAGGACCTCTTTCCACATGGCTTTAACTCTGTTTTTATTCTTAATATTGCACTGAGAGCTAAGCTGTATTCTTAATATTGCCCTGAGACCTCCTGGGTAGCAGCAGTGGTGTATTTGGCTTAATTAGGAAAAAGACTATGTAGTCATTTGAGGATTGCTGCGCCCAGGCAGTGCTGAAGAGGTAAATCAGAGTGACTTGCACATCTGTGCAGACACGTGCACAGGCCAGTGAGATATTTGTGTAAATCAGCATACACTGATTATCGCTAATTTGTTGTACTCAATTTGCCTAGCTGTTTCTTCAGCTTCCATTTTCCAAGTCTTATTAATTTCAAAACAGCCCATAACTAAGGTCTGAAGTCTTTGTGTAATTATAGTTTTTATAGCATGGGTTGAATTGTGATTTTTTTCTTTCTTTTTTTCCTTTTTTAGCATCGTAGACAAAGAAGTGTCATTAATGGCAGAAATTGATAAAGTTAAAGAAGAAGCCAGTAAGTAAAAACATACACAGGGAACTGCTGGAATAGTCATGGAAACATTTGTTTTATTTGGCAGAAAATTACACACTACATTAATTTGTTTAGCAGCATTCCAGCATCTTTCACTGTATATTTATACAATCGAAAAAGTCTTTGACTTCCCGGGATAGTTTCTGTATGTTTTCTATCTGTAAAGATTGTGCGTCAAAATTTCAATATTACAAAATTAAGGTAAACTAAAAGTTCATATGAAGTTAGATTTAAATGATTTGTTCCTTACCTATCAGAGCTGTTTGACCACTCTTTTGTTTTTTCTTATTTCTATGTTTTGTTGATTACTTCATTTCCATTTCTTCATCACTGTTTGCTTGTTTATATTATATGTATATGAGTTAGAATACTGGAAATTACTAGGGGAATAGGTTATTGTGAGGCCTTGCATAGCTTTAAGGGATAGTGATCAAGCTTATGAATTAGAACAACAAAAAAATCAAAACCAAGCTGTTTACAGGAATCCATTTTCTGAACAAACTGTGGGAGTTGATCTGATTCCAGGCTTTCATGTTATCTCTGTTTTTTGCATGGCTTATATATATTCTGGTTTAGGGCAAAAAAAATAGGCAAGATGAGCCATGTATTAGGATACCACAATATCTGTCTTATACCCCATCTGAGATATGGTGTTCATTGCCCAGTAACCAAGGGGATGTGTTTCAATAGAGGGCACTAAGCAAGAAAGTAAAGAATAACCAAAGTATTGTTAGAATGATACTTTGCCTGGCAGATGAAAATATCACTGCTATGTATACATACAGTCCTTTTGTGAATTTAAGGTCCTTCCAAGGAGGCTCACAAATATATGTAACATTCTTGAATGCTTCATTTGCCTTTAGAATTGTCACTTAGTTCACAAATGTATACTAGTTCAATTTTCATTTAAAAAAATAATCTAAATCCTTTGTTGCTAGCTAAGTCTCTTGCAGTTGTATATGTGTGGAAACTGAAACACATGAGTTGTTACAGCAAAGATTGGCATTAGTTTGTGTTTAGAATTTTGTATGCTAACTTTCCTAGTACTAATATAAAATAGATGTGGATTTGGAGTTCTGTGTTACTCTGGGGAAGAGTTGTGGATGGAAACTTATCAGCAGCTTTTTGGTTACCTGTGGAGACCAGGTAGCCAAAGTTAGCTACAGTGTATGAACTCACTCCCAGGAAACCCGATGGTAAAATTCCCATTGGTATCAGCAGACGTGTATCTAAGCCCTAACTGCATAAACAAAAACGTATTTTGCAAATCTACCATCCAGGGCTGATGGTATCATGGAGCCCCTTCACTGATCTTGGCTGGGTACAGTAGTAATTTTTGTGGAACGTAAACCCAGTTCTTACCTGCAGGCATGCAATGTGCTGTGTATGCATGTGGCAGGTTCTGTTGCCCTGCTTTTGTGCCGACTCCACGTGTGACACTGGATGGCCCCTATGTCTGTCCTGAACAGCATTGTTTCTGCTATCTCTCAAGGCTGTTGTAGGTTTGTAAAGTGCCTTCAGAGCTTTAGGCAGGAAGTTGTGATAGGACTGTAACATGCTAACCAAGATTTACATTATGATTTATTTTCACATCTCTCTGCTGCACTGGAGGACTATTTTACAGTGGGTAATTTTACTCTTACTGTCAATCCTGGGGAAATTTCCAGATATGATAATTTCGGGTTTTTTTTTTAAATGGGTATTTGGCTAGCATCTCATGGCAGAGACAAGTGCCAGTATGAGATGAGATCATATGTTTTGGGCAGTCACTTCAGCAAAGGGGATGCTCACCTTGGGGAGAAACAATATTGGCATTACCTAGAATAAGCAATCAAGCAGAACTGAAGTTTCTCAGACTTGTAGATGGTATTCCACAAAAATGAAATTAAAAGATCAGCTAGAGAGATAGATAGAGTAACAACGTCCGTGCAGATTACCAGCAGGGCCAAAGGAAGTGCAGCCACCCTCTGCCTCCCCTGCCCGGTGTGATGCCCTCCTCCATCGCATGGTTTGGCTGCTCCCACGCAGCCGTGCAGCCGCAGCTCTGCCTCCCCGCGCCTGCCGGCCCATGCTCTGCCTGGTGAGGCATTGGAACATGTCGCTCAGAGAGTTGGGAGATGCCCCATCCCTGGAAGCATTCAAGGCCAGGTTGGACAGGGCTCTCGGCAACCTGATCTAGCTGAAGATGTCCCTGCTCATGGCACAGGGTTGGACTGGATGGCCTTTAAAGGACCCTTCCAACCCAGAGTGTTCCATGATTCTATGATAGCACCTTCTTTTGAGACTATCTGATTAAATAAATGATAATGGGTTGAGAAACAAACTCTCTGTGAAATATCATTAATTCTCACCTAAAAAATGGCATTAGAAAGTATGAGCTGGTTAGGTGACTCACCAAGTCTGCTGTGGAAATTTGTGGCAAAAGAGGGCAAAGAAGCCAGAGTCTGCACAGCTGTCATGGAGTCTGTGGCCTCAGGATAGTTTACAACAACTACCACTCACCCTGCCTGTAGACATAAGCTCTAGACAAAAGATTATGATTGTTATTAGTTTATGTTTAGATACTATCTTTCCTCTCTGCTGTAAGTGCTGATCTCACCAGCCAATTAATCAGTTGTTGCTTTTACACTGAGTCACCATACAGGTAATAGTTTGCATATATTTAATTTTCCACCAGAATTGTAATGTCATATTATCCTGCATGTAAGTGGACCATTGCTTTGTGGTTCATGGTGAATCTTCTCCTATAAGAACCTAACTATTAACCCCATCCTTACATACAATATACAAGATGGGCAGTAGTGAATACTTAGTATTTCTTTCATAAAGACTGTTGGCCTTTGTGATACTGCTTTGCTGTAGAAATGGCAACTGTGTATACTCTGTACTTGAAAGAAAAATTGCAATGCCAGTGATTTTAACGTAAATGATATATGAACAGATTTTTTTCTGAGGAACTGAAATGTCTCTATGTGAAGAAAAAAAAAAAATGTCTGTCTTCAGAAAAAGGCTGTTGACTCAATGTAATGCTTCTTTCCATGTCTCCATGGAAGGCTGCCTGGTTTTGTGCGTAAAAATAAAGCACTGGCATACTCAAAACAACGTGTCTCTGCCCCCTTTTACCTAAATATTGAAGGACTGGTTTAACTTTGATTTTCTGACAGCTATCCCATTTCCAGATCTTTTTCAACATCAGGCAGTTCAGTTAAATACGCTGATTGACTTAATCTGTGCAAGCAGCCTATTGGAAGTCCAGTTGAAGTCAGGGGTCTGAGATGTGTGTGTTTGTCTCACACATGATGTGTTAGTGCCCAAAGAGTAATGAATTACAGAGCAATTTACCTTCCTAGCATTAACTGTTGGTATTTGGCAGTGGAAATCCTGACTGCTCGGCAGAAGAAAGCTGAGGAGCTGAAGAGACTGACGGACCTAGCCAGTCAGATGGCCGAAGCACAACTGTCTGAACTCAGGGCTGAAATTAAGGTCAGGCATTCACTTCTGCTTGGGTATTTTAGCTGTTTGCATAAACGCCAAGAAAAAGTTGTCATGTTAATGCGCCCATGCTGTTCGTTTCTGCTATGGGTCAAAGTGTAACTAGCTTTCCGTGGGGAAAGCATACCTTCTTGAAGCATTATAGCACCTCTGAGCAGTGTACAGACGCTATCAGAGCAGTGTAAGATATCCCCTCCTAAGTGGAGCCAGGGGGAGTTTTGCTGTATATCATTTATCAGACCCTGTTAACAGGTAAACCCGATAGCTTCAGGTTCAGTGATCAAACGCGTATGCTCTGATGAAATGACCCACTTCCCAAGTGCGGGAGTGATCCACCTATTGCTGGGCTGCGAGACATGTCATTTGGTAAGGATGGGAAAAAACTGGGTTCTGCACAGAGATCCTGTTGTACAGGGCAAAGTCAAGAGTTTGCTGAGCCTTAAAGTGAACTTAAGATGAGTATTGATTAGTTTCTGTACCATCCGTATAGTCTTTTGCTCAGAACACAAATTACTGTTAACTTGTCTATATTTTTGCAGCACTTTGTGAGTGAACGGAAATATGATGAAGAGCTGGGCAGGTCTGCCCGATTTTCCTGTGATACAGAACAGCTGAAGACCCAAATTCAGCTCTGTGGAGAAAGTAGGTGCTGGTGATTTCTCACACCGAAGTTCTGAGAGCATAGTATTCCATGTAACTGTTCAGGAAATGCCGGCAGAAATAATGGCATGCGTACTGCCAGTGAGTGCGCATGCAGCAAGCCTGACATGAACAGTATATCTGGATGCAGCAGGCTTGTTTTGTGCACACAAGTCAACGTCACAGTCTGCAACACGTTAGACTCACTGTGCATGTGCGGCACAGTCCATCTGCACGTGCACAGTGCCCTCTTTGTCAGAGAGTTCCAGGTGTTACTCAGATCAGTTGGAGTCTTCCATCTAAACAGGATTTCCAAGTGGAAGTAAAAAATCAGCGCTGGGGAACACTCAAATTCAGTAATTTATAAATAACTAGTAAATCGGAGGCTTCTCTGTGTGAGCATCTTATGAGACCAGTTCAGATCTCTCCTGCTAGGAAGTAACTCCCCAGTTTTATAACAGTATTCACTGGGTTTTTCGGGAGCTAAAGGTAGTCCTGGACGTTTCTGTTTCCAAATCATATGCCCTTCTTCTTGGCAAGTCAGGTTCCTTTTCTGCTCCAAGTGTCATGTCCCCGTTGCAAAATATGAGACAGCCTGTTTTTCATCTTTGTCATGCCTTTTTTTTTTCCCCCAAAAAAAGTAAATGCTATAATGCTTTGCCCCAGATGTTACCCTATCCCATGATACCCTTATCAGTACCATCACTCAGGAGAAAAACTGTTAACGCAATGCTGAACTAGTGCATTTTGGCAGAAGGAAAACAATTTTGAGAAGAAAAATAATGAATGTTTTCAGGGAGTTACTAGAAATAGAAAAAAGAAAAAATACCACACAGTCTGCCAATACGATCTTCTGACTGCACAGCTAAAGAACTGACTCCTCCGAGGCATAACCAGTTTAATTCATTAGACCATAAGAATGGCTTTTGCAGAATACTTTGAAGATCCATCTAACCCCATATCCTGTCTCTCACTGAAGCCAACCCAGGATGTTTCAAGGGAAGGCATAAGCTTCCAGTAACGCATCTAATTGTTCACAGTCACCTCATAGACTCTATGTCATACCCTGAAGTTAGATTGAAAATCCTGTGAAGATTATCCTGACTATATATAACCACAGCTGCTACTGATACAACCATAGCCTATTTTTTTGAACTCATTGAACTGCTTTCCTAAATAACTTCCAGCTGCAGTTAATTCTGCAAGTTAATTATTTATACCTCATTTCAGTAAAACATTACTTAAGCGTAGTTTGATGCTGACTTGTTGCAGTCAGGTCACTGAAGTCCCAAGCACATCCCTGCTATTAGCAGGGAAGCAGTGCCATCTTACAAATGGCTGATAGTGCACTGGCCGTCTGAAGAACTTGGCACTCGTCTGCCCTCGGTGACCTCAGATGAGCAATTCATGCTGTTGGCATGTCTCTGGTGAGAGCTCTTCAGTGCAAAAGATGTTTCTGTTTGGAGCATCTTACAGTGAGGCCCACACCCTGCTAGGAGCTGCAGACACCCCTCAGATGGAGATTATAGCAGGCCTATAGCTAAGAACAGACACTGTTGAGGGCTTTAGTGAAAGCAACAACCAAAACCACAGAGCTTGTATGAAGGGAGGCATGTTCTAGCATGAGAAGAGGGTAGGCAACATACACTCGCAATGGACAGGAAGAAATAAAAATTATTGGACTGATAGATATCCAGAATGCCCGATGGTGCGTTGTACATCTTGTACCTTCCTTGTAATCATAATTGTCAAAAATATGTTTTTATGACAAAGCACCTGGATTTTTATACAGGCTTCCATGTGCAGCAGTCTGTTTAATACAAGAGAGAGCCATAGAACTCAGTGACAGCCAGCCTCGCTGAGCGTAGGACAGAAAATTCAATTCATTGTGCAGATCGTTGCATTGTTTTTCTGAAGAGGACACGTAGTGGGAAAAATAGCTGATGTTAGCGTAAGTGAATAAGAGCCTCAAAAAAACTAACAGATGATGCTCAGTTGCTGAAATTATTCCGCATCTTCTTTCTCTATACTGAAAGTGGAAAAATAGAAGTACCTCATAGATAAAACAACAGATGTCTCACTGAAGTGAGCCTCTGGTTTGCAATCTGTACCAGAAGGAAACAGGAAAATTCCATAATCGCAAAAATCAGAACAGCAAATTAAGATCAAGAACTTCAATAGCCTCAGAGTCCTCTTTGAGACTGCTTAGGGGGCATTGCACAGAAGCAGGCAGCTTGAAGAGCTTGTGGAAATGCAGAGAGGTAGGAGTCAAGCATTTGTTTGGTGCACTTCACATCCAGAGATGGAAGTGGTTAAGAAATCAGGCAGCTTCAAAATACAAAGAAGTAGGGAGTAGGAATACACTGAGGTGAGCAATAGTGGTTCCCGATAGTGCTGACTGCCATGATCTACATGAAGTGGATTAGTGCTTTCATTCAGTTCCAGTTTTTATAGATATCCGTGGTACAGAAGAACCCTCGTTAACCATCTCCTTAGAAAGGAACAAGCAACAGGCACTAGACTTTTTTTTTCTTAAGAAATATTTATCTATACTAAGGAAGCTTTCATGGCTGTTACCTGTGTTGTAGCTAGTACATGTACAGACAGCAAGCATCAGCCTCTTCAGCCTTCCACGATCAAAGAATAATTTGGAATCGGATTTAGTCTGTGGTGTCCGCAGGCACAACTTCCTTTAACCTCAAGCAGCTGAGATTGTCACTGGCATACCACTCCCTTCCCGAGTTTCTTCCTTTGCTGCCTGAAGACTCTTGTTCGGAGCGTTACTAGGACAGCAGTGCATGGGGCAGTCCTGACAGCATGTGCATTCAGCTCAACAAGCAAACCAATAGGTGCCATGAATTTTGAAAAGTTCTTTTGGATGACCAAAGCCTAGCCTTCTGCCAGGCTCCTTCCAGTTTTAGCACAGTTCCACCATATTGGCTCTTCTGTCTCCAGAAATGCTTCACGATGAGGCAGTTTAGCAGAAGTAAAACACTATGGCCTAATTCCGACCCTAGTTATCTAGCTTACTTCATTATTTAAAGTAAGCCTGGAATGATGCTACCAAAATTAACTGTAAGCAGAGTAAGATTATAGCCTTATGTTTAGATGTTGATCATTTAACTGATAACACAGAATACTTTTTTTATAGTTTCTCATCCAAAGAACAGCTATTCCTTGAGAACACCATGTAGTTCAGTGCTGTCTTCAATGACCTCGCATGCAACAACTGGCAAGCAAAATATGCACGCCCGAAAGTCCTCCAGCAATGCCAAGAACTCTGATAATAAACCAGCCAGCACTAAAGTACAAAGTCATCTTTCTTCCAATCCTTCAGAATCTTCTTCCCAAGGAATACTGACAAACAAGCAGGTAAGAAACCAGTTATGAACTAACCAAATTATTTCAGAAATTTCAGAAAAATATGCAGCGTTGACAGTTGTAAATCAAATAGTGGTTTGCTGTCCATACGTTTAATTAATATTTTTTGAAACTATGCAAGTGTATGTTTTCCAGCTTCATTTTCAAGGCAGTGGGAACATACAAGGTGGAAATACCAGAAATGCCATACCAGCAAAGACTGCTGTCTGATGTTCAGAAGTGACTAGTGGCAGTTAATAGACTAAAAGAGAAAAACCCTTCATAATAGCTAATTGCCCTACGATGGTGAAACATTTATTCCTGATCCTTGACAAATGGTCGGTTGATGTGCTGTTGAAGCATGATTATTAGACAGACATTGGAAGTGGAATCTGCTAGGTTTAAAAGCATATTATTTCAGAAGACGTACAACACAGCTTATAGCATTGTGCTATATTGGTAGCTATTTCATTATAAAAGCACCTTAGAATGTCCTTGCACTGTTGTGCTTAGGTAAAGCTGCCATTGAAGTCAGTCTGAATTTTGTCCCAGCAGGGATTTTAGGCTCAACTAGGTGCCTGAAGGGAAATGTAGGAGCATTACATAATGTCAGTGCATGTATGGAATCACTGCCCTGGCAGTCATGCAAACAAAGCAATTCAGCCACTTCCCACGCTGAAAGGAAGGCTGCCCAAGCTTTGAGGATCAAAGCTTCCTCCGAGCAAGATACCACAGTGGACATCTCTCCCGCCATGTGGATTCTTAGCTTGACTTTAATCTACATGTGAATTTCTGCTCCTCCTGCAGTCTTACTGTAGTTTTTACACAATATTACTAGGAAAGGTATTTTTGTGATTTTGGGAGAAAATAGTATCAAGTTCTTCAATGTTTCTTAACTGCTGCTGTTCAGATGTCCATACTTCACCTCCTTTTCTGTATTCTCTTGAATCATGGCAGACTTTAATTTGGCATCAGTGGTGAACTTGCCGTCTATATTTCCAGGCTACTCGGATGTAGCATGTTACTACTCATTGTTCAGTCTTTAAGTGTTACAAATAGAGAGCTCCGGCAACAATCAAAACTGTATAGCGTTTTCTGTCTCCTAGTTACAGCGAAAATTTTATTCTGCAATTTTCAATAGTTCTTATTGCTACATTTCTCATCAGTTGTGAAGGATTCAGATAATCTAACAATTACCCAATTTCTTTCTGGGTAGAATGGGCCTCCTAGCCAGAGACGACGATTCAACCCACAGCACCAAAACATCCGGCTCAATGGGTCTCTTAAGTCACAAGGTGCCAGTAATGAGATAGATCAAAATAATATAAAGAGCGGTTCCAGGTCTGAACACAGAAGACAGCAGCATAACAGCTTCAGATCTAAAAATAAAGGAGCTATGAAAAACCAAGAGCAGTCTACAACTACAAGGACCACAGAGAATCCGACACATTCAGAAAAGACCCGACGAAAGCATCCCACGCCAGACACTGCAGATCACAGGCCCTTCCATGGCAGCGCTGGCAGGGTGGTGCAATGCAATTTATGTCCTGCAAGGATGGAGGTCTCTGCTGATGCCACTGTTCTTTCAGTGCCAGCTGTGACTTTGGTGGCTTAAAATGTCACAGTGATGGCAGGCACAGAAATTTAATCTCTTCATTTTAGTTTCTTGCTCGAGATGCTTGTTGGTGAAGAAAATAAGTCAGAACATAGTCATTTTAAATCTGTTGCAACTTAAAACTTGTTGGTATCTTTATTACTTACTAATTATTAAAATTAATTCATACTTTCAAGGCTTGGCCCAATATGTTCACAGTTATTTTGTCATGACAGTACAGAATCTTACCAAAGCAGCATTTACTTCTTAGAAAAATGAAATCTAGATTGGAAAAAGAAACTGATAATTAAATCCATAATAGAAAAAACCTGTTGTAGATGTGTGGTCATACCCATCAACATTATTGGTTTTTTAGAGCAGCCTGTGTTAGAAGGATCCCAGGAAGTCTGTATGCTGTGGTCTGCAGTGAAATCAGATAATCTTGTAGAAGTTTTCAGCATTTCTCTATACACCTCTGTCTTTCTGTGCATGTATACATGTACATGCATGCGCACTGTATACAGGGAGAGTATTGTTATATAGAAGATTTGAAAAAGCAGTACATTTTATTTTAGCTTATTATTTCATAATCTGAGATCTTTAAATTCAAGTATAAATTGCATTAAATGTGTTACATATTGGTATTTTTCATTGACAAACTATTTTTATGAGGCTGAGGAAAAATGTTAGTTTCTTAAGTTTGGAATGTATATAGTCATGGCTATTCAGATGCACAGTCCTATTCTCCATCCTTATCAGCCACTTTTCTATGACTAGTTGGATTTATTTTTTTGCATATGAAAAGTAGCAGGTGTGCTAGACTTGAATCCAAATTATTTTTCTATATTTTTGTTGTAGGAACCATCTGTCCATAACGAGAGCTGTGACTAATAAATTTGTTACAGCAACATGCAGCAGAATGTGGAGGTACATATTTGAGCAAATACTACATCCTTCAGAGTTTTCTATTAAAATAAAAATCTTACTTAGTCTTAATGTTCTGATTCTGTATTTGGGAAAACCTGTTTCTTCCAAAAAATTAAAATCTTCTTTCTAAAATATTTTGTTGTTTTCTGCTTTGCAGTGCCTAACCTTTGTGATCTTATTGAAATTGTATGTGTTTAATTCACCTGGTACAAGTGGGAGCCTTTCAGCTGAGTTTAGACTGGACTAGGCTTTTGCTTTTAGCTAGATCCTAATGCCAGAAGTGGATGGAACAGGACCTTCCCATGAGAGCCGCTTCCATTCTGGAGATACTTATAATGTAAGTTATTATTTAACATCGTAAGGTGTCAGAATCCAGACCTGGCATCAAGTGAACTACTGGCCTAAGTGTCAGAATCAGAAAGGTGTAAAAGGTCAGTACAACTGCCCTCCCACTGAGGTCAGTATGAGCAGGACACCTAAATATCTTTAAAAGTCTGTTCCTAGGTTATTGTTTGCTGTTGCTTTTTACCAGTTTCCTCTGCCTAATTTCTGTTAGCTGACTGCACGCTTCCTTAGTACTGACTGGTTTCCTCTGTGGCCCTTGAAAAATAATTTCAAAGTGTGGAGTGCGGTGCATTCCTTGTGGGTGATTTTGATTATATTTATTTCTCTTGATATCTGTATACAGTTTTCCACATGTGAATATTGGTAAAACCTGATTCTAAAAGGCAAATAACTCATCTCTATCTGGAAGAGTGGTGACAGAAAAATAAACACGCATAGGTAAACACCGACTTTCTTAGCATTGCAAGCACTGCTTCTATCCTAGTTAATTACCTATCACACTTTCAAGCTGAATGCTTTGAGCAAATGGAACTGAAATTCCAGAATCTGTGTTGTGCACACCCATCAGATAGCTTTTCAAAATTTATCTGCTGCCTTACAGTTTGACCTGTAACCTCACTGTGAGGTTAGAGTTTTAATTCTAATTATAACCTCACTGTGAGATGCAACTATAATTTCCATGCAGATATTACACAGGAATCTTATTATATTGTCCTTACATAATTTGTGAAATTTATTTCTGTCTCTTCACGTAAGCCTTCCTAAAAAAAAGAAAACCTAACAACTATAATGACCTTTACTCCTTCCTTGTAGCTTCTCCACTTGATAGGATTACTGAAAGTTATTTTATTCCATGTCAGCTTCTCACAAGCAGGCTTCTGCAAATAAATAAAATCTGTAACATAAGTCATAACTCGGCACAACAGGACCACCTTGTGCTCTTCAGTACCTGCTGCCCTCTGATGTGCTGGAGGCTCAGTACGTGACAGCACCGGGACTAACAGGTGAGAGACAGCATTTCTCTTCAGACTGTGATGTAAACAAATTTGCTTTGACGAGCGATGCAAGCGTGGATTTGGAGGGGCTGGGCTGGTTCTGGGAACGCTGTGGCCTTGGCACATCACCCATGGTTTAGTATTGCCAGACACGTTTTAACTACATTATGTGGCTGCACTCGGAAGTGTCACCGTGTCAGGACGGTATCTCTTCCCCTGTTGTATCTTGTGTCTTCGTATGCTTGGGAATGTATCTGCCGGTTTGTAGGAGTGTTCTACTGTTCACAATACTTGTAAGTAATCAGATGCTCTTGGGCCCATCTTCAACAGAACTCTTTTTTTATCTTCTAATTACAGAGCTAGTGATGTATGATACCCCTTTTAATGTAAGGGATTTGTACAGGGGTCAGTGAGGGAATTAAGGGCAGGACAGGGCTTGACCTTCAGGCCAGCCACCTCTTTAAAAAAAGTGCCCTCAATTTGCAAAGCAAATACAGCTGTTTAGTGTCAGTTAGACACAAACATGGAATTCCCTCTACACTTTGTATGCACTTTCAAAAGTGGAAACAAACCTTAAAGGGCAGTATTTTAAAGCAGGTTGGATTTGTTTATCTTCTGTGTAACATTAACTCAGAGTAAAGGCAGAACTCGGCAAAATAAAGGACCAAATATGTAGTTGGGAGACTAAAACAGTAAGGTAATTTAACGCAGCCAAGGTATTTGGAAGACTACATTATTTTGGCATGTTTGGGAAAAAAGGTTAAAAAAAAATGTATCGGTAAATGTGTTTGAAAATGTCACCCTGAAAGAGAAACTGGTAATTCTGGAAGGGAAGCATTGCTTCTGTAGCACTTCCCTGGGCCCTTGTTGTAGGGGAACGCCTGGTCTGAGCTTGTATGGATGGCAGTTGTTATTGTGAGTCCGTTTGCCACGTAGTGACTGGGCTGCATCAAGATTTTATAAATCCGCTGTGTCCTTCCTGGTCATATACTTGTGACAACAGCAGAGGCACCATGGGATCCAGAGGTCTCGAGTGCCAGTACCACTGCCAGTTACCCACGTGAGGATGTAACAGAAATTTGCCAGAAATTTGAGACAATACAGCTATTTTATTATAGCAAACTACCACAACAAACTGTACTAGAATGTTAATGTATGTTGCACCAGAGACTAGAATGAGTGAAAAGATACATACATAGGAAAGGGGCAACTTTGCAAAGGGCTAAGCCCTTGGTGCAAATGCTGGGCATGCTACACAGCTGCTCACATGACCCCATGAATTTGCAGAGTAATTTTCAGCCAAGAGTGATCAGTTCTGGTATATACAGCCAGATTTTCTTAGCAAGAAGAAAATTCCATAAGAAGAGATACTCAAAAAGCAGCAAAAGTCTGTAACATCAACCTTACCTGTTTCTGGTGCTGAACATATTTTATTAAAAGCCGTTGCCCAAAATTAATCTAGATTTTTGTGAGGCTGTACTACCACAGAGTATTTACAGAGTTTTAATTCTATCCACACTTAGACTCCGTCACTGCAGCTAAGGGACAGACAGCTTCACTCCCAAGTTTTTGATGGCACAACTGGCCTCCTGTTTTCATCAGGTGAGAATGGATTGGGAAGAACTAAGTAGATGAAATCTGCTTACTGCTGGGTAATGTTAGTATTTCTTTTCTAGCCATCGTAAGATTTGAACTACACAATGTTTATGACCTAAGCAATTTAATGTAAGCTGGTTTAAAAGAGTTCTCTTCTGCTCTGGAAGAGCTGATAGGGAAATAACGAACAGTTTGAAAGAAAAAAAGAGGTAGCTTTGGTATTTCCACGGCTCTTCAGCTAAAAACAAGGCTGATGAAAGCTCTCCCTGAGGATCAGTGTAACATGTGCCTATCACATGAAATAATGTCTGCGTGCTTAATTCAAGTACAAACGAGTTATCCGTACTCTGAAGCATACAGATGGAATTACATCTATTGGAATCACATCTTGGTGATAACAGGCCCTCTGCATCACAAGCCCATGTGTAATCAGAGAGGAGTAATCTTCTAGAAATTTAATTTGGAAGCGTATTTTTCTTGTCTCCCTAACCCATACGATGCCGTATCGTTGATGGTTTGGGAGACAGTAGTGTGAAAGTGAGAACTAAACAACTGGAAAATTGACAGCATTTGTGAGAAAAAATGTAATGCATCAAACTACACTGGTGATACATGTGTCAGCCTTTAGAGTGCAGCTATTAGATATTAGTAATCATTAGATTACTAAATTGGAGGTACTTTCTGAACACGATCTCTTTTACAATGAATGATAATTTTACAGAGGCTCAAAGCAAACCATTGTCATAGCACCTGACAAGGCATCTAATCTCAGCTATAAAACTGTAGCTCACCTTCAGTAGTTTCCCCAGTCAAATTATTCAGTATGTACGTATACGTATGGTGTATCACAGTTCATCAGTGCAAATGCAGTACCAGCTGGTACTTCGTTAGCTGAGTTAGACAAGATAAATGTTAAGAAAACTGTAGACTTTCGAGAAACATGGGAACATACAGTTTTGAGGAAGTTCAGCCTGCAGGAAACTCAGAGAATTTCTGCTCCTTGTTCCAGGCTTCAAAAAACACAGTCTTGTTAGCCAGGTTAAAGAATGATTCCTCCTCAGACTGGCAAGTTTCATTTGTTTTCAGCTATTGGCCTCCCAGAGAGAAGATGAAACTCTATTTTACTTCCACATTTTAAAAGGCTTTGGGTAGGTAAGGGCAAAGCTATTTTCATAGTGAAAGTCGCCATGAAGGTTAATGGTTATTCAGCTATCATGAAACTGTTTAATATCAGTCCATCAGTTATGAGAAACTTAGCAAGATTCACAGGTATAAAAAAAAACACACCAAAAGTGGCAACTCGGGTAAGTTAAAAGGCCATGTTTACACCTGATCCAACTAAAAATAAATAAGTAAAATCAAGTCAAAAATCCCTCAGAAAATAATCTTGCTCTGCCTCCCCGCCACAGCCACTTTCCCGTTTCATCCACTGAAATTCAAGGGAGTTCTTTATTGTTTTGTTTTTTTGGGTTTTTTTCCTTTTAACCACAAGCCAGGATGTCTAGGACAAAGACAAGACTCATTAAAGCCACTGCAATGCAACTGACAGGAATGTTACTTGAAAAATACTGTGCTACCAGAATAAATAAACACTGAACTAGTGCAACCTCAGAAAGTCCCATAGGATTATTCTCAAAGCTTTTTTCTTGTACACGTGCAAAATTCCTTACTTTTTGTGAGCTTTAGTGTGATGTTGGACTCGATGATCTTTCTGAGCTTTAGTGCAGGCTGGACTCGATGACCTTAAGGGTCTTTTCCAACCTAAATGATGCCATGATTCTGTGTTCATAGAAGGCTTCTAAACTGATCAAAAGTTGAAGAGGAAGGAAATCTGCTTTAGGAAGCATTGTAAAAAGATTTAAAGGTGCATGGTAAAGCACTCAGTTAACAGCTATAGTGAAGTAGAAGTCACACAGAAGATAAGTATTAAAAACTGCTTTTCAAGCACATTATTATGGAAAACAAATTTCACAAACTTAGTGTCAATGATGAATTGCATGCTCAAAGAATAGGAGATTACATTATGTTAGTATCTGTCCATAATTTTTGCCTTGTCCTTCAGTGAATTTTTTTTGTTGGAAGAACCTTGGGATTGTTGTTCTTTGGGTTTATTCTTTAAGAAAAACCACTAGCTTAAAGATTCTGAAGGTAAGCTAGTCTTCAATATACACACCAATAGCAGAAAATTACAGTACTGCACACCTTTAGAGTAACTACTCTTCATGGCAATGTACCGCTTAATAATATGTTAGTACATAAAAATTTGGGGCTTTTACTTCTGAAAATGAGGTTTCAAGTCCTTGTGGTTAGACAAAAAGCCTGAAACTGTGATCACTTCTGAATGAAAATAAAACATTTGAAGAACCCTTCTGTAATTCTAATAGTCTCAGGAATTTTAAGAACATGTCACTTCTCAACATTTAGGGACACCTGTATTTACTGTGCTGGAAAAGCCAAAGCAGTAGCAAAACCAACAAAAAACCCAGCACCCAACTGTAAGCAAGCAAGGACACAAAACAAACCCAGGTTTTGTTCGCTGAGTTGAACAACTAAAAGGGCTCTTCAAAATCAGTGAGCCAAATTGGATGGCTGAGCCCAGAGAGTGGTGAAGAGTGGAGTTAAATCCAGTCGGTGGCCAGTCGCGAGTGGTGTTTCCAAGGGCTCAAGTTTTGGGGCCAGTCTTGTTTAGTATCTTTATCAGTGATCTGTCTGAGGGGATTGAGTGCTCCCTCAGTAAGTTTGCAGATGGCACCAAGCTGGGCAGGAGTGTCGATCTGCTCGAGGGTAGGAAGGCTCTGCAGAGGCATCTGGACAGGCTGGATCGATTGGACAAGGTGAACTGTGTGAGGTTCAACAACAGGGCCAAGTGCCAGGTCCTGCCCTTGGGTCGCAACAACCCCACGCTGCACTACAGGCTTGGGGAAGAGTGGCTGGAAAGCTGCATGGAGGAAAAGGACCTTGGGGTGTTGGTTGACAGCCAGCTGAACATGAGCCAGCAGTGTGCCCAGGTGGCCAAGAAGGTCAACGGCATCCTGGCTTGTATCAGGAATGGTGTGGCCAGCAGGAGCAGGGCAGTGATTGTGCCCCTGTACTCGGCACTGGTGAGGCTGCACCTGGAGTACTGTGTTCAGTTTTGGGCCCCTCACTACAAGAAGGACATTGAGGTGCTGGAGCGTGTCCAGAGAAGGGCAACGAGGCTGGTGAGGGGTCTGGAGAACAGGTCTTACGAGGAGCGGCTGAGGGAGCTGGGGTTGCTTAGTCTGGAGGAGGCTGACGGGAGACTTACTGCTCTCTGCAGCTACCTGAAAGGAGGTTGTAGTGAGGCGGGTGTTGGTCTCCTCTCCCAAGAGAGGAAATCGCCTCAAGTTGTGCCAGGGGAGGTTTAGATTAGATATTAGGAAAAATTTCTTTACTGAAAGAGTTCTGAAGCCTTGGACCAGGCTGCCCAGGGAAGTGGTGCAGTCCCCATCCCTGGAGGTGTTCAAAAAAATGTGTAGATGTGGCACTTCAGGGAATGGTTTAGCAGGCATGATGTTGTTGGGTTGATGGTTGGACTTGATGATCTTAGAGGTCTTTTCCAGCCTTAATGATTCTGATTCTAAATACGGCTTTCCTCTGCTGATAGAAACATACAGCAGCTCTTTGCTGCAGTTTCATTACTCGGAATTTCCCCTGGTAAAACACACCCTAGAGTGGTGCCATACAAAATGCCAGGGCTGCACCGGCTGCCTGCAGCAGCCTCACCACAGTGGCAGATCACACCATGCTAGGAAAGCAGTACACATACACGTACATCTCGGGTCTGTGGCAAAAACTGCCTTGTCGCTGCCTAGGCATGCTTCTTCCCTTCCTGTATTTCTGAATTTTTCTCACTGTGTACAAGCAAAGGCAGTCCCTTTTCACTGCTGTTAATAACAAAATGGTGAATTACCCCCACCAGAAGTACCAGTAAGTGCATTCAGCTTCTGGAACTTTCACTGCACTCAGTATGTTGCACATTTGTGGCAAACTTGTATCTAATAAAAGCTACTTATTGTTACATACCCACTTTAAAGATACAAATTAAGGAAAATTGCTCTAGTTAATATTAACGGTAAAGTTGATAAAGAGGTCGTTCTCTTATGCTGTACAAGTACTGCCTTTAAAAAGGTCAGTTGTACTATACAGCCTGACAGAAATACAAATGTGAGATTCTGTAACATTAGACTGCACATGCATGCTCTGTGTTTGAAGGCTTTTTTAAATCCATTTTTCTTCCTCCCTTCCCAACTACTAAAAATATTTAGAAATAAAGCAGAAAACATGCTTCAGTGCTCACTTGAAAACAATTTCTCCCTATGCTTTTCACAAACTTTTTATTCATAATTTTCTACCAAATCTTTGAAGAAATGACCACGAGACAATGCTCTCTTCTTTGACCAGACGAGGCAAAGCTATCCGGTCTATCAGGCTGAGTCAAACATTACCCCTCCGCTTTATCATTCTTAAACTTAATACTCTCTGCTAATACAGCTGGTTCGTTCTTGTTTAGCACCATAGAAGTAGTAGGAATTTCAACAGCAGCACTGTCCTGTTTGCTTGCTTTACTGGACACAGAAGAAGATGGCTTAGACGGTGTCACGAGAAAAAGCGGAGTTCGCTTCAGCTTTACCACACGGTTGCTTACGGGCTTGCTAGACACTGCGATCTTGAGAGTCATCTGACATGGTGTCCCATTGTCAGCACCCCGCCTTCCACCAGGCACCTGGGCACTGCCGGGCACCCCTGCACATGTTGTGGATACAGTTTCAGAAGCTACTTTGTGCAGCATCAGACTTTCACTGCTGGGTCGTTTAAGAGTCACTGCAGAACGTGAAGCATTGTAAGCAGCTACCTCTAATGAAGCTGAGTTCTTGACTTTGATGTGGGTACTCGTTGAGGGACCTGAGAATCTAATTGGCTTGGGACCCACTTTACATGGTAAAGAGTCTCCCTCTTCAGTGAAGTCGATTAATCGTCTGTAAGACAAATAACTTCAATTAAAGAAACAAACAATGTACGTAAGTTACTCTTTTTATGCTGTAATTACAAAATAGAAAATTTGCAACAGCCGTGCACAAATCTGAAGTTCTTTTATTTTTTGCTTGTTACAATATCATTTATGGTTCTCAACTGTTCATCGCTGCAGTCAGGCTTGCCTTTATATGAATAGCACCAGCAATCTCTTCTAACTGTGTAAGTAATATTACACATCAAAAATTGTAAAAGATACGGTGTGCAAACTGCTAAGTGAAAATCAATGAGAAAGAAGGCTGGAGGAGTTATAGAAAGAATATTAAAATGCTACAGATTCCATCAGATACAAAATCCACTAAATACTAGCCTAATGTGTTTTAAGTTATCTACAAAAATGCAAGACCCAGCTGCACGGGAACACAAAACATAGAGTTCCATACTAGGTAATTTGAGAACAGAAGAAGAAAGATATTGCTTCTTTCTCCCTCCCCCACTTCTTTTCAATACAAACGATTATGGATAATCTTGCAAGAGAACATGATAAAAAAAAAAACAAAAACAAACAACAAAAAAAACCGCAAACAGACAGCATTTTTGAAATATTATGAAAATCCTGTTTCTCAGTGAAGAGAAAAATGGACAGACACCTAAAAGATTTTAATTCCTCAAGGAAATAGTAAATAATGCCATAGAAATCCAGGTCACGCTAAAACAGCTGAACAGGACCTTAGAAAACCTGAAACCTAACAAAAAAAAAAAAAAAAAAAGCTAGGCCAGGCCAGGTCAGAGGGATGATCAGTAAATATAAATCAAAATCATTTTTAGAGAGATGAGGAAATGGGGCCAAAAGAACACAGAGACTAAATTAAACTCAGAGAATATTAACAACGGATTACAATGGATTTTAAAATGTAACAAAACAAAAGCTGTCAAACTGTGGCTCTGTTGCCAGCTTCTACACAGGATAAAGCTTCTAAAACCTGATAGTAGAAGAAAGAACACTTATGAATCAGATTATATCTAGACTTTGAGCTAAGAAAAGCTGTAGCTTTAACTGACCTGATTGTCAGGAATGAAGAAACATTTAGCTGGCAGGTCAGTACTGTAAACAGGCTATGAACTGCGAGAGCCACTAAAGAACAGCTTAAAAGATACGCTACAAAAGCCTTGATAATCGTCAGGGTACCTGCATTTTGGATCATAAAAGATCTGTGAAATGCCACAGGGATTCATACCAAAAGAATAAACAGTATCTGAGAGTAGCATTTCTTATTACTGCTCTTACAAAACTAGTATATGGTGACACTGTTCAAACAGAAAGCTTGCAAACAACCTAGTACTTATAATGAGTCCAGGGAGGTTTTCCTCAGAGCTGTAAGTTGAGAATGTATTCTCAACATCTGCACATCCTAGATCAAAAGAACACCAAAAAAACCCAAAAAGCTTAAACATTCAAGGATTTGGTGCTTTAACAGTAGCAATGAAGTATAGGTAAAATATCATCAGCAACTAGGCTCATTTACAATATTTCAAGACAGTATATGGTCTCACCAGGATGACTGTGGTACATCACAAGTTTTAGCTGAAACCTGAACATGTTTTTTTGAGGGTGCAGAAGAATAAAGAAGACAAATCAAAGCAGAGAGATGGGAGATAAAACAGGCAATAGTGGTAGAGGAGCATCCAGGAATATATGTAGGCTGTTTGGCAATCTAGGCATTGAATGACCACAGTCCTTCCTATCGGAGCTATGAAAAGCAAAGAATGCTGTATCAAAAAGGACGGGGAGACAGGCGTTTTCAGTTGGATCATTGTGCTGATGTGGCTCTGTGGCTGCTGCTGAAATGACAGCATGGCCAGGGACACAGAAGGTCATCAGGACCCTCTTCTATCTAGCAGCAAAGTGGCTGTAAGGTGGCTCAGCTCAACTATGTAGCTGCACCTGCAAAGGCTGCTTTTAGGTAACATATTGAGAATGGAGGTGTAGTCAAAAGTATCACCGTAAAACTGCAAAGAAGAAATTCTAGAAATTCCTTCTAATGAGAAGGCATCTCACGTATGTAAAAATCAGTTAACCTTTTAAAGTTTTCAGTTAAATTTTTTTTAGCACTCCTTTTAACTAATACTGCTGTCTACTTTTTGAAATTACTCCTTCCCACTCTAAAGTGATGCTTCAAAGGATGAAGAATAGAATAGAGTTTCAGCAGCCTAATAAAGGTAGTTTGTTTCTAGCAAGTTCAGTTCTGCAGTGAAGCTCTATAAGACATTTTATAAAAATGTAAATAGAAAACCCAGAGAAAACTAAAAATTCATAGCAATTCCAAGAACCTGAAATTAATTTTTAAAAAATAAAGAAAGATTGTGCTGCATTTCTGCTTTATTTTAAGCCACTTATGCAAATTGGCATACCTTTTATGAACTGGAGGCGTATGATGCAAACTGCCTTTCAGAGGGCGTTCTTCAAGAGTCCAACATTCAATCAGCTCCTGAGGCACTCTCCAGTAGCTGACACCTGCATTTCAAAGGGACGTTGTATTGTGAGCTGAGAGAACATAGTCAATGTTATATGCATATACACCTGACTAAATGAACACGTGTATTTTACTAGGCAGAATTTCAGCTTTGAAACTATGCTGACATGAAAGTTGCTTACAGCCAACCCGCTTCCAGGGCTTCCACCAGAGTGCCCATTGCTAGCAGGCCATCACCCCTTGCATGCGGTGGCTCTCAGTATATCTATTCATTCCCATCAGCTCATATCATCTTATTGGACCATCCCTTAAGACTCTTCCAACACAAACAAATAGCCACTACTATGGGATATTTTCCAACCTGTTACTTACTGAATGAGTGAAAATGTATGCAGAGTTTTTATTACAGTTATTTGGCAAATATTTTTCTTATTTTTCTGTAAAAAAGTAGTACTACTGAAATAAAAGGGAAAAAAATAATACTCTACCTCTCCCTTCCCAGGCATCGAAAGCATCCATCATCTTTTTCAACTCAGATACTGAGTAATAGCTCCAGATGTATTGGACGTTATTTCCAGCTTCCCTAGAAATATTGTTTTAAAGTAACAGTTATGTGGTAAATCTAGCTAAGTCCTTAGAAATGTAACACTGGTTAAATGTATCATTCTTTTTACCAAATCCTAACTATAAGGGCTTAATAATAAATGTTTTGTAGAGTAGAAAGGAAAATGTTACTTAAATTTCATTTGTGTAAGAGGTTCTAAATAGCCATCCTCCTGTGATCTGCGTGCCTGTGGACACCTGTTGCTAAAAATGGGTAGTCATGAAAGAGTAGATGTTCATAAAAAAATAATTACAGAATTAGTGGTGTAAAATCTGTTCTTCTAAATCTCAATCATTTATTCAAAGGAAAAACACAGTAGGAGGACAGACACCTGACACAATCTGTCCAAATACTCTTGGAATAAATACTAATGTTCCTAGCTTAAATTTAGGAAAATATGCATCTTAATTATAAAGATAATGAAACATCAAAAGCTCTATCTTAATCAATCATGTTTCAAAAGGTACACAGTGAAGTTGTGGTGGTGGGGCCCCCATCATCAGACCACCCGGCGATCTCAGAACCAGCCAACTTTGTGTTATTGCCTTTGTACAAGAGCAATGAGCTGGGATAACTCAGCATTTTTCTTGTCTTTGCACACGACCAGTGAGTTGGGATGGTCAGGCACCCCCTGACCGCACCTGGAACTCCTGGTACCCACCTGACAAATGCCAGAACTGCGCAGTCTGGGGAACACTGTAATTGTGTGGTTGTTGGCAAAAGACCACAATTACCTCATGCAGATTGTGGCCGGGATGGAATTTTACTGATGACCAAAGTCAGTCATCTCGCAACACTATGAACAGCGGTCCCAAGTGAGGCCCTTTGAGCTCTCCTGAACCGTGGCAGGCTGTGCCCAGCATCTCCCTCTGAGCGGGACACCTCTCAGAGCTCGCGAACTCTTGAGTTTGTGAAGTTCGGAGGACAATTGCTGAAGACTGATGACAGACCTTGGGCTGAAACCCCTCACTCCTTGGGGCTCAACCTTCACCCGCTGAAAAATTATTTCAAGTGAGTATTTCACTTACCTCAAGGGGAATTTTTAACAGGTACCTTTATATATGCATATTGTCTGTGTGCGTGTGTGTGAATTGATTCAAATCATAAATGTTCTACTATTGTGATGGTACTAAATCCTAGTTAGTCACTTTGTAAATGCAAAATTGACCCATGTTTAATTGCTGCTAAAATCCTGTGATTCTCTCTTTAACTGTGAACAAACCTAAATTGCTGCTAGACATATTTAATCGTTTAGACATAAACCATTGGAGTCTGAGGCTAAGTCTGGATCCAGCCACACCTAGGCGTCCCTCTGAGAAGGAGTTTAGAAAGCAAGGAGGTCTATTCCGAACCTCGTGATTCAATGGGAGGGTCTCCCTTATCCCTTACCTCTTTCTTCAATCTCTGTATAAATCATTCTACCTCAATCCTACCTTGATTTTTCCTTTGCATATTCCATTTACTTAATAAGTAATAGAGTTGACCTTGACATCGAACTTTATTAAATCACACTTTATTAAATCACACTTTTATAAATTCCTACTAAAACCACTTTTTTCTAATACCTCTGATGGTGATTCTTTAAGCGGCCTAAACCACTCATTCACAACGGAAGTACACTTCTGACACTGTACTGCGGGACCAAGAGAAAGACAAATTGCTTCTAGACGCTCAGAAGTACAGGTCTACCAATAAATTATAATTACTGTCATAAAAACACATTAATAGTTTAGTAGAGATGTACATGTTCTTTAAAGAATTAACACCATTTCCTTTCATCGTCAGTTCTAAATATTTCTTTTGGCTGTCTTAGAAGACTGCAAAATACAATTGCATGAATCACAACCAACTTTGTGAACATTTCTGGAACTTTTTCTGGATGGGTATTCACTCACTGTATTTAGTGTAAATACCATCCTAAATTAGAAAGTATTTTTAAATAGTTGAGACATATAAAAAATAGCAAGTAAAACATAATGAGAACTTACAGCAACTGCATGCTAGCCACCTGTCCCGGTTTTGGCTGGGATAGAGTTAATTTTCTTCCCAGTAGCTGCTTTGTTTTGGATTTAGTATAAGAATAATGTTGATAATACACTGATGTTTTTAGTTGTTGCTAAGAAATCAAGGACCTGTTTTCAGTTTACCATGTTGAGCTAATGAGCAGGTGTGCAGGAGCTGAGAGGGAGCACAGCCAGGCAGCTAGCCCAAGCTGGCCAACAGAAATATTCCATACCATAGATGCCATGCTCATTATATAAATAGGGGTTGGTCAAGGCCCAGCTGCTGGCTTAAACCATGAGATCACCTTTGACTCTCTCAAATTCTTGTACTCCGTGCTTGGCTTTTATCTTTTTTTTCATTTGTTTAATGTAAGCATTGTATTACCCAGCTGTTTTCGAAGCTGGAAAGAATCTGATTCCTTCCACAGATTTGTAGCACAAATGCTGTATTATGCTACATATAATAACATTTAGCTATTATTATAATATGTGAGTGTCCATTGTCACTTCATGGTGCTTTCATGTGTTTGACAGTCATCTTACCTTTTGTAAATGCTTTTACTATGAATTTTCATTCCTAGCTCCTTATTAATTGCATCAGTACCATCAGCTCTTGTGGCATACACACCAATAATTTTACTTTCACAGCTTGCTCCAGAAGTGTTGAGATAGTGCAGGACCCAAACTGTAGGCTTGGTACAAACTAAATCATAGGAATCGCAGAAATCTAACAAAGCCTGGAAAACACATAAAGCAAAAAATACAGAATATTAATAAGAATACAATATTTTCAGTTGAATAAGCTTTCATATTTAAGTTTTCTTAACAGTACTGGTGAGCTCTTTAGAGTAAACCAATGATGTAGTTTATCTAGAATAATGTGTGCAGTATTTCTTATCTGATGTTAACAGAGAATAATGTAAAACTAAGAGAAATTCACAGAAAGGTAACAGAAATACTTAAAGGCACGGCAAATCCTTAATATGAAGAGAAACTGAAAGGCCTGGAAATGTTTTATGCTTTCAAAAGGAAATGAGAAAGGGAGAATGTGAAATATATGGAACAACAGCTTACTAAGACAACACAGATGATTGTCAGGACTAACACAGCCAGTCCTGATAATTTGAGTTCATTTCCAAACAGTTAATTAGAATTAGCTTTTAAGTTACAATACTCTAAAACAGACAAACCTTAGGATTTTAAATAATATGCTAATTTTCTTTTCTCCTTTCTTGTTCTAAAAAAATTGGCAAAGTACATTCTATCTTTCAAGTTTTAGGATTAATTTGGAAAACTGAAAAAAAACCCCAAACATCTTGACGGGATCAAATCTAATCTCAAGTAAAATTTTAAACCAAACAGGGAACTAAACAATGTCACTCCTACCATGCTAGTTGTACAGAAGACTTGCATGTAAAAGAGTCAAATTTAAACTGTAGCTGTATTGCAATGATGGGAAAATCTGATGTCCTTAACTACTATGACTGTGTTACCAACTCTAGGATTTCCTAACCTAAAACTCTGAATTTACTGGCGATTTAACATGGTGATTAAAAAGTGCTAACTTGCATATACTGTAGTTTTAGTATCTGATGCTAATGAATTCTGTGGATTGGAGAGTACATATTTAAAATGTAAGAAATGTCAAGACCTTTTTAAGCTCTGTATTTGACCTTAAAGAATACGTCTCCATTTCATTGGCCAAATGGTCAGACAGACTGTATGGGTAAGGGATGCCAAAATAATCTGCTTCCTCCTGCAGTGCAGTTCGAATTTGTTCATCTTCAGGAATCTGAACTTCTCCATGAAGATAATCCAAAAGATATTTAAACAGGTTTCCATCTCGATCAATAAGACATGCTCCTGAAAGCATAAATAAAATGATATAAAGTACTGCTTCCAGCAAGCAAAGACAGACTTGTCACATTCTACCAAATCATCAGTACTAGTTTTACTTAGGAGGAGTAAGTATACTGTCTCTATTCTTTTAAAACTATTTTGTTTCCTTGGAATATTTGTTACTTGAAGATAAAATTCTTAGCGCGGTAAACATTTCTTTGGAATTTCAGTGATATCTCTAATCTCCGTAGGACCATGCCAACATACAGTCTCAGCTGTACTGCACTCAAAATGCTAAAATTTAATTCTAGATGCATTTCTAATTCTAACTGCAGATACATCTGTTCTTGCTATTGAAGAGATTTTTTTCAATTTTGGATCTAGGCAATTTAAGAGAGTTAGAAGTAGCATCAGCTCCAGTACACATCTAGTCTAACCTTCCCTGAATATTGCTCAAGTTTTACAGTATTTTCTTGTTTCTTTTTCTCCCCTTTGCCTGCTGGGCTCAGGGACCGCTATGGAAACTCACCAAGCTGTACAGAGCTGTATGCAATAGGCTGTTCACTGCAGCTGAAAGATGGTAGCAAAGCCCTGCACGTACAAATGTTAAACACTTCAGATATTTTAAACAGTCAGAAGTGTACAACTAGGAATTACTATTCTCCATCCATCATATCTTTAAACTGGACATACTTTGGCAGGATTTCCAAGTCACAAACAAGCGTGAAATTTGACCCATGAATAGTTTTATTCAAGCTTTCATAGCAGGCCATGGCGGTGAAAAATACAATCTTTACTGGGTAATGAAGTATTCTGAAACTAAGATTAGACCCAAATCTCCTCATGTAATGAACAGAGGGAGTGGGATGCCTCTGAGGAGTATAGGGGTTCACAAACAGGATGCAAGTTAAATGCCAAATACTCTGCCAACTTCAATTTTATCTATTTATTTTCATATTTATACTGAAGAAGTACAGTCCAAAGCCACAGTTTGGGCTGGGACAAGGCAGGGGTAAGCACTGTACAAACATGTATGTTTGCAAACAGTAGTCTTGTGGAATTCAGATAAATTACTCGCAAGTGTAAAGTCATGCATGTGTAATTGTTTTATGTCCTGGAATTAAAGAAGCCAACTGATGCTCAGCAGATTGGGAAAAGAGATATACTATAAAATGCATAAATATATATAAGAGCACACAGAGCTCCCTGATCAGAATGTCATGCTTAGAGCTTGAACATGTTTACCTGATTCATCCACTTTTAGAGGAAAGCGTCCACTAAACATAGAAGCTAGCATTGAATCCTTAAAGCGGCATAAAGACTCACGCCTGGCTGTGTATAAACATCCTCGCACATTAAGTCGTAGAATACCCTGGACATCTTCAGTCTTGCCCTCTTCCATTGCATTTGCAAGTGATGATGTTAATTATGAGCTCTTCAAACCTGAAACAGATACAAGCAAAAGTAAATCCAACACCAGTTAAGAGTGAACGTATCATACAGAAGACCAAAGCACTAGCTCATCTCTTACATGTTTGTTACACGTTACTGCAAATCAGCTTTGAAAACAGTTCTGGAGATGTATTAGCGTAAATTGCCAAATATTCTACACCTTTACTATAAAAACAAACTATGGCATTTTACTTTGCTAGGAAACGTAATAGTTACTCTTTTGAGACAAACAGGTAAGCAGAGTTACGCGGTCAGTATGTGCGAGCAGAGCGCTGGACGGACATTCTAGGAAATGCTACTTCGAGTACAGTTCACAGCACTAAACATGCCGTAATTCTGTACTAATAGCAACTGGGCTTATTTAAAATCCGATCTTTAATTAGGGCTGCTGTGACTAGTTGTTAAAGCTGCCACATCATTAATGGCACTTTGCCAATAAATAACTGGAGCCTGCCTTGAGCCCCCTGCAGGAGGGGCAGGCGGGGCGTCGGCGCAGAGGAAATCGGCACAAGCAGCAGAAGGAAATCTTCAAAACGGGGGCGTTTCTCTAGGTTTGGGGTTTTTTTGGAGCCTGCCCTTTGAGGGTCCCCGGCTCCCGCTGCGCACCCCTCACCCGGGTACCGGCTGTTGCTCACGGAAACTCACTGACGGAGGCGCAGCCCGCTGGGGAGGCAGCCGGGCACCCGCCGCCCCCACCGCGGCCCGGGGCCCTCCCTCAGTGTCCCCCACCCCCCCCCCTCCACTGCTCCAGCGAAGCAGGGTGGAAAGCCGCTCCCCGCTCCGGGAGCCCGCCGGGGAAGGCGGCTCGGCTACCCGCCCGGGGCAGGGGTTCCCGCCGCGGGGCGGGGGTGGCCGCCATCCCGCCTTACCTGCGCCGCCGCCTCCCGCGGCAGGGCCGTCTCGCCGGGCCTGGAGCGGTCAGGGCCGCCTGAGGGGCCGCCTCGGCTCCGCAAGATGGCGGTCGGGCGGCACAAAGGGTTGGGCCAGAGCCGAGCGGCGAGAGCGGAGGGGCAGCCCGTGCGGCGCGGCGTGCCCGCGGGCCCATCGCCTCCCCGGAGCGCGGTCGGCCGCCCGGGGTTCCCCACCCAAGGGTGTGCGGCTCAGCCGGGTGCGGGGGGCCCCGCTGCCCCTGCCTCCCCCGCTTTGCCCGGAGTGGGGGTCCCTCGGGCACGGCTTCGGTGTCTCCATCCTCTGAAGCGAGGCTGGCCCACGTCAACGCGGCTGTCTGTAAGGCAGAAACCCCTCCTGATAATTTTTTTTTTTTTAAGTTACTGGTAGGTGTTTACTCAGAGTGGGTTTGATGCAGTTGCTCTTTCTGTAGGCTCAATAATGTCGAAGCTTGAGCTGTTCTTCCAGCCCGCGATGCTCCCGTTGTACTTCACAGGGGTCTCGGAGCCCTCTGGTCGGCCGGGGCAGAGGCTGCCGCCCAAGGTGGAAGCACGAGCCATGGGCGCTGGTTTCTCCTGCTGCTGCATGTCCTGAGCTGCAGCACCAAGAGGTGATTTCACAAGGGTGATGTGGTGCTGGTACATGCTCCGAGTCTGAAGATGGAAAGGTCTGCTTCGGTTAAAATGGGGGGCAGAGGCAGAAGAAAGTAGCCTCAGGATAGCTGGTGTTTTCTGGCCTACTTTGACCTGACTGCTTGTCCCTTTGAGCAGACAAACTCGCTAGCTTGTGTGCCAGCAGCAGCCTGTTTCAGCCTAGCTAATACATATATGAACGCAGGTATCGTAGCTTTTGATCTGCTTTCCTGTTGCTTGCCTGTGAAATACAAGATTTTTGTGTTTCAGACATGCGTTTTTCAGAACGCATTAAAATAGCATGGATGAATGCAGGCAAGGTGCTCCACCTTCTTACAGTGATTTCACAAAGACTTGCAGAAGCAGCGTCCTATTAAATATTGCCGATTTCTGACATAGAGTTGCTTACTCAGCAAAATGCATGCATCAGCAGTGGAAAGGTAAAGAAATTCTCGTTATGTGTTTGTCTCAGCCTCATTATGAAAAGTTTCCGTACACATGAAAAATGGTTCTAAAACACAGCTGTGTTTTCTAAAAAAAAAAAGTTTATAACATTATGTCTAGTTCCCACTTAACTTTGTAAGCAAATTGTTGTGGTTTAGCCTGGCTGGACGCCAGGTGCCCACCAAAGCCGCTCTATCACTCCCCCCCACTCAGCTGGACAGGGTAGAAAAAAATATGAAAGGCTCATGGGTTGAGATGAGGACAGGGAGAGATCACTCACTGATTACTGTCACTGTCAAAACAGATTGAACTTGGGAAAATTAGTTTGGTTTATCACCAGTCAAATTGGAGTAGGATACTGAGAAATAAAACCAAATCTTACAAACACCTTCCCTCCCACACCTCCCTTATTCCCAGGCTGAACTTCACCCCCAAATTCTCTCCCTCCTCCCTCTGAGGGGTGCAGGGGGATGGAGAATGGGGGCTGCGCTCAGTTCATCACACATTTTCTCTGATCCTCCTTCCTCCTCACTCCCTTCCCCTGCTGGAGTGTGAGGCCCCTCCACGGGAGACAGTTCTCCACAAACTGCTCCAGCATGGGGTCACAAGTCCAGCCAGCAAACCTGCTTCGGTGTGGGCTCCTCTCCCCACGGGGTCACAGCCTTCTTTGGGCATCCACCTGCTCCAGCGTGGGGTCCCTTCCATGGGATACAGGTGGGGATTTGTTCCCCCGTGGACCTTCATGACTGCAAGTACAGTCTGCCTCACCACGGTGTGCTCCACAGGCTGCAGCGAATCTCTGCTCTGGCACCTGGAGCACCTCCTCCCCTCCTGCATTGACCTGGGGGTCTGCAGAGTTGTTTCTCTCACATGTTCTGATGCCTCCACCCCATCTGCAAAATTTGCTGTTACACTTTTTTTTTTTCCCCCCTTCTTAAATATGTTACCACAGAGGTACTGCCACCATTGCTGATAGGCTTAGCCTTGGCCAGTGGCAAGTAAATAAAGAGGAATTTCTTTTTTGCCATAACATACAGTAAGAACCTATCCATGTGCATACAACTGCTGAATAACTAGTAGTTGTGTGCAAAAGTTAACAGGGCCAAACTCTAGATTTCTGCAAACTTTCTGTAAGGTATGAGCTTATTATATGTTTAGAAAGTATGGTAAGAGATAACTAAATCTCAAATGTTAACAATATATTTTAGTTGCTATCTGAAGTCCAGTAAAAATCCAGTTATTTAACTGTACACTGCACATAGAAGTGTGCCTATATTGTATTTAAATAGTTTATCTGTATTTACCTAGCAGATTAACCCAGTTATATCTACAATTCCTATTGATTTTCATCTTGTATCATCTTGGGTTTTTTACTCATCATTTCGCTTTGGAGGTGTTTTGTTACCCTGTTTAAGGTATTTGAAACTTCAAATTCACTTGCTGAAGGGTCAAATCAAAGGACCTGTAACAAATAATCACAGAGCAGTTCCAAGTGTGTAGCTTACTATATTCTGGTCTGTTACTACATTTTGATTTTGAGAATGCCTGAATATTCATAGGCTAGTGTTTTTTCAGTTAATATTTAGGACTATGGACTTGTAATTCAGACGCTTCCCTTCAGTCAAGTGAAGGATATTAAAGGAAAGAGCCATCTAAATTGTATTGCATCAGGTCCTAGTAGGGAGATAATAGATGCTCCTTGAAATTGTGTAACTCTGAGTGATCGCTTACTACTTAGAACTCACTTCTTTTTATCTTAATGCTTATTTGCATTAGAAAGGCAGGAAAAGCTAGAGTAAATACTTCACAGGTTTCATTTTTCTTAGCAACAAAGCATGCTACAGTTGCAGCAAAGAGAGGAGATGTTATGCCAAACATCGTGGCTCTTGTGTGGTCTCTGAATAGTTCTCGGCTAAGAATGCACCCAGAAGCCAGATCTTTAATGCTTAATATCTAATCAATTAAATAAGCACACAAGTTACAACATGCCACTGAATGCAGTACAGACTGGTAATTCATGGATGTTGGACTTGCTATAAAATAACTGAAAGTAAGTATGATAGATTATTTTTGTGGAATAGTAGTGTCTGGTTTAACTGTATCTTTAGCAAGGTCATAATGTGTGTTGTCCATTACTGACTGGGAATAGTTCATACGTAGCAATTGCAGCTTAAATGTGGCCACTGTTGTCAAATGTTACAATACAGTTTAAGTTACAACTTACGGTCTTTCTCACTCTAAAACATTCGCTTACTGAAGCTGCAGCTTTCCATCCTTGTTTTCTCCTTTAAGCTGGCTTGGTTTTGCCTCAGAAGTGAACAATGTTCCTTCATGTATTGCTGCGTTGGGAGACCAAAACTACATACATCATTGCAGTCAGTATGTGTACACATGCACACAAGCAAATGCAATAGGCAAGTAAGACACAAATTCAGCACAACACTCCCCACATGGTTAGGGCTTTTACAACAGGTCTGTCTGTCTTTCCCTCGCTCCCTCTCATTTCTGTTCAGTTTAAAGACCAGTCATAGGATCCCAAAAGACCAAAACCCAGAATTCTTATCTTAATATATATATTTAAGATACACAGGCTGTGAAACTTGGCAGTTTTTTAAGCTCTTTCCTGCTTCGAGCAGCTGGCAATTAACTGGAGATTTTTACATGTAAAATGTTACAGTGTGGGATTTCCTCAGCAGAGTGTAAAGGAAAGTATGACCACAGGTGGAAACGCAGTACATCATGTTTTGTTTTAAATTTACTGCCCCCAGTAGTGACATAAACATTAAATGGAAGCAAACTGGCGATTGCCCCTTCGGGACTTGGGACTGTTGTAAAAGTGGAGGAAATTAAAACTCGTGGTTGGATCTGGAGGAAAACACTGCCTTCTGGAAAGGATAAGCAGGTAAGTTTTATTTGATTCATTTTCTATTTTTAAAGTGACATAAGGTTATTTGCTCTTTTATTTGGCCAGAGTTTGACAAGTGGCTACAGTCACTCCCGAGTTGCCCTGTAAGGGGAAATGTACCAACGTATTTTAAGGGAATTGCATAGAAATACAGGGTTTTGCAGCTTCAGGGCCACACTGAGAAATAGTGCCATATATCATACACAAATTAAGACAAGGTAGAAAAGAGAGACTCTCCAGATGCTGTTTGCAGCAGATTATGAAAATAATATGCTCATAAAGATACATTGTCAAATAATGCCACTGATACTTATTGTGCGATTCCTTTGATTTGCCTTACAGCATATTTTAATGTTGACACATGGAAAAGTAAGAATTTCATGATGATTACTGCATTACGGAAGCCAATGCTGGTTTTTATTTTAGCCTTCCATATCTCTGTAAATCCTGAAATATATTCAAGCAACAACTCTCAAGAATTTCACAAAAATGTTTACTATAAATTCACTTATTCCCGGATCAAATTTAGGAACGAATGTCCACCTGAACTAACGGTAGGACTGGACACACATAGCCAGCGAAAGAGGACGATGCGAAGGGAGTGGTAAAGAGCAAGGGATTCGGGGCTCAGAACAGATTTTGGGGAAAAGCATTTCATTAGACGAAAATACTTCCTTGCAATTCCCAGTCCTAATATTACCTAAGCCAAACTAAAAGCGTGCCTGCTCAAATTCTGACCGGAGCCGGAGACTCCTACCCTCACAAGTCAGTCAGCGCACAGGCATCACGCGTGCTTGCTATCATCTATTGGTATTGAAGGGTATTGGTTTTGTTTTCGTAACTGTCTCGATGGCTGTCTGTTAACTGTTTGTTATTTCATCTATTACCAATAGCTACAGATCAGCCGAAAATAATGTAAGTTTCCACAGCGAAGGAGCCACACGGATCTCTCCTTTCAGCCCCCCGGCATTCTCCGAGCAGGGAGCCAAACGCCCCGGGCTCCCTCGAAGAGCCTCTCGCTGCCGGGTGGGGTACCTGCCGCTCCCCGAGCCCTGCCTCGCAGCGTCCCAGCGCTGAGGAGAGGCGTTTACGCAACTAACGCTCGTTTTTTAATTTCCGCGCGGGGGGCGAGGCGGGGGGCGGTGCGAGCGGCCGGGCCCAAGGGCTGCCGCGCGACGGGCATTGGCCGGGGCGGCCATTAGGGGGGCGGCGGGAGCCGTGAGGCGGGGCCGGCCGGCGGGTGCTCGGTCGATCAGCGGTTCGCCGGGCCGGCGGCCCTGCCGCCGCGAGTGCCGGGCGGCTGGTGGTGGTTGGCCCGAGGGCTTCGCCCCGCGGCTCGTCCTGGCGCGGCAGCGGCGGAGCCCCGGGTGTTGCGCTCGTGCGGGGAGCTGAGGGAGCGGACAAGGCGGGCAGCGCGCGCGGTCCTGCCGCTCCGGCAGGGCGCGACTTCAGCCTCGAGGAACGACTCGTTCGCCTGTCTGAATTAACTGATCGAAGGTAAAGAGCGAAGCGGTTTTCTCGACTTCAGAGACAATGAATCCTGGTAAGAGGTCGTAAGACCTAATTTTGAAAAGTGTGAGAAAGATCACGTGTTATTTGGGCATTCCTCTTGACAGTACAGGTCCGTTCTGACGATGGACAAACAAGCAACTGCTGAACCATTTCCCGTTTTCACCTCGGACGCTGTTAAAGGGCCCGTGAAGAAGAGGGATGGAACATTACAAGCTGCAAAATGGAACGCTTCTCTAGCATCTAAAATGAAAACGAAATTGATAAGTAAGTCCCGTTGAAATGAAACTGAAGCCGTTTACTGTACTTAGAATGTATGACTTCAAAAGGAGTAGTGAGTGTATTGAACGTGATTTGTTGAATTGCTGCATGTTAAAAATATTCAGGTGGTAGGCTGAGAATTTTTGGAGAGTGTAAAAGTTAAAGCACATAATTGTAAGTTAGTTATTTATCTAATTCTCCAAGTATTTTCAGTATTTTCAGTATTTTCGAAGCTTGCTCTTTGGCAAGTGCATTTCTGACATCCATGTGCACATTCACGTGGGGTGTCTAAAAACTGAGGTACAAAAATGAGTAAAATCAATGGCCTTTTAAAATATAGGTGCCATAGTGAAATACCTAGTATCCCCATTTGCAAAATGGGATTTATATGAAGTTCTTCGTTGAGTCATTTACTGAATCAAGGAAAACTAGAAATACTAACCTGCTGATTTAATCACTTGCCAGAAGGTACTTTGTTTTCCCAGTAAATCAGGATTAAATTCAAACGTACGTTTGTCAAGGTAAATGATTGGGTTTTGTTTCTGGCTCTGACAAGAACAACACTATGGAACATCTCGGATCCTCTTCTGCAAAAGGTAGGGAAACTATGAACATAGTGAAACACTGCTATTTCAAAGCTCTCTAATTCAAGCAGCATGGTTTATTGAATGCTTCTCTTTCTGTGATCGGTGTGGCAAGAATTTTTGTTGTTTGTATATATATTTTTTGTTGTTTGTTTTTAAATATTTATTTGAGCTTACTGTGGCTTTATGTCAAAGCCACTAATTTTCACTGAAAAAGTAAACAGTATAGATTAATAAAGTCTTTTAGAAACCTCCACACTGCAGTAATACAAATAATTCACTCAGCTGAATAGTAATTTCAAAGCACATTCTTTGGATTAACAAGGTTCCACTGTTGTTGCCTCCTTCCCAAAGCAAAGAAATAAGGCCTTGCAAATATTGGATTATAGATCACAGAAGTAATAACATAAGATAGGGTAGATATGTAGTTGGAGCAGATTTCAAGCTAACTTTGCTCCTTTTTGTATTATAAAAGAGTATGGTCAGACTTGGGTTCAAGTTAACTCTGTGTATACTATGACTGTGAGGCAAAAAAAGTCATCCTGGTAATATCCAGTGTCACTGCGTGGGTGGGGGAGTTCCTAAAACATACTGTAATGGATGCAGGCAGGCAGGTTTTCATTAGCACAGTGGAAGGTGTATTTCTAATGTAAAGCTTTTCTTTCTGTTGTCAAAGCTCACATGTATGCTGAAATGTTTGAACTTTTTAATTTGTAAGATGTATACTTGTTCTTTAGAAATTTGGAAACGTTTTTATGCCTGTGAAACTATCCATTTTTAAATGCTTTCTTCTTAAAACAACCTTATGTTAAAAAATCCAGACTAGAGCAGAGTCCGTGCATGAAATAAACTTGAACTTGAAGCTTACAGAGTAGTCATTAGAATGACAGAAATGGTTTTATTTTGGAAAGTGTTAGGCTTTGCCGTTGTTCCACCAAAACTTACAGATAAAAATGTTGTTATATAGCAATAGTTCATGCAGAGACGGCCTGCAATTGAAGCTGTTGACAATGATTTTGTCTCCTTTAGATAATTCACCTATGTTCAAAGCATCTTTAACACAAAATAATAAAGCATTAGCTGTGGCTTTGAGTGTGGTGAAAGAAAATTCTCAGAAGCTAAAGAAGGAGAAGATTTTTCTTCAGAAGGAAGTAGAAAAGCTGCAGCTTCATAATATCTTGCTTCGTCAAAAACTAAGCTGTTTGGTATGCTGCAAATAATATCATTTAAACTTATATCAGCTAAACCAACCTTTTACCTTTTTTGGAAACTTAATATTGTTTCTTAAAATGGTGATTTAAAATGTACATCTCGGATTTGTGAAGTTATATCACCTGATAGCATACTAATCACATTTGATTTTTCTATTTGATAGGATTTTTTTGTACTTACTGTTTTGCCCATCAGTGTATATGCCTATCCATTGCTATTTTAGTGTCAGCTTCACCTTTATGTTTATAGATATTAAGAAGGTATTAAAAATCAGTTTGTGCTAAATTGAGAGAAAAGAAAAATTTACAACATAGGTTCACCTTTATGTCTTTTCTTAAGCCAGAAACCACTTAAAATATGTTTTTTTAAATTTCTTTTTTTTACACGCAGAATAAAACTCTTATTGAAGTAGAAGCATTTTTGAATGATAACCTCTTAAGTGCAATAGAAATAAGCAGTCTTTGTGAGGTAAGATGTTTTTTTGAACTATTACCACATTGAACTCATTTTCCAGGATAATATTTTCAAAGCATCTAAATGAGTGCAATGTTGAAATCACAGATGCATTTTAAAACATTTACCCCAGTTCCTTAAAACTTGGGATGAAACACTAGTCTAGTGAAATCAATTACATTTTGCTGTTCCTTGCACTAAAAATTTAGGAATTAATCTTGTTTACAAAGTATCTAAGAGTTAAATATCAGTTAGCCTTAATGAAATTATGTAGTTAAAAGAAAAAAACAACAACACAGTACTTCAGTATGTAGTATTCTTCGCAAATGAGTGAGCTACTTGCCTTCCTTGCTTAGTGCGGCAATAAATATCTTGCATGTGGAAACTTCACCAGAAAACACAGTCCATGTTAGTCCTTGTATTATGGCAAAATTACAGTCACGTTTTTATAAATATTATTTTTATTGCCCGTTCTAAACGGTTGCTTAGTGTTGCTCTATGCTTCTATATGTATAAATGCACTTTGCATTAGTTATACCTACATTAAGAAAGTCTAGACATTGCTCTGGGATGCAGGTAGGTTACAGATTCTGATAAGTTTTGCTACAAAATATTTTTCTTTAAAATTATTGTGTGTGTTTGAATATCACACACCTTTCATCAGTACGTCTGTGTTTTGCCCATTTGTTTTTTGTGGTTTTTTTTTCCCTGTGGATATTTCTGATATTGAAAACATAAGAGAATATTCAACTGTTTCTACTTCCCCACTGTTCTTCTTTTGAAAGAATCTTCAGAGGAGTTCTCTTCCTCTGTCAGCTGGTCCAAGTAGCCTTACTGATGACTGGTTCAAGGGTACACGTCAGTCTGCTAGGTAGGTGGTTGTATTAAATTTGGAAGTTGGTAAGTGTCTGAGGATTTTTTTTTTTTTTTTTGCAACTAATCTTTGTATATTGTCCTAGGTATTTTTAAGGTAGTGAGAAACAGTTTCCTGTCTAATTCAGAAGTCACCTGTTTGCAACTGGGAATTTATATAGAGAGAGTGGTAGACAAAACTGGTATTTGAATAACTTGCTTCTTCCCGCATGGGATCTCACCAGTACAAAGCAGGATTCTCTGTCATAAAAAACCACATTTGCCCCTAAGATAGAACCAGATTTTATGCTAGAGTTCTTGTTTTCTGCTTTTATCTATTATTAAAGGAATGTTTTAAACAATTGAATATTACAGCATAAAATGTAATAAAAATCTTCACAGTAAAATTTCCTCTTTTCAGATCTGTAGAATTGCCAGTGAAGGTTCCTTTAATTTCAACAGCTAATGCAAAGACAGCCCTTCTGTATGTGAAATACGAAATGCTTATAAATGTACCACTATTTTGTCAAAGGAAATGCATTCAGATCAAGTCAAGTTTGCATTATCATTGCCTTCTGGTACAAATAATCCAAACTTATTTGAAACAGACCTGGTGGACACAACCATTGACAAAAATATGTTTTTAAAAGGTATGATATATTTCAGACCTATCTGAGAATTAGTATTTAATAATTCATTACTTGATGTGCGATACAGAAGGTATAATAAGATTCCTAAACTGTAATAAACTAATAAAAAATAGAATCATCACCCATAAGTCTAGGTGTCCTGACAATCACTTGCAGAATAATGTTCACTGAAATAAGACAGCTGAAATGTAACAAAATTAGTATGAGCAGAATAAAACTTTGATAAAATAACCAAATAATAACTGAAGTAGTTATGGAAAAATGAATTTTTATTTATATCCAATTTCAAAAGTCAATTTTTTGTAAAATATGGAATTAGTTCTAGTTAACTGAATTTTTAAGGACCAACCACAGAATGTGTGTATTGGGCAGGAGAGGGAGAAGCATTTTTTAATTTTCCATGTTTCCAGTCCAACCTTCAGTAATCTGTCTTATTCTGATAACTATATTCTTTCTTTCCCCAAGCTGCTGAAATTTTTATTTTTGCGGAAAATCAATTACGCACAGAATTGACTTGCAATAGTGCCTTCCTGACTCATGTCAAAAATAAACAATCTTTAAGACAGTCTGAGGAGCGTACAAAACAATATAATGATAATTCATTGCCATTCTGTGGAAGTGTGACTGAAAGGAAGACACATGCAGTACTTCATAAGTCAAAAACTCAACCTAATATAAAGGATTTTGATAAAAAGTGTAGCTCAAATAATCTGCCTCATCATGATATCAACAGCGGCAGCAACACCAATGACATGAATTTGCAGGAAAGTTTGAGTGACTTGTCTCGCATTATTCTTTCACCTCTTAAATTTAGCAATGGAAATAAGACAGATTTTAAGAAGCAGTTTGTTACTGACAAGGTGAAGCCTGAGGAAACTGTTTACGATACTGATACGGAGTTGACCGCCAGTGATGCAGATGAACTACTCAGAGTTACAATGAAAGTCAAAGATAAATTACACCAAAATAAAAGTAGTAATGTCAACTCTGATAAAATGTCAGCGAATCTCAGAAAAGTACAACATTCTAAGAAGGATAAAGAGAAAATTAAAAGCAAGACTAAAGTCAGTTCAAATTTGTATGCAGAAGAAAGGTACAGTCTGGCTGACAATAGTGAAGTTTCAAAAACTACAGACTCGCAAATTCAGCTATTCCAAAATCAGACAGAACATGTACCTACAGGTAATTCTGTAGGGAAACAGAGTTTGCTAAATACCAGCAAATATTATCGAGCACAAAATTGCCCAAGTAAAGCTGAAGATAGTAGGGGCATATACTAGGTTAACTTAATGACTCCAAGAAATCAGGAGACAAATAAAGAAACTTCCTCAGAAATGTCTGAAGACATGGAAAGCAAAATACAAAAAACAGACTCAAACTCATCTATTAACAAGATCCCACCAGAATTTTCTTGTGCTGAAAATTTACCATTCCAAGACAACACTTCTAATGTATTGTCTTTACAGTTGGACTTTCTGCATACAAATGAGAAACACAGGAAACTAAAAATAAACAGGAAAACTTTTCAAAACCCTTCTAAAATGTACACAGCAAAATACTGTAGAGAGGAAAATGGGCCGTATGGAGAACATATTTCAAAAAAGTCTCAGAAATATGCCGATATGACAGCAAGAGAAAACAAGACCAGAAGAATATTACAAAGAGAAAATACAACAAAAAAAGTAGTTACAGACAAAGTGGAGAAACTGAAAGGGACAGCATTCATAAAATTACTCAGAAAGTAGACCAAAAGAGTAGCCAGTTTTCGCCAGGCAGATTAAAACGTATTGGCAAAGGCCAGCCGGAAAGCATATATAATACCAAAAGAAAATCCTATACAATCCTCGCTTTGTAAAAATGAAGAATTAAAAAATAAGGATGCGTTGGTCACAGAGGCTGTTTGTGGAACTAAAGTAATTGAAACTCACCAAATGCCAGTAGCTTTAGTTACTCAGAATATGGCACAAGCTAAAGAACAAGTTGATGACGATGCTAATACGTTAAAGAAAGTAGATTCCTCATCAGTGGCACATAAAAGCCCTCCCATTAGTAATTCTCCTGATAATCAGGCAAAGCGCAAACAGAGGTTTAGTTCTGATGTTACTGAGACCAGACCAGAAAAAAATTATTTTATGCATATGGATCAGGGCGGACAGAATATTTTGGATGACCAGGAAGTCCCTCATGAGATAGATTCCTTTACGAGCAAGTTAAAGCCTACAGTTCAAAAACTGGAATTTTAAAAATTCTTACCTGTCGAATATTCTAAGAATATGCCATTAAATGTAGGTAGCTTTTACCAGGAAGGTCTTTCCAATGTAGAGCTCCCAGCTCTTGATAACCACAATGCTTCCATGAACTTCTCTATACTGGAAAACTCTGAAATTTGTGGGGAAAACCATGATAATAAAGCACTGGATGCTGAAAAAGCAGAACAAAAACCAGATTATATTTCTAAACAGACTTACAAAGAGACTCTGACACCTTGTCATGGTAAGTGCATAGGTGAGAAAAAAAATGGCATTTTGAATTAAGTAGTGCCTGAAATAGTGGTATCTTCCTTTAATACTATCCTACTCTTATTGCTTGCTTAGAGTAGATAAAACAGGAGTGGAAAAAGGTAAGACTGAAAATCACTAGAATTATTCGTATTCTGTATCATCTATCAGTCACAATATATTTTTTTTTAATTGTGGAAACTAACATACTTGATACTTTTAAGTGTATTCCAAGATGACATTTAGTTGGGCACATGTAAACGGTCTACGTTCTTCAGGAGCAGTTATAGCTGGAGCCTGTATTCATTGTTCAAAGAATGTGATAGAATTCAGAAAGTTGGGAACAGAAAAGATACAAGGAAATAAGAGTAAACTACACTGTTCCCTTCATAAATGGAGAACATAAAAGATTTCATTTGTATATCTTTAGAAACACTGTAATTCAACCAGAATTCTGAGATCTAAAAAAAGTACTTTGAGCAGGTTTTCTCTAGAATCTACCCATGAGCAAACTTCCATGTGGCAACCTCTTTTTTAAGTGAGACATATTAAGAAAATAACCAAATTTTAGTGCAGTCTGGAAGATGGGTTTAGATTCTTAAAATCTTAATATTATCAAAATATTTGTCCCCAAATTATATATTGATCGTTTAGTCTGGCATTCTGAATTTGTCTTAAAAGATTACAGAAAGCTGACACAAATAGTACTTCTTCCACCAAGGCTGGTTACCTTATTGATGGAGTATTCCTCTTGGGCATGTTCAGTGGTTCAAAACACGAGGCATTGTAAATAATTTGGTAGTATACAGTTTTGAAGATAAGGAGGCTCACTGAATCACATTGCTATGCTTGTTTTATGCACATATGCCCAAAGAGCAGGCATAAAATTGGAAAATGCGGTACTAGGGAACCCTTGCACAGCTTGAATCTTCAGATTATACGTGTATGCCCTTCCCCTGCACTCAAGGCCATGAGCTGTGTGCAGTTTTGCTTTTTAAAATGCAATAACTCTTGGGAGTCTTAAGCAGCTAGGTGCAAATTACAGTGCTTATGGGCTTTCTTAAAATGTCCCAAGAGCCTTGGCAGACCTCAAAGAGCTCCAAATTTAGGTAGGTTGAAAGCTGCTGCAGTGTCATTTTCTTTGATCATCTATCCCATTGTTTTGTCGAGCATCTTTAGAGTAAGAGCAGTAACCAAATTACCTGAATTGAGAAATATTAATGAAAAATAACTATGAATTGAAAGTTTACTTAATGATTCAGAAAATATTTAGAATGAGGCATATAAACTACTGTATTCACAGGGAGAAAGGCTTTGCAAGATGTGACAAATGTTAGTATGCGGTTTCACACTGCCTTACCTAAATTCTCCCAAAGTTTAGAGGAAAACTCGGCCTGTCTAGGCGAGGAAGAGCCACTACTTGCTACAAAGAACCCAATCTACACAGGTAGGTATAGGTAAATCAGGGCTTTTATTTGTTTTTTTGAGTACATAATATCCCCAGCAAATATTTGCTGTTAAACACCCCAAATAAACAGTTGAACTGCCTCTTTCACAAATATCTTTTGCAAAGACACTTCAGTGTTCATATAAAACATTTCCTGTTAGTGTGACAGGATTTCCAAGTGCCAAAGTAAGACACCAACAGTATTCAAGTGTCAAAATTTAAATAAAACATATAATAGAACATTTTGTACTAGTAGTGAATAATGGTGAATTCTTAATGTTTATCATGATATAAACCCCTTTAGAGGTGGATAATTGTAAATGTTTTACTTAAATACAAACTTATACCGTAATAATGTCCTTGTAATATTGTCAAGTGGCAAGATAATCTATGCACTAACATTATATAATTCAGTATATTCAATAAATTAATTCATAAATTTATTAAATAAATAATTCAATATATGATATAATTCTGTTGTATTGCTAACTAGCTGTATCTAATACAAGAAATAATTTGAGTTTAAAATATATTAATTTGATAATTAGTTATTTATCTCGCAGTGCTCTTAGCAAATTTAGTGGCGCAGGATTTCCAGGATTGTTAAAAGACTAGACATGAATTGTGTAATAATTACAAATAAAGAGGATTTTAAAGCCAAACATCCACTAAGAAAACTAATATATTTGCATTTACATGAATAGATCTAAATCCCAATGGACCTTTAAGTTCATTACTTCTGAAAATATTCTGAGTTTTTTGCCACGATGTTGGTTGGGGTTTTTGTTTGTTTGTTTGTTTTTGCTTTTAAAAATGTACAATAATAATTTAAGGGAAAAGTACAGTGCATGTATATAAGTAGAATGCATATTCATGAGGTAAAGACTATCAAAATTTCCCTGTAATAGTGTTGAGAGTGAAAGGATTATACCAATTTACTTTACGACAAAGGTGTAAAAAGAATGTGTCTTCCTTTTCTTGCAAAACTGTGGCAGGAGAAGAAAATAAATCCATAAACTGAAAACATTAGCACACTGTTCTCATACACCCTCATCATATTTTTGTTTACCTCTGTAAGTAAGCAGACAGTTAATTGAAGCAAAGTCACTGAGAACAAATACTAAAAGTAATGTAGGAAGTGTCTTTTCACTTTACCATTGGCTTTTCAGAAATATTTATGCCAGATAGCTTGTAAAAGAAATGCAAAGGGATTAGACTTACATTTTTCTTTTACTAATTGAATTGGATGCTAAAACGTTGTAGTATTATGATATTGACACATTCTCCTCTTTTACCCCACAACGATAAGGTTCTGTATTTCTGGAGAGAGATGGTAACTAATAATAGAAAAAAAATGTGGATGTCACTCAAGAATTTAGATTTCTGTCTCCTATTTACATTTTATTTTCAAGTATACTGTCCTGAATGGGTGCTGTTAAGCTTTTGGGCTAAACAATTTTTAAGTTTTGTCTTATACCTGTAAGTTATGATTACTCATATATTAATATGATACAGGCCACATAAAAGGATTACTGGTTTTAGCATTATTTTGGAAAACTGTCGTTATCTATGCCTTGCTATTTCAGGCATATCTATTTTCCATAGATTTAATTTATTTAGTGTATCAAGCTTTCATTGAGAGTATTTGCCATTTGGAATTGTTATTATAACTACATAATTATAGTTACATAGGTGCTTGGTGATATTCGTACATGATGTCTTTTATTTCTTGTGTTTACAGCAAATTAAGGCATGGGGATCGGTTTACAGATACACAATTTCTGGACTCCCCAGTCTATAAAGTAAAAAATAAAAGAAGTTTTAAAAGTAAATCAAAATTTGTTTGAAGAAGACCAGAGAATGGCATTTAAGAACAATACTTCTAAAATGGGTACAATTTAAAAAATATGTATGTGTTTAGCAGTATAGACTGCTTATTTTTCTTTGATTAGTCTTCCAAAGTGGAATTTCCTGGAAAGGAGCCCCTGCATAAGGGATGCAGAATATGTTATGGAGGAAGGCAAATACAGGTTAAGCTCCACTCTTGTGTTTTGCGTTTCTGGTCAGTAATTTATAATCTGTTCAGAGGGTTTGCAGCACTTCTTAATTTCTAAGAAAAGTGTATGTTTTAATGAGAATTACAAATAAATCAGCTTTGGGAATTTTAATGCGAGATCTTCATATTTACCATGAGTAGAACTATACCTCAGTGCTGGCTGGAACGGACACGAGAATCCCAAATTTTAATAGATGTACTGAAATAGATAGAGACAGTGTGTCGTCATTGTGTCCCCCCCCTTTTTTTTTGATAGTTGACTTTTGGAGTTGACAGAACCATAATGAAATTTAAATGAGAACGTCTCATTTTGACGAATAGGAGAGACAAGTCTAGTGTCCAGAGGATGTGCCAGAGGCAGCCAGAAAGAAATCAGCACTGCAATAGAAATTCTATAGTAAATAGGATCCAGACAAAGCAATGCCTTGAGTTTACAATCGAGAGTGCACTAGTGTGATGACTAATACCACCGCATCATACCATTCAGCTATCAGGTCTTTGTACTGCTTCCCCTCGTGAATCACTTCTGCATTGCATCGTGCACTGTCAGGTGACAAACAGTTTTCTGGCGTTCTCTGAATCATAGCTGCTGCCAGCTGCAGGCTATAGCTCACAGCACACACAACTTTTACAGCTTACATCGGACAAGGTTCAGGTTCATTTTGCAACCAAGACAGCCATAGCTCATTTTTAATGAGACACAAATAATTTAACTTCTTTTGGTTCTAGAAGGTGGTTCTTCACACAGTGTGCAGTTATGCTGAGGAATTCCTTACTACAGGAGTAGATATTATTAGTTTACGTGGGCTTAAATATTGATCAGATAAATTAATGGAAGAAAAATCTATGACAAATTACCAGAAACACCATTTCTGACATAGGATGTCCCTGAATTGAAAGTTGTTGAAGGCTGGAAGAGTATTCTGGAGAAGCCTTACTATGCTATTAAACAATTTTTATACATTTTTCCGAGGGCATTCAGTGTTGAAACTTTCAGATACCATTCCTTTAGTTAGCTGCACCTTTGGTCTAACAGAATTACACCTCTTTTTAAGAGGCATAATTGATACTCTTAAATTTATAGTGTATTCTTTAAAATACCAAACCCTCTATACTTCGTTGTAGCTTCCACTGTAATATGGGAAGCTGATGGAGAAAACAGTCCTGGAAACTGTTTCCAAACATGTTAAAGACAAGAAGGTGGTTGGGAGTAGTCGGCGTTGATTTACAAAGGGGAGATCGTGCTTTATTAACCTGATAGCCTTCTACAATGAGACAACTGGCTTGGTGGGTGAGCGGAGAGCAGTGGATGTTGTTTGTTTCAACTTTAGTGAGGCTTTTGACATTATCTCTGATAACATCCTGCAGACGAGCTGGCCGAGTGTGTGTGTTTAAGTGCACAGCCAGGTAGGTTGAAAGCTGGCTGAACTGCCAGTCCCGGAGGGCTGTGATCAGTGGCGTGCAGTCCAGTCGGAGGCCAAGCACCAGAGCTCCCTAAGGTTTCATATCGGCACTGGTACGGTTTCACATCTTCACTAATGGCCTGTATGATGAGACAGAGTGCAGCCTACACTTATTTGCCATTCATACAAAACCAGGAGGAGCGGCTGAAACACTGGACGGTCGTGCTGCCATTCTGAGGGACCTGGATAGGTTGCAGAAATGGGCTGAGAGGAATCTCGTGGAGTTTGACACGGGGAACCTACGTCCTGTAAGTTGCCAGAATTTCAGCTGCATATTTTGACAGAAAAATGAGTCATCCATATCAAAATGTACTCCTGGATATAGCTTTCAGTTGTGTCCATTCTACATGTAAGTCTTGCACTACATAAATAGTAAGAGGTACAAAAGCATTATTTACAAATATTTACCACACTTGTTTTCTGTTGTGGTTTTTTTATGACAGTCTGTAGCACCAAGGCATCTTCCCCAAGATCCTGTAGAATATTTCATGTATGAATTTGGAGTTAAATATGCCGCTAGCGACGTAGTTTACATGGGGGACCTTTATGCCCTAAGCAGAGGGCTTGTCTGGCTGTGCTCACGAGTTCCAGAGACTATGCAAAGGTTGTGAATGTACGGTAATAAGGACAGCAAGATGTTTCCATATAGAACCTCACCGGAAGAAAAATAAGTATTCCGTCAGTATGACAATTCTTCCAATATTAAATTTCCCTTATCACCCAGGCAATGTGATCTGTATTGCAAAATGGAGTTTATTTGAGAACTTTCAGCAAACAGACTTTTTCTTTCCTAAGCATGCTGTGTACATCTCTACATCAGCAACACCATTATGAAGAGGAGCAGAAATGGTTGCGAAGATAGATAGTATCTTGATTCAATATTATTTAGAAAATAATTACATACAGAATATTTTTTTATACATTCTTTCCTGTATTTTTTTACTAAACTTGTAATTAAATTTTTTTTTAATTGAAATGTTCTTGCTGGCTTTCACTGTTTATCAACATTGCCAGCTGTGTCATTAGAAATCCAAAAGAATTATTATCTGTTACAACCTATGTTCCCTGTGCTGGCACTGCAGCAGCAAGGGTGTTTTAAAGTGTTTTTTTTGTCTCTGTTGCCCATGGTTTGAAAGCTAAACACAGAAGCACATGCCTCATTTTCTCAGAAAAAAATAACCTTTTTGGAGATGGTCTTAATTGTTTCTTTCGGTGAAGGTCCTGTTGTTCCACACAACCTCAGGTGTTACCGGCTAGACTGCTACGGTGTTCCAAATAAAAGCATGTAGTTTTCAATAAAAGTACAAGGCCTAGGGCTTCATGCCTTAGTTTCTCCCATTCCTGTTAGTATAGCTATCTTTCAAAGGATAAAGAAAATGACCTGAAGGTGGGCACAAGTTATTTTAAGTAACTCTGAAATCATATTATTGCTGGTGCTGCCTTTCTGTCCTTGTTTTCTCCATCCTTACTGTTTTTGTTGCTCCAGCTGATGTTCTATACACAGAGCAAATTTACTTGGTCATTTTCTAGGGTGCGGTTCTTTTGTCCTGCAAACAGGTTGCTTAGTTTAGGTACTGCATAAATAACGTTACATTGCCTGCTGAATCTTCATTAAATGTGCTTCTTTTACCAGATCAGCTGATATATTAGAAGCTCGTAAAAACAGCTCATGCTATTAGAGATAAAAATTAATCTGTAACTGTCACAGGGATTAAGATTATTTTGCTGAGGATAAAGTAATTTGAGCTTCTTTTTATAGCTTCAAAGTTGCTTCTTCTCATTTTTATTCAGCCTTTTTTTTCTACATTTAATATTTCAGTTTACTGCCGATAAAGATTTTTATAGTTTCAAAATTTATAGGAAAATTAATTCTATCTATTTAGAATAAACGGGAAGAGGAAAGTACTTACGACCCCACCAACCCCGACTTGCAGAGGCAGCCCTCACAGACGCCGGCTGTTCCGTGAGCGCGGGCTCACGCAGAGCTCCCCCGGGCCGGCGGCCGCCGCGCGCTGTCGCCGTTTGAAGCCACCCGCGGAGGTGACGGCGGCGCGAGGCACGGCTCGGTGTCCGAGGTGGCCCGGCCGGCACCGCCCCTCCTGCGCGCGCTCACCGCCCCGGGCCGAGCAGCACCGGCTCCGCGCTGCCCCCAGCGCCGCCCCTCCGCACTCCCCGCCGGCCCCGCCCCGCCCCGCCCCGGCCGGCCGAAGGCGTACCGGCTGCGCCGGCGGCCGCTGCCCGCGGTGTGCGCTGCCGGTGCCGGGCTGGGGCGGGATGTCTCTGCGCGGGGCGGCGGGGGCCGAGGACCTGGTTTTCTACGTGAACGGGAGGAAGGTGAGCGTTCTCGGCCGAGCGCGGAGGCGGGGCGGCCGCTGCGCCGGCAGTGACCCCGGCGGGCGGGGGCTCGGAACGCTTCCCCAGGGGAGCTCGGCCGAGCCTGGCCCGAGCCCCGGCAGCGCCGCTTCCCGCCTGCCCCCGGCCGGGCGAGGAGCGGAGCGGCCTCCGGGCGCCGCTTGGGCGCGGCAGCGCGGCTCTGCGCGGGGCGGCAGCGCGGGAGGGCGAGCGCGGCTGCGGCGGGGGGATGCGGCGCACCGCGGCGGAGCGGGCTCTCGGCCGGGTGTCGGGCTGGGCTTTCGTCTGCGCGCGGCCGGCTCCTCGTCTGCGCTCTCGGACGGTGCCGGGTTTTCAGAGCCACAGCCAAAGGTCAGCGAGACTCGGGTACCAAAATACAGGCTGCTGTCCAACGTGAAGTTAATACAGACCGGTGGCCAACATAAAGTTAATATTGCAAGAAAAAAGTTAAACTAGTTGTTGATTCAGTGCGCGTGGAAGGAGCTAGCTGATTCTGAGCAACGGAATGAGAGATTCCGCGGTTGGTCAAGCATGTAGGCATTTGCATTGCTGTCTGTTGTTAGTCTGTTACGGCGAGTGAAAGTTTATGTAAATAAAGCTGAAAGAAAACTGGTTCCTGCTGATGGCCTTACGGGCTTCCTCTAGTGTTCAGCCCAGTAGGTTAAAGTGCCTGGGAGACCCTGAAGTCTGCAAATCATTAATTCTTTATGCTGTTCTGCATCTGCTGTAGCAAAGTTCTGCTGCGTTTTTATTTCTCGTGTAGCTGAAGGTAAATTCCCTCGGTATGACCTTTCACGGAGCAGCAGCTATTTTTAGCAGTTGCAAGGTGCCCTGGCACTTCTTTCCTGGAAACAGACCTGTCTGAGAAGGAATTTCTAGAAGGAGCCCAAACTCTCCTCTGGTCTTTGGCTCTGTGAGGTGGAACCAGAGGAGGATACTCTTCTGGCTTTGTGGGAATGTAGTCTGTGCCCTGAATTTGGAAAAGACTTGGTTTCTTAGTCAAACCTTTTTTTTTTGTTTCTTACTGCAGATAATAGAGAAAAATGCTGATCCCGAACAAATGCTGTTGTCTTATCTGCGAAAGAGACGTATCCTTCAAGTCACTCGCTTGAAAGCCTTATTCAAGCAAAATTCTTGTAAATGATAATTAATAGTTATTTACCAGGTTAAGGAAGTTGTGACTCCCTTAAGATAAAACAGCCATATTAATTGATGTGTCTTTCTTAAGCCAAATACTCTTCAGTGAGCTGCTGTATTTTAAGCCTGGTTTCCCAGACAGACAAAGTTATGCAGTCAGGCATGACGTGTATGTGTATAGCTGTGTTCTCCACCCCAACCCCCCCCCCCCAAGCAACCTAAGAACCTTGTGGCCAGTATACATAAAGCTGGACAGAATAGAAGTCTCCCAAGCTTTGTAAAAGTCTCTCTCCCAGGCAAGAGGAGATCTTGTAATGAGATCCTGAGTCTGATGGAATTTTGAGGTAATCTATGTTTCCTTATGACAAGAACTCCAAACAGATTTCTAAACTCAAAAAACCAGGTTTAATAGTAAGTAAATATGAACAAGTATATTTTTAAAACAGAAAAAAAAAATAGACAAGACAGAACAGAGGTTGGGAGAGCTAGAGCTCTCACCCTGCCAATTTAGTCTTTGCAGACAACATTCTTTCCTCCTGTCTTGGTTTCAGTCCATAGCTGACTGGCTTTCTGAGTTGCTACAAATTGTGCAGCACTTGCTCTGACCTTGTCCTCTCTTTCTCTTCACCATTTTGGAGGCCTGACTGTGTGTCTGCGCTCAACTGTTCTTGGGAGGTTTCCAAACTCTACTGCGCCACAAGCTTTTTCCCAGTGTTGATGAAGCTGTTGCATAATATTCTGAATACATGTGTAGCCAGATTAGGGACTTGGCTGCGAATTAGTCAGCTCATGTAAGGAACTTGTGAGAAAAAGGCTTGGTGAAAGAGGTCTTGGGTTTTGGAGCAGATAATGTTGGGAAGAAAGACAGAAGAGGAGGAAGAAATGGGGAGTAAGGCATCTTCCTTTTGGTGGCTGTAGAACATTAAATTAGCTGTTTGTTGATTCACAGCTTCAGATTGGCCACTGTTCCAGATTCATAGAAATGAGAATGTCCTCACAAGTGTGATCTTTCAGATGAGATGCAAGGTTAATATCCTCATTATAAATGGGCCTCCTGGGAAAAACTGGGATACTGGTTTTAGTGTTCCACTAGAACTTTGGATGTGTGGCTAATTTGCCCATTACACATTTTTTTTCCTTTCATATTTTCACTTGGGAAACTATTTTTCACTTCCATTTTCTGTCCCAACTTACTCCTCTTCCAAAAGAAGTCAGATTCAAGTTTTCTGTTTTCTTGGGAACGGGATTTTGGTCATGTCATTCCTTAGCTTCAATCTTATTTTCACCGAAAATTTTAATCCAACATGGAAAGGAGTCTGATATGTATGCCATCATACCAAACCAATTCTGTGTTCCTTAGTGGATCAGGAAAAAAGGTGGCCTGAAGCTTCTGAGCAGAATAAAGACCAAAATGAAACCTAATATTTTTTTTTTCCCTAATGACAGCATTTTCAGTCCGTCTTACAGGAACTAAGTATGGCTGTGGAGGAGGTGGCTGTGGTGCCTGCACGGTGATGATATCAACTTACGAGCCAGCTTCAAAGAAGATACGGTATCCTTAACAGAAAATTTTGAAAACCACACAGGTTTTTATAACTGTAGATACCATTTCCAGATGTGAAACTGTAAAAACAAAGTTGAAAAATCTGTTATGAATAGTAAAAGAATCGAAAGGAAGGGTCAATTTAATCCAAAAGAGAACGCTGTAGAAAATACTGTTCATTAGCTGTGTTGTAAATTTGCTGAAATACCCTGCTCAAATACTTAATTTACTCATGTATGCTGACAGCTCCTGTGAGGATTTTTCTCTTCAGGAGGCACACATTTAGCACCTTTTGTATTGACCACTGGAATGTGGCTTCTACCTGCAGCTCTGTCGTATGAGATGGGAAGATAAGGCAGGCAGAAGTTTGAGACTTGCCAGCCCTTTAATACTGAACTATCTCCCTACACCTAACCCAGAAAAAGAAAGATTTTGAAACACAGACCCAGAGTTTCATTAAAATAAAAACTGGAATAAATTACTTTTAAATTGAGAAAACTCCAGTCAAATTGTTAAATGGTAACATGTCGTTGTCAATTGAATATTTTTTTTAGGTGGGGAAAAAGTCAAAATGTTCCCGTTGTTCCCTTTGACAATTGCATTATGTTGGAATGCAATGCAAATGGAAATGTTTAAAGTTATTATGAGAATTGAAATTAAAACAGTCAGAATAACACTTGAAAAGAAACATTTCAACTATAGTAAAAAAACCCCATTTTGTTGCTAGTGATTAAAAGCTTTGAAGAATTTTCATTTTGGTTTGTTGTTCCTATTTTGAAAGATATTTATTTTACATCAGAATTTTGCTTGGGTCAGAAATTTGATTACAAATTTGCAGCAGTAATTCTTTACTTCCTGCAAACGACTACACCAACCCTCTCTTCCCTATCTTCCTCGTCCAAAACACACTTGACAGGTTGCTTGTAGGCAGAAGAGACAAGAGAGCAATTAGGAAAGACTGAAGTATTAAGGAAGATATAAATTCTACAGAACTGTCCTCATAGATACAGTTTTTATACTGGGGACAAGAGACACAGCTAGTAAGTGATCCCTTCTATAGAGCTTATTCTCTTCTCATTCTAAATGATGATAAGGACTGCTCTGTAAGTATAAACTATGTCTTGGTCGACCACAAAATAATATTAATGCATCTTTATTATAATAAAATAATATTCATGTTCTTTATTCTCCTTTATGTTCCAAAGACATTATTCCGCAAATGCATGTTTGCTTCCCATTTGTTCCTTGTATGGTGCAGCAGTCACCACAGTGGAAGGTGTTGGAAGTACAAAAACCAGGGTTCATCCAGTTCAGGTGAGACTACAGTATCACTGTGTAAGAGGATTATTGATTTATTCATTTGTATGGGCTGGCTTGAGTGGCGGTGCTTTTAAGACATGGGTATTTCATATGATGATTGTTCTCCCTGCTAAATGATAACAGAGGACAGTGTAAATTTCTGATGCTTGGTTGATCAAGGCTGATGAGATAGGGCTTATGACGGATCTTGCTTTAATGCCGACAGCCTGATTGAATAGTTAGTTGGTATGCGAGGGTTTTTGGAGTGGATCAGGCTTGAGCTCTATTTGGGCTAATGGTGCATCTCAGATGATGCCCCTTTAACTGATGGTTTAGTGTAAATGCAAAGACAACAGAAGTCCCCTGAATGTTAATTAGCCTCCTTAGTAAGATGTGCCTGGGAATCGCACCCAAAATAATTACTCTTATTTGAGATTGCTTAAATTGTCTGATAAAAAGTCTGATATACTATGAAGACAACATTTAGTAAGGTGTCTCCTGTTTAAGAGAGAGTTCATTAGAAAGGTGGCGTACACTAGGAGGAGTGCTATTTGTGGTGTTTCATTTCAGGAAAGGCTTGCCAAATGCCACGGCTCCCAGTGTGGTTTTTGCACCCCTGGAATGGTGATGTCCATATACACTTTGCTAAGAAACCACCCAGAACCAACTTCAGAGCACATGATTGCAGCTCTGGCTGGTAAATATTGCCACTTTTTAATTCCTAGGTATGTCCTTGAACCATTTTCTTTGGTTACTTTGTGCATGTGAGTGCATGTCTGTGTGAGTACACGTGCATGCGTGCACTCCATACAAATTGTGCTTCCCAGCAGAGCTGCTGCTGGGTACAGACCTTGTATTCCGTGTCATTCTTTTCTCCTGGAAAATGAAGCATGGAGCTGTGGATTGTTTCAGGGACAGGTGTTCAAAACATCCCCATATGTGTCTTCTGAATTTCTTTAAATCAGCCGTGCAAAAATAATGCCATATTGGAGGAACTGGTTGGATGGTCACAGCCAAAGGGTAGTGGTCAATGGCTCAATGTCCGGATGGAGACCAGTGACGAGTGGAGTCCCTCAGGGGTCTGTACTGGGACCGGTGCTGTTCAATATATTTATCAATGACATGGACAGCGACATCGAGTGTACCCTCAGCAAGTTTGCAGATGACACCAAGCTGAGTGGTACGGTTGAGACACCAGAAGGACGGGATGCCATCCAGAGGGACCTGGACAAGCTGGAGAGGTGGGCCTGTGTGAACCTCATGAGGTTCAACAAGGCCAAGTGCAAGGTCCTACACCTGGGTCGGGGTAATCCCCGGTACCAATACAGGCTGGGGGATGAAAGGATCGAGAGCAGCCCTGCCGAGAGGGACTTGGGGGTACTGATAGATGAAAGGCTGGACATGAGCCAGCAATGTGCGCTGGCAGCCCAGAGGGCCAGCCGTGTCCTGGGCTGCATCAAGAGAAGCGTGGCCAGCAGGGCGAGAGAGGTGATTCTGCCCCTCTACTCTGCTCTGGTGAGACCTCACCTGGAGTACTGCGTTCAGCTCTGGAGCCCTCAGCACAAGAAGGACATGGAACTGTTGGAGCGGGTCCAAAGGAGGGCTACAAAAATGATCCGAGGGCTGGAGCACCTCTCCTATGAGGACAGGCTGAGAGAGTTGGGCTTGTTCAGTGTGGAGAAGAGAAGGCTGCGGGGAGACCTGATTGTAGCCTTTCAGTACTTAAAGGGAACCTATAGGAAAGATGGGGACGATCTTTTTAGTAGAGACAACAGTGACAGGACAAGGGGTAATGGTTTTAAACTAAAACAGGGTAGGTTTAGGCTAGATATGAGGAAGAAATTCTTTACAATGAGGGTTGTGAAACACTGGAACGAGTTGCCCAGAGAGGTAGTGGAGGCCCCATCCCTGGAAACATTCAAGCCCAGGTTGGACAGGGCTCTGAGCAACCTGATCTAGTTAGTGGTGTCCCTGCTCGCTGCGGGGGGGTTGGACTAGATGACCTCTAGGGGTCCCTTCCAACCCAAAACTTTCTATGATGCTGTGATTCTATGGAGAAGGAGCTGCATCTGATGATCTCTGAGATCCCTTTACATCTGGAGTTGAGATGTCATAAGCCTCACAGGAAAGCCCCTTTGTGGTGGAATCAAACAGTCAAATAAGGTAGAGAGGTGCAGACCATCTTCACTTAGGGGAAGCGTGAGCATTTATTGCAGGTAAGATAGCCTTCTGTTGTGCTCTAGAGTGACAGCGGTGGAGCCAAAGGCATTGTCTGTCACTGTGAGGTGAACGTAGCCGGAGGTGTAACGATAACCTCCTTCACCGTTAGAAATAAGGCAGGGGAAGGAGCAAAGCATTTTGAGTGAGTAAAGAAGATTGTACAATCTCTTCTCCTGCATACTAAGCCGTAGTCAGCATTCCCTCTGGAGCAGCTCTCAAGTATTTCATGCGCCCCGTGAAACTATAGCCTTTTCCTCAGGAGCTGTGGGGCCCTAAGTCTTCTGACACTGATGTCTTTTGTCTTTTGGAGAGCTAAGGTTTCTCCTTAAGCTTCAAAAACTAAAACCTCGTATAAAGACGGACATGATACTTCATAGCTTTATGTGCTTTAGAGCAAAGCTTTTTCTTACCGATTTCCTTTTTTCAGGGAACTTGTGCCGCTGTACTGGATATAGGCCGATCCTAGATGCCTGTAAAACCTTCTGTAAGGTAAGAAGTAGTTATGATAGGAATACTATTAGTGTGTGTGTGTATATATAAACACCGAGTTTTTCGTGAAGATCATTTGTTTCCTCTGTTAAGAGATGTAGGCCTGAGTAAGGTGTATAGTGGCCTAACCCGTTAGGAAAATTGATCAACACAAATTAACTTGGTGTCTAACCTGGATTATGAAGAGTAATCTGAAGTGACTCCATGTGTTTTAATGTGGGTCAGTACTGTCATAAATAAAAGCAGAATTTGAATTGATGTGCTTAGCAGTTTATCCTGTAATGCAACCTGTCAGAAACCTACGGTGAAAGAAATGGGAGAGTGAACAGGGGGTAAAAGAAACAATATAGACCGTCTGTGTGTACTCTCACAAGGTCAACGGAATTTCACATCCCACAAATTATTTTGTATTAAGGACTTTAACATTTGATGATTTTAAGTCATTTTTGAATAGAACTTCTTTAACACACAATCCTTCCAAATTAGTTTATTATTAAACTTCATCTAGAACTTTATTGAAATATAAAAAGACACTCTTATCGGCTTAAGCAGGCTTTAGCTCATTGCTATTCTGGGCAGTATTTCACTAATGGAATGTTCCTACTTTAGGAATCCAGTTGTTGCCAAGCAAAAGCAAATGGAGAGTGTTGCTTGGATCAGGAAGATGATTTGTTTGACAAGGCAAAGAAGGTAGGGTTTTGAGTATTTTAACTGTCCTATTTAGATATAAAACTTACAAGAAAAAAAGCCATCCAATATTCTTTCTATAATTAGAGTGAATAATATATACTCTGCCGTTTTTATCCTCCACGTTATTGACAGTACATAGTATTATTTGTGAAATTAGGTATTTTATTATTCCTCGCAAGAAATTTGGAGAAGGATTCTTGGTGTGTATTTGTATGAGGAGACAATAATGTAGCAGATAGTTGGTATAAGGTAGTTTGGATCTCCAGAGCTGAGATTTGAGCAGTTCTTCAAGTTCAGGAATATTAATAGCCCCGGCTCTCCTCATATGGTGATTATCATACTGTGCTAGAAATCAAGGCAATGTGTGGAACTGTCTTAAATCAATGATCAGTGATGATCTGAAGGTAACCACCGATCTCTTGGGAATCTAACTGCTGGCTTGAGTCTGAAGAACTGACACACTCTTAAAAATCAGTCATGATTGTAATTTTATGTGAAGCCTCTTATCCATACAAAAATTTGAATTTGTCCTCAATTTTCTTTTAGTAATATCTGATGTACTTCGCTTTTTGACTGGTGTAGGTTGGCATGAAACCTGCTCCTTTCTTACTGTAGGACTACAGGAAACCTGTAGTTAGTCTTTCAGTTGCTTGCTCCTGCAGTGTCATTTGTGTTAGCAGTGAACTTGGAGAAACTGTTATGAACACTTCCTTCACCTCAGCAGTTCCAAGTGATGCATGGTAATTTAGCACCACATCCAAACAATAATGGAATTAGTGATTTTCTGCTGACTTCAGTGGGACCCTCATGGGTCATTTTTGGTTTTGCTTTTTTTTCCTTTTTTTTTGGATGGAATTAATGATGAGAGAAAATTATTGATCTTTGCTTGTTTTCTTTCTCTTTAAGCTTTCCACCAGACTGTTTTCAGCAGAAGAATTCCAGCCCTTAGATCCCACCCAAGAGCTTATATTTCCTCCAGAACTAATGGTAATTTTTGCTATTTATAGACTATTCTTTAGCTCTGTCTTTTCCTTAGTAGCCCATAGTTCAGAACTCATTCTGAAGTCCTGTTTAGCAGTAATTAATCAGAAGAAATGTCGTAACATTTTAATATAAATCCAAAATTAAATTCCTTTTTGTCCCCAGTGAGCTTATGGAATATTCATGTACAAAAATTAATTGTATTGGGAAAATTAAGTTGCAGAGTTAAGCATAAGGTGAGAAGACAAAGAAGTAACCTAAACTAGACAAAGAAGTAACCTAAACTGGGTTTTCAGTGCAGCATCTGAAGATACAAATGCTTCTCAGCAAACTGAATGGCAAACACTTTTTAACATTGGCCAAACAGTGTATTTTCCCCATTTTGTGGCTTAATAGTTTTGTTGGTCTTTTCTGTCAAAATGTCAGCCTCAGATAGCCACCCAGGCCAGGGAGTGTTTCGCCCCAGTAGCTGAAGTATGACAAAGATATAAGCAGCTGAAATAAGGACACTGGAATGGAAAGCATCAGGCATCGTTAATTATTGACGGCAGTTTTTGCCCTAGAAAAATTGAAAGCTTGTTTGCTTTACATTATTGTCAATGTATAGATTCAAAACCAAATTCTCTGTAACTAGCTGGTTGCTTATGAAGGAAGGGACAAGGGTTCCTGACCGTGTATTGTACCACCACTAGTTCCCAGGCTGTTTCCACGTGATTGGTGAACCGTGCTGGAACAGAGAGAGACATCCACATGCATGCTTAATCTAGAAAGGGATGCTGCTACCATTGTCATTGGTGACCTCCAAGGAAGCTCAGTGTGTAAACACTTCCCTAAGTGTTTTTTATCACTTTTCTAACAATTTCAGCAATTGCATTGGAATTTGTTGAAGATGTTTCACCCATGAAGTCTAGAAATTCACGACTGTGCAAAAAGCCAGCAAAAGAGTCCCATTTCTGTCCAATTTTGAAGGATTAAGTAGAACTGCCATTGTTTAAGAACTTCTTTTGACTTTCAGTCTAGTACCTGTTAGACCCTGTGCCTGTCTATATGTCTAAATATTTAAATCTACCGTATTTCCCCACCAGAGAATGGCTGAAAATCAACCGAAAAGAACCCTGTTTTTTCGTGGGGAGCGAATGACATGGATTTCTCCTGTAACCTTAGATGAACTACTGGATCTGAAAGCTGTCCACCCCGAAGCACCTCTTGTGGTTGGGAACACCAGTGTGGGTGTGTATACAATCAGAATGGCTCCTATTGCCATAGTTCCAGTGTGCATGGGAGGTGTGAGGCTGTGTCTATCATTCTTTTTGCATTTTCACCCTTAAGCTTACTCTCCGCTATGTTCGAGTTGTCATTATGGAAAATGTCTTTTGTCTAAGTCTCTTCCTATCTGGTAGGACCTGAGATGAAATTTAGAGATGTGTTCCACCCCGTTGTTATTGCTCCTGCAAGGATCCCGGATCTGAATGTGGTGAAATGCACGGATGACGGTCAGTAGTCTTTACTTAGTTCAGACATAGGAGATTCCTCCGTAGTAAAGGATGCTGCTCCACTCCATGCTGCTGAAGGTGTGAGGTGCTTCGCAACTTCTTTAGTTGCTTGCTTCTTTACCAGGTCAAGGTGGCTGTGACTGCCATCCCAGTGCATAATACAGAGTTTTGTCTTCATGACACAATGCATTACTGACCAGATATATTATCTTTGGCCCCATTAGTCATAATAGTGCAAGGGTAATTATTCTGGTAATACTGGTTCTGGTGCTAAGTCATGAGGTATTTGCTTTGTCATCTCTGTACCATGCTATGCTGTATAGCAGAGAGAGACCCATATACAACCACAGAGAGAGTTAGCAGTGTTGCATGCTTGTCTACATTAGAAAAAACGCTGTGGTTAAACTGGCAGAGCTAATATGCATTAACTAATCATGTTCTCAATCGTAACAACATTAATTATTGTAGATTAAAAATTTTGTACCTCAACTTATGTATTTTGGATAAGCATGGAGATGTTTGTAGTGCAAGTTAGACTAGGTCTTAGTTTTTAATTAAATTCTATTGAAATTAGAAATAACAACTAGAAATAGATATAAAATTACTATAATAGCCTAAATTAATTAAACATAAATTGTGTTGTGCAAGTTTACTGTCAAAGTTTTAAGTCAAGCCCTGTATCTGATGAGAGTTCCTTGCTATATGCCTGAAGCCATTTTTTTGAAGCGGTAAACTGTATTTGACAGTTCTGTCATTGCATTTAGAATATCTTTTTTATTTCAGATCAGTCATCCAGTTCTAGTCAATGACTAGTTTTTTTCTTAGCTGAAAAGTAGCTGGGAATTGAAAAGATGCAGGGAGAATGCTTTTTTTTTTTTTTTTTTTAACCTGTGAATAAATTCCAGTAAGGAGAAGGTGAGACTTACTAGTTCTAAACCGAGGGATATGCAGTTTAGTTTGCCAGCCAGAAACAGTGTTTCCTGTCTCTAATCAGATTTAAATGCTAAACATATTTTGATTACATTTTGTTTTAAATAAACAAAATTTAGTATTGCTTTACTTGAGTAATAAAAAGCCATTTAGAAATTATATATCTTCTGAATTATATTTTTGATTGAATTCCAGTGTTCATTCACAACATTCATACATTTCATAAAGTCTGTTAATAATTTTGAATAGAAAGGCACTGTTCACCATTTTATAACATTGAAATTTTTAAGAAGTATAATCTCAAAAAAAAAAAAAGTAAACTACTCAAATTAATACAGTTATAGGTTGTCTTTCCAGCGGGGAAAAAGAATACTGTATTCAGTGTTACAACTGTTTGGTTTTTTTTGCAAATGCTACCGACCCGTACCTTAGGATAATAACTAGACTGTACCTATGGAAAACAAGATCAAATAATGATGAAAATCATGTTTAAAAATAGTACGAGGCCGTTGAAAGCATTTTGAAGCTGAACTCATCTTTGGGTGAATCATCACCTAAGCGTTTACTCAGTCAAAGTTGGTGCAAGGGAAGCAGTTGGAATGAGCAACTGGAAGCAGAGAAGGGATTTCCCTTTGAGCTAGTAGCTCGACACTTCTACTAAATTTCATCATTTCATGAAATCTTGCCCTCAGTCTCCTGAAACGAAAGGTCACGGTCCCTTTGATATGCAGAGGCCCCTCTACTTATATCCGCCTGTATTCCACACAAGCAGCCCTAGCTCCACGGTCTGAATGTAGTTTAAAAGCCAGGCAATAAAGCAATGCGCACATTACACTTTCATAATCTCTTGGTTACAGGATTAACTCTGGGAGCTGCATGCAGCCTCTCTCTAGTGAAAGACGTCTTGACAGATGCAATCTCAGAGTTCCCTGAAGAGAAGACAAAGGTTTTCTGCGCTGTATTGCAGCAGTTAAGAACTCTGGGCGGAGAACAGATAAGAAACGTTGCTGTATGTTGTGCTTTACTTGCAGTAGCAATTGTAACATATTGTAACAAGTGTGAAATTGTTCCTGACCACGTGTGAAGCTTGCATTTTCAGTGCTGGTTTTAGCAGTGAATTTTCTACCAATATATCTTTTTTGAGCTTTCAATATGTATAAATTTATGTATAGTCTGCATGTTGTATTGTCACTTAACGTAAAAATGTGAAGGTGATGGGGAAAGGTGAAATAAATTTCTTTTCTTTCAAGTCATTAGGTGGCAACATTGTAAGTAGAAAACCAACCTCAGACTTGAATCCTATTCTGGCAGCCAGCAACTGCATGCTCAGCATGGCTTCAAGAGGTAAGAGGAGGTAGTCTGTCTCTGTAGTAGTGCGAGAGGTACAAGATCCTGTTGTATGGGGAGAGGAGAAACAACACCAGGGGAGTGTTCGTGAAGGAACCCTTTCCCCACTCTTGTACAAGATCACATCTGCAAGAGAAACAATGTGCAAAGGAAGAACATGTCAAAGCTTCTCTTGTGAAGGGTAAGTGTTCAGACCAACCAGGTCGCATGTACACACGTGGTTAAATTGCACACTGGTGAATCACTGTGGATTTCTGTCTGTACAGTGTTTATGCCTCTGTGTTCTTGCAGAATCACAACGCTACCTGACAGTTGTGTTACTGGTACAGTTGCAGTTCTACCAGCAAAACTCCTTGAACTACTGGAACTTGTTTAATTAATAGAATCGATGATGTGCGTTAAAATGTTGCATTTCGAGAAGGCTTGGTAGCTTAACTGTCTAGTGATATTGACAAACCCCATGTAGCGTAGATGAAGTTTAAACCTTCAAAGGGGTCTTATAGATTTAGGTTCCTTGCAGAATTTTGTCATCTTCCCTTTTGAAAGTCCCATCTTTAATACTATGCATCATAGAATGACAAACATAGTCACTTGTAGAATAATCTACGAAAAAGAGAAAGGAAAAAGCAATAGCATTTATTCCCTTCTGGATCCTAGAAGTTCAGAATCTCAGAACAAAACATAACAAAAAGAAAACCAACAATTTTCTTTTTACTTTTGCAGCCGTCCTCTCAGTTTTCTTCCTCGTTTTTCATGTTTTAGAAGGAAAGGTAGTATTGACAGCAGCTGCAAAATTTTGGAACAGATTTACAGGAGCGGGGGTGGGATCATCGTGGCGGTGTTGAAAGGGAGAGTTATGGAATGGGGATTGATCACTGGGCACTTATGACTCTGGTGTTGTGATACTATGGAAGATGGAGCTGTCATTTGTATTTATAGAGCATGCCACTGGTAATTTGTTATGTAAACTCTGCAGTTATCTACTCAGGAAGGCTGCAGGTGTTTCGTGCCAATTAAAATATGATTGATGTATGTTAATTGCACAATTGTACAGAATTTTCTGAATTTGGGATTTCTTTTTAGGAAGAAAGCGACAGATTCTATTGAGTGATATTTTTGCAGATGGAGTTGGTAACAATACCATTACACCAGAAGAGATCTTAGTCTCTGTCCATATTCCCCATTCTAGGAAGGTAAGTTACTAGTTTGCTTAGATTTGCTTTATGCAGAGTTAAAGACTATTAAATAAAGAGCAGGAGGGGGCATAATCCCTATGTTTAAAGTAACACGATGACTGCTCACTTTCTGAATTCCTTACATTTGATCCAGTCAGTGCCATACCATCTCCCGGTTTCAGCCAAAAAACACAACTCAGCAGGTAGTTGGTGATACATAAAGAGTGATATTCAGGCAAAAGTTTACCCTAGAAGGATGAGGGCACTAGCAGTTGTCTAGGCCTCCTACAGAAAAGGGTTTTGGACAAGCTGCCATAGTCCTCATTAAAGCAGGCCGCTCACCTGTCGTATGGTTGGCATCAAGCAGGTGAAGCATTGTCATCTCTTGAGGATTTTTCTTAAAGTGAGATAAAATTGGACATGTGCATGGTGCTTCTGTAAATGTTGCCAAACTGAATAATAGTCTTAACTGGTGTTGTGTTTGCAAGGGTGAATATGGGATCTTAGAACTATGGGTCATGTTATCTGAATACTGAAGTATTTGGCAATACTTTGAAGCTTCTGAGATTTTGGTCTTGTTATAAATGCAACCCCGCTATCCTCCACCAGTCTGCAAGATCCCTGTCTTCCAGCCAGCTATCATGAAAAAATCTAGGCCGTCTGAACTGTGTAGATGATGGAGGATTGGGTATGGGCTGCTAGAAAATCAAAGAAGGTAAAGCTACTGAAAGGTCAAGAAAATTAAGTGTATGGTCTTGAATGCTCAGGAAGTTGAATTTGTGCTCTTCATTTTTGTTCTCTTGCTCCGTATAGTGCAATAGCAAGTTCTGCTTTCAGATATTTAAACGTCTGCAGGTTACCCACTTCTGTCTGATCTTTCTCAGGGGGAGTATGTCTCTGCATTTCGACAAGCACCAAGACGGGAAAATGCTCTCCCAATAACCAATGCTGGGATGAGAGTCCTTTTTGAAGAAGGTACAGACATAATAAAGGATTTAAGCATTTTCTATGGAGGTGCTATCTCAACCACAGTCTGTGCAGAACAAACCTGTGGGACACTTATCGGAAGGTACAATTTCTCTGCCTTCTCTACAGCTCTGAATAAAGGGACTTTGAGAGCTTGAGTGAACTTCCTTGGAGCATGAAAGTACAGGAAGATTTCACTTGTCTGGCTGGTGCCACGTATGTTCAAGTGAATGATCTTGTCAAGCCTTAATGATGATTTTTCAGGATTGTTACGTTTTGGAGTCTGCACATGGGTCAACTCTGGTATGAACTATGCAGAGAGATAAGAGCTGTGAGCTAGGTGGATGAGGTATACACAGTCAGTTGTGCACCTGAACCCAAGCATTGCTAAATGATGCTGTATCCCATAGGTTTGATAATCCCCTAGTATCAGTGTTCTGGAGTCCTTCAGTTTGGCTCTAATAGATACATGGAGTGAGAATTTCAGATGTGCCCAAGAAATTTAGGAGACAAGTCAAGCCTTAACCTTTTCAATGTCTCTTCAGCTACAAGATCCTAATAATTTCTGAAGTTATTAGATATATATTATTATATGTATAATCTCTGAAGCTATTCCCTCCCACTTTGTAGGATCTTTCCAAGGTTTGGAGGAAAAAAAATTACAAAAAATTCAAGCAGTATAAAGCCCTTTATCTAAACAGACTCCCACTGGACTGTTTAACCAGTTGGTATGCAACTGTTCCACTAGTTGAAGTACTCGTTATTTTTGCTGCTTTACATGATTAAATTTATATTAACACATATATATTTTGATATATCTAGGGTTGTGTAACTGTGGAGAATTAACTGTGTTGAGATATTTCAAGGAGATAGCCTTTTCAGAAAGTGTAACAATCATCCAGCACTAATCAGATCCCTTGAAAGCATCTACAGTTTGCGTCAATGTTGTTATCCACTTTTCTTTAAATATAGGATAGTATCTGCAGAATAGTGATAATCTGTAAAACTGTTAAATCAGCTTTAAATCTATAGTAGGTTTTATTTATTTGTTTGTTTGTTGTTAAAAGGCTGGCATAGCACTCCATTCCACTGATTTAAGGAACCTCACTTCTGTGAGCAACATTGACCTACACTGTTTTCAAAGTTGCAGGCTATTATTCTGGCTTCCTTGTGAGCAAGATCATTCCTGTGGTCCATGGTACAAAGTTATTAACTGCAATTTGTATGTGTTGAGTCCTGGTCTGATTGTATCTGTTATTCTTCCTGACAGACACTGGAATGAACAGATGTTGGATGAAGCTTGCAGACTAATTCTTAAAGAAATTGCTCTTCCAGGCTCAGTCCGTGGTGAAAAAGTAGACTATAAGAAAACTTTGATAGTCAGCTGCTTCTACAGATTTTTCCTGCAAGTATTGCAGTCATTGAAGACAACGGTAAATTAGTTCTCCATGTTTGCTTTTGTGCGAGCAAATGAAAGTTGTTTTTTTTTCTATCTGTGGGTGCTTTCAATTCGTACAATGTGCTAAATATTGTCTTATTGTCTTTGGGGTTCAGACCTCCAGAAGAACGTAAGCGCCTAACTCCCCCAGAGGTTCATGGAGAGAGGCCTATTTAACTTTTAGGTGCTCAGATATCTTTACCTTGGACGTTAGGCTTAAATAAAAAAAAGAGCAATGTTAATGCAACAGTATATCAGTAGTGAGCTCTCAGGCCCAAATAAAAGGTGCATGAGGTCTTACTCCGTCTGTCTGTAGTTCAAAACATAAACAGACAGAATAGAAATAAAGACTTTGGAAAGCAACTGTAGGTGTTAAACCAATCCCACTTGTATGAGTTGTTGGCTCGGAGAGGAGGACTCTAAAATTTAACTTTCCAATACATTCTAGCTGTAATTTACTTATTTTTGTCTTAAATTTGTTCTTATGAGGAAAAACATCTATTTTGCCTTTTTCTTCTCTGTTACCTTGAGCTCTTTCATCTCAATTACCATTACTAGGTAATTTATTATTACCAGGAGTGATTCTGTGCCAGTTCTGATCATATCCCAGAACACAGCTCTTCTGACTATCCCTGCTTTATGTTGCTTACTTTAAACAAGCATATTTGTTGAATCCAATATACTTTTAAATATTACTTAGTGAAATCTCAAAACTCTACGTTGTTTTCAGTTTGTTATTTTAGAGCCTTTTTAGCTTGTAGGAGTCTTGAAGGAATTTCCTGCATAGAATTTGTATTTGGTGATTTTGATTCTTAGCTTTTTTAAGTGGAGTGTTCAAAATGTGAGTTTTAGTAGTAATTCACTTCCTTTTCAGGATCCTTGCCACTATCCTGGCATACTTGCGGAATATAGAAGTGTCCTAGAAGATTTCCAAACCAAAATTCCCCAGAGTATCCAAATATACCAGGCAAGTTATTTTGTTGTAGGATTGTTCTGTACTTTATAAGACTTTGTAAAAAGCCAAGGCATGGCCCTTGCTGTGAAGCTCAGGTACAAATTTTCCAGAGGATTGAAGGCAACAGGCTCTTAGTAGTTGATTTTAACTGTATCTCAATTAGAAGAACCTTGTCTGTAAAAACAGACTCATACGGCTGTACTCACTTCTTCTAAACAGTTCTCAAAATATAGATGTGCTGAACAAACTCCATTGTCAGACGGCTTAAACTTCGTGTATTGCAATGTGCAACCCAACTGGAAAAAAATTAAAAGAAAATAAAAAAGTTTGAAAGGCCCAAGTCGATAGCTATCACCGAAGTATTCTTGTCTCAGGATGCACTTTTCTTAAGATCTCAGAGGGCTCTCAGCTCTTATTGTAGGTTGAGGAATCGAGGTGCAGCTTGTGATGGCTATCTGATCAAATTAACGGGCGTGTTCAGGAAGTCAGAAGTAGAGGGCAGCAAAGACTATCTTTTGGATTTTCTGAGCTCATCCTTGTGACTGGATCACGGTGGGAACGCCTGCAAGGATTTTTGTTATTTTGATACCCTCAATACGCAAGTAAAGATCTCTAGTTTTTGAAAACCTAAAAAAATTTCATAGATTCATAGAATCACGGAATCATAGAAAGTTTTGGGTTGGAAGGGACCCCTAGAGGTCATCTAGTCCAACCCCCCCACAGCGAGCAGGGACACTGCTAACTAGATCAGGTTGCTCAGAGCCCTGTCCAACCTGGGCTTGAATGTTTCCAGGGATGCGGCCTCCACTACCTCTCTGGGCAACCCGTTCCAGTGTTTCACCACCCTCATTGTAAAGAATTTCTTCCTTATATCTAGCCTAAACCTACCCTGTTTTAGTTTAAAACCATTACCCCTCGTCCTGTCACTCCTGTCTCTAATGAAATCTGGGTAAACATTTTTGTGTGTATTCAGATATTCTTTAGAATAACATTTATAACAGATATTCTTTTAGCTTTAAATACTTTAAAATTTTCAAGGCGTTTATCTTCCGCTTCCTTCAGAGTTATTGTAAAAAAAAAAAAAAAAAAAAAAAAAAAGACCAGAAATGGAAACCATTTGTTATTCAGTTATTTAGAAACCTAGAAGATCTGTTTTTTCACTTTTACATTTCTATCAAACATTTGCAAGTCACTATGCTTTGTCTGGGGTTTTTCACCTGAACATTATTAACTTTTTACAATTGGGGAGAAAAAAAAGAACGCGTCTCCTGAAAGATAAATACTTGGTTGTTCTGTTAATGGAAAAAGGTGAGATGTTTTGGCTGAGAGAACCATTTGAGGAGCTTTAGGCAGTCAAGCAAAAATTGCCTGTTCTTGGCCTGGAGCCAATAGCAGACTGTGTGCCAAAAAGCGCAGGAGGTAGAAATGTGTAACCAGAACTCGTGTGTGCTGGAAGCTATAGAAGAAAAAAGGTTTTGAGATGTGAGTAATTAACTACTACTAAATGTAGAAAAGGAAAAATTTAGTGTGAACCCTGACCGAGAAATTGGAGAAGTGTTATGGAAGTTGGCAACAGTTAGTTGGTGTGGCAGGGTTAACTGGCAACACTGAATTAACTTTCAGGGAAAGACTTAGCAAAACAAGGTTAATAAGGCACTAAATTCATACACAGATGCAAGGAAATAAAATTGGGAAGGAAATATTTAAACAACATTTTGTCACTGATTTACGTTGATCAGTTGCAATTTTTCCACGATGAAGGCAGATCCTAGGAATCACTACAAATATCTCACAGTACAAGACACTGGTAAATTACGAACCAGAATCTTGTGAGAATAATTCATAAAATTATCAGAGCTTCATGACATCAATCAGTAAGGGAGGAAACTGTCCTTCTGAAAAAGAAGTGCTGTTTGTATCACTGTGAGGTAAGCTAATGTAAGTTGAAAAAAAAAAAAAATCCAAGTAGGCAAACCTGTGCAAGGCTCTCGGAAGGCTCCTTGAGAGAAGAAACTGAAGAACTGAAGAAATCCCCAGGATCAGCAGTCGGGTCCTGCATCTGTTTTCGGTATTGAACCAGAAGATGATAATATGAACGGTTGCCCCTTCATCTGATTTTACTGATTACTGTAAGAATAAAATGACTATTTTTTTTTTCCTAACTGTTCAAGGGTGGGGGTGTGTGTATTTTTAACTGTACAGGACACAGAGCCGAGTCAGTCTCCCCAGGATCCTGTAGGACGGCCCATTATGCACCTGGCTGGAATTAACCATGCCACTGGTGAAGCAGTGTACGTTGATGACCTTCCTTCTATGGATGGGGAGCTCTTCCTGGCTGTTGTCACTAGTACCAGAGCTCATGCTAGGATTGTGTAAGTGTATGTGAAGAAAGTGTTGTTATGAATTGCTGTCTGAGATTTTTAGAGCAGACTAATGAGTTATGTGTTTACAGAACAGCATGCCTGATACTCGCACTGGCTCAGGTGCTGGAAGCAATATTGTCACTCTAGTAGAAGACTCTGTTTGGATTTGTCTCCATATTACTGTAGTAATAAGATTGAACTGTTTCTGGTCCTTGAGCCATCCTAGAGCTAGCCTAGGTACCTCCACAAAGTTCTGAGCTGTGCAGTGCAAGCAGGCACTGAAAAACTCAGCTTTACCAACATAGCTTTGAAATCTCAACTCTATTATGAAAAAAGAAAATTGTTTAAAATGTAGAAAATATGTTGCAACATTACAGCAGCAAGGTAGCAATGCTCGTATGAGGCCTAACAGGAGGGGAAGATGGGAAGAGGATTTTATTTTGAAAGAAAACTGGTTTCACTTATGTTTTTATACTGCCAAGATACACCTATTCTAGCAGTTTGTTCAACATTCAGGCACCAAAATGCACTTATCCAAGTTGTTTGCCCAGCATTCAGGCACCAAGATGTGTATCGAGATGGTCTGGTCAGGATTACTTTGGTGACAGAGAGGACTGGGGCTGCTAGCTATAGAGTCCTTGTCATATTTCCTGGCTTATAATTAGGTTGGTGATAGTATGCTGGGTTTGGATGTGCTCTTTTGGTACCATCAAGGGGCTGACATCCCTCTGGTCTCTGTGAGTCTGTAAGATTTTTTTCACTCTCCTTTGTCTTCTGATCTGGGCTTCCAGAGAAAGATGCCTTTAGATGTGCTGGGACCTGCTAAACTAGGTGCTATCAAAGCATGCCATTCTTATAGGCCTACTGCCATTATTTCTGATCCTTCTATACCCATACATTCCCATTCATTCCTCATTTATACTGGTCTTGCCAGTTCTTTAATAATTCTCTGCATGAACTCTGTTTGTAGATGCTTATTTGTATCAGTTTGATACCTGTGCAGGCTGTAAGGTCTTAAGCAGTTGCAGTTGTAATCGTAATTATACAGTGATTTTTGTTAAATCAATGCAGTTCAGGCAGTCTAATGGGCCAATGATTTTGTTGTTGCATCCGGAGTGTTTCACAGAAACGAAGCAAGTCGGTAGCATTTTAAATTGCCTTTGGCCTGCACTACATTGTGTGCCAGAGGTAGAAGGAAAAGACATGTCTGAACCTATGAGTGGATCTGGACAGTACAAGAAACATACCTCTGTATTATATTCCCTTCCTCTGTGCAATGTTTTGTAAAAGTAATGAATCACACTTCTCTCTTCCCATATCCCAATCAGATCTATAGATAGCTCAGAGGCTCTAAAAGGACCAGGAGTATTCGATATCATAACAGCTCATGATGTACCAGCTACAAATGAGTTTTACTACTCTGATGATCCGGAGATTATTTTTGCAAGAAACAAGGTATAACTACAATCTTTTTTAAACTAAATTTCTTCATTTTTACTGTTTTTCTTCAGCCTTTTATAATGAAATTTTACTTGCTGACTCCTGAATTTCCGATTGTATTTGTGTCAGGGAATCACTTTTGGCATACAAGAAGGTAAATTCTTACAATTTTTCCCCACTCCCTTTTCAACTTCAAAATAGCTGATATGCGTTATATTCTGTCTAAAGAAAAATATGTAAATCAGAAGAACAGAAAATGAACCTCACAAAACTGAGTTGTTGGGCAAGTGTATTTCATTGAAAGTTAGGCTCCCAAGTCACTTATCCATTTCTGAATGCAGTATTTTCCTTGATTTCCCAGTTATACTGGCATTTCTAAAAATTTGTTAGCTTCATGGATGATCTAAAAAAATACAAAAGTCCTAAGTCAAAACAAAATTCTAAAAATCAAACACAAATAGTGGTTACCTGAAAGCAGAATATCAGCAGTACCTATGGGAACCATTTGAATACACTGTTCTATTAAGTGAGGTGTGTTTTACAGGTGATTTGTGTGGGTCAGATTGTCTGTGCTGTGGTTGCGGATTCAGATGTTCATGCCAAACAAGCAGCTGCAAAAGTGAAGATAGAGTATGAAGTGCTGGAACCAGTAATCTTAACAACTGAGGTACTAATGATTTCTTTTCTCTTGCTTTCTTATTGTTTTATCTATTTAATTAATGGAAGCAGCTGTTCATACTCTTCCCTTGCTTTTTAAACATGATTTTCTAAGGAAACAAGGCGAATATAAACATCTAATTAACCAGTCTGTCAGTCTCCCTATAAATAAATTTTCAACCTTTTGGCTAATTTTGACCATGTGTGATAGGTAGTTCACAGTCTCAAGGGTATTAAGGTCCCACATGTTTCATGGTAATAAACATAATAGTACAAGAGAAGAACTCTTTTAATGTTCCCAGTGAGGAAAAGGAAGTGAGCACTCTGATTGTTTATAACTATTTGGTAGCTACCAGCTGGTTAATCAGCATGTGTGTATTGGCTGAACGATCAGCTCCTGACTGTCTGTAGTGTTTTGTTTCTATTGTCCAGCTGGCAAGCCAACAAAGGCTGGAGATGTAGGAAGTGTTGAGGGAACGTGAGGGAAAAGACACTGGGGATATAGAACATTTTAGAAATATGGTGTGGGAGTCATGGGGTAAGTGGACTTACGCTGGGTTGGCGAGATGGGTGGAAGTAAGGAACAAAGGACACATTTGCAGGGAGCTAGCATTAGTTCTGGTAGTCACTTTACAGCTTGTTTCCATAATGCATGTGGGGTGTAACAGAACAGTGCTTCTGGTATAAAAACAGAAGTAGCGTCTTTTTAAAGACTGGCAAATTTTACTACTATTTCATTACAGTTGAAACTCCAATAAAGTCTTACTAGAAATAAAGCAAATCCAACTTCATAAATAGATTCTGCTTTTACTTATTTCCTGTGATTTCTGCCCCTCTTAATGGCATCCTTCTTTGCATGATGTGGTTGCATTCTTCCTCTGCTCTCTTGGTCACTTGCTAGATGTCTGAGAGGGAAGAGCAGGTTGAATAAACTGAATGCATTTCCTTCAGAAACTGCTATCATCGGTAACAAGATACATCAGGAAAGAGTTGCTGGAACTCAATACACAAACTCATCAACAATGAAACTTAAGTCATGAAATACAGCTGTTCACTGACTTTGGTAACTGGTGGTTCAAATCTGTGAAAAGAATTGTGTTTCTCCTGAGAGCAGAATGCCCCAACAAGCTGAGAACCTTTAAAATACTTTTTAAAAGTATTTGTCTTTTTCTCTGCTGCAGGACGCTATAAAGCACAACTCATTCTTTGAGCCGAAAAGAAAATTAGAACAAGGAAATGTTGATCAGGCATTTGAAACTGTTGATGATGTAATTGAAGGTAAACTGCGGAATACGTTTGGTAGAAGTTTTTGTCAGTATTTGGGTTTGTCTGTCTGTTCTTCAAGTCTCAGTTTTACCTTTTTTCCATATAGCCATTAGGCCTGAGAAAGCTCTTGGTTACCTGGAAGAAAGTGTGATTAAACTCTTAGTGGTCTTGTGGGCCTGCTACTACATTCAAGCTTTCTGCATCTTCTGTCCTTGAAACAGAATCACAGAATAATTAGGTTGGAAGAGGGTCACGTAGTTCAACCTCCTGCTTATTAAAGCAGGTCCAGTTAGAGCAGGCTACTAAGGGCCACGTCCAGTCAGGTTTTGAAGATCTCCAAAGATGGAGATTCCACAACCTTGCAGGCACTCCTCCAATGTTTGACCACTTTCATTGTGAATTTTTTTTCTTTTTTTTTTAATGTAGAGTTGCAATTTCTTCTGTTCATTGCCTCTTGTCCTTCCACTGTGCATCTCTGAGAACAGTATGGCTCGCTTTTCTCTACACTCTCCCATTAGGTAGTTATAGACAGCAATAAGGTCTGCCCTTAACCCTTTTCTCCTTGTGGATGAATAAATGCAGTTCTGTCAGCCTTTTCTTATGCATCTTTTGGCCCAGCGCCCTTACCTATCTTGGTGGCCGCCTTCTTGACCTGGGCCAGTATGTCCAGGCTTTGTTTAATTTATTTGTGTTTTATTTAAAATTGTTACCACTGGTAAGCAATATTGCTCTGCTATTAATCAAATTCTGTTAATACCACTGGTAGAAGACCAATTTAATCCTGCAAGGAGTTTCATCTGTGTTTTTATTTAGATGGTGTGCCTTCATACAAGAAGCGTCAGAAGATTTGACACCGATTACCATAATTTACGTGATGATGGACAGTTAGTTCTTTCCTGGTTCACTTCTGTCCTTTTTCCTCAGTAATACTTGTGTTTTCCTCTTTGGATCAGGGGAGATTTGCATTGGGGGACAGGAACATTTTTACATGGAGACTCAGAGTGTGCTTGCCGTTCCAAAAGGAGAGCAGAAAGAAATGGATGTGTATGTGTCAACACAGCATCCAGCAATTATTCAGGTAATACAGAGCCTTCTCAGAGAAAGTGATTGAGCCTGTGACAATAGAGCTTTTTTAGTTTGGTTTACAAATCCATCTTAACAGTTTAGAAGCAGTAGGAACATGAAATTCCACATGTGGATTATCCAACAACAGCTACTTTGGAGTACTGCTGTATCCTTATAAACACTGACGGTTAGGATAAGGAGGAAGTAGAAGTCTCTTATTTCTCTTCGAACAAAGTACCTCATGCTCCACTGTTGCAGGCATAAAAAACTCCCTATGGAGGGCTGAGGCTCCTCCATGCCCCTTAGCTTTCCCACTGAGGTGAGGAGCAATCAGCACCCTGCGGAGTCAGAGTCTGCTGAGAGTGTGATCAGCTCTAATAGCTGTAGGTGAGACTGCTGCTCCATGCCATCCATTTGAAGCAAGAATACTCCTGACACTAGCATACCTTAGATTATTAAAAAACAGTTGTATTTGAATTAACAATTAAAATAAAATTTATGATCTGAGTAAGAGAAATAATAACTCTCTATTCTAATCCCTTTTTCTTACACCTGAAGTTTCTTACTGTTTAAATAATGAAATCCAAGGGTATTATTCTTCACTTCCGTCCAAGGCCCTTTTCACAGTCTCCATGGCAGAAATTTTAAAAGTGAACACTGCTGAGTGTTTGTTGTTATCTTTTTCTTACTTTTTAACCTAGGGTAACGGAAAAATGATTTTCAACTCATTTAAAAACAAACACAAAAAACCCAACAAAAAACCTAGAAACATCTATGGAACCCTTTTCTATAAAAGGTTTTTATTTCAGAGCCTTACTTGTAGGCCTAGTTTGAGTTGGCATAAAAGGTTAAAACTCATTTTACAGGAGATGGTAGCTGCAAGTTTAGGCGTTCCAGCCAACAGGATCATGTGCCATGTTAAACGAATTGGTGGAGCTTTTGGTGGGAAACTCCTGAAAGCTGGGTTACTGGCATCAGTTGCTGCAGTGGCAGCAAACAAGTAAGTGTGGTGTGTGTGTATTGGGATATGAAGAGAAAATGGGGTGTACAAGTTTTGCATTTTGGCTGAAATGCTTTCTCCTTTCCCAAAGCTGCTAGCCAAAAAGTCATAAAATCCTGACTGTTCACAATTTGTAAGACTGTTCAGTGCATTTCTGTGTTTTGTTTTGTTTTGTTTTGTAAGACTGATTATGTTAAGCAGCTCTAGCCTCAACTAAATTAATGTGACTTGAAGAAATTGGTGTTGGTATAAGCTAGAAATACTCTTGAAATGATTGAGCATTTCAAAAGGGACCTGTCCCTAACTACTGAGGATTAGTATGTACGTTCAAAACACAACATTCACCATCCAGATGTGATTTCACTGGCACAGCAGGATGCAGAAGGAAGAGTTCGTGAGTGAAACTGCTTTTAAGAACAAGTAGTTCTAGTTCAGTCCCCGACATCTTTCAGTTAAAATTAGCTTAAATCTGGTAGGTATTATGTTTTTGCTAATACTACTTGAATTAGTTTAGGAACCTTAACGCATAAACCTCTACGCACACGCGCACCCCCACCCACCCCCACCCACCCCCACCCACAAATTTGGCGGTACAATATTGGCAATTAGCTGTCAGGAGGTAGTAACCTTTTTTATAAGTGTAACTGATTTGCTGCAGAATGCATATCGGGGCACATCCTGTCTTAGTCAAAATGATCCTGTAATCTCAGTGATTAGCTCAATACATTTCTCTTGTTGCTGCTGTCATTGTTGTACAAAGTGCCAGTGATTATTTTTGGCCGTGTTATCTGTGTTTTGGATTAACCAGGGCATGCTAAAATAATCTTTTTTTATACTTTAAACAATCATTTTTTGTTGTTAGGACCTTATTTTACATCATACATCCATTTTTTTCAACAACAACTATTTAAAATGGGATAAGCATTTGTAGACTAATTTTCATATTTTTATTATTATCCATGTTGTGGTTTTGTTCCAAGGCACCCTATTTCAGTACGATTCTGAATAGCTAAGGGGCAACTATTTCTTGCTTAAAGTTGAATGCTAACTACTGTTGGCTCACTTAATGCAGTTCAGTCTTAACACAGAAATAAAATTTTTTTCAGAAGTAGTTTGCACTGAGTTACTTCACTGGCTTTCAAGACATGAAATGAAAATTCTGGCATGATTGTAAATGCAAAAAAAATATGAACGCTAGACCTAACTTTAAGCATAAATTTAAGCCTGTTAAAGTTAAGTTTAATCTAAATGCATGTTTATATGTGTGGCTAGATCTGGATACATGATGAATAGCCATCTTGTTAATAACACTTCTTTTTTTGACTGAAATTTGACTTTTCTTCTGTTGATTTAGAACCAGCAGAGCAGTCCGTCTTATTCTGAGCCGAGGGGATGATATGTTGATCACTGGTGGCCGACATCCTTTCACTGGTAAATATAAAGTGAGTGCCACAAGATTTCAGTGAAAAATTACCTGCCCATATTCTGTGAAGAAGTATTTCGGTGTTACTGGTTAGTATTTATTCTATTCATGAAACAGAGTATAATCAATTCAATTTTAAAACAAAACTGCTAGCCAGGAAACCAGGAGATAAAGTTGCTGTAGAGCACTTTGCTTCTACCTGTACCTCTGCAGGGTTTTGTTTTGGATTTTTTCCTAGTCTTTTCATGTTTTTTTTCCTTTCACAGCTCTTTCTGGGAACTGGAAGCCATACTAGCTCAGACTTCTTCTGCAGAGGTTTATTTTAAACCGTCCGTATGGTTTTGTTCACACAAAGGAGTAGCTAGCTTTTCACAAAAACAGTGTCATACAGGAAAACTCACCCTATGGAGGAAATTGGTCTCTTCCCTGCTCATGCACTGTCATCAGTGATAACTATTCATTAGGATGATTTCTGCCACCTTTTCCATCTCTACTATATAGGTATAGTAGGAGAGGTTTTATAAGATGCTTCCCTAAAGTTGAAAATGAGCTGTTGCTCATGTTGAGAATTCAAAAACTATTAGTGGCAACAGGCGGAGAGAGAGATGTGAGCTAAAGATAACATTTCTTCATTAAGAAAAATAAATGTCATACTCCATCTGCCAGGCACTGTTCTTACAGTCGGAGTAGGATTTGACTTTGTCTGCAGTGAACATTCCTAGATGACACACTTATCGGCCATCTCGGGCAATGCTAAGGAAGCCACTGGGCTTCCCTGCTGCTTCCTTTCCCGATGGGCTAATGTTGCTTGTTACATGCTGTACCTATACAGGTCGCAAATGCCAGGTGAGAAAGCCAATATCTTAGGAACATTCTTTCTTTCTCTATTGCCCTTCTATAGTTTCAGTGAATGCTGACCAGAAGTTAATAGTTCAGTATGACCCTAATTGTGTGAGTTGCATTCATTCTCAAAATATACAAGCACTGAAGAAATAAATGAATGCCAAAATCTGAATAGGTTATTCTTGGTCCTTTTAGGTTGGCTTCATGAATGATGGTAGGATCAGAGCTGTGGATGCCAAATATTACATTAATGGAGGATGCACCCCTGATGAATCTGTCCTGGTAAGAATTTTATGAGCTGACAAATCTTATAACATGGAGGTATCGTTAGCTGGAAAATGATGAAGGCCAAATTCCCTTGCACGTGTATGGTTAATCACATAGCCTTTCAATGTAGGGACTGTGGGTTGCTGGAAAATCTCTACATCTAGTAGTTTAACCTTTCCGTATTCAGTTCAGTGAAGCACTATACTACTTTTTGATATTTTCCTACTCATTCGCTTCGTGAATGGTTTTTCAGGCTTATATTCGCACTATAAACATGTCAACTTAACAATGTATTCCTTTTAAAATACATAGCACCTGCATTTGTGCCTGACTAAAGCTTTATGGCTACGAGGCTCGAAAGACCTTTCTTAGCCTTCAGAAAATTCATGGTGATGGTTGTCCTGTTTCTCTCTCTATGCATTTCTGTACTGGGTCTGTGTTTATTGTGCTGTATACCTCAGTTCCTCACTTACAGGTCTGCAAGGTATAAAATGTTGCTTGCTTTGGTATCGGTCACTAGCTATTTGTGTTTGCGTAGGCTATTTTAGCTGTAACTGAAATGTTTGTTGAGGTTACTACCCTTCATCTGCTTGTCATTGCACCGCCTATGAGTATTTTCTGCACTCTGAAATCTGTCAGTGTAGCTGCCCACACTATTGCTGCCTGACCTGGTTCTGAAAAATAACCTGGGTTAGAAAAATATCCATGATTGAAAGCATGTACGTTAATGCAGATCACATGTCAGAGCCATCGTAAGTTCATGTGCTACAATGATACAGTGAAGCTGGTGGACCTAGAATTGAAGGCAGTGCTAAACAGCTGAGTAACCTTTCCACCCAGCTCACTGGAGCTGGAACAGCACATGCAACAGCCTAACTCTCTAACATCACTCCCTAATTAATTAGATCATTAACGAGTGGTCTAGCTGTGTGATGCCATTTGATTCTATTAGTATAGCATTAATAATTCAACACTTTTAAAAGGAGAAATGGGTTTATTGGAAATAAAATTATAAGGTTTACCAAACTTACAGTTCAGGTTTTTTTCTGGTCCAATATGACTTCTCTGTGTGTTCCCAAGACGGTATTTTGGGATTTATTCTTTCTTTAGAGCGGACCTTTTTCTATGGGAGTCTAGCCTCAGCGAGAGACAGGATGCTTGATGCTCATCATAATAAAGACTGGTCTTGCAGCACGGGAGTTGAATACCAGTAATCTATGCTTATCTTAGTTATTGTTCAGACAACAATTAATAATGTGTTTTAACTCTCTGTGATTGCATCAGGATTAGAACAGACATTTCTGGGAAGAACTCGGGCATAGCTAAGAGTTGTATTATAACAATATATTGTATTCACTCTGGTTTATCAATAACCGTATTACAACTGATCAGCCTCATACACATACTTTCTCTGAAGTCCACAAAAGTTGTGATCATAATAAAAAAACCTCAAATATGACTCTTTTTTTTCTATTCTGCAAATAACATTTCAACTTATATTTCCTAGGTGAAAAGGTAGCATTATATAGCATTATTTGTATGCACAGTTATTAAAGCAAAACTATCTTCAGTTGTTTCTATGCAGAAATGTTTTGATGTTTACTCTTTAAAGCTCAGTGGGAACAATAGGAATACAGGCTTAAATTTGTCATTCTCAGAAATCTACTTAACATTGAAGAAAGCAAGTGGCCTCTTCATGAGGCACCAAAACATTTATTTATTTTGATAGTGACTCCTAGAGCCTATCTAGGATACCTCCATTTGAGATTATCTAGTACGGGATTTTCCTTTTCTTGTGTTTTTGTGTTTGTCGTGCGAAATCTCTAAAAGAAGAACCTAAGAACCATAAGACGCTGTAGACTGCAGTACATACACTTTTTGGCAGAAGTAAACCTTAACTGTGAATTTCCATGGGATGTGATAATTTGGAATGCTTTAATCGGTTCCTTTCATAGCTCTTATTGCTGTAAATCTAGTCTGCCTATTTCTAGTTCTGTGTGGCTTTTGGTGTCAAAGTAGGAGCAAAATGAAACAGTATCTGTTACATCCTTAACTACTGACCAGCAGTCAACTACTAGTAATATCAGCGATATTATTTTAATATTCTGTGAATATCAAAAAAGAACTGAAAACTAATATGCTGCATGAGAAATGTAGGAGTGAAGTCTGTATGTGTGTAAGAGTATTTTTACTACAAGTGATTGACAGAAATCCAATTTTAAAGCTACTTGTTTGAAGTTAATGTCTTTATATGAGATCAGGAATATTTAACTGTGAATTTGAAAGCAGCACTGTTCTGACATTTAACTATACCTGTTTGTCCCCTACCTCAGGTAGCAGAAGTATGCTTACTGAAAATGGACAATGCATACAAGATTCCCAACCTGAGATGCTGGGCTTACGCCTGCAAAACAAACCTGCCATCAAACACAGCATTCCGAGGGTTTGGCTTTCCCCAGTCAGCACTGGTGACAGAAACTTGGATAACAGGAGTTGCAGATAAAACTGGCTTATCACCAGAAAAGGTGACAAAATGAAGGCATCTTCTCTCCTGAAATAAAGTCTATGCAGCTGGAAAGTTAAAACCCTTTAGATTAGCTCAACTGCTTGAACAAATATTTTCTAAGTCAAACATAATTTGTGCTAAAATTCATATTTTTTTAATGGTTGTTGAATGAAAAAACTGAACAAACCTTGTAATTGTTAAAAAAACATAGAGTAATCTTCTTGACATCTACTAGTCCCCCCAAATGGTCAGTCTGCCTTTAACAGGATTGTGTGATAGCTGTTAATTTTATTATTTCAGATTAGGGAAATAAATATGTATAAGGAGAACGAGGAGACACACTTCAAACAAAAGCTTGATCCGCAAAACTTAATACGGTGTTGGAATGAATGCATGGAGAAATCTGCGTACTACAGTAGGAAAACAGCTGTCAGTGAATTTAACAAACAAAATTACTGGAAGAAAAAAGGGATTGCCATTGTACCGATGAAGTTTCCGTTTGGACTAGGCACACGTTATCTTTCTCAGGTTAGTTTGTGAACAAGTGAGCTAAGCTTTTTATCCATAGAAGGTTGCAATTACTCTACCTTAAGATACAAAACAAATGGTTATTCCCTGAAGGCTGTGCTAGCTTCTAGCTCTCTTCAAGCTTAGATCAAAGTTGTTTGGTTTTCAGGACCCAGGCAGCTTAGACCCTGCCTACTTAAAGGCCAGTCCCATCTCTTGTGATGCGTTATTGGTATAGATGAGTTGAACACTTTCATGAGAAGTTTTTGAGGACTGATGGTCAAATGTGCATTGGAAAAGTAAACCATTCTAGAAATAGCTCTGAGCTTACTTTTTCTGACCAGGGGGGTACTATGGGATGCTGTTCTTAAAGACTTAACCCTTTGATGTCATCAAAGACTAAGTTTAAGGAAGAAAAGACAGACAAGAGTATTTTTGGTCTTTGTATTTTGTTTAATGTAGATTCCAGTGCTTCTGGAATAGACAGATTTTTATCAATTGAAAATTAATTGACTGGCTTGTATTCTATCAAACTGTCTGTCTCTGTTCAAGGCTAAAGCCATAGGACCTTTGTAGTCTACAGTGCTACTTCCAGCTGAGTCCAGGAGAAAAATCTCGTCTAGAACCTTCCTGCTGTGTCTAATGCTGACAGCCTGCCCAACCTATGCTGTTGAAAAACCTCTGTCCAAAGGCTGTCGAACATTGGTGAGGGAGAAAATGGAACTTGCAGCAATTTGCATGTATAGCCACTAGTGAGGGAGGTACTCCAGCTTCTTTTGGAGCCATTCAGCTACTGTTGCCAGTTGTACATTTATTTCAGAATCTAGCAACAGAAAAAACAGACCTCCAAGGATTTGTATCTTTTTCACTTGAAGCTGATTACAGAGGAAGAGTAGGGACTAGCATCCCAAATTTTACCTTCTATTCAAAAGCATGAAACAGATAAATTGAAATACACTTCAAAACTGTGTCTGTCTTTCTTGATTCATCAGTTCATCACAATATACAGCACATTTCTCACTAGTTTAATCTTGATTCTGTTTTTCTTTTTCAGGCTGCTGCTCTGGTTCATATTTATACTGATGGGTCTGTGCTTCTGACACATGGTGGAATTGAAATGGGGCAGGGTATTCATACAAAGATGATCCAGGTAACAAATGATCCAGGAAAATATTACCTTGCGCTTTATCTGTCATGCAGGTAAACAGCGTGAAGGTTTTCTTCTGGGTTAGTTATTGTACTAGTAGGGCAGTTTCTTTATCAGCATAGCCACAGCTTCTTTGCATTGATAGAGTCAGAAAGCAAAGATGCCTTCATTTAGAGTCACAGAGACAGCAGGAAGAAAAACAGATTATTTGGTTTTTATTCTTGCAGTGGTATGCGAAGAGGCTTATTAGAAATAAGAGCTTTTGGGGGGCTGATCCCATAAAACTCATGGTAAAAAAAGACAGTATACAGGTTAGTATACAGTCCAGATGATATTAGTATTATCGTAGTTGTTTAATGGATAATTGAGAGACAGATCCGTAAAGATATTTATCAAGTCAATGAAAGCTTGGGTTATGGGCCTGCATAATTTGCACTAAGTCATACAGGATATAAGCAGCAAAATCAAGAACCAAATTTTGGACACCAGAGTCTTCATCCAGAGTTTAAGTACAGCTAAAACATTGCCCTTCTTTTCTTTTTCTTTGTACTGACAAACTGGGCAGGGTGATTTCAGCTGGAGGTTGGAAGAGGAATTGCTAAAACTTCATCTTTCCTTGTATTGTTGACACCTAGCAAGTACTGGGGAACTGTTGTAGTGTTAGAATGTTTCCAAAACAGAGAAGAATACCTTGTTCTTCCTGAAACAGGTTGCTAGTCGGGAATTGAAGATCCCCATGTCGTGTATTCACTTCTGTGAAACGAGCACAACAACAGTTCCTAATGCGTGTGCCTCAGCAGGATCTGCAGGGACAGATGTCAACGGCATGGCTGTGAAGGTAGAGAGCAGTAATTATTTTAACAAAACAACCTATCTCTCATGGTATTTAATGCCTGCCACACTTTAGGCATTAGTGATCCCATAGAAATGAAGCCTGAGATGACCGGAGATTGCCAAGAAACATGAGTTGTTGACAGTTTCTCAGTAATGGTGCTTATGAGTTTGCAGAACATGATCTGAACTTTCCCCAAAAGGCTTTTATGTTTGACAAAATCCTTGTTTCATCTAAGAAACTAACTAGTCCCATACAAATCTTGTATCTTGTTCCTGTTCTAAATCTACTGATTCATGCAGATTCCAGCCCTTGTAGCTTAACGCTTTGTAAGGTTTGTGCCTATGCTGTTAAAATGACACCTCCTACCATACTTTATCAAACCAAGATGGTAGTAAAGCATATGCTAATTAAGTACTAACTAGAACATATCTTGAATAGTACCAAACATATCTGTGTTAATTTTGTGTTATATTCTCCTGACTTCTCACCAGGATGCTTGCCAAACTCTTCTGAAACGCCTGCAGCCCATCATTGATAAGAACCCGAAAGGGACCTGGAAGGATTGGGTAAGACATGTGAATCTTACCAAATGGGTAGTCGCATTCGGAGGCACTGAAGTTTTTAATGTACGAAAGGTATCAGCTTGTGCAATAACATGACCCACCCCAGCTTACCCTCAGACAAGCTGTTGATAAAAAATTGTCAAGGTATGTGCACGGTGTCAGTCTTCCTACATGGCTGTTCTTTATTTTTACCAAATCAATAAAGAGAAGCCTTGTCAACTTCTTCCTTCAATCTCTCCCCCATATGCGGTATATTACGGAACTGGAAAAAAGGTAGCGGGAATCCTTGCTCCCATTGCTCTAATATGTAACTAATGTTATAATTAATGCAGTAGAATAGTACAGAAGTAGTGCTAAAGCCATTTATAGAAATGACCCCTGTCTGGTGCCCACTTTAAAATGGAATAGAATTTTAGGGCTAGAAACTGAATTTTCTTAACTAAAAGCTTTCTGCTATAATATCAAGTGTTTTTATAAAAGTATGGCTGAGAATCTAGTCCTATATATTGACATGTTAAAAGAAAACCTGTTTGTTATGTCTTCTTATCCAGCAGTGTTTGTTACATACGGCCTAATGAAAAGGACAATCTCTGCCTCGAGGCATTTGCAGATCCAGTACATGAGGGTGTTTCTTCTCAAGTGATTAAATACTATAAAAAGTGCAAAAATGTAAATGCTTTCTTGGCAGTAGTAATTCCTAGCAACAGCAAATAATGTTGGAATACATGTGGTAGCTTAATAACTGACAGCTAAGTATGCAGAGATAAAATGCAGTTCTCCTCTAATAGGTGCCAAATTAATTTGGATAATTCAGACACACACAAAATATTAGCAGAGATGGCTGACCTAAGAAAGAATGTTAATATATGCAGAGAAGTAATTTTTCATCTTGCAAAGTCAGTAAATTACAATTATTTAAAAAACCTAAAAAAATACCCTAACACTTGTTAACTGAGTAAACCGAACATGAGACTCACTGAAAGGGATTGGATTTAGGACTTCATACTGTCATTTTTACCACTGGTGGAAGAACACCGCAAAAAGCATTTCAATTGTCAACTGTCATTTTTATGCAAATAGGTCATGCAGATCTCTTATCTCAGTGATTTATCAACCAGATCTGTTCAGTGACAGAGGGACCCATTTCTATTAAACCTGAGCAGAAAAATTGAGCAGGGCCCTTTTTGACTATGGCATTACCAGTAATAAAGATTCTGCAAGAACACCACTGTTGACAGGTCTGTTCCTTATTGTATTGCCGAAAGAATTAGATTGTTTGTCCAAAGGGGCTTTAGTTCTACAGTATTAGGCACCATAGGCAGCTAAAGACGTTTAACTCAGCTGTCTGTCTTTCTTTACATTTTGTTGCAGTTTGGGTTTTAATTAAATATATGTGAATAAGTAAATATATGTAAAGTAACTAAATATATGTGTGCTGAGTTCCTTCCTGACTCCTTCCTTGGTTTACCACAAACACTCCTGTATTTTACAGGTCAAAGAAGCTTTTGAACAGAGTGTGAGTCTTTCAGCTACTGGGTACTTTAGGTAATACATTTTTGTTCTTCAAAAATCCATAGGTTAGGCCAGGACTGATTTCTGAAGAGAAACAATGCCGTGAAGAGACGATCTTGTCTGGTAGTTCTTTCTAATGGCTCAGCTTATATTTTTTGTAATTCTTTGATATATGGGGTCAAAACTGATCCTAGTTTTGGAGTCCTTGTTTTGACCTCTTCTGGAGCCTTAGAAAATTCCCATCGTATATACTCTTAGATATGGATTTATTCACAACAGCATGCTATTGTAGGACACAGTAATCTTAAACGTAATCCCCACTGCGCTCTTTCAGTGCAGTCTTGTGGTCCTTTCTCTTTGAATTCTTTCACAGTGTTACAAGGTCTCTTGTAAATTATCCTTTCATAGTTTTTCTAAATTCCCTTATATGCTATTACCTTAAATTTGTATTCTGTACTTGATTACAATGTTTTTATTAGTATATTTCTTGGATTATGCTGGTTATAGACTCTCCTATTCTGAAATAGCTTGATCGTCTGCTAAATTTTATATGAATACCAGAAACTGCTAGTGCTCTGTATGATTTCATGGAACTTAACTGCTGGCATTCTGACCTGTTACTTAAGATTTCACTTGAGGTAGTTTAAAACTTTCATGTGCTCATCTGCTTTGTTATGATGCAAGCATTCATTAATTTTCTTCTTGTGGACTTTGTTTCCTCCATCAGAGGTTACACTGAAAGTATGGATTGGGAGAAAGGGGAAGGACAGCCATTCACATATTTTCTTTATGGAGCTGCTTGTTCAGAGGTTGAAATTAACTGTCTGACAGGAGATCACAAGGTAATAACAGTGTGTCATGGAAGTTTTGTAAATAATGTGAATGAGGTTTGTTTATAGAACTAGATGCTTTAACAACCATTCAGGTTTTGCATTGTTGCCTGTCTTCACATGATAGTAAATATATCAACAGTGTAAATGCAAATTACAGGTGGAGCAGAATGAAAGCTGTGCAGTGTTAACCAGCTTTTGGCACATCTGTATAAATGCCATGTGAGTTCACCTTTTGGGTTATGGCAGACATCTGGCACGTTCTTTGCTTGTTCTCTCCCTGTTTGCAGCAAACAAATTACAGCAGAGCTGAATAGTGTATTTCCAGGCTTTTGACCATCTAGACGGCTAAATGTCATAGCCTGCTGATCATATGCCCTTTATCCATATTTATGTGGGGATTTCGTTGTGCAATGGGAAAAATCTGGCAGGGCTGTCTGGCTAAAGTTCTGTTAAAGTCGAGACAAACCCATTTTGCTTGTAATGGGGTATTGGAAATTACTCTTATGTATGTGGAGGGGCCTCTATGTTAGCATGTATTATTCCACTGAATACCGACTCTAACCTGCGTTATATTCTGATGCCGCCGCTCCATGCATCTTTCTCAGTAAAATGCATTTGAATTTTATTGACAGAACCTCAGAACAGACATTGTTATGGACATTGGATGCAGCATAAATCCAGCTGTGGATATAGGACAGGTATGTGCCAAGAATTTTCTGCTGTCTTACGTCTGTTACACCGATAGCCTTATCTGAAGTGAAGGTTACCTCACTAATTCAGGAAACGTTAATTTCTTACTAGATCATATTAGAAGGTCCTTTACTTGTAGACTTGCCCCATTTGGGTCAGTGTCAGAGCTCTGTAGATGTTAATGAAACTTGAATTTTATCTGTGATGCCAACCTGTAGTACTTCCTGTTTGTATATATGCCCGCTCTCTGCTGGACTTAATCCCTGTTTGTGATCTACGGTCTCCAAGTTGTCCTGTTGTTTGACCTGCCTTCCCCATTTGATAGTAGGGAAACACCTCTCTTCGTTGCAGGATGGTCCACAGATCTCATCATCACAAAAGCATTTGTCTCTACCTGGTATGAGAGAGGAGTGTGAAAGTGTCTCCTGTCACAATAGCCGCAAAATGTTGAAAAATCCTATTAGGCAAACAGGAAAGAAAATGGTCTTCTAACAGCTAGTGATACAAATCAGTTCTTGCCAAAGTTTTACCCATTTTACCAACCAAGAGACTGTAAATACTATTTCTTTTTGTATTTAAAGATTGAAGGTGCCTTTGTTCAAGGCATTGGACTGTACACAATGGAGGAATTGAAGTACTCTCCAGAAGGAGTCCTCTATACTCGGGGTCCAGATCAGTATAAGATCCCTGCTGTTTGTGATATTCCGGAACAGTTTAGCGTTTCCCTGCTGTCATCTTCCCAAAATCCTTATGCCATCTATGCATCCAAGGTAAGCAAACCATCATAGGGCCTGATTCTTAGATCCCACAACAACCAGAGAAATTACTCTGATATAAAATATATCTAAATTTTCAGTTCCTCTTCTTTGGCATTTCAAACAAGTGACCAAAAAATCATTTTATTTATGACATCAGGGAAGCTAATATGAAAAGATACAATGCGGGATATTGCTGCATATCTTTCATGGTTGGCAAGTAGTAACTTTAGGGTTTCGTTAGCAGACCGTACACAGAAGCTACAAGATGAATATGAAACCATACTTTTAAAATGTGGCGCTAAACTGAAGGGTTAGAATAAAGATAACAAAGAAATTGATGGAGAAATCATAATGACAATGAGAGTGTGTAGTTTACTTGTGTGTGTTATGCAATAAGAAATAGGACTATATGTGTGTATTTATATGAGAGATTAGCTCAGGTATTCAGTTGGTATAATCATTGCTTCAATTTACACGAGCAAATAGTCTAGCCAGTAGCATATAAGTAGTAATGGTAAATCAAGATAAAGGTAATTCTGCAAAAATTCAACTGTTTCAAGTATTAGGTGTGCTTTTAGAATACAGAAAAATAAAACAGCATGACAGGAGGAAGAAGAGTATTTTAAGGCAAAAGTTACTCAAGAAAAATTGGTCCTTTAAAATTATTTAAAGCTGTCTCATTGGTACATAACTAGAAAAGTATTTGTTTGAAAAAAGTATCATCTAGGTGAAGGAGTTACATAGTTGATTTGAAGCTGATCTAGAGAGCTGATACTAATATTTCTCTTCAAACAGAACTTTTATCCTTTTCTGTGAACTTAACCTCCTGTAAGTAACTCTAAATTCACTGTAAGAAGGTGTGAATCTATTTTCATGCAGCATGTTTGGGGAAGACATTTGGTTCTCAGTTTTTATCAAGGAGATAAGTAACATTCAATTGCAATATGCCAATCCAACCCAGATTAAAATGTTCAATACCATAGCACTGAGAGAACTGTGGAATAAGGGTGGATATTGACCTATCCTTGAGATAAGGAACAAATGTAAAGCTTATGTCAGAACCAGTGAGAGGATGTCACACCCACTGAGATCGGTGGTGTTTGTCTGCAGGGAATTATCATGAGTTCAGGCTTTGTTTCTTAGTTGTACTTGGGTTTGGATTATTTTAATTTTATCTGCCAGTTATTCTAAATTTCAGTTTAGCAATGAGCCAAGAAGATTCTAAAATCAATAGCCAATATTTGAAATCAACATTTTTAGCTCCCTGAAAGCAGCTACCATCAGAAGACTTTGTGTGATCTAAGCCTGCTTCTGCTAAATCTAAGAGAAACTTCCTTACTGAAGGGCAAAACACTCTGAGTCACTGACTTCTAAGCTTTTTAGTTGATACTGATATGGCATGTAGTCCTCTCATTTCATCCATCCAAACCTACACCTATTTGACTTCTTTCTTTTTTAATTTTTCAGGGGATAGGTGAGGCAGGACTTTTCTTGGGATGCTCTGTGTTCTTTGCTTTGAGAGATGCAGTAAACAGTGTGAGGACTGAAAGAGGACTGAAAAAGAGCTTTGCACCGAACAGCCCTCTGACTGCTGAACAAATACGGGCAGGCTGCGTGGATGACTTTACTGAGATGGTAATAGGAAGGTGGGGGAAGGTTCGGTTTAAGTATCTCTGGGCAGAAGTGTGTACCGCTTTTGGCACCCTTGCATGGTGGGGTGGCGAATAATGTCTCCAGTTGGTCATGCTTTGTATACAGCAATATCATATGGCTCCCTCCTTTGAAGGCTGCTTGTAATTCAAATGTCTGGTAATAGGTCTCATGCACGAAAGTTACTCCAACAAATGCCATTCAAGCATTGTATTGGAATTGCCCTGATTTTTGTATAACCCTTTTTTTCCTTTGAATGTTACATAATGTTTACAGTCTCCTCTTTCCCTGAAACCTCCTCCTTTCATCAGTCCCACAAATGATTAAATAGCTCTTCTTACCAACATGCAGTGGATACTAGATCAGCCTCCAAGCATCTTCAGTCCTCTTCCAGGTGTTTTCCACCAGTGACTTCCACTCTGACACTGTCACCTCATTCTGGGACTCTTTGCTATGCCCAGTACTCTTTGGAAGAATAATAATTAACTTGGAGCTAGCAGAAGGATATAGAAGAAAACCAAAAGAGACAATACACTTCTTGTAATGCTGATCCTTTATATTCTGTGTTTTCTGTAACTCTTCATTGTAGTTCCCGCTGCTATTACAATTCTTTTTCTGTGTAAGTTTTTATTTAGTTTTTCAGCACCTGTGAAGCAAAGTCCTTGTCAGTACTGTGCCCTGAACATCTGAGGCTCTGCCATGGAAACTCTTGAGCTCCCACTCACAGATCACTCCCATAGAGTTTCTGTGGTCGTGGCAGGGCATCATTTGCCCCCATATCAATAAGTTCATGGGCTTCCTGTCATCGCAGGAGCTTGTGGGAGGCAAGGTCCACCAGTGCAGAGACCATGCTTCTCCATCCCTGTTTGGCCCTGACCCCAGTTATCACTGACTTTCCTTCCAGCCATCTTCCATAGGTATCTCCTGTAGAACACCCTGCTGAGCGATTTGGAGGCACCTGATAAGGGCAGTATTGCAAGCTTGCCAATCAAATGATATTAACAAGTCACTCTTAATTTCTTGCTTGTTCTCTTAGATGACAAACAATGAATATGCTTCCTCCGATCCTTGGACCATATCAGTGTGAATGACAAACCAGAGTGCACAAGACCTGAACGGAATGGAATGGAATGAAAAACTGATTTACTGCTCCAATACATACTAATCAACACACAGATAAATATATTTTCCATTTTCTCATTTTCACAATAGAATCAGCTACCAAAAATATGCACATTACATCATCTATACTCATCTTCATTCTCCATCCAGTATATTCATTACAGTACTTTGCTTAAATTATTGCATTTAATTGCTAGAAATACATTTCCTTCATTTGAAGCATACATATTCAACAAGAAAGATGTGCTGAACAGCTCAGCTCAAATGTTGCAGGAGAAGAAAATTAGGATGAAGTATAAAGCTACATTAGATACCTTGCTGCCATTTACTACACTTAACAACTTCATATGATAAATGATTTTTTTTAATGGCTTCAGATAATTTTCTAATTTACATTTGAGTCTTGTAGTGGACTGTGAGTGCAGAGATTTCTGTCTCTTGAAGAATTAGAACCTTGTTTGTTGGATTCAGTCCCTTTTTCATCAGAAGTGATGCTATGACTGGTAGTAAAGCTGCTTTAGATTCTTTTGGCACAGGCGTCTTTGTGTTAAAAACATGCAAGAAACAAGAGTTACGATTTTATTTTACTGTGCCAGGCAAATTGCTATGGCTTACCTACATATATAGGAGATGAATTTTATCCCAAAAGTTGGAAGAGTCAGTTGTGATTTCCCTCGGAAGCTTTCTTTTTCTTATGGAGCAAGCCAAAAGCCTCTGAACTTAATGGGAAAATTCACATGGAGTTCGGTGTGCTTTGAATAGGAGACTGGATGAACCTGTCTCTGGAAGGGACTCTTAAGCAGTGCTTAATCCTGTGCTCAGGACTATATTGAGCAATGAATGTACAGTTAAGAGCTTTCTCCCACTCTTGGCCACTCCTGTGATAAAAAGATAGAAAAAAAATGAAGTGAGATCAAACGATGATCTTCAAAGATCAGTCATCTGATGCTGCCTAGGTTGTAGTAGGTTTAGACCAGACCCAAGTAGTAGCAGCTGGAGAAAACAGGAAAATAAAAACCAGCACTCTATTAAATGATAACAAATTCTGGTGATATTAAAATTGAAGTATGTAAATATTTGTAACCTGAGACCAAGAAATCACATAGAATATAGCAAAGGTAATAGATTATGAAAGCTCCAGCCGCGGTGTTCAGATTTCAGCATCAGAATCCACAATATTGAACTGAGAACTTCAGCCTTTCCTCCTCTTGAAGTGCAAAGCTGAGATTTCAGTTCCGAATGTGTGTGCATGTGCACACGCACACATAAAAACACAGGAAAGCTCCCTGGGATTTGGGGCTTTGATCTGGGATACATCCTGACATGGAGAAAACACATCACTGTTTAGTGAGTCTACAGAAGTCACCCAAGGTAGCACCTGAGGGATTGCAGCAGGTTCTTTGATAAGAGCACAGAACTGGAAAACTAGGTAGGTTGTACATTCAAAGTGTGGTTTCAGTGAACCTCTGCATCAGCTATTCCTTGCTGAACATGCTGATTGCTCTTCTAGTTACTCATAGGTCAGATTGCTCCAGAACCATGAAGACTGCCAAAATAAATGGCTCTAATTTGTTTGACATGTCGGCCTGCAGTCTCTTATTATTTCACTGCTCCTCAGTTTTCCACACATTATTTTCTCTGCTTGCCTTCCATCCCTTTCATGACAGAAATCAGTTTAGTAGGTCAAACTATTTTTGCATTGGCCATTAAGATATGAAATCTTTATTGTTTCAATGTGTTTGTCTCTCTGTAGCAACTACAAGTAGGTGAAATTCAGTTGCTTAAACATAGGCGTCTAGTACCACTTTTAGATGTCATAAGACAGTAGAAATATAGGAAAGCACAGAACTGGAAGATCTGATATAGCAACTGGGGGGCAAGGAGGTTATAGCAAATCATCTGAAGTGGCACTAGAAGTGTGGTTTAGGCAGCTGAGCCCCATTGGTTTTTACTTGAACGTCAATGAAAGAAATTAAATGCTGCCATAACTAGTTTTTCTGATTTGAAACATCTTAGTTTCACTGCATGGGCTTGTTAATGACAGCTCACGCCACCACACGTCGATAACAGCCCCAAAACATGGGTAAATCCTGGGATATGCTGAAGCAGGGAGCATATAGGTCTGTTAAACTGGGGGAAGGTGCATTGTCTGTTGTTCTCCTACGTACCTATGCACAGGTGCTGTTTAGTTCCAGAGAAGTCAAACCTTGTAAAAAATCGTGGTCCAGCCCTTGCAGGCAATGTGTCCTCACCTGCAGTGCTGAGGTGTTTGCACTCCAGGGATTTATCATGTTCTAGACCTGCACTTTGTTTTGCTGCAGTGCAGATGACACATCTGCTTGTCAGTATTTCTCAGTTATTGTTAACAAAGATTCCTCCCTATCTGTTCTTTCTACTTCTCCATTTTAGTTCACTGTCCCAATTTTTCAGTTTTTTTCCTCCATTTTTTTCCACAGTAGCTGCAGTGGGGTCCAAGGGAGGGGGTGATGTGCCATGGGGCTGGGGCCATGGCCCCTGTTCTGGATGGGCTCCAGCTGTGGGCCGGGGCTGCCCTGGTGGGACCTGTGAGGTGAGGATGGGACTGGGCCAAGGTGTTAAAAAGGCTGCAGGTGAGGATGGGGCCGGTCCTGCTGTGCCAAGGGGCTCAGGCTGGGGAGGGGGCTGCCCTGGCACGACTGCCTGCAGGAGCTGGCTGAGGAGCGAGGTGAAGGGGGTTCGGCAGGTAGCTGCCTCCGGCAAGAAACAGCCAGTCCCCATGGCAAGGAAGGATCACTCCCAGCCATCCCTGACAGTGCACCACCAGTACACAGCTCCGGGAGCTCCCTGCTTCCATCAGCTGCACGTGTGAGCTGCCATGCATCCGGGAAGCCTCGTGGGAGAGAAGCATCGAGGCACCCGCCGCATGCTCCTGGGTGGATGAGGGTCCGGCAGCCGGCACAGCGGAGGAGGAAGGTGGCAGAGGCAAAGAGAGAAGCCTTGGGGCAGTGACGGTCTCCTGCCAGGGCCGGGAGCTGTGGTGAGTTGTGCATCTGGGCCCAGCCCTGTTGCGCTTCTCCAGATCTCTGCCTGCCTCCATCTCCTTTTCAGGCTCTCTGACTCCCTGAAGTGTTTTTGCTCTTCTGTCAACACTGCCCTGTATCTTGTCGCCTTCTACATTTCGTTTCTGTGTCTCTCCCTTTCTGGCTCCCCACCCGTTACTGTTTCATCTTCCCACACAGCCTTCTTCCCCCTTCCTTGGGAAAACTGCAGTTCTAGGTCTCCCTCTACCCAGCGACCTGTGTCTGGTTTTGGTGACACCCCCCCCCCTCCCCGCTCTGCACTGTGTACCTCCTCCCGTGTCCTTTCTCCAGGACTGTCTGTCAGGCTCCCTCTCCTGATGTTTAACTTCTTACCCTTATGGCCAGTACTTTGTCGCTTTCTGAATTGTCTCCCTACATCTACATTTAACCAGTTCCCTGTCTGTGGGGTTTATCTCTTCCTGCCTGTCCTCTACTTCATCACTTTTAAAATTTTGCTTCATCTATTTACTTTGCTGAGCCTATTTTAATTTTTTTCCCCTCTCTGTTCACCCTTTTGCTTTTGAGATTTTTCTCACTATGTCAACTTTTACCCAGTTTGCTGTCTTTATTTTTTGATTTTTCCTGTCTGTCCCTTACCACATCACTTTCAAAATTCCTTTTTTGTGTCTACTTTTATGAAGCTGCTAATCCCTATTTTTATTTGTTCTTTGTCGGTCACGTACCCCCTTGGTTTTAAAGTCATTATGAAGTTTGCTGTCCCTATTTTTAGATTTTTTTTTCTTTATTTCCCTTCCTCTGTCTACTTTTATCACGTTTGCTGTGTTTGTTAATTTTTTTCTTCTCTTTGCACCATGGTCTTTTAAATTTTCTTTCAGCATCTCTATTTTAATTGACAGTCCCTATTTTTAAATGTTTTTCCTTTATTTCCCTAATCCCTGTTGTTTTTAAAATTTTCTACTGTTATCCCATTCGCTGGATTTATTTCTTCTCTTTCCTTAGTTCCTTCTCTTTTCAGATTCTCTATGTCTCTGTTTAGTTTGCTGCCCTGTTTGCTATATTTTCCCTTTATTTCCCTAATCTCCATGGTTTTTATATTTTCTACTTTCATCTCGTTTGCTGCCTTTATTTTTGAATTATTTTTTTCTCGTTTTTCCTTAGTGCCGTTGCTTTTTTAGATTTTCTTCCTCTCTCCGTTTTAGCTCACCGTCGCTACTGGTTAATTTGTGGCACGCGACGCAGCTCAACGCGTTTTGCGCTGCCGCCGCGCTCGCTGCTGCCCGACGCGCCGGCACCGCGCGGAACCGCAGCAGCGCCGGAGCCGCCCCCTGGCCGCAATGCGGTACTGCAGCCCGGCGCTCCTCGCAGGGTCTGGCCCCTCCGGCGCGCCGTCGGCTCGTGGCGCATGCGCGGTGCGGCGGAGTAGCATGGCGGCGGGCTGGTGTCGGGTGCCGGGGCGGCGGGGGAGCAGAGAGGCCAGCGGTGAGGCGCGGGCTCCTCGCCGGCGGGTGCGGGGGTGAGTGGTGGCTGCCCGAGGGTGGTGGGACGGGAAGCTTGGAGCCGCCCGCTGCGGCAGGCTGCAGGAGGCGAGCCGGGTGCGGGCAGCCCCGGGGCCAGAGGCGGGAGGTGACGGAAGGGAAGGGGAGAAGGAGGCGGGCACCCCCCCCCCCCCCCCCAAGTCGGCAGCGCTCCCCCGGCCCCGCTCGCCCCGCGCAGCCGCCCCCAGCTGCAGCACGTCCCCTGAAGCCTGTCCCGGAGCGCCCGGCCTCCCCCAAGGCCCGTGGTGCGGGCGGCACGCTGGCCCTGGAGCGTGCGTCGGCCTCCCTGAACGCGGTCGCCGCTGCTTGTTTGTGTGTGGCAGGGGCCGCGCTGAGGACGCGTTTGTCCGTTCGTGCCCTGGGGATGCCGTTGGCTCCGCCCGCTCCAGGCTTGTGTGGGCTGCGTGTGCCGGGCCTCGCTGTGCTGGCGGCGTGGGGGCGAAAAGGGAGAGGCGGGGCGCTGAGTGGCTGCGGACAGGAGGTGGCGCGGCTGAAGCTGGAGAGTCCCGAGAAGGCTTAAGAAGAAGAAGAAATGGAAGGCCACCTGGCTGGCAGCTGCCTGGCGCTGCGGGTGAGGAAGGCTCCCTCTTGGTAGCCCGCAGCAGGCCAGGCCGCCAGCGTGCCCCGCAGGGTCTGTATGTGTCACCAGCAGCAGCATGGTACGGTTGTGGAGCGCGCGAGCGCGGCTACGTGCGTAGGGAGCCTTGTCTCGTAAGAGCTGCGAGACATGGACGTTTTCTCTTAGGTGGGGGACAGCCAAGCGACTGGAGTTACGGAAGAGGAATGGAGGAGAGCAGGACAGAGAAGCGTCTGAAGCGGCAGAGTCTCCCGGGAGCGCGGAGAGCGAGAGCTGCGGTGAGTGGCGGGCCCTCGGGGCCCTGTCGCCCCTCTTCTGCGTCCCGAGCTGTCCCCTGGATCCTTATTTCTCCCACGCTGCTGTGATTTTTTTTTTTTTTTCGTTTTCCTTTCCCTGTACCTCCCGTCTTCTGTCTGTGTTTGTGTTCTGCTCCCTCTCCCTCTTTTTCTCCTTTCAGAATTTCTCTAGCCGGCTCCCTGTCTCTATTTCTCTGTCCTGCTGGCTGTCCGGTCGTTTCTTGCTGTACCTCCCTGTCCAGCCGGCTCTCTTTTTGCTCTCCCTTTTTGCCTTTCTCTCCTTCTCTGTCCTGCTTCATGGCCCTTTCTTCTCTTTCTCTCCCTCTCTGTTCTCTAGCCCCTTGCTGGTTTGTTTTGGGGTTTCCCTGCACACACGCCCCCCGCCCCTTTCTTGGTCTCTTTGTCTAGATCTGACCCTTTCTTTGTTTCTCGGTCCCTTTTTTCCTGTTCACTGTCCTTTTTCTCTCTTTGTCTGTGTCCCCTGCGCTCCGTTGCCATCTTTATCTCTCCTTTCTTCTTCATCTCCTCCCCCTGCCCCCGTCTCTCTCTCCCTCTTTCGCGCTCACCGGCCCTACATTTTCGTGCTCCGTCTCTGCAAGGCTCCTCGTCCCTGTTTTTCTTGATTTCTCTACCTCTCTGGCGTTTCCTTTCGACCCTTCTTTCTCTCTGAGCTCCTCGGTCTTCTCCCTTGTCTTATTTTCCTCTTCCTAGTGCTCTGCCCTTCTCCCCATCGCTTATTTTCTCTCTCCGTTTCTCTGCCCTGCTCCCCCTCCCTCTTTCTCTTTCTCCGTCCCCCTCTGCTGCTCCACAGCAGTGTTTTTCCTTTCTCCGGCTCTCTGACCTGCTCCCCACCCCCCTGCCCCCTTTTTCTCTCTGTCATTCTTCCTGCTTCCCTGGACCTCTCTCTCTGCAATCTCGAGTCCTACTCCCTGTTTGTATCCCACTGTCCTGGTCCCCATCCCTCTCTTTGCCTCTCTATCCCTTTGTCCCTGTTTTTTCTTTCTCCGTCTCTCTGTCCTGCTGCCTAGTTCTGTCTGGTTCCCTTTCTGTTTGCTGGGTTGTTTTTTTTTTTCTCTCTTCATTCTTCTGCTTTGCTCTGTGTTCCCTCCCTCTCACTCCCGCAGCGTCCTGCTGTGTGTTACCTGTCCTTCTCCCTCTTGATATTTTTGCTCTTGCTCTGTCCCTCTGTCCTGCTGCCTGGAAGTAATTTTTTCTTCTCTGCATTTCTGTTCTTCTGACCGTGGCTGTTTTTTCATTCTCCACCTCTCTCTCTCCTGCTCGCCAGCCTCGCCTTTCTCTCCCTGACGTTCTTTCCTCTTCCCAGTCCCTCTGCTTTTGTGTATCCTTGCACTCCACTCCCTCTGTCTCGCTCTGTCACGCTGTCTTGCTCCCCATCCCTCCCTTTCCTTTCTACCCTTCCGATGTCTGTGTCCCCCAAGCCCCCTTTGTACGTGTCCCTGTCAACACCCTTCTGTCACTCTTCTTCCCTTGCTGCTCTTGCTCTTTTTCTCTCTCTTCCTCTGTGCTGCGGCCCATCGCTGTTTTTAACTCCTCCATCCCTTTGTCCCGCTCCCTGTCCTTGTCAGTTTTGCCCTGTGCTCCAGGCTTTCCTTGTTTTCTGCATCTCTGTCCTTTTCCCCGTACCCTTTTTCTCTCTGCTCCTCAGTCCTTCTGCCTCGTCTTGTTTTTCTCTTTCTGCCGTCCCTCTCTTTTTGTCTGTGACCCTCTGTGCTCTTCTCCTTCTCCCTCTCAGTTTGCGGTTGTCTTATGTGTCCCCCTCTCTGTCTCTCTCTTCTGCTGTCCTGCTCCCCAGCCCCGTTATTTATTGCTTCACCCCTCGGTCTTGCTCTCAGTCCCTGTTTTATCTCGTGCTCTGCCTCGCTGCCGTTCTCTCTGTTGCTCTCGTTTGCTGTCTGTCCCAGCGTCCTGCTCCCTGTTGCGCTCTCTGTTTCACAGTCTGGCGTTGTGTCCCTCACCTGTTTTCTCTCTCACTCTGTCCTTCCTCCTGGCTTTTCCTTGTCCCTCTGGCCTCTTACTCGTCGCTACTTTTTTCTTCCTTTCTCTACCTCTCTGCCTCTGCCCTGTCGCTCTCTGCAATGTTTCTTTCTCCATCTGTGCCCCCCTCCCTGTCCCTTTTCTCTTGTTCTCTCTGTCCTCCATCCTCCCCGTAACTCTTTGTCTGTGTATCTCCATAGTGCTGCCTGTCCCTTTGTTTCTCGCTATATGCCCCTGTCCAGCTTGCTGTCCCGTTGTTCTCCTCTGTCCTGAACCGTGGCCTTTTCTATCATCCTGCAGCCCATCACCGATTTTACTTTCTCCACCTCTTTGGCCTGATCTGTGTGTCTCCTGCCCCCGTCCATCTGGCTTGTTCGCTCTACTTGTGTCTCCCTCCAGTGTTCTTTATTCCTCCGATTCAGTTTCTCTCTTGATCCGTCAGTTCTGCTGCCCGCTCGTCGTTCTCTGTCTCTCTCTCTTTCCCTCTGTGCTGTTCCTGCGCGTAGCGCGCGAGCAAGCGAGGCTACGTGCCTAGGGATCCTTGTCTCGTAAGAGCTGCGAGACATGGACGTTTTCTCTTAGGTGGGGGACAGCCAAGTGACCGGAGTTACGGAAGAGGAATGGAGGAGAGCAGGACAGAGAAGCGTCTGAAGCGGCAGAGTCTCCCGGGAGCGCGGAGAGCGAGAGCTGCGGTGAGTGGCGGGCCCTCGGGGCCCTGTCGCCCCTCTTCTGCGTCCCGGGCCCTCCCCTGGATCCTTCTCTCTCCCACGCTGCTGTGATTTTTTTTTTTTTTTTCTTTTTCCTTTTGTTTTCCTTTCCCTGTACCTCCCGTCTTCTGTCTGTGTTTGTGTTCTGCTCCCTCTCCCTCTTTTTCTCCCTTCAGAATTTCTCTAGCCGGCTCCCTGTCTCTATTTCTCTGTCCTGCTGGCTGTCCGGTCGTTTCTTGCTGTACCTCCCTGTCCAGCCGGCTCTCTTTTTGCTCTCCCTTTTTGCCTTTCTCTCCTTCTCTGTCCTGCTTCATGGCCCTTTCTTCTCTTTCTCTCCCTCTCTGTTCTCTAGCCCCTTGCTGGTTTGTTTTGGGGTTTCCCTGCACACACGCCCCCCGCCCCTTTCTTGGTCTCTTTGTCTAGATCTGACCCTTTCTTTGTTTCTCGGTCCCTTTTTTCCTGTTCACTGTCCTTTTTCTCTCTCTGTCTGTGTGTCCTGCGCTCCGTTGCTATCTTTATCTCTCCTTTCTTCTTCATCTCCTCCCCCTGCCCCCGTCTCTCTCTCCCTCTTTCGCGCTCACCGGCCCTACATTTTCGTGCTCCGTCTCTGCAAGGCTCCTCGTCCCTGTTTTTCTTGATTTCTCTACCTCTCTGGCGTTTCCTTTCGACCCTTCTTTCTCTCTGAGCTCCTCGGTCTTCTCCCTTGTCTTATTTTCCTCTTCCTAGTGCTCTGCCCTTCTCCCCATCGCTTATTTTCTCTCTCCGTTTCTCTGCCCTGCTCCCCGTCCCTCTCTTTCTTTCTCCGTCCCCCTCTGCTGCTCCACAGCAGTGTTTTTCCTTTCTCCGGCTCTCTGACCCGCTCCCCGCCCACCCAGGTTGACCGTCCCAGGTTTTGTTGTGCGTCTCCATCCTGCCGCTGTCCTGATCTATCCTTTTGCGCCCTTCTCTTTCTGTCTCTTTTCGTGTGTCCCCGCTGCTTTTTTTCCCATCTCTGTCCAGCTCCCTGTCCCTTTCCTTTTTCCTCTTGCTGTCCTTTTGCCCTGCTTCCTCTTGCTGTTTTTTCTGCCTTTCTCTCTCTGCGCCATTCCCTCTCCCATCCTTTCTTTCTCTATCCCCCTGTGCAGCTCGCTGTCCCTTGTTTCCTTTCTCTCTTCCTCGGTATTTTTTTTCTTTCTCCATACCTCTCTCCCGCTGCCCGTCACGGTCGCATTTCTCCCCCCAATGCTGTCCTGCTCTGTCCCTTTTCTCTCTCTCTGTCATTTTGTCCTGCTCCCTGTGTTTGTTTTTTAATTCCTCCCTCAGGGTCCCTCAGCCCGGTGCTGTTTTTTCCCTTCTCCGCCTCTCTCTCCTGCTGCCCAGCTGAGGCTTTTCCCCCTCCGTCTCTGTCCTGCTCCCCCGTCTCTTACTTGTGCCTGTCTTTCACTTTGTCCTGCCTCCTCGTCCCCTTTTTCTCTCTCAGTATCACCTTGTCCCGCTCCCTGTCCCTGTCTTTCTCTGACAATCTGTCCCGCTCCTTGTCCTTCTCTTTCCCTTTGCTGTTATTCCCCGTCCTTGTTCTGGCCTTTCTTCCTTCTCTTTCTGTCCTACTGCCCCAGTGCCTCTTTTTCCACCGCTGTCCTGCTCCCTGGCCCTTGTTTCCTCTCGCCGTCCCTCTGTCCTGCTTCCTGTCCCCAGTTTTTCTGTCTCTCTTTCTCGATGCTGCTGCCTGTCCGGTCGTTTCTTGCTGTACCTGCCTGTGCAGCCGGCTCTCCCTTTTTGCCTTTCTCTCCTTCTCTTCCTGCTTCCCGGCCCGTTCTTGTCTTCCTCTCTGTCTGTCCTCTATCCCCTTGCTGGTTTGTGTTGGGGTTCCAACCCTGACCACCCACCCCCTTCTTCGTCTGACCCTTTCTTTGTTTCTTAGTACGTTTCTTCCTGTTGCCTGTCCTTTTTCTCTCTCTGTCAGTGTGTCCTGCACTGCGTGGGACGGTGGTGGGAGGCTGAAAAAGGGTGGGAAGCTGGGGGGGCGGAGTGGAGGCTGGAAAGAGGTAGGAGGTTGCAGAGGGGTGGGAAGCTGAATTAAGTAGAGGCCAGCAAAATGGGAGGTAGGAGGCTATCGAGGGGTGGGAGGCTGGGGGGGGGGGGGGGGGGGGCCGAGGAGGGGGGAGTAGAGGCCAGAAAAAAAAGGAGGCCGGAAAGGGGTGGGAGGCTGCAGAGGGGTGGGAGGCTGGGGGCGAGAGTAGAGGCCAGAAAAAAAGGGAGGCCGGAAAGGGGTGGGAGGCTGCAGAGGGGTGGGAGGCTGGGGGCGAGAGTAGAGGCCAGAAAAAAAGGGAGGCCGGAAAGGAGTGGGAGGCTGCAGAGGGGTGGGAGGCTGGGGGCGAGAGTAGAGGCCAGAAAAAAAAGGAGGCCGGGGGGTGCGAGTAGAGGCCAGAAAGGCCCTTTTCTTGTGGCTTCTTCCCTGTCTTTATCTCTCTTTCCTGCCTTGTTTACTCCTCTGATTCAAGTTCTCTCTCGATCCGTGTGTTCTGCTTCCCACTCATCATATTCTCTCTTTTTCTCTGTCCTGTTCCTGCATATAGTGTGCAGTGAGGCTTCTTGTCTAGGAAGCCACGTCTCGTATGAGCTCTAAGACAGCCACATGCATTTTCTCTCAGGTGGAGGAGAGCCAAACGATTGGAGTTGCGGAAGAAGAAGGGAAGAGAGAAGGAGAGAGAAACATCTGAAGTGTCAGAGTCTCCCGGCAGCACCGAGAGTGAGAGCTGCGGTGAGTCCTGGGCCCTCGGGGCCCTGTCACCCCTCTTCTGCATCCTGGGCCCTCCCCGGCTCCCTCTCTTTCCCCCACTGCTACGACTACTTTTTTTTCTGCTCTTGTGTACCTTCTTTCTCCATCTGTCTCTGACTTGTCCCCATCTTTGAAGTCCTCCCTCTTTCTGCCCTGCAGCCCGTGGCATTTTTTTCCTTCTTCCCCTCTTTCTGTTCAGCTCCCGGTTACTAGTTTTGCTTTCCTCCTACTCTGTAGCCTGTCAGTACTTTTGCTGTCTTTGGTGCTCTCTGTCTGGCTCCTCGTCCCTTGATTCGAGGCCTTCCTTCTCGGCTCCGTAGCACGTCACAGATCTACTGCTTTCTCCATGTCTATTCTATTCTGTTTCCTCATCTCTCTTTGTCCAGGTCCCTGCCGCTATTCTTTTTTCCTCTGTCATGCTGCAGGGTTTTTTTTTGCATCTCCTTCCTGCTCCCCGTTCTTCATTTTCGGTCTGTGTCCTGCTCCCTCTTCTTCTTTCTGCTGCCGCTCTTCCTCTCTTGCTGCTGCTTCTTTCTCCATCTCTGTGGGACTGCCTGTCCCCATCCTTCTCTCGCTGCTCCTTTCCCTGCTTCGTGCTTTCTCGTTCCACCGCCGCTGTCCAGCCACCTGTCACTTTTCTCCTCTCTTGTAGTGGCCTGCACCCTGCTCCTCATTTTTGGCAGCCTCTGCCGAGCAGCGCGTCGCTCCGGGAGGCGACGGACGGACTGTTCGCCGCTGGAGCAACGGGCGCAGCTGCGGGAAGGAGTGCCGAGGTGTCGGAGGGGCAGAGGGAGCGTCGGGGGCCGCGAGCCCCGGAGCAGAGCGGCTCCCGGGACTGGCTGGGTGCGTGACTGAGTAAAGACCTGCGGTCCCTTTTGCCCTCGCGGCTGCGTTTGTGCTTGGTTTGCACGGGACGAGGGGCTGCGCCAGAGGCCAGGGGAGGAGGGGACGGGCTGTGGGGCTGGGGCGACGGCCCCCTGTTCCTGCCGGGCTCCATCCGTGGGCCGGGGCCGGGGGAGCCCCAGGTGCGGGCAGCGGGTCTGATGGCGACGGCCCCTCCCTCTGCAGGTGGAGGGCCCGGTGCTGCCGTGGCCCGGGTGGCCGTGGAGGGGCCGGTACGATCGCTGCTGCCACCCGGTGATCAAAGTTCGGTACTGGCGTCTCGGGCGGCGCCAATGCGCGGTGGCGCCGTGTCCAAGGGCTCGCTGCTGCCACCCGGTGAGCAAAGTTCGGTACTGCGGCTCGTGTGGCGCCGTGTCCAAGAGCTCGCTGCTGCCACCCGGTGAGCAAAGTTCCGTACTGCCGCTCGGGTGGCGCAGGTGCTTTGCGCGCTGGTTGGAGCCGTGCCCTGTGTGTCCGGCGCTGCAATAAGGAACGCCTGCCTGCTTGCTGAAGTGCCCAAAGGGCTTCAGAGAGTCTTTGTGTTTGCCCAATGACGGCATCGTGGACTCCAGCCGTGGGCCGGGGCCGGGGGAGCCCCAGGTGCGGGCAGCGGGTCTGATGGCGACGGCCCCTCCCTCTGCCGGTGGAGGGCCTGGTGCTGCCGTGCCCCGGGTAGCTGTGGAGGACCCGATGCGAGCCGAAGGAGGAGCGGAGCCATAGCCGGGTTGCGGCTGCAGTGAGGGAGAAGGTGAGCGCGGGGTATGGGGGGGGGGGGTTGGATGGAGCGGCGGGTCCCGGGGAAAAGCGCCCGGGAGGGCGGGGTCCGTGTCGGGGGCAAGGAGCGGCGGGGGTGCGGCGCCGTGTCGGAGCCGCGAGTCGGGGTCTGCTCGGAGCCGGAGCCGGCGCTCGGCGCCACCCCCCGCTCGGCACCGCCCCCGCTGGGCACCGCCCCCGCTGGGCGCCGTGGCCGCCCCCGCCCCCGCTGGCGCCGCCCCCGCCCCCGCTGGCGCCGCCCCCGCCCCCGCTGGCGCCGCCCCCGCCCCCGCTGGCGCCGCCCCCGCCCCCGCTGGCGCCGCCCCCGCCCCCGCTGGCGCCGCCCCCGCCCCCGCTGGCGCCGCCCCCGCCCCCGCTGGCGCCGCCCCCGCCCCCGCTGGCGCCGCCCCCGCCCCCGCTGGCGCCGCCCCCGCCCCCGCTGGCGCCGCCCCCGCCCCCGCTGGCGCCGCCCCCGCCCCCGCTGGCGCCGCCCCCGCCCCCGCTGGCGCCGCCCCCGCCCCCGCTGGCGCCGCCCCCGCCCCCGCTGGCGCCGCCCCCGCCCCCGCTGGCGCCGCCCCCGCCGGCACCGCCCCCGCCCCCTCCGACCCCGCCTTCGCTGGCACCGGTCCCGCCCCCGCTGGCACCCCCCCCTTGCACCGCCCTCGCTGGCACCGCCCCCGCCCTCGCTGGCACCGCCCCCGCCCCGCTGGCGCCGCCCCCGCCCCCGCTGGCGCCGCCCCCGCCCACGCTGGCGCCGCCCCCGCCCCCGCCGGCACCGCCCCCGCTGGCGCCGCCCCCTGGCCGCAATGCGGTACTGCAGCCCGGCGTTCGGCTTAGAGTGTGGCCCCTCCGGCGCGCCGTCGGCTCGTGGCGCATGCGCGGCGCGGCGGAGTAGCATGGCGGCGGGCTGGTGTCGGGTGCCGGGGCGGCGGGGGAGCAGAGAGGCCAGCGGTGAGGCGCGGGCTCCTCGCCGGCGGGTGCGGGGGTGCGTGGTGGGTGCCCGAGGGTGGTGGGACGGGAAGCTTGGAGCTGCCCGCTGCGGCAGGCTGCAGGAGGCGAGCCGGGTGCGGGCAGCCCCGGGGCCAGAGGGGGGAGGTGACGGAAGGGAAGGGGAGAAGGAGGCGGGCACCCCCCCCCCCCCCCAAGTCGGCAGCGCTCCCCCGGCCCCGCTCGCCCCGCGCAGCCGCCCCCAGCTGCAGCACGTCCCCTGAAGCCTGTCCCGGAGCGCCCGGCCTCCCCCAAGGCCCGTGGTGCGGGCGGCACGCTGGCCCTGGAGCGTGCGTCGGCCTCCCTGAACGCGGTCGCCGCTGCTTGTTTGTGTGTGGCAGGGGCCGCGCTGAGGACGCGTTTGTCCGTTCGTGCCCTGGGGATGCCGTTGGCTGCGCCCGCTCCAGGCTTGTGTGGGCTGCGTGTGCCGGGCCTCGCTGTGCTGGCGGCGTGGGGGCGAAAAGGGAGAGGCGGAGCGCTGAGTGGCTGCGGACAGGAGGTGGCGCGGCTGAAGCTGGAGAGTCCCGAGAAGGCTGAAGAAGAAGAAGAAATGGAAGGCCACCTGGCTGGCGGCTGCCTGGCGCTGCGGGTGAGGAAGGCTCCCTCTTGGTAGCCCGCAGCAGGCCAGGCCGCCAGCGTGCCCCGCAGGGTCTGTATGTGTCACCAGCAGCAGCATGGTACGGTTGTGGAGCGCGCGAGCGCGGCTACGTGCGTAGGGAGCCTTGTCTCGTAAGAGCTGCGAGACATGGACGTTTTCTCTTAGGTGGGGGACAGCCAAGCGACCGGAGTTACGGAAGAGGAATGGAGGAGAGCAGGACAGAGAAGCGTCTGAAGCGGCAGAGTCTCCCGGGAGCGCGGAGAGCGAGAGCTGCGGTGAGTGGCGGGCCCTCGGGGCCCTGTCGCCCCTCTTCTGCGTCCCGAGCTGTCCCCTGGATCCTTATTTCTCCCACGCTGCTGTGATTTTTTTTTTTTTTCGTTTTCCTTTCCCTGTACCTCCCGTCTTCTGTCTGTGTTTGTGTTCTGCTCCCTCTCCCTCTTTTTCTCCCTTCAGAATTTCTCTAGCCGGCTCCCTGTCTCTATTTCTCTGTCCTGCTGGCTGTCCGGTCGTTTCTTGCTGTACCTCCCTGTCCAGCCGGCTCTCTTTTTGCTCTCCCTTTTTGCCTTTCTCTCCTTCTCTGTCCTGCTTCATGGCCCTTTCTTCTCTTTCTCTCCCTCTCTGTTCTCTAGCCCCTTGCTGGTTTGTTTTGGGGTTTCCCTGCACACACGCCCCCCCGCCCCTTTCTTGGTCTCTTTGTCTAGATCTGACCCTTTCTTTGTTTCTCGGTCCCTTTTTTCCTGTTCACTGTCCTTTTTCTCTCTCTGTCTGTGTCCCCTGCGCTCCGTTGCTATCTTTATCTCTCCTTTCTTCTTCATCTCCTCCCCCTGCCCCCGTCTCTCTCTCCCTCTTTCGCGCTCACCGGCCCTACATTTTCGTGCTCCGTCTCTGCAAGGCTCCTCGTCCCTGTTTTTCTTGATTTCTCTACCTCTCTGGCGTTTCCTTTCGACCCTTCTTTCTCTCTGAGCTCCTCGGTCTTCTCCCTTGTCTTATTTTCCTCTTCCTAGTGCTCTGCCCTTCTCCCCATCGCTTATTTTCTCTCTCCGTTTCTCTGCCCTGCTCCCCCTCCCTCTTTCTCTTTCTCCGTCCCCCTCTGCTGCTCCACAGCAGTGTTTTTCCTTTCTCCGGCTCTCTGACCTGCTCCCCACCCCCCTGCCCCCTTTTTCTCTCTGTCATTCTTCCTGCTTCCCTGGACCTCTCTCTCTGCAATCTCGAGTCCTACTCCCTGTTTGTATCCCACTGTCCTGGTCCCCATCCCTCTCTTTGCCTCTCTATCCCTTTGTCCCTGTTTTTTCTTTCTCCGTCTCTCTGTCCTGCTGCCTAGTTCTGTCTGGTTCCCTTTCTGTTTGCTGGGTTGTTTTTTTTTTTCTCTCTTCATTCTTCTGCTTTGCTCTGTGTTCCCTCCCTCTCACTCCCGCAGCGTCCTGCTGTGTGTTACCTGTCCTTCTCCCTCTTGATATTTTTGCTCTTGCTCTGTCCCTCTGTCCTGCTGCCTGGAAGTAATTTTTTCTTCTCTGCATTTCTGTTCTTCTGACCGTGGCTGTTTTTTCATTCTCCACCTCTCTCTCTCCTGCTTGCCAGCCTCGCCTTTCTCTCCCTGACGTTCTTTCCTCTTCCCAGTCCCTCTGCTTTTGTGTATCCTTGCACTCCACTCCCTCTGTCTCGCTCTGTCACGCTGTCTTGCTCCCCATCCCTCCCTTTCCTTTCTACCCTTCCGATGTCTGTGTCCCCCAAGCCCCCTTTGTACGTGTCCCTGTCAACACCCTTCTGTCACTCTTCTTCCCTTGCTGCTCTTGCTCTTTTTCTCTCTCTTCCTCTGTGCTGCGGCCCATCGCTGTTTTTAACTCCTCCATCCCTTTGTCCCGCTCCCTGTCCTTGTCAGTTTTGCCCTGTGCTCCAGGCTTTCCTTGTTTTCTGCATCTCTGTCCTTTTCCCCGTACCCTTTTTCTCTCTGCTCCTCAGTCCTTCTGCCTCGTCTTGTTTTTCTCTTTCTGCCGTCCCTCTCTTTTTGTCTGTGACCCTCTGTGCTCTTCTCCTTCTCCCTCTCAGTTTGCGGTTGTCTTATGTGTCCCCCTCTCTGTCTCTCTCTTCTGCTGTCCTGCTCCCCAGCCCCGTTATTTATTGCTTCACCCCTCGGTCTTGCTCTCAGTCCCTGTTTTATCTCGTGCTCTGCCTCGCTGCCGTTCTCTCTGTTGCTCTCGTTTGCTGTCTGTCCCAGCGTCCTGCTCCCTGTTGCGCTCTCTGTTTCACAGTCTGGCGTTGTGTCCCTCACCTGTTTTCTCTCTCACTCTGTCCTTCCTCCTGGCTTTTCCTTGTCCCTCTGGCCTCTTACTCGTCGCTACTTTTTTCTTCCTTTCTCTACCTCTCTGCCTCTGCCCTGTCGCTCTCTGCAATGTTTCTTTCTCCATCTGTGCCCCCCTCCCTGTCCCTTTTCTCTTGTTCTCTCTGTCCTACATGCTCCCCGTAACTCTTTGTCTGTGTATCTCCATACTGCTGCCTGTCCCTTTGTTTCTTGCTATATGCCCCTGTCCAGCTTGCTGTCCCGTTGTTCTCCTCTGTGCTGAACCGTGGCCTTTTCTATCATCCTGCAGCCCATCACCGATTTTACTTTCTCCACCTCTTTGGCCTGATCTGTGTGTCTCCTGCCCCCGTCCATCTGGCTTGTTCGCTCTACTTGTGTCTCCCTCCAGTGTTCTTTATTCCTCCGATTCAGTTTCTCTCTTGATCCGTCAGTTCTGCTGCCCGCTCGTCGTTCTCTGTTTCTCTCTCTTTCCCTCTGTGCTGTTCCTGCGCGTAGCGCGCGAGCAAGCGAGGCTACATGCCTAGGGATCCTTGTCTCGTAAGAGCTGCGAGACATGGACGTTTTCTCTTAGGTGGGGGACAGCCAAGTGACCGGAGTTACGGAAGAGGAATGAAGGAGAGCAGGACAGAGAAGCGTCTGAAGCGGCAGAGTCTCCCGGGAGCGCGGAGAGCGAGAGCTGCGGTGAGTGGCGGGCCCTCGGGGCCCTGTCGCCCCTCTTCTGCGTCCCGGGCCCTCCCCTGGATCCTTCTCTCTCCCACGCTGCTGTGATTTTTTTTTTTTTTTTCTTTTTCCTTTTGTTTTCCTTTCCCTGTACCTCCCGTCTTCTGTCTGTGTTTGTGTTCTGCTCCCTCTCCCTCTTTTTCTCCCTTCAGAATTTCTCTAGCCGGCTCCCTGTCTCTATTTCTCTGTCCTGCTGGCTGTCCGGTTGTTTCTTGCTGTACCTCCCTGTCCAGCCGGCTCTCTTTTTGCTCTCCCTTTTTGCCTTTCTCTCTTCTCTGTCCTGCTTCATGGCCCTTTCTTCTCTTTCTCTCCCTCTCTGTTCTCTAGCCCCTTGCTGGTTTGTTTTGGGGTTTCCCTGCACACACGCCCCCCCGCCCCTTTCTTGGTCGCTTTGTCTAGATCTGACCCTTTCTTTGTTTCTCGGTCCCTTTTTTCCTGTTCACTGTCCTTTTTCTCTCTCTGTCTGTGTGTCCTGCGCTCTGTTGCCATCTTTATCTCTCCTTTCTTCTTCATCTCCTCCCCCTGCCCCCGTCTCTCTCTCCCTCTTTCGCGCTCACCGGCCCTACATTTTCGTGCTCCGTCTCTGCAAGGCTCCTCGTCCCTGTTTTTCTTGATTTCTCTACCTCTCTGGCGTTTCCTTTCGACCCTTCTTTCTCTCTGAGCTCCTCGGTCTTCTCCCTTGTCTTATTTTCCTCTTCCTAGTGCTCTGCCCTGCTCCCCATCGCTTATTTTCTCTCTCCGTTTCTCTGCCCTGCTCCCCGTCCCTCTCTTTCTTTCTCCGTCCCCCTCTGCTGCTCCACAGCAGAGTTTTTCCTTTCTCCGGCTCTCTGACCCGCTCCCCGCCCACCCAGGTTGACCGTCCCAGGTTTTGTTGTGCGTCTCCATCCTGCCGCTGTCCTGATCTATCCTTTTGTGCCCTTCTCTTTCTGTCTCTTTTCGTGTGTCCCCGCTGCTTTTTTTCCCATCTCTGTCCAGCTCCCTGTCCCTTTCCTTTTTCCTCTTGCTGTCCTTTTGCCCTGCTTCCTCTTGCTGTTTTTTCTGCCTTTCTCTCTCTGCGCCATTCCCTCTCCCATCCTTTCTTTCTCTATCCCCCTGTGCAGCTCGCTGTCCCTTGTTTGCTTTCTCTCTTCCTCGGTATTTTTTTTCTTTCTCCATACCTCTCTCCCGCTGCCCGTCACGGTCGCATTTCTCCCCCCAATGCTGTCCTGCTCTGTCCCTTTTCTCTCTCTCTGTCATTTTGTCCTGCTCCCTGTGTTTGTTTTTTAATTCCTCCCTCAGGGTCCCTCAGCCCGGTGCTGTTTTTTCCCTTCTCCGCCTCTCTCTCCTGCTGCCCAGCTGAGGCTTTTCCCCCTCCGTCTCTGTCCTGCTCCCCCGTCTCTTACTTGTGCCTGTCTTTCACTTTGTCCTGCCTCCTCGTCCCCTTTTTCTCTCTCAGTATCACCTTGTCCCGCTCCCTGTCCCTGTCTTTCTCTGACAATCTGTCCCGCTCCTTGTCCTTCTCTTTCCCTTTGCTGTTATTCCCCGTCCTTGTTCTGGCCTTTCTTCCTTCTCTTTCTGTCCTACTGCCCCAGTGCCTCTTTTTCCACCGCTGTCCTGCTCCCTGGCCCTTGTTTCCTCTCGCCGTCCCTCTGTCCTGCTTCCTGTCCCCAGTTTTTCTGTCTCTCTTTCTCGATGCTGCTGCCTGTCCGGTCGTTTCTTGCTGTACCTGCCTGTGCAGCCGGCTCTCCCTTTTTGCCTTTCTCTCCTTCTCTTCCTGCTTCCCGGCCCGTTCTTGTCTTCCTCTCTGTCTGTCCTCTATCCCCTTGCTGGTTTGTGTTGGGGTTCCAACCCTGACCACCCACCCCCTTCTTCGTCTGACCCTTTCTTTGTTTCTTAGTACGTTTCTTCCTGTTGCCTGTCCTTTTTCTCTCTCTGTCAGTGTGTCCTGCACTGCGTGGGACGGTGGTGGGAGGCTGAAAAAGGGTGGGAAGCTGGGGGGGCGGAGTGGAGGCTGGAAAGAGGTAGGAGGTTGCAGAGGGGTGGGAAGCTGAATTAAGTAGAGGCCAGCAAAATGGGAGGTAGGAGGCTATCGAGGGGTGGGAGGCTGGGGGGGGGGGGGGCCGAGGAGGGGGGAGTAGAGGCCAGAAAAAAAAGGAGGCCGGAAAGGGGTGGGAGGCTGCAGAGGGGTGGGAGGCTGGGGGCGAGAGTAGAGGCCAGAAAAAAAGGGAGGCCGGAAAGGGGTGGGAGGCTGCAGAGGGGTGGGAGGCTGGGGGCGAGAGTAGAGGCCAGAAAAAAAGGGAGGCCGGAAAGGAGTGGGAGGCTGCAGAGGGGTGGGAGGCTGGGGGCGAGAGTAGAGGCCAGAAAAAAAGGGAGGCCGGAAAGGAGTGGGAGGCTGCAGAGGGGTGGGAGGCTGGGGGCGAGAGTAGAGGCCAGAAAAAAAGGGAGGCCGGGGGGTGCGAGTAGAGGCCAGAAAGGCCCTTTTCTTGTGGCTTCTTCCCTGTCTTTATCTCTCTTTCCTGCCTTGTTTACTCCTCTGATTCAAGTTCTCTCTCGATCCGTGTGTTCTGCTTCCCACTCATCATATTCTCTCTTTTTCTCTGTCCTGTTCCTGCATATAGTGTGCAGTGAGGCTTCTTGTCTAGGAAGCCACGTCTCGTATGAGCTCTAAGACAGCCACATGCATTTTCTCTCAGGTGGAGGAGAGCCAAACGATTGGAGTTGCGGAAGAAGAAGGGAAGAGAGAAGGAGAGAGAAACATCTGAAGTGTCAGAGTCTCCCGGCAGCACCGAGAGTGAGAGCTGCGGTGAGTCCTGGGCCCTCGGGGCCCTGTCACCCCTCTTCTGCATCCTGGGCCCTCCCCGGCTCCCTCTCTTTCCCCCACTGCTACGACTACTTTTTTTTCTGCTCTTGTGTACCTTCTTTCTCCATCTGTCTCTGACTTGTCCCCATCTTTGAAGTCCTCCCTCTTTCTGCCCTGCAGCCCGTGGCATTTTTTTCCTTCTTCCCCTCTTTCTGTTCAGCTCCCGGTTACTAGTTTTGCTTTCCTCCTACTCTGTAGCCTGTCAGTACTTTTGCTGTCTTTGGTGCTCTCTGTCTGGCTCCTCGTCCCTTGATTCGAGGCCTTCCTTCTCGGCTCCGTAGCACATCACAGATCTACTGCTTTCTCCATGTCTATTCTATTCTGTTTCCTCATCTCTCTTTGTCCAGGTCCCTGCCGCTATTCTTTTTTCCTCTGTCATGCTGCAGGGTTTTTTTTTGCATCTCCTTCCTGCTCCCCGTTCTTCATTTTCGGTCTGTGTCCTGCTCCCTCTTCTTCTTTCTGCTGCCGCTCTTCCTCTCTTGCTGCTGCTTCTTTCTCCATCTCTGTGGGACTGCCTGTCCCCATCCTTCTCTCGCTGCCCCTTTCCCTGCTTCGTGCTTTCTCGTTCCACCGCCGCTGTCCAGCCACCTGTCACTTTTCTCCTCTCTTGTAGTGGCCTGCACCCTGCTCCTCATTTTTGGCAGCCTCTGCCGAGCAGCGCGTCGCTCCGGGAGGCGACGGACGGACTGTTCGCCGCTGGAGCAACGGGCGCAGCTGCGGGAAGGAGTGCCGAGGTGTCGGAGGGGCAGAGGGAGCGTCGGGGGCCGCGAGCCCCGGAGCAGAGCGGCTCCCGGGACTGGCTGGGTGCGTGACTGAGTAAAGACCTGCGGTCCCTTTTGCCCTCGCGGCTGCGTTTGTGCTTGGTTTGCACGGGACGAGGGGCTGCGCCAGAGGCCAGGGGAGGAGGGGACGGGCTGTGGGGCTGGGGCGACGGCCCCCTGTTCCTGCCGGGCTCCATCCGTGGGCCGGGGCCGGGGGAGCCCCAGGTGCGGGCAGCGGGTCTGATGGCGACGGCCCCTCCCTCTGCAGGTGGAGGGCCCGGTGCTGCCGTGGCCCGGGTGGCCGTGGAGGGGCCGGTACGATCGCTGCTGCCACCCGGTGATCAAAGTTCGGTACTGGCGTCTCGGGCGGCGCCAATGCGCGGTGGCGCCGTGTCCAAGGGCTCGCTGCTGCCACCCGGTGAGCAAAGTTCGGTACTGCGGCTCGGGCGGCGCCAATGCGCGGTGGCGCCGTGTCCAAGAGCTCGCTGCTGCCACCCGGTGAGCAAAGTTCCGTACTGCCGCTCGGGTGGCGCAGGTGCTTTGCGCGCTGGTTGGAGCCGTGCCCTGTGTGTCCGGCGCTGCAATAAGGAACGCCTGCCTGCTTGCTGAAGTGCCCAAAGGGCTTCAGAGAGTCTTTGTGTTTGCCCAATGACGGCATCGTGGACTCCAGCCGTGGGCCGGGGCCGGGGGAGCCCCAGGTGCGGGCAGCGGGTCTGATGGCGACGGCCCCTCCCTCTGCCGGTGGAGGGCCTGGTGCTGCCGTGCCCCGGGTAGCTGTGGAGGACCCGATGCGAGCCGAAGGAGGAGCGGAGCCATAGCCGGGTTGCGGCTGCAGTGAGGGAGAAGGTGAGCGCGGGGTATGGGGGGGGGGGTTGGATGGAGCGGCGGGTCCCGGGGAAAAGCGCCCGGGAGGGCGGGGTCCGTGTCGGGGGCAAGGAGCGGCGGGGGTGCGGCGCCGTGTCGGAGCCGCGAGTCGGGGTCTGCTCGGAGCCGGAGCAGGCGCTCGGCACCGCCCCCGCTCGGGGCCGCCCCCACTGGGCACCGCCCCCGCTGGGCGCCGGGGCCGCCCCCGCTGGGCGCCGGCGCCGCCCCCGCCCCCGCTGGCACCGCCCCCGCCCCCGCTGGCGCCGCCCCCGCCCCCGCTGGCGCCGCCCCCGCCCCCGCTGGCGCCGCCCCCGCCCCCGCTGGCGCCGCCCCCGCCCCCGCTGGCGCCGCCCCCGCCCCCGCTGGCGCCGCCCCCGCCCCCGCTGGCGCCGCCCCCGCCCCCGCTGGCGCCGCCCCCGCCCCCGCTGGCGCCGCCCCCGCCCCCGCTGGCGCCGCCCCCGCCCCCGCTGGCGCCGCCCCCGCCCCCGCTGGCGCCGCCCCCCTTGCACCGCCCCCGCTGGCGCCGCCCCCGCCCCCGCTGGCACCGCCCCCGCCCCCGCTGGCACCGCCCCCGCCGGCGCCGCCCGCACCGCCCCCGCTGGCGCCGACCCCTGGCCGCAATGCGGTACTGCAGCCCGGCGTTCGGCTCAGAGTGTGGCTCCTCCGGCGCGCCGTCGGCTCGTGGCGCATGCGCGGTGCGGCGGAGTAGCATGGCGGCGGGCTGGTGTCGGGTGCCGGGGCGGCGGGGGAGCAGAGAGGCCAGCGGTGAGGCGCGGGCTCCCCTCCGGCGGGTGCGGGGGTGCGTGGTGGGTGCCCGAGGGTGGTGGGACGGGAAGCTTGGAGCCGGCCGCTGCGGCAGGCTGCAGGAGGCGAGCCGGGTGCGGGCAGCCCCGGGGCCAGAGGCGGGAGGTGACGGAAGGGAAGGGGAGAAGGAGGCGGGCACCCCCCCCCCCCCCAAGTCGGCAGCGCTCCCCCGGCCCCGCTCGCCCCGCGCAGCCGCCCCCAGCTGCAGCACGTCCCCTGAAGCCTGTCCCGGAGCGCCCGGCCTCCCCCAAGGCCCGTGGTGCGGGCGGCACGCTGGCCCTGGAGCGTGCGTCGGCCTCCCTGAACGCGGTCGCCGCTGCTTGTTTGTGTGTGGCAGGGGCCGCGCTGAGGACGCGTTTGTCCGTTCGTGCCCTGGGGATGCCGTTGGCTGCGCCCGCTCCAGGCTTGTGTGGGCTGCGTGTGCCGGGCCTCGCTGTGCTGGCGGCGTGGGGGCGAAAAGGGAGAGGCGGAGCGCTGAGTGGCTGCGGACAGGAGGTGGCGCGGCTGAAGCTGGAGAGTCCCGAGAAGGCTGAAGAAGAAGAAGAAATGGAAGGCCACCTGGCTGGCGGCTGCCTGGCGCTGCGGGTGAGGAAGGCTCCCTCTTGGTAGCCCGCAGCAGGCCAGGCCGCCAGCGTGCCCCGCAGGGTCTGTATGTGTCACCAGCAGCAGCATGGTACGGTTGTGGAGCGCGCGAGCGCGGCTACGTGCGTAGGGAGCCTTGTCTCGTAAGAGCTGCGAGACATGGACGTTTTCTCTTAGGTGGGGGACAGCCAAGCGACCGGAGTTACGGAAGAGGAATGGAGGAGAGCAGGACAGAGAAGCGTCTGAAGCGGCAGAGTCTCCCGGGAGCGCGGAGAGCGAGAGCTGCGGTGAGTGGCGGGCCCTCGGGGCCCTGTCGCCCCTCTTCTGCGTCCCGAGCTGTCCCCTGGATCCTTATTTCTCCCACGCTGCTGTGATTTTTTTTTTTTTTCGTTTTCCTTTCCCTGTACCTCCCGTCTTCTGTCTGTGTTTGTGTTCTGCTCCCTCTCCCTCTTTTTCTCCCTTCAGAATTTCTCTAGCCGGCTCCCTGTCTCTATTTCTCTGTCCTGCTGGCTGTCCGGTCGTTTCTTGCTGTACCTCCCTGTCCAGCCGGCTCTCTTTTTGCTCTCCCTTTTTGCCTTTCTCTCCTTCTCTGTCCTGCTTCATGGCCCTTTCTTCTCTTTCTCTCCCTCTCTGTTCTCTAGCCCCTTGCTGGTTTGTTTTGGGGTTTCCCTGCACACACGCCCCCCCGCCCCTTTCTTGGTCTCTTTGTCTAGATCTGACCCTTTCTTTGTTTCTCGGTCCCTTTTTTCCTGTTCACTGTCCTTTTTCTCTCTCTGTCTGTGTCCCCTGCGCTCCGTTGCTATCTTTATCTCTCCTTTCTTCTTCATCTCCTCCCCCTGCCCCCGTCTCTCTCTCCCTCTTTCGCGCTCACCGGCCCTACATTTTCGTGCTCCGTCTCTGCAAGGCTCCTCGTCCCTGTTTTTCTTGATTTCTCTACCTCTCTGGCGTTTCCTTTCGACCCTTCTTTCTCTCTGAGCTCCTCGGTCTTCTCCCTTGTCTTATTTTCCTCTTCCTAGTGCTCTGCCCTTCTCCCCATCGCTTATTTTCTCTCTCCGTTTCTCTGCCCTGCTCCCCCTCCCTCTTTCTCTTTCTCCGTCCCCCTCTGCTGCTCCACAGCAGTGTTTTTCCTTTCTCCGGCTCTCTGACCTGCTCCCCACCCCCCTGCCCCCTTTTTCTCTCTGTCATTCTTCCTGCTTCCCTGGACCTCTCTCTCTGCAATCTCGAGTCCTACTCCCTGTTTGTATCCCACTGTCCTGGTCCCCATCCCTCTCTTTGCCTCTCTATCCCTTTGTCCCTGTTTTTTCTTTCTCCGTCTCTCTGTCCTGCTGCCTAGTTCTGTCTGGTTCCCTTTCTGTTTGCTGGGTTGTTTTTTTTTTTCTCTCTTCATTCTTCTGCTTTGCTCTGTGTTCCCTCCCTCTCACTCCCGCAGCGTCCTGCTGTGTGTTACCTGTCCTTCTCCCTCTTGATATTTTTGCTCTTGCTCTGTCCCTCTGTCCTGCTGCCTGGAAGTAATTTTTTCTTCTCTGCATTTCTGTTCTTCTGACCGTGGCTGTTTTTTCATTCTCCACCTCTCTCTCTCCTGCTCGCCAGCCTCGCCTTTCTGTCCCTGACGTTCTTTCCTCTTCCCAGTCCCTCTGCTTTTGTGTATCCTTGCACTCCACTCCCTCTGTCTCGCTCTGTCACGCTGTCTTGCTCCCCATCCCTCCCTTTCCTTTCTACCCTTCCGATGTCTGTGTCCCCCAAGCCCCCTTTGTACGTGTCCCTGTCAACACCCTTCTGTCACTCTTCTTCCCTTGCTGCTCTTGCTCTTTTTCTCTCTCTTCCTCTGTGCTGCGGCCCATCGCTGTTTTTAACTCCTCCATCCCTTTGTCCCGCTCCCTGTCCTTGTCAGTTTTGCCCTGTGCTCCAGGCTTTCCTTGTTTTCTGCATCTCTGTCCTTTTCCCCGTACCCTTTTTCTCTCTGCTCCTCAGTCCTTCTGCCTCGTCTTGTTTTTCTCTTTCTGCCGTCCCTCTCTTTTTGTCTGTGACCCTCTGTGCTCTTCTCCTTCTCCCTCTCAGTTTGCGGTTGTCTTATGTGTCCCCCTCTCTGTCTCTCTCTTCTGCTGTCCTGCTCCCCAGCCCCGTTATTTATTGCTTCACCCCTCGGTCTTGCTCTCAGTCCCTGTTTTATCTCGTGCTCTGCCTCGCTGCCGTTCTCTCTGTTGCTCTCGTTTGCTGTCTGTCCCAGCGTCCTGCTCCCTGTTGCGCTCTCTGTTTCACAGTCTGGCGTTGTGTCCCTCACCTGTTTTCTCTCTCACTCTGTCCTTCCTCCTGGCTTTTCCTTGTCCCTCTGGCCTCTTACTCGTCACTACTTTTTTCTTCCTTTCTCTACCTCTCTGCCTCTGCCCTGTCGCTCTCTGCAATGTTTCTTTCTCCATCTGTGCCCCCCTCCCTGTCCCTTTTCTCTTGTTCTCTCTGTCCTACATGCTCCCCGTAACTCTTTGTCTGTGTATCTCCATACTGCTGCCTGTCCCTTTGTTTCTTGCTATATGCCCCTGTCCAGCTTGCTGTCCCGTTGTTCTCCTCTGTGCTGAACCGTGGCCTTTTCTATCATCCTGCAGCCCATCACCGATTTTACTTTCTCCACCTCTTTGGCCTGATCTGTGTGTCTCCTGCCCCCGTCCATCTGGCTTGTTCGCTCTACTTGTGTCTCCCTCCAGTGTTCTTTATTCCTCCGATTCAGTTTCTCTCTTGATCCGTCAGTTCTGCTGCCCGCTCGTCGTTCTCTGTTTCTCTCTCTTTCCCTCTGTGCTGTTCCTGCGCGTAGCGCGCGAGCAAGCGAGGCTACATGCCTAGGGATCCTTGTCTCGTAAGAGCTGCGAGACATGGACGTTTTCTCTTAGGTGGGGGACAGCCAAGTGACCGGAGTTACGGAAGAGGAATGAAGGAGAGCAGGACAGAGAAGCGTCTGAAGCGGCAGAGTCTCCCGGGAGCGCGGAGAGCGAGAGCTGCGGTGAGTGGCGGGCCCTCGGGGCCCTGTCGCCCCTCTTCTGCGTCCCGGGCCCTCCCCTGGATCCTTCTCTCTCCCACGCTGCTGTGATTTTTTTTTTTTTTGTCTTTTTCCTTTTGTTTTCCTTTCCCTGTACCTCCCGTCTTCTGTCTGTGTTTGTGTTCTGCTCCCTCTCCCTCTTTTTCTCCCTTCAGAATTTCTCTAGCCGGCTCCCTGTCTCTATTTCTCTGTCCTGCTGGCTGTCCGGTTGTTTCTTGCTGTACCTCCCTGTCCAGCCGGCTCTCTTTTTGCTCTCCCTTTTTGCCTTTCTCTCTTCTCTGTCCTGCTTCATGGCCCTTTCTTCTCTTTCTCTCCCTCTCTGTTCTCTAGCCCCTTGCTGGTTTGTTTTGGGGTTTCCCTGCACACACGCCCCCCCCGCCCCTTTCTTGGTCGCTTTGTCTAGATCTGACCCTTTCTTTGTTTCTCGGTCCCTTTTTTCCTGTTCACTGTCCTTTTTCTCTCTCTGTCTGTGTGTCCTGCGCTCTGTTGCCATCTTTATCTCTCCTTTCTTCTTCATCTCCTCCCCCTGCCCCCGTCTCTCTCTCCCTCTTTCGCGCTCACCGGCCCTACATTTTCGTGCTCCGTCTCTGCAAGCCTCCTCGTCCCTGTTTTTCTTGATTTCTCTACCTCTCTGGCGTTTCCTTTCGACCCTTCTTTCTCTCTGAGCTCCTCGGTCTTCTCCCTTGTCTTATTTTCCTCTTCCTAGTGCTCTGCCCTGCTCCCCATCGCTTATTTTCTCTCTCCGTTTCTCTGCCCTGCTCCCCGTCCCTCTCTTTCTTTCTCCGTCCCCCTCTGCTGCTCCACAGCAGTGTTTTTCCTTTCTCCGGCTCTCTGACCCGCTCCCCGCCCACCCAGGTTGACCGTCCCAGGTTTTGTTGTGCGTCTCCATCCTGCCGCTGTCCTGATCTATCCTTTTGTGCCCTTCTCTTTCTGTCTCTTTTCGTGTGTCCCCGCTGCTTTTTTTCCCATCTCTGTCCAGCTCCCTGTCCCTTTCCTTTTTCCTCTTGCTGTCCTTTTGCCCTGCTTCCTCTTGCTGTTTTTTCTGCCTTTCTCTCTCTGCGCCATTCCCTCTCCCATCCTTTCTTTCTCTATCCCCCTGTGCAGCTCGCTGTCCCTTGTTTGCTTTCTCTCTTCCTCGGTATTTTTTTTCTTTCTCCATACCTCTCTCCCGCTGCCCGTCACGGTCGCATTTCTCCCCCCAATGCTGTCCTGCTCTGTCCCTTTTCTCTCTCTCTGTCATTTTGTCCTGCTCCCTGTGTTTGTTTTTTAATTCCTCCCTCAGGGTCCCTCAGCCCGGTGCTGTTTTTTCCCTTCTCCGCCTCTCTCTCCTGCTGCCCAGCTGAGGCTTTTCCCCCTCCGTCTCTGTCCTGCTCCCCCGTCTCTTACTTGTGCCTGTCTTTCACTTTGTCCTGCCTCCTCGTCCCCTTTTTCTCTCTCAGTATCACCTTGTCCCGCTCCCTGTCCCTGTCTTTCTCTGACAATCTGTCCCGCTCCTTGTCCTTCTCTTTCCCTTTGCTGTTATTCCCCGTCCTTGTTCTGGCCTTTCTTCCTTCTCTTTCTGTCCTACTGCCCCAGTGCCTCTTTTTCCACCGCTGTCCTGCTCCCTGGCCCTTGTTTCCTCTCGCCGTCCCTCTGTCCTGCTTCCTGTCCCCAGTTTTTCTGTCTCTCTTTCTCGATGCTGCTGCCTGTCCGGTCGTTTCTTGCTGTACCTGCCTGTGCAGCCGGCTCTCCCTTTTTGCCTTTCTCTCCTTCTCTTCCTGCTTCCTGGCCCGTTCTTGTCTTCCTCTCTGTCTGTCCTCTATCCCCTTGCTGGTTTGTGTTGGGGTTCCAACCCTGACCACCCACCCCCTTCTTCGTCTGACCCTTTCTTTGTTTCTTAGTACGTTTCTTCCTGTTGCCTGTCCTTTTTCTCTCTCTGTCAGTGTGTCCTGCACTGCGTGGGACGGTGGTGGGAGGCTGAAAAAGGGTGGGAAGCTGGGGGGGCGGAGTGGAGGCTGGAAAGAGGTAGGAGGTTGCAGAGGGGTGGGAAGCTGAATTAAGTAGAGGCCAGCAAAATGGGAGGTAGGAGGCTATCGAGGGGTGGGAGGCTGGGGGGGGGGGGGCCGAGGAGGGGGGAGTAGAGGCCAGAAAAAAAAGGAGGCCGGAAAGGGGTGGGAGGCTGCAGAGGGGTGGGAGGCTGGGGGCGAGAGTAGAGGCCAGAAAAAAAGGGAGGCCGGAAAGGGGTGGGAGGCTGCAGAGGGGTGGGAGGCTGGGGGCGAGAGTAGAGGCCAGAAAAAAAGGGAGGCCGGAAAGGAGTGGGAGGCTGGGGGCGAGAGTAGAGGCCAGAAAAAAAGGGAGGCCGGAAAGGAGTGGGAGGCTGCAGAGGGGTGGGAGGCTGGGGGCGAGAGTAGAGGCCAGAAAAAAAGGGAGGCCGGGGGGTGCGAGTAGAGGCCAGAAAGGCCCTTTTCTTGTGGCTTCTTCCCTGTCTTTATCTCTCTTTCCTGCCTTGTTTACTCCTCTGATTCAAGTTCTCTCTCGATCCGTGTGTTCTGCTTCCCACTCATCATATTCTCTCTTTTTCTCTGTCCTGTTCCTGCATATAGTGTGCAGTGAGGCTTCTTGTCTAGGAAGCCACGTCTCGTATGAGCTCTAAGACAGCCACATGCATTTTCTCTCAGGTGGAGGAGAGCCAAACGATTGGAGTTGCGGAAGAAGAAGGGAAGAGAGAAGGAGAGAGAAACATCTGAAGTGTCAGAGTCTCCCGGCAGCACCGAGAGTGAGAGCTGCGGTGAGTCCTGGGCCCTCGGGGCCCTGTCACCCCTCTTCTGCATCCTGGGCCCTCCCCGGCTCCCTCTCTTTCCCCCACTGCTACGACTACTTTTTTTTCTGCTCTTGTGTACCTTCTTTCTCCATCTGTCTCTGACTTGTCCCCATCTTTGAAGTCCTCCCTCTTTCTGCCCTGCAGCCCGTGGCATTTTTTTCCTTCTTCCCCTCTTTCTGTTCAGCTCCCGGTTACTAGTTTTGCTTTCCTCCTACTCTGTAGCCTGTCAGTACTTTTGCTGTCTTTGGTGCTCTCTGTCTGGCTCCTCGTCCCTTGATTCGAGGCCTTCCTTCTCGGCTCCGTAGCACATCACAGATCTACTGCTTTCTCCATGTCTATTCTATTCTGTTTCCTCATCTCTCTTTGTCCAGGTCCCTGCCGCTATTCTTTTTTCCTCTGTCATGCTGCAGGGTTTTTTTTTGCATCTCCTTCCTGCTCCCCGTTCTTCATTTTCGGTCTGTGTCCTGCTCCCTCTTCTTCTTTCTGCTGCCGCTCTTCCTCTCTTGCTGCTGCTTCTTTCTCCATCTCTGTGGGACTGCCTGTCCCCATCCTTCTCTCGCTGCCCCTTTCCCTGCTTCGTGCTTTCTCGTTCCACCGCCGCTGTCCAGCCACCTGTCACTTTTCTCCTCTCTTGTAGTGGCCTGCACCCTGCTCCTCATTTTTGGCAGCCTCTGCCGAGCAGCGCGTCGCTCCGGGAGGCGACGGACGGACTGTTCGCCGCTGGAGCAACGGGCGCAGCTGCGGGAAGGAGTGCCGAGGTGTCGGAGGGGCAGAGGGAGCGTCGGGGGCCGCGAGCCCCGGAGCAGAGCGGCTCCCGGGACTGGCTGGGTGCGTGACTGAGTAAAGACCTGCGGTCCCTTTTGCCCTCGCGGCTGCGTTTGTGCTTGGTTTGCACGGGACGAGGGGCTGCGCCAGAGGCCAGGGGAGGAGGGGACGGGCTGTGGGGCTGGGGCGACGGCCCCCTGTTCCTGCCGGGCTCCATCCGTGGGCCGGGGCCGGGGGAGCCCCAGGTGCGGGCAGCGGGTCTGATGGCGACGGCCCCTCCCTCTGCAGGTGGAGGGCCCGGTGCTGCCGTGGCCCGGGTGGCCGTGGAGGGGCCGGTACGATCGCTGCTGCCACCCGGTGATCAAAGTTCGGTACTGGCGTCTCGGGCGGCGCCAATGCGCGGTGGCGCCGTGTCCAAGGGCTCGCTGCTGCCACCCGGTGAGCAAAGTTCGGTACTGCGGCTCGGGCGGCGCCAATGCGCGGTGGCGCCGTGTCCAAGAGCTCGCTGCTGCCACCCGGTGAGCAAAGTTCCGTACTGCCGCTCGGGTGGCGCAGGTGCTTTGCGCGCTGGTTGGAGCCGTGCCCTGTGTGTCCGGCGCTGCAATAAGGAACGCCTGCCTGCTTGCTGAAGTGCCCAAAGGGCTTCAGAGAGTCTTTGTGTTTGCCCAATGACGGCATCGTGGACTCCAGCCGTGGGCCGGGGCCGGGGGAGCCCCAGGTGCGGGCAGCGGGTCTGATGGCGACGGCCCCTCCCTCTGCCGGTGGAGGGCCTGGTGCTGCCGTGCCCCGGGTAGCTGTGGAGGACCCGATGCGAGCCGAAGGAGGAGCGGAGCCATAGCCGGGTTGCGGCTGCAGTGAGGGAGAAGGTGAGCGCGGGGTATGGGGGGGGGGGTTGGATGGAGCGGCGGGTCCCGGGGAAAAGCGCCCGGGAGGGCGGGGTCCGTGTCGGGGGCAAGGAGCGGCGGGGGTGCGGCGCCGTGTCGGAGCCGCGAGTCGGGGTCTGCTCGGAGCCGGAGCAGGCGCTCGGCACCGCCCCCGCTCGGGGCCGCCCCCACTGGGCACCGCCCCCGCTGGGCGCCGGGGCCGCCCCCGCTGGGCGCCGGCGCCGCCCCCGCCCCCGCTGGCGCCGCCCCCGCCCCCGCTGGCACCGCCCCCGCCCCCGCTGGCGCCGCCCCCGCCCCCGCTGGCGCCGCCCCCGCCCCCGCTGGCGCCGCCCCCGCCCCCGCTGGCGCCGCCCCCCTTGCACCGCCCCCGCTGGCGCCGCCCCCGCCCCCGCTGGCACCGCCCCCGCCCCCGCTGGCACCGCCCCCGCCGGCGCCGCCCGCACCGCCCCCGCTGGCGCCGACCCCTGGCCGCAATGCGGTACTGCAGCCCGGCGTTCGGCTCAGAGTGTGGCCCCTCCGGCGCGCCGTCGGCTCGTGGCGCATGCGCGGTGCGGCGGAGTAGCATGGCGGCGGGCTGGTGTCGGGTGCCGGGGCGGCGGGGGAGCAGAGAGGCCAGCGGTGAGGCGCGGGCTCCCCTCCGGCGGGTGCGGGGGTGCGTGGTGGGTGCCCGAGGGTGGTGGGACGGGAAGCTTGGAGCCGGCCGCTGCGGCAGGCTGCAGGAGGCGAGCCGGGTGCGGGCAGCCCCGGGGCCAGAGGCGGGAGGTGACGGAAGGGAAGGGGAGAAGGAGGCGGGCACCCCCCCCCCCCCCCAAGTCGGCAGCGCTCCCCCGGCCCCGCTCGCCCCGCGCAGCCGCCCCCAGCTGCAGCACGTCCCCTGAAGCCTGTCCCGGAGCGCCCGGCCTCCCCCAAGGCCCGTGGTGCGGGCGGCACGCTGGCCCTGGAGCGTGCGTCGGCCTCCCTGAACGCGGTCGCCGCTGCTTGTTTGTGTGTGGCAGGGGCCGCGCTGAGGACGCGTTTGTCCGTTCGTGCCCTGGGGATGCCGTTGGCTGCGCCCGCTCCAGGCTTGTGTGGGCTGCGTGTGCCGGGCCTCGCTGTGCTGGCGGCGTGGGGGCGAAAAGGGAGAGGCGGAGCGCTGAGTGGCTGCGGACAGGAGGTGGCGCGGCTGAAGCTGGAGAGTCCCGAGAAGGCTGAAGAAGAAGAAGAAATGGAAGGCCACCTGGCTGGCGGCTGCCTGGCGCTGCGGGTGAGGAAGGCTCCCTCTTGGTAGCCCGCAGCAGGCCAGGCCGCCAGCGTGCCCCGCAGGGTCTGTATGTGTCACCAGCAGCAGCATGGTACGGTTGTGGAGCGCGCGAGCGCGGCTACGTGCGTAGGGAGCCTTGTCTCGTAAGAGCTGCGAGACATGGACGTTTTCTCTTAGGTGGGGGACAGCCAAGCGACCGGAGTTACGGAAGAGGAATGGAGGAGAGCAGGACAGAGAAGCGTCTGAAGCGGCAGAGTCTCCCGGGAGCGCGGAGAGCGAGAGCTGCGGTGAGTGGCGGGCCCTCGGGGCCCTGTCGCCCCTCTTCTGCGTCCCGAGCTGTCCCCTGGATCCTTATTTCTCCCACGCTGCTGTGATTTTTTTTTTTTTTCGTTTTCCTTTCCCTGTACCTCCCGTCTTCTGTCTGTGTTTGTGTTCTGCTCCCTCTCCCTCTTTTTCTCCCTTCAGAATTTCTCTAGCCGGCTCCCTGTCTCTATTTCTCTGTCCTGCTGGCTGTCCGGTCGTTTCTTGCTGTACCTCCCTGTCCAGCCGGCTCTCTTTTTGCTCTCCCTTTTTGCCTTTCTCTCCTTCTCTGTCCTGCTTCATGGCCCTTTCTTCTCTTTCTCTCCCTCTCTGTTCTCTAGCCCCTTGCTGGTTTGTTTTGGGGTTTCCCTGCACACACGCCCCCCCGCCCCTTTCTTGGTCTCTTTGTCTAGATCTGACCCTTTCTTTGTTTCTCGGTCCCTTTTTTCCTGTTCACTGTCCTTTTTCTCTCTCTGTCTGTGTCCCCTGCGCTCCGTTGCTATCTTTATCTCTCCTTTCTTCTTCATCTCCTCCCCCTGCCCCCGTCTCTCTCTCCCTCTTTCGCGCTCACCGGCCCTACATTTTCGTGCTCCGTCTCTGCAAGGCTCCTCGTCCCTGTTTTTCTTGATTTCTCTACCTCTCTGGCGTTTCCTTTCGACCCTTCTTTCTCTCTGAGCTCCTCGGTCTTCTCCCTTGTCTTATTTTCCTCTTCCTAGTGCTCTGCCCTTCTCCCCATCGCTTATTTTCTCTCTCCGTTTCTCTGCCCTGCTCCCCCTCCCTCTTTCTCTTTCTCCGTCCCCCTCTGCTGCTCCACAGCAGTGTTTTTCCTTTCTCCGGCTCTCTGACCTGCTCCCCACCCCCCTGCCCCCTTTTTCTCTCTGTCATTCTTCCTGCTTCCCTGGACCTCTCTCTCTGCAATCTCGAGTCCTACTCCCTGTTTGTATCCCACTGTCCTGGTCCCCATCCCTCTCTTTGCCTCTCTATCCCTTTGTCCCTGTTTTTTCTTTCTCCGTCTCTCTGTCCTGCTGCCTAGTTCTGTCTGGTTCCCTTTCTGTTTGCTGGGTTGTTTTTTTTTTTCTCTCTTCATTCTTCTGCTTTGCTCTGTGTTCCCTCCCTCTCACTCCCGCAGCGTCCTGCTGTGTGTTACCTGTCCTTCTCCCTCTTGATATTTTTGCTCTTGCTCTGTCCCTCTGTCCTGCTGCCTGGAAGTAATTTTTTCTTCTCTGCATTTCTGTTCTTCTGACCGTGGCTGTTTTTTCATTCTCCACCTCTCTCTCTCCTGCTCGCCAGCCTCGCCTTTCTGTCCCTGACGTTCTTTCCTCTTCCCAGTCCCTCTGCTTTTGTGTATCCTTGCACTCCACTCCCTCTGTCTCGCTCTGTCACGCTGTCTTGCTCCCCATCCCTCCCTTTCCTTTCTACCCTTCCGATGTCTGTGTCCCCCAAGCCCCCTTTGTACGTGTCCCTGTCAACACCCTTCTGTCACTCTTCTTCCCTTGCTGCTCTTGCTCTTTTTCTCTCTCTTCCTCTGTGCTGCGGCCCATCGCTGTTTTTAACTCCTCCATCCCTTTGTCCCGCTCCCTGTCCTTGTCAGTTTTGCCCTGTGCTCCAGGCTTTCCTTGTTTTCTGCATCTCTGTCCTTTTCCCCGTACCCTTTTTCTCTCTGCTCCTCAGTCCTTCTGCCTCGTCTTGTTTTTCTCTTTCTGCCGTCCCTCTCTTTTTGTCTGTGACCCTCTGTGCTCTTCTCCTTCTCCCTCTCAGTTTGCGGTTGTCTTATGTGTCCCCCTCTCTGTCTCTCTCTTCTGCTGTCCTGCTCCCCAGCCCCGTTATTTATTGCTTCACCCCTCGGTCTTGCTCTCAGTCCCTGTTTTATCTCGTGCTCTGCCTCGCTGCCGTTCTCTCTGTTGCTCTCGTTTGCTGTCTGTCCCAGCGTCCTGCTCCCTGTTGCGCTCTCTGTTTCACAGTCTGGCGTTGTGTCCCTCACCTGTTTTCTCTCTCACTCTGTCCTTCCTCCTGGCTTTTCCTTGTCCCTCTGGCCTCTTACTCGTCGCTACTTTTTTCTTCCTTTCTCTACCTCTCTGCCTCTGCCCTGTCGCTCTCTGCAATGTTTCTTTCTCCATCTGTGCCCCCCTCCCTGTCCCTTTTCTCTTGTTCTCTCTGTCCTACATGCTCCCCGTAACTCTTTGTCTGTGTATCTCCATACTGCTGCCTGTCCCTTTGTTTCTTGCTATATGCCCCTGTCCAGCTTGCTGTCCCGTTGTTCTCCTCTGTGCTGAACCGTGGCCTTTTCTATCATCCTGCAGCCCATCACCGATTTTACTTTCTCCACCTCTTTGGCCTGATCTGTGTGTCTCCTGCCCCCGTCCATCTGGCTTGTTCGCTCTACTTGTGTCTCCCTCCAGTGTTCTTTATTCCTCCGATTCAGTTTCTCTCTTGATCCGTCAGTTCTGCTGCCCGCTCGTCGTTCTCTGTTTCTCTCTCTTTCCCTCTGTGCTGTTCCTGCGCGTAGCGCGCGAGCAAGCGAGGCTACATGCCTAGGGATCCTTGTCTCGTAAGAGCTGCGAGACATGGACGTTTTCTCTTAGGTGGGGGACAGCCAAGTGACCGGAGTTACGGAAGAGGAATGAAGGAGAGCAGGACAGAGAAGCGTCTGAAGCGGCAGAGTCTCCCGGGAGCGCGGAGAGCGAGAGCTGCGGTGAGTGGCGGGCCCTCGGGGCCCTGTCGCCCCTCTTCTGCGTCCCGGGCCCTCCCCTGGATCCTTCTCTCTCCCACGCTGCTGTGATTTTTTTTTTTTTTGTCTTTTTCCTTTTGTTTTCCTTTCCCTGTACCTCCCGTCTTCTGTCTGTGTTTGTGTTCTGCTCCCTCTCCCTCTTTTTCTCCCTTCAGAATTTCTCTAGCCGGCTCCCTGTCTCTATTTCTCTGTCCTGCTGGCTGTCCGGTCGTTTCTTGCTGTACCTCCCTGTCCAGCCGGCTCTCTTTTTGCTCTCCCTTTTTGCCTTTCTCTCTTCTCTGTCCTGCTTCATGGCCCTTTCTTCTCTTTCTCTCCCTCTCTGTTCTCTAGCCCCTTGCTGGTTTGTTTTGGGGTTTCCCTGCACACACGCCCCCCCGCCCCTTTCTTGGTCGCTTTGTCTAGATCTGACCCTTTCTTTGTTTCTCGGTCCCTTTTTTCCTGTTCACTGTCCTTTTTCTCTCTCTGTCTGTGTGTCCTGCGCTCTGTTGCCATCTTTATCTCTCCTTTCTTCTTCATCTCCTCCCCCTGCCCCCGTCTCTCTCTCCCTCTTTCGCGCTCACCGGCCCTACATTTTCGTGCTCCGTCTCTGCAAGCCTCCTCGTCCCTGTTTTTCTTGATTTCTCTACCTCTCTGGCGTTTCCTTTCGACCCTTCTTTCTCTCTGAGCTCCTCGGTCTTCTCCCTTGTCTTATTTTCCTCTTCCTAGTGCTCTGCCCTGCTCCCCATCGCTTATTTTCTCTCTCCGTTTCTCTGCCCTGCTCCCCGTCCCTCTCTTTCTTTCTCCGTCCCCCTCTGCTGCTCCACAGCAGTGTTTTTCCTTTCTCCGGCTCTCTGACCCGCTCCCCGCCCACCCAGGTTGACCGTCCCAGGTTTTGTTGTGCGTCTCCATCCTGCCGCTGTCCTGATCTATCCTTTTGCGCCCTTCTCTTTCTGTCTCTTTTCGTGTGTCCCCGCTGCTTTTTTTCCCATCTCTGTCCAGCTCCCTGTCCCTTTCCTTTTTCCTCTTGCTGTCCTTTTGCCCTGCTTCCTCTTGCTGTTTTTTCTGCCTTTCTCTCTCTGCGCCATTCCCTCTCCCATCCTTTCTTTCTCTATCCCCCTGTGCAGCTCGCTGTCCCTTGTTTGCTTTCTCTCTTCCTCGGTATTTTTTTTCTTTCTCCATACCTCTCTCCCGCTGCCCGTCACGGTCGCATTTCTCCCCCCAATGCTGTCCTGCTCTGTCCCTTTTCTCTCTCTCTGTCATTTTGTCCTGCTCCCTGTGTTTGTTTTTTAATTCCTCCCTCAGGGTCCCTCAGCCCGGTGCTGTTTTTTCCCTTCTCCGCCTCTCTCTCCTGCTGCCCAGCTGAGGCTTTTCCCCCTCCGTCTCTGTCCTGCTCCCCCGTCTCTTACTTGTGCCTGTCTTTCACTTTGTCCTGCCTCCTCGTCCCCTTTTTCTCTCTCAGTATCACCTTGTCCCGCTCCCTGTCCCTGTCTTTCTCTGACAATCTGTCCCGCTCCTTGTCCTTCTCTTTCCCTTTGCTGTTATTCCCCGTCCTTGTTCTGGCCTTTCTTCCTTCTCTTTCTGTCCTACTGCCCCAGTGCCTCTTTTTCCACCGCTGTCCTGCTCCCTGGCCCTTGTTTCCTCTCGCCGTCCCTCTGTCCTGCTTCCTGTCCCCAGTTTTTCTGTCTCTCTTTCTCGATGCTGCTGCCTGTCCGGTCGTTTCTTGCTGTACCTGCCTGTGCAGCCGGCTCTCCCTTTTTGCCTTTCTCTCCTTCTCTTCCTGCTTCCCGGCCCGTTCTTGTCTTCCTCTCTGTCTGTCCTCTATCCCCTTGCTGGTTTGTGTTGGGGTTCCAACCCTGACCACCCACCCCCTTCTTCGTCTGACCCTTTCTTTGTTTCTTAGTACGTTTCTTCCTGTTGCCTGTCCTTTTTCTCTCTCTGTCAGTGTGTCCTGCACTGCGTGGGACGGTGGTGGGAGGCTGAAAAAGGGTGGGAAGCTGGGGGGGCGGAGTGGAGGCTGGAAAGAGGTAGGAGGTTGCAGAGGGGTGGGAAGCTGAATTAAGTAGAGGCCAGCAAAATGGGAGGTAGGAGGCTATCGAGGGGTGGGAGGCTGGGGGGGGGGGGGCCGAGGAGGGGGGAGTAGAGGCCAGAAAAAAAAGGAGGCCGGAAAGGGGTGGGAGGCTGCAGAGGGGTGGGAGGCTGGGGGCGAGAGTAGAGGCCAGAAAAAAAGGGAGGCCGGAAAGGGGTGGGAGGCTGCAGAGGGGTGGGAGGCTGGGGGCGAGAGTAGAGGCCAGAAAAAAAGGGAGGCCGGAAAGGAGTGGGAGGCTGGGGGCGAGAGTAGAGGCCAGAAAAAAAGGGAGGCCGGAAAGGAGTGGGAGGCTGCAGAGGGGTGGGAGGCTGGGGGCGAGAGTAGAGGCCAGAAAAAAAGGGAGGCCGGGGGGTGCGAGTAGAGGCCAGAAAGGCCCTTTTCTTGTGGCTTCTTCCCTGTCTTTATCTCTCTTTCCTGCCTTGTTTACTCCTCTGATTCAAGTTCTCTCTCGATCCGTGTGTTCTGCTTCCCACTCATCATATTCTCTCTTTTTCTCTGTCCTGTTCCTGCATATAGTGTGCAGTGAGGCTTCTTGTCTAGGAAGCCACGTCTCGTATGAGCTCTAAGACAGCCACATGCATTTTCTCTCAGGTGGAGGAGAGCCAAACGATTGGAGTTGCGGAAGAAGAAGGGAAGAGAGAAGGAGAGAGAAACATCTGAAGTGTCAGAGTCTCCCGGCAGCACCGAGAGTGAGAGCTGCGGTGAGTCCTGGGCCCTCGGGGCCCTGTCACCCCTCTTCTGCATCCTGGGCCCTCCCCGGCTCCCTCTCTTTCCCCCACTGCTACGACTACTTTTTTTTCTGCTCTTGTGTACCTTCTTTCTCCATCTGTCTCTGACTTGTCCCCATCTTTGAAGTCCTCCCTCTTTCTGCCCTGCAGCCCGTGGCATTTTTTTCCTTCTTCCCCTCTTTCTGTTCAGCTCCCGGTTACTAGTTTTGCTTTCCTCCTACTCTGTAGCCTGTCAGTACTTTTGCTGTCTTTGGTGCTCTCTGTCTGGCTCCTCGTCCCTTGATTCGAGGCCTTCCTTCTCGGCTCCGTAGCACATCACAGATCTACTGCTTTCTCCATGTCTATTCTATTCTGTTTCCTCATCTCTCTTTGTCCAGGTCCCTGCCGCTATTCTTTTTTCCTCTGTCATGCTGCAGGGTTTTTTTTTGCATCTCCTTCCTGCTCCCCGTTCTTCATTTTCGGTCTGTGTCCTGCTCCCTCTTCTTCTTTCTGCTGCCGCTCTTCCTCTCTTGCTGCTGCTTCTTTCTCCATCTCTGTGGGACTGCCTGTCCCCATCCTTCTCTCGCTGCCCCTTTCCCTGCTTCGTGCTTTCTCGTTCCACCGCCGCTGTCCAGCCACCTGTCACTTTTCTCCTCTCTTGTAGTGGCCTGCACCCTGCTCCTCATTTTTGGCAGCCTCTGCCGAGCAGCGCGTCGCTCCGGGAGGCGACGGACGGACTGTTCGCCGCTGGAGCAACGGGCGCAGCTGCGGGAAGGAGTGCCGAGGTGTCGGAGGGGCAGAGGGAGCGTCGGGGGCCGCGAGCCCCGGAGCAGAGCGGCTCCCGGGACTGGCTGGGTGCGTGACTGAGTAAAGACCTGCGGTCCCTTTTGCCCTCGCGGCTGCGTTTGTGCTTGGTTTGCACGGGACGAGGGGCTGCGCCAGAGGCCAGGGGAGGAGGGGACGGGCTGTGGGGCTGGGGCGACGGCCCCCTGTTCCTGCCGGGCTCCATCCGTGGGCCGGGGCCGGGGGAGCCCCAGGTGCGGGCAGCGGGTCTGATGGCGACGGCCCCTCCCTCTGCAGGTGGAGGGCCCGGTGCTGCCGTGGCCCGGGTGGCCGTGGAGGGGCCGGTACGATCGCTGCTGCCACCCGGTGATCAAAGTTCGGTACTGGCGTCTCGGGCGGCGCCAATGCGCGGTGGCGCCGTGTCCAAGGGCTCGCTGCTGCCACCCGGTGATCAAAGTTCGGTACTGCGGCTCGGGCGGCGCCAATGCGCGGTGGCGCCGTGTCCAAGAGCTCGCTGCTGCCACCCGGTGAGCAAAGTTCCGTACTGCCGCTCGGGTGGCGCAGGTGCTTTGCGCGCTGGTTGGAGCCGTGCCCTGTGTGTCCGGCGCTGCAATAAGGAACGCCTGCCTGCTTGCTGAAGTGCCCAAAGGGCTTCAGAGAGTCTTTGTGTTTGCCCAATGACGGCATCGTGGACTCCAGCCGTGGGCCGGGGCCGGGGGAGCCCCAGGTGCGGGCAGCGGGTCTGATGGCGACGGCCCCTCCCTCTGCCGGTGGAGGGCCTGGTGCTGCCGTGCCCCGGGTAGCTGTGGAGGACCCGATGCGAGCCGAAGGAGGAGCGGAGCCATAGCCGGGTTGCGGCTGCAGTGAGGGAGAAGGTGAGCGCGGGGTATGGGGGGGGGGGGGTTGGATGGAGCGGCGGGTCCCGGGGAAAAGCGCCCGGGAGGGCGGGGTCCGTGTCGGGGGCAAGGAGCGGCGGGGGTGCGGCGCCGTGTCGGAGCCGCGAGTCGGGGTCTGCTCGGAGCCGGAGCAGGCGCTCGGCACCGCCCCCGCTCGGGGCCGCCCCCACTGGGCACCGCCCCCGCTGGGCGCCGGGGCCGCCCCCGCTGGGCGCCGGCGCCGCCCCCGCCCCCGCTGGCACCGCCCCCGCCCCCGCTGGCGCCGCCCCCGCCCCCGCTGGCGCCGCCCCCGCCCCCGCTGGCGCCGCCCCCGCCCCCGCTGGCGCCGCCCCCGCCCCCGCTGGCGCCGCCCCCGCCCCCGCTGGCGCCGCCCCCCTTGCACCGCCCCCGCTGGCGCCGCCCCCGCCCCCGCTGGCGCCGCCCCCGCCCCCGCCGGCGCCGCCCGCACCGCCCCCGCTGGCGCCGACCCCTGGCCGCAATGCGGTACTGCAGCCCGGCGTTCGGCTCAGAGTGTGGCTCCTCCGGCGCGCCGTCGGCTCGTGGCGCATGCGCGGTGCGGCGGAGTAGCATGGCGGCGGGCTGGTGTCGGGTGCCGGGGCGGCGGGGGAGCAGAGAGGCCAGCGGTGAGGCGCGGGCTCCCCTCCGGCGGGTGCGGGGGTGCGTGGTGGGTGCCCGAGGGTGGTGGGACGGGAAGCTTGGAGCCGGCCGCTGCGGCAGGCTGCAGGAGGCGAGCCGGGTGCGGGCAGCCCCGGGGCCAGAGGCGGGAGGTGACGGAAGGGAAGGGGAGAAGGAGGCGGGCACCCCCCCCCCCCCCAAGTCGGCAGCGCTCCCCCGGCCCCGCTCGCCCCGCGCAGCCGCCCCCAGCTGCAGCACGTCCCCTGAAGCCTGTCCCGGAGCGCCCGGCCTCCCCCAAGGCCCGTGGTGCGGGCGGCACGCTGGCCCTGGAGCGTGCGTCGGCCTCCCTGAACGCGGTCGCCGCTGCTTGTTTGTGTGTGGCAGGGGCCGCGCTGAGGACGCGTTTGTCCGTTCGTGCCCTGGGGATGCCGTTGGCTGCGCCCGCTCCAGGCTTGTGTGGGCTGCGTGTGCCGGGCCTCGCTGTGCTGGCGGCGTGGGGGCGAAAAGGGAGAGGCGGAGCGCTGAGTGGCTGCGGACAGGAGGTGGCGCGGCTGAAGCTGGAGAGTCCCGAGAAGGCTGAAGAAGAAGAAGAAATGGAAGGCCACCTGGCTGGCGGCTGCCTGGCGCTGCGGGTGAGGAAGGCTCCCTCTTGGTAGCCCGCAGCAGGCCAGGCCGCCAGCGTGCCCCGCAGGGTCTGTATGTGTCACCAGCAGCAGCATGGTACGGTTGTGGAGCGCGCGAGCGCGGCTACGTGCGTAGGGAGCCTTGTCTCGTAAGAGCTGCGAGACATGGACATTTTCTCTTAGGTGGGGGACAGCCAAGCGACCGGAGTTACGGAAGAGGAATGGAGGAGAGCAGGACAGAGAAGCGTCTGAAGCGGCAGAGTCTCCCGGGAGCGCGGAGAGCGAGAGCTGCGGTGAGTGGCGGGCCCTCGGGGCCCTGTCGCCCCTCTTCTGCGTCCCGAGCTGTCCCCTGGATCCTTATTTCTCCCACGCTGCTGTGATTTTTTTTTTTTTTCGTTTTCCTTTCCCTGTACCTCCCGTCTTCTGTCTGTGTTTGTGTTCTGCTCCCTCTCCCTCTTTTTCTCCCTTCAGAATTTCTCTAGCCGGCTCCCTGTCTCTATTTCTCTGTCCTGCTGGCTGTCCGGTCGTTTCTTGCTGTACCTCCCTGTCCAGCCGGCTCTCTTTTTGCTCTCCCTTTTTGCCTTTCTCTCCTTCTCTGTCCTGCTTCATGGCCCTTTCTTCTCTTTCTCTCCCTCTCTGTTCTCTAGCCCCTTGCTGGTTTGTTTTGGGGTTTCCCTGCACACACGCCCCCCCGCCCCTTTCTTGGTCTCTTTGTCTAGATCTGACCCTTTCTTTGTTTCTCGGTCCCTTTTTTCCTGTTCACTGTCCTTTTTCTCTCTCTGTCTGTGTCCCCTGCGCTCCGTTGCTATCTTTATCTCTCCTTTCTTCTTCATCTCCTCCCCCTGCCCCCGTCTCTCTCTCCCTCTTTCGCGCTCACCGGCCCTACATTTTCGTGCTCCGTCTCTGCAAGGCTCCTCGTCCCTGTTTTTCTTGATTTCTCTACCTCTCTGGCGTTTCCTTTCGACCCTTCTTTCTCTCTGAGCTCCTCGGTCTTCTCCCTTGTCTTATTTTCCTCTTCCTAGTGCTCTGCCCTTCTCCCCATCGCTTATTTTCTCTCTCCGTTTCTCTGCCCTGCTCCCCCTCCCTCTTTCTCTTTCTCCGTCCCCCTCTGCTGCTCCACAGCAGTGTTTTTCCTTTCTCCGGCTCTCTGACCTGCTCCCCACCCCCCTGCCCCCTTTTTCTCTCTGTCATTCTTCCTGCTTCCCTGGACCTCTCTCTCTGCAATCTCGAGTCCTACTCCCTGTTTGTATCCCACTGTCCTGGTCCCCATCCCTCTCTTTGCCTCTCTATCCCTTTGTCCCTGTTTTTTCTTTCTCCGTCTCTCTGTCCTGCTGCCTAGTTCTGTCTGGTTCCCTTTCTGTTTGCTGGGTTGTTTTTTTTTTTCTCTCTTCATTCTTCTGCTTTGCTCTGTGTTCCCTCCCTCTCACTCCCGCAGCGTCCTGCTGTGTGTTACCTGTCCTTCTCCCTCTTGATATTTTTGCTCTTGCTCTGTCCCTCTGTCCTGCTGCCTGGAAGTAATTTTTTCTTCTCTGCATTTCTGTTCTTCTGACCGTGGCTGTTTTTTCATTCTCCACCTCTCTCTCTCCTGCTCGCCAGCCTCGCCTTTCTGTCCCTGACGTTCTTTCCTCTTCCCAGTCCCTCTGCTTTTGTGTATCCTTGCACTCCACTCCCTCTGTCTCGCTCTGTCACGCTGTCTTGCTCCCCATCCCTCCCTTTCCTTTCTACCCTTCCGATGTCTGTGTCCCCCAAGCCCCCTTTGTACGTGTCCCTGTCAACACCCTTCTGTCACTCTTCTTCCCTTGCTGCTCTTGCTCTTTTTCTCTCTCTTCCTCTGTGCTGCGGCCCATCGCTGTTTTTAACTCCTCCATCCCTTTGTCCCGCTCCCTGTCCTTGTCAGTTTTGCCCTGTGCTCCAGGCTTTCCTTGTTTTCTGCATCTCTGTCCTTTTCCCCGTACCCTTTTTCTCTCTGCTCCTCAGTCCTTCTGCCTCGTCTTGTTTTTCTCTTTCTGCCGTCCCTCTCTTTTTGTCTGTGACCCTCTGTGCTCTTCTCCTTCTCCCTCTCAGTTTGCGGTTGTCTTATGTGTCCCCCTCTCTGTCTCTCTCTTCTGCTGTCCTGCTCCCCAGCCCCGTTATTTATTGCTTCACCCCTCGGTCTTGCTCTCAGTCCCTGTTTTATCTCGTGCTCTGCCTCGCTGCCGTTCTCTCTGTTGCTCTCGTTTGCTGTCTGTCCCAGCGTCCTGCTCCCTGTTGCGCTCTCTGTTTCACAGTCTGGCGTTGTGTCCCTCACCTGTTTTCTCTCTCACTCTGTCCTTCCTCCTGGCTTTTCCTTGTCCCTCTGGCCTCTTACTCGTCGCTACTTTTTTCTTCCTTTCTCTACCTCTCTGCCTCTGCCCTGTCGCTCTCTGCAATGTTTCTTTCTCCATCTGTGCCCCCCTCCCTGTCCCTTTTCTCTTGTTCTCTCTGTCCTACATGCTCCCCGTAACTCTTTGTCTGTGTATCTCCATACTGCTGCCTGTCCCTTTGTTTCTTGCTATATGCCCCTGTCCAGCTTGCTGTCCCGTTGTTCTCCTCTGTGCTGAACCGTGGCCTTTTCTATCATCCTGCAGCCCATCACCGATTTTACTTTCTCCACCTCTTTGGCCTGATCTGTGTGTCTCCTGCCCCCGTCCATCTGGCTTGTTCGCTCTACTTGTGTCTCCCTCCAGTGTTCTTTATTCCTCCGATTCAGTTTCTCTCTTGATCCGTCAGTTCTGCTGCCCGCTCGTCGTTCTCTGTTTCTCTCTCTTTCCCTCTGTGCTGTTCCTGCGCGTAGCGCGCGAGCAAGCGAGGCTACATGCCTAGGGATCCTTGTCTCGTAAGAGCTGCGAGACATGGACGTTTTCTCTTAGGTGGGGGACAGCCAAGTGACCGGAGTTACGGAAGAGGAATGAAGGAGAGCAGGACAGAGAAGCGTCTGAAGCGGCAGAGTCTCCCGGGAGCGCGGAGAGCGAGAGCTGCGGTGAGTGGCGGGCCCTCGGGGCCCTGTCGCCCCTCTTCTGCGTCCCGGGCCCTCCCCTGGATCCTTCTCTCTCCCACGCTGCTGTGATTTTTTTTTTTTTTGTCTTTTTCCTTTTGTTTTCCTTTCCCTGTACCTCCCGTCTTCTGTCTGTGTTTGTGTTCTGCTCCCTCTCCCTCTTTTTCTCCCTTCAGAATTTCTCTAGCCGGCTCCCTGTCTCTATTTCTCTGTCCTGCTGGCTGTCCGGTTGTTTCTTGCTGTACCTCCCTGTCCAGCCGGCTCTCTTTTTGCTCTCCCTTTTTGCCTTTCTCTCTTCTCTGTCCTGCTTCATGGCCCTTTCTTCTCTTTCTCTCCCTCTCTGTTCTCTAGCCCCTTGCTGGTTTGTTTTGGGGTTTCCCTGCACACACGCCCCCCCGCCCCTTTCTTGGTCGCTTTGTCTAGATCTGACCCTTTCTTTGTTTCTCGGTCCCTTTTTTCCTGTTCACTGTCCTTTTTCTCTCTCTGTCTGTGTGTCCTGCGCTCTGTTGCCATCTTTATCTCTCCTTTCTTCTTCATCTCCTCCCCCTGCCCCCGTCTCTCTCTCCCTCTTTCGCGCTCACCGGCCCTACATTTTCGTGCTCCGTCTCTGCAAGCCTCCTCGTCCCTGTTTTTCTTGATTTCTCTACCTCTCTGGCGTTTCCTTTCGACCCTTCTTTCTCTCTGAGCTCCTCGGTCTTCTCCCTTGTCTTATTTTCCTCTTCCTAGTGCTCTGCCCTGCTCCCCATCGCTTATTTTCTCTCTCCGTTTCTCTGCCCTGCTCCCCGTCCCTCTCTTTCTTTCTCCGTCCCCCTCTGCTGCTCCACAGCAGTGTTTTTCCTTTCTCCGGCTCTCTGACCCGCTCCCCGCCCACCCAGGTTGACCGTCCCAGGTTTTGTTGTGCGTCTCCATCCTGCCGCTGTCCTGATCTATCCTTTTGTGCCCTTCTCTTTCTGTCTCTTTTCGTGTGTCCCCGCTGCTTTTTTTCCCATCTCTGTCCAGCTCCCTGTCCCTTTCCTTTTTCCTCTTGCTGTCCTTTTGCCCTGCTTCCTCTTGCTGTTTTTTCTGCCTTTCTCTCTCTGCGCCATTCCCTCTCCCATCCTTTCTTTCTCTATCCCCCTGTGCAGCTCGCTGTCCCTTGTTTGCTTTCTCTCTTCCTCGGTATTTTTTTTCTTTCTCCATACCTCTCTCCCGCTGCCCGTCACGGTCGCATTTCTCCCCCCAATGCTGTCCTGCTCTGTCCCTTTTCTCTCTCTCTGTCATTTTGTCCTGCTCCCTGTGTTTGTTTTTTAATTCCTCCCTCAGGGTCCCTCAGCCCGGTGCTGTTTTTTCCCTTCTCCGCCTCTCTCTCCTGCTGCCCAGCTGAGGCTTTTCCCCCTCCGTCTCTGTCCTGCTCCCCCGTCTCTTACTTGTGCCTGTCTTTCACTTTGTCCTGCCTCCTCGTCCCCTTTTTCTCTCTCAGTATCACCTTGTCCCGCTCCCTGTCCCTGTCTTTCTCTGACAATCTGTCCCGCTCCTTGTCCTTCTCTTTCCCTTTGCTGTTATTCCCCGTCCTTGTTCTGGCCTTTCTTCCTTCTCTTTCTGTCCTACTGCCCCAGTGCCTCTTTTTCCACCGCTGTCCTGCTCCCTGGCCCTTGTTTCCTCTCGCCGTCCCTCTGTCCTGCTTCCTGTCCCCAGTTTTTCTGTCTCTCTTTCTCGATGCTGCTGCCTGTCCGGTCGTTTCTTGCTGTACCTGCCTGTGCAGCCGGCTCTCCCTTTTTGCCTTTCTCTCCTTCTCTTCCTGCTTCCCGGCCCGTTCTTGTCTTCCTCTCTGTCTGTCCTCTATCCCCTTGCTGGTTTGTGTTGGGGTTCCAACCCTGACCACCCACCCCCTTCTTCGTCTGACCCTTTCTTTGTTTCTTAGTACGTTTCTTCCTGTTGCCTGTCCTTTTTCTCTCTCTGTCAGTGTGTCCTGCACTGCGTGGGACGGTGGTGGGAGGCTGAAAAAGGGTGGGAAGCTGGGGGGGCGGAGTGGAGGCTGGAAAGAGGTAGGAGGTTGCAGAGGGGTGGGAAGCTGAATTAAGTAGAGGCCAGCAAAATGGGAGGTAGGAGGCTATCGAGGGGTGGGAGGCTGGGGGGGGGGGGGGGCCGAGGAGGGGGGAGTAGAGGCCAGAAAAAAAAGGAGGCCGGAAAGGGGTGGGAGGCTGCAGAGGGGTGGGAGGCTGGGGGCGAGAGTAGAGGCCAGAAAAAAAGGGAGGCCGGAAAGGGGTGGGAGGCTGCAGAGGGGTGGGAGGCTGGGGGCGAGAGTAGAGGCCAGAAAAAAAGGGAGGCCGGAAAGGAGTGGGAGGCTGCAGAGGGGTGGGAGGCTGGGGGCGAGAGTAGAGGCCAGAAAAAAAGGGAGGCCGGAAAGGAGTGGGAGGCTGCAGAGGGGTGGGAGGCTGGGGGCGAGAGTAGAGGCCAGAAAAAAAGGGAGGCCGGGGGGTGCGAGTAGAGGCCAGAAAGGCCCTTTTCTTGTGGCTTCTTCCCTGTCTTTATCTCTCTTTCCTGCCTTGTTTACTCCTCTGATTCAAGTTCTCTCTCGATCCGTGTGTTCTGCTTCCCACTCATCATATTCTCTCTTTTTCTCTGTCCTGTTCCTGCATATAGTGTGCAGTGAGGCTTCTTGTCTAGGAAGCCACGTCTCGTATGAGCTCTAAGACAGCCACATGCATTTTCTCTCAGGTGGAGGAGAGCCAAACGATTGGAGTTGCGGAAGAAGAAGGGAAGAGAGAAGGAGAGAGAAACATCTGAAGTGTCAGAGTCTCCCGGCAGCACCGAGAGTGAGAGCTGCGGTGAGTCCTGGGCCCTCGGGGCCCTGTCACCCCTCTTCTGCATCCTGGGCCCTCCCCGGCTCCCTCTCTTTCCCCCACTGCTACGACTACTTTTTTTTCTGCTCTTGTGTACCTTCTTTCTCCATCTGTCTCTGACTTGTCCCCATCTTTGAAGTCCTCCCTCTTTCTGCCCTGCAGCCCGTGGCATTTTTTTCCTTCTTCCCCTCTTTCTGTTCAGCTCCCGGTTACTAGTTTTGCTTTCCTCCTACTCTGTAGCCTGTCAGTACTTTTGCTGTCTTTGGTGCTCTCTGTCTGGCTCCTCGTCCCTTGATTCGAGGCCTTCCTTCTCGGCTCCGTAGCACATCACAGATCTACTGCTTTCTCCATGTCTATTCTATTCTGTTTCCTCATCTCTCTTTGTCCAGGTCCCTGCCGCTATTCTTTTTTCCTCTGTCATGCTGCAGGGTTTTTTTTTGCATCTCCTTCCTGCTCCCCGTTCTTCATTTTCGGTCTGTGTCCTGCTCCCTCTTCTTCTTTCTGCTGCCGCTCTTCCTCTCTTGCTGCTGCTTCTTTCTCCATCTCTGTGGGACTGCCTGTCCCCATCCTTCTCTCGCTGCCCCTTTCCCTGCTTCGTGCTTTCTCGTTCCACCGCCGCTGTCCAGCCACCTGTCACTTTTCTCCTCTCTTGTAGTGGCCTGCACCCTGCTCCTCATTTTTGGCAGCCTCTGCCGAGCAGCGCGTCGCTCCGGGAGGCGACGGACGGACTGTTCGCCGCTGGAGCAACGGGCGCAGCTGCGGGAAGGAGTGCCGAGGTGTCGGAGGGGCAGAGGGAGCGTCGGGGGCCGCGAGCCCCGGAGCAGAGCGGCTCCCGGGACTGGCTGGGTGCGTGACTGAGTAAAGACCTGCGGTCCCTTTTGCCCTCGCGGCTGCGTTTGTGCTTGGTTTGCACGGGACGAGGGGCTGCGCCAGAGGCCAGGGGAGGAGGGGACGGGCTGTGGGGCTGGGGCGACGGCCCCCTGTTCCTGCCGGGCTCCATCCGTGGGCCGGGGCCGGGGGAGCCCCAGGTGCGGGCAGCGGGTCTGATGGCGACGGCCCCTCCCTCTGCAGGTGGAGGGCCCGGTGCTGCCGTGGCCCGGGTGGCCGTGGAGGGGCCGGTACGATCGCTGCTGCCACCCGGTGATCAAAGTTCGGTACTGGCGTCTCGGGCGGCGCCAATGCGCGGTGGCGCCGTGTCCAAGGGCTCGCTGCTGCCACCCGGTGAGCAAAGTTCGGTACTGCGGCTCGGGCGGCGCCAATGCGCGGTGGCGCCGTGTCCAAGAGCTCGCTGCTGCCACCCGGTGAGCAAAGTTCCGTACTGCCGCTCGGGTGGCGCAGGTGCTTTGCGCGCTGGTTGGAGCCGTGCCCTGTGTGTCCGGCGCTGCAATAAGGAACGCCTGCCTGCTTGCTGAAGTGCCCAAAGGGCTTCAGAGAGTCTTTGTGTTTGCCCAATGACGGCATCGTGGACTCCAGCCGTGGGCCGGGGCCGGGGGAGCCCCAGGTGCGGGCAGCGGGTCTGATGGCGACGGCCCCTCCCTCTGCCGGTGGAGGGCCTGGTGCTGCCGTGCCCCGGGTAGCTGTGGAGGACCCGATGCGAGCCGAAGGAGGAGCGGAGCCATAGCCGGGTTGCGGCTGCAGTGAGGGAGAAGGTGAGCGCGGGGTATGGGGGGGGGGGTTGGATGGAGCGGCGGGTCCCGGGGAAAAGCGCCCGGGAGGGCGGGGTCCGTGTCGGGGGCAAGGAGCGGCGGGGGTGCGGCGCCGTGTCGGAGCCGCGAGTCGGGGTCTGCTCGGAGCCGGAGCAGGCGCTCGGCACCGCCCCCGCTCGGGGCCGCCCCCACTGGGCACCGCCCCCGCTGGGCGCCGGGGCCGCCCCCGCTGGGCGCCGGCGCCGCCCCCGCCCCCGCTGGCGCCGCCCCCGCCCCCGCTGGCGCCGCCCCCGCCCCCGCTGGCGCCGCCCCCGCCCCCGCTGGCGCCGCCCCCGCCCCCGCTGGCGCCGCCCCCCTTGCACCGCCCCCGCTGGCGCCGCCCCCGCCCCCGCTGGCACCGCCCCCGCCCCCGCTGGCACCGCCCCCGCCGGCGCCGCCCGCACCGCCCCCGCTGGCGCCGACCCCTGGCCGCAATGCGGTACTGCAGCCCGGCGTTCGGCTCAGAGTGTGGCTCCTCCGGCGCGCCGTCGGCTCGTGGCGCATGCGCGGTGCGGCGGAGTAGCATGGCGGCGGGCTGGTGTCGGGTGCCGGGGCGGCGGGGGAGCAGAGAGGCCAGCGGTGAGGCGCGGGCTCCCCTCCGGCGGGTGCGGGGGTGCGTGGTGGGTGCCCGAGGGTGGTGGGACGGGAAGCTTGGAGCCGGCCGCTGCGGCAGGCTGCAGGAGGCGAGCCGGGTGCGGGCAGCCCCGGGGCCAGAGGCGGGAGGTGACGGAAGGGAAGGGGAGAAGGAGGCGGGCACCCCCCCCCCCCCCCAAGTCGGCAGCGCTCCCCCGGCCCCGCTCGCCCCGCGCAGCCGCCCCCAGCTGCAGCACGTCCCCTGAAGCCTGTCCCGGAGCGCCCGGCCTCCCCCAAGGCCCGTGGTGCGGGCGGCACGCTGGCCCTGGAGCGTGCGTCGGCCTCCCTGAACGCGGTCGCCGCTGCTTGTTTGTGTGTGGCAGGGGCCGCGCTGAGGACGCGTTTGTCCGTTCGTGCCCTGGGGATGCCGTTGGCTGCGCCCGCTCCAGGCTTGTGTGGGCTGCGTGTGCCGGGCCTCGCTGTGCTGGCGGCGTGGGGGCGAAAAGGGAGAGGCGGAGCGCTGAGTGGCTGCGGACAGGAGGTGGCGCGGCTGAAGCTGGAGAGTCCCGAGAAGGCTGAAGAAGAAGAAGAAATGGAAGGCCACCTGGCTGGCGGCTGCCTGGCGCTGCGGGTGAGGAAGGCTCCCTCTTGGTAGCCCGCAGCAGGCCAGGCCGCCAGCGTGCCCCGCAGGGTCTGTATGTGTCACCAGCAGCAGCATGGTACGGTTGTGGAGCGCGCGAGCGCGGCTACGTGCGTAGGGAGCCTTGTCTCGTAAGAGCTGCGAGACATGGACGTTTTCTCTTAGGTGGGGGACAGCCAAGCGACCGGAGTTACGGAAGAGGAATGGAGGAGAGCAGGACAGAGAAGCGTCTGAAGCGGCAGAGTCTCCCGGGAGCGCGGAGAGCGAGAGCTGCGGTGAGTGGCGGGCCCTCGGGGCCCTGTCGCCCCTCTTCTGCGTCCCGAGCTGTCCCCTGGATCCTTATTTCTCCCACGCTGCTGTGATTTTTTTTTTTTTTCGTTTTCCTTTCCCTGTACCTCCCGTCTTCTGTCTGTGTTTGTGTTCTGCTCCCTCTCCCTCTTTTTCTCCCTTCAGAATTTCTCTAGCCGGCTCCCTGTCTCTATTTCTCTGTCCTGCTGGCTGTCCGGTCGTTTCTTGCTGTACCTCCCTGTCCAGCCGGCTCTCTTTTTGCTCTCCCTTTTTGCCTTTCTCTCCTTCTCTGTCCTGCTTCATGGCCCTTTCTTCTCTTTCTCTCCCTCTCTGTTCTCTAGCCCCTTGCTGGTTTGTTTTGGGGTTTCCCTGCACACACGCCCCCCCGCCCCTTTCTTGGTCTCTTTGTCTAGATCTGACCCTTTCTTTGTTTCTCGGTCCCTTTTTTCCTGTTCACTGTCCTTTTTCTCTCTCTGTCTGTGTCCCCTGCGCTCCGTTGCTATCTTTATCTCTCCTTTCTTCTTCATCTCCTCCCCCTGCCCCCGTCTCTCTCTCCCTCTTTCGCGCTCACCGGCCCTACATTTTCGTGCTCCGTCTCTGCAAGGCTCCTCGTCCCTGTTTTTCTTGATTTCTCTACCTCTCTGGCGTTTCCTTTCGACCCTTCTTTCTCTCTGAGCTCCTCGGTCTTCTCCCTTGTCTTATTTTCCTCTTCCTAGTGCTCTGCCCTTCTCCCCATCGCTTATTTTCTCTCTCCGTTTCTCTGCCCTGCTCCCCCTCCCTCTTTCTCTTTCTCCGTCCCCCTCTGCTGCTCCACAGCAGTGTTTTTCCTTTCTCCGGCTCTCTGACCTGCTCCCCACCCCCCTGCCCCCTTTTTCTCTCTGTCATTCTTCCTGCTTCCCTGGACCTCTCTCTCTGCAATCTCGAGTCCTACTCCCTGTTTGTATCCCACTGTCCTGGTCCCCATCCCTCTCTTTGCCTCTCTATCCCTTTGTCCCTGTTTTTTCTTTCTCCGTCTCTCTGTCCTGCTGCCTAGTTCTGTCTGGTTCCCTTTCTGTTTGCTGGGTTGTTTTTTTTTTTCTCTCTTCATTCTTCTGCTTTGCTCTGTGTTCCCTCCCTCTCACTCCCGCAGCGTCCTGCTGTGTGTTACCTGTCCTTCTCCCTCTTGATATTTTTGCTCTTGCTCTGTCCCTCTGTCCTGCTGCCTGGAAGTAATTTTTTCTTCTCTGCATTTCTGTTCTTCTGACCGTGGCTGTTTTTTCATTCTCCACCTCTCTCTCTCCTGCTCGCCAGCCTCGCCTTTCTGTCCCTGACGTTCTTTCCTCTTCCCAGTCCCTCTGCTTTTGTGTATCCTTGCACTCCACTCCCTCTGTCTCGCTCTGTCACGCTGTCTTGCTCCCCATCCCTCCCTTTCCTTTCTACCCTTCCGATGTCTGTGTCCCCCAAGCCCCCTTTGTACGTGTCCCTGTCAACACCCTTCTGTCACTCTTCTTCCCTTGCTGCTCTTGCTCTTTTTCTCTCTCTTCCTCTGTGCTGCGGCCCATCGCTGTTTTTAACTCCTCCATCCCTTTGTCCCGCTCCCTGTCCTTGTCAGTTTTGCCCTGTGCTCCAGGCTTTCCTTGTTTTCTGCATCTCTGTCCTTTTCCCCGTACCCTTTTTCTCTCTGCTCCTCAGTCCTTCTGCCTCGTCTTGTTTTTCTCTTTCTGCCGTCCCTCTCTTTTTGTCTGTGACCCTCTGTGCTCTTCTCCTTCTCCCTCTCAGTTTGCGGTTGTCTTATGTGTCCCCCTCTCTGTCTCTCTCTTCTGCTGTCCTGCTCCCCAGCCCCGTTATTTATTGCTTCACCCCTCGGTCTTGCTCTCAGTCCCTGTTTTATCTCGTGCTCTGCCTCGCTGCCGTTCTCTCTGTTGCTCTCGTTTGCTGTCTGTCCCAGCGTCCTGCTCCCTGTTGCGCTCTCTGTTTCACAGTCTGGCGTTGTGTCCCTCACCTGTTTTCTCTCTCACTCTGTCCTTCCTCCTGGCTTTTCCTTGTCCCTCTGGCCTCTTACTCGTCGCTACTTTTTTCTTCCTTTCTCTACCTCTCTGCCTCTGCCCTGTCGCTCTCTGCAATGTTTCTTTCTCCATCTGTGCCCCCCTCCCTGTCCCTTTTCTCTTGTTCTCTCTGTCCTACATGCTCCCCGTAACTCTTTGTCTGTGTATCTCCATACTGCTGCCTGTCCCTTTGTTTCTTGCTATATGCCCCTGTCCAGCTTGCTGTCCCGTTGTTCTCCTCTGTGCTGAACCGTGGCCTTTTCTATCATCCTGCAGCCCATCACCGATTTTACTTTCTCCACCTCTTTGGCCTGATCTGTGTGTCTCCTGCCCCCGTCCATCTGGCTTGTTCGCTCTACTTGTGTCTCCCTCCAGTGTTCTTTATTCCTCCGATTCAGTTTCTCTCTTGATCCGTCAGTTCTGCTGCCCGCTCGTCGTTCTCTGTTTCTCTCTCTTTCCCTCTGTGCTGTTCCTGCGCGTAGCGCGCGAGCAAGCGAGGCTACATGCCTAGGGATCCTTGTCTCGTAAGAGCTGCGAGACATGGACGTTTTCTCTTAGGTGGGGGACAGCCAAGTGACCGGAGTTACGGAAGAGGAATGAAGGAGAGCAGGACAGAGAAGCGTCTGAAGCGGCAGAGTCTCCCGGGAGCGCGGAGAGCGAGAGCTGCGGTGAGTGGCGGGCCCTCGGGGCCCTGTCGCCCCTCTTCTGCGTCCCGGGCCCTCCCCTGGATCCTTCTCTCTCCCACGCTGCTGTGATTTTTTTTTTTTTTGTCTTTTTCCTTTTGTTTTCCTTTCCCTGTACCTCCCGTCTTCTGTCTGTGTTTGTGTTCTGCTCCCTCTCCCTCTTTTTCTCCCTTCAGAATTTCTCTAGCCGGCTCCCTGTCTCTATTTCTCTGTCCTGCTGGCTGTCCGGTCGTTTCTTGCTGTACCTCCCTGTCCAGCCGGCTCTCTTTTTGCTCTCCCTTTTTGCCTTTCTCTCTTCTCTGTCCTGCTTCATGGCCCTTTCTTCTCTTTCTCTCCCTCTCTGTTCTCTAGCCCCTTGCTGGTTTGTTTTGGGGTTTCCCTGCACACACGCCCCCCCGCCCCTTTCTTGGTCGCTTTGTCTAGATCTGACCCTTTCTTTGTTTCTCGGTCCCTTTTTTCCTGTTCACTGTCCTTTTTCTCTCTCTGTCTGTGTGTCCTGCGCTCCGTTGCCATCTTTATCTCTCCTTTCTTCTTCATCTCCTCCCCCTGCCCCCGTCTCTCTCTCCCTCTTTCGCGCTCACCGGCCCTACATTTTCGTGCTCCGTCTCTGCAAGCCTCCTCGTCCCTGTTTTTCTTGATTTCTCTACCTCTCTGGCGTTTCCTTTCGACCCTTCTTTCTCTCTGAGCTCCTCGGTCTTCTCCCTTGTCTTATTTTCCTCTTCCTAGTGCTCTGCCCTGCTCCCCATCGCTTATTTTCTCTCTCCGTTTCTCTGCCCTGCTCCCCGTCCCTCTCTTTCTTTCTCCGTCCCCCTCTGCTGCTCCACAGCAGTGTTTTTCCTTTCTCCGGCTCTCTGACCCGCTCCCCGCCCACCCAGGTTGACCGTCCCAGGTTTTGTTGTGCGTCTCCATCCTGCCGCTGTCCTGATCTATCCTTTTGCGCCCTTCTCTTTCTGTCTCTTTTCGTGTGTCCCCGCTGCTTTTTTTCCCATCTCTGTCCAGCTCCCTGTCCCTTTCCTTTTTCCTCTTGCTGTCCTTTTGCCCTGCTTCCTCTTGCTGTTTTTTCTGCCTTTCTCTCTCTGCGCCATTCCCTCTCCCATCCTTTCTTTCTCTATCCCCCTGTGCAGCTCGCTGTCCCTTGTTTGCTTTCTCTCTTCCTCGGTATTTTTTTTCTTTCTCCATACCTCTCTCCCGCTGCCCGTCACGGTCGCATTTCTCCCCCCAATGCTGTCCTGCTTCTGTCCCTTTTCTCTCTCTCTGTCATTTTGTCCTGCTCCCTGTGTTTGTTTTTTAATTCCTCCCTCAGGGTCCCTCAGCCCGGTGCTGTTTTTTCCCTTCTCCGCCTCTCTCTCCTGCTGCCCAGCTGAGGCTTTCCCCCTCCGTCTCTGTCCTGCTCCCCCGTCTCTTACTTGTGCCTGTCTTTCACTTTGTCCTGCCTCCTCGTCCCCTTTTTCTCTCTCAGTATCACCTTGTCCCGCTCCCTGTCCCTGTCTTTCTCTGACAATCTGTCCCGCTCCTTGTCCTTCTCTTTCCCTTTGCTGTTATTCCCCGTCCTTGTTCTGGCCTTTCTTCCTTCTCTTTCTGTCCTACTGCCCCAGTGCCTCTTTTTCCACCGCTGTCCTGCTCCCTGGCCCTTGTTTCCTCTCGCCGTCCCTCTGTCCTGCTTCCTGTCCCCAGTTTTTCTGTCTCTCTTTCTCGATGCTGCTGCCTGTCCGGTCGTTTCTTGCTGTACCTGCCTGTGCAGCCGGCTCTCCCTTTTTGCCTTTCTCTCCTTCTCTTCCTGCTTCCCGGCCCGTTCTTGTCTTCCTCTCTGTCTGTCCTCTATCCCCTTGCTGGTTTGTGTTGGGGTTCCAACCCTGACCACCCACCCCCTTCTTCGTCTGACCCTTTCTTTGTTTCTTAGTACGTTTCTTCCTGTTGCCTGTCCTTTTTCTCTCTCTGTCAGTGTGTCCTGCACTGCGTGGGACGGTGGTGGGAGGCTGAAAAAGGGTGGGAAGCTGGGGGGGCGGAGTGGAGGCTGGAAAGAGGTAGGAGGTTGCAGAGGGGTGGGAAGCTGAATTAAGTAGAGGCCAGCAAAATGGGAGGTAGGAGGCTATCGAGGGGTGGGAGGCTGGGGGGGGGGGGGGGCCGAGGAGGGGGGAGTAGAGGCCAGAAAAAAAAGGAGGCCGGAAAGGGGTGGGAGGCTGCAGAGGGGTGGGAGGCTGGGGGCGAGAGTAGAGGCCAGAAAAAAAGGGAGGCCGGAAAGGGGTGGGAGGCTGCAGAGGGGTGGGAGGCTGGGGGCGAGAGTAGAGGCCAGAAAAAAAGGGAGGCCGGAAAGGAGTGGGAGGCTGCAGAGGGGTGGGAGGCTGGGGGCGAGAGTAGAGGCCAGAAAAAAAGGGAGGCCGGAAAGGAGTGGGAGGCTGCAGAGGGGTGGGAGGCTGGGGGCGAGAGTAGAGGCCAGAAAAAAAGGGAGGCCGGGGGGTGCGAGTAGAGGCCAGAAAGGCCCTTTTCTTGTGGCTTCTTCCCTGTCTTTATCTCTCTTTCCTGCCTTGTTTACTCCTCTGATTCAAGTTCTCTCTCGATCCGTGTGTTCTGCTTCCCACTCATCATATTCTCTCTTTTTCTCTGTCCTGTTCCTGCATATAGTGTGCAGTGAGGCTTCTTGTCTAGGAAGCCACGTCTCGTATGAGCTCTAAGACAGCCACATGCATTTTCTCTCAGGTGGAGGAGAGCCAAACGATTGGAGTTGCGGAAGAAGAAGGGAAGAGAGAAGGAGAGAGAAACATCTGAAGTGTCAGAGTCTCCCGGCAGCACCGAGAGTGAGAGCTGCGGTGAGTCCTGGGCCCTCGGGGCCCTGTCACCCCTCTTCTGCATCCTGGGCCCTCCCCGGCTCCCTCTCTTTCCCCCACTGCTACGACTACTTTTTTTTCTGCTCTTGTGTACCTTCTTTCTCCATCTGTCTCTGACTTGTCCCCATCTTTGAAGTCCTCCCTCTTTCTGCCCTGCAGCCCGTGGCATTTTTTTCCTTCTTCCCCTCTTTCTGTTCAGCTCCCGGTTACTAGTTTTGCTTTCCTCCTACTCTGTAGCCTGTCAGTACTTTTGCTGTCTTTGGTGCTCTCTGTCTGGCTCCTCGTCCCTTGATTCGAGGCCTTCCTTCTCGGCTCCGTAGCACATCACAGATCTACTGCTTTCTCCATGTCTATTCTATTCTGTTTCCTCATCTCTCTTTGTCCAGGTCCCTGCCGCTATTCTTTTTTCCTCTGTCATGCTGCAGGGTTTTTTTTTGCATCTCCTTCCTGCTCCCCGTTCTTCATTTTCGGTCTGTGTCCTGCTCCCTCTTCTTCTTTCTGCTGCCGCTCTTCCTCTCTTGCTGCTGCTTCTTTCTCCATCTCTGTGGGACTGCCTGTCCCCATCCTTCTCTCGCTGCCCCTTTCCCTGCTTCGTGCTTTCTCGTTCCACCGCCGCTGTCCAGCCACCTGTCACTTTTCTCCTCTCTTGTAGTGGCCTGCACCCTGCTCCTCATTTTTGGCAGCCTCTGCCGAGCAGCGCGTCGCTCCGGGAGGCGACGGACGGACTGTTCGCCGCTGGAGCAACGGGCGCAGCTGCGGGAAGGAGTGCCGAGGTGTCGGAGGGGCAGAGGGAGCGTCGGGGGCCGCGAGCCCCGGAGCAGAGCGGCTCCCGGGACTGGCTGGGTGCGTGACTGAGTAAAGACCTGCGGTCCCTTTTGCCCTCGCGGCTGCGTTTGTGCTTGGTTTGCACGGGACGAGGGGCTGCGCCAGAGGCCAGGGGAGGAGGGGACGGGCTGTGGGGCTGGGGCGACGGCCCCCTGTTCCTGCCGGGCTCCATCCGTGGGCCGGGGCCGGGGGAGCCCCAGGTGCGGGCAGCGGGTCTGATGGCGACGGCCCCTCCCTCTGCAGGTGGAGGGCCCGGTGCTGCCGTGGCCCGGGTGGCCGTGGAGGGGCCGGTACGATCGCTGCTGCCACCCGGTGATCAAAGTTCGGTACTGGCGTCTCGGGCGGCGCCAATGCGCGGTGGCGCCGTGTCCAAGGGCTCGCTGCTGCCACCCGGTGAGCAAAGTTCGGTACTGCGGCTCGGGCGGCGCCAATGCGCGGTGGCGCCGTGTCCAAGAGCTCGCTGCTGCCACCCGGTGAGCAAAGTTCCGTACTGCCGCTCGGGTGGCGCAGGTGCTTTGCGCGCTGGTTGGAGCCGTGCCCTGTGTGTCCGGCGCTGCAATAAGGAACGCCTGCCTGCTTGCTGAAGTGCCCAAAGGGCTTCAGAGAGTCTTTGTGTTTGCCCAATGACGGCATCGTGGACTCCAGCCGTGGGCCGGGGCCGGGGGAGCCCCAGGTGCGGGCAGCGGGTCTGATGGCGACGGCCCCTCCCTCTGCCGGTGGAGGGCCTGGTGCTGCCGTGCCCCGGGTAGCTGTGGAGGACCCGATGCGAGCCGAAGGAGGAGCGGAGCCATAGCCGGGTTGCGGCTGCAGTGAGGGAGAAGGTGAGCGCGGGGTATGGGGGGGGGGTGTTGGATGGAGCGGCGGGTCCCGGGGAAAAGCGCCCGGGAGGGCGGGGTCCGTGTCGGGGGCAAGGAGCGGCGGGGGTGCGGCGCCGTGTCGGAGCCGCGAGTCGGGGTCTGCTCGGAGCCGGAGCAGGCGCTCGGCACCGCCCCCGCTCGGGGCCGCCCCCACTGGGCACCGCCCCCGCTGGGCGCCGGGGCCGCCCCCGCTGGGCGCCGGCGCCGCCCCCGCCCCCGCTGGCACCGCCCCCGCCCCCGCTGGCGCCGCCCCCGCCCCCGCTGGCGCCGCCCCCGCCCCCGCTGGCGCCGCCCCCGCCCCCGCTGGCGCCGCCCCCCTTGCACCGCCCCCGCTGGCGCCGCCCCCGCCCCCGCTGGCACCGCCCCCGCCCCCGCTGGCACCGCCCCCGCCGGCGCCGCCCGCACCGCCCCCGCTGGCGCCGACCCCTGGCCGCAATGCGGTACTGCAGCCCGGCGTTCGGCTCAGAGTGTGGCTCCTCCGGCGCGCCGTCGGCTCGTGGCGCATGCGCGGTGCGGCGGAGTAGCATGGCGGCGGGCTGGTGTCGGGTGCCGGGGCGGCGGGGGAGCAGAGAGGCCAGCGGTGAGGCGCGGGCTCCCCTCCGGCGGGTGCGGGGGTGCGTGGTGGGTGCCCGAGGGTGGTGGGACGGGAAGCTTGGAGCCGGCCGCTGCGGCAGGCTGCAGGAGGCGAGCCGGGTGCGGGCAGCCCCGGGGCCAGAGGCGGGAGGTGACGGAAGGGAAGGGGAGAAGGAGGCGGGCACCCCCCCCCCCCCCAAGTCGGCAGCGCTCCCCCGGCCCCGCTCGCCCCGCGCAGCCGCCCCCAGCTGCAGCACGTCCCCTGAAGCCTGTCCCGGAGCGCCCGGCCTCCCCCAAGGCCCGTGGTGCGGGCGGCACGCTGGCCCTGGAGCGTGCGTCGGCCTCCCTGAACGCGGTCGCCGCTGCTTGTTTGTGTGTGGCAGGGGCCGCGCTGAGGACGCGTTTGTCCGTTCGTGCCCTGGGGATGCCGTTGGCTGCGCCCGCTCCAGGCTTGTGTGGGCTGCGTGTGCCGGGCCTCGCTGTGCTGGCGGCGTGGGGGCGAAAAGGGAGAGGCGGAGCGCTGAGTGGCTGCGGACAGGAGGTGGCGCGGCTGAAGCTGGAGAGTCCCGAGAAGGCTGAAGAAGAAGAAGAAATGGAAGGCCACCTGGCTGGCGGCTGCCTGGCGCTGCGGGTGAGGAAGGCTCCCTCTTGGTAGCCCGCAGCAGGCCAGGCCGCCAGCGTGCCCCGCAGGGTCTGTATGTGTCACCAGCAGCAGCATGGTACGGTTGTGGAGCGCGCGAGCGCGGCTACGTGCGTAGGGAGCCTTGTCTCGTAAGAGCTGCGAGACATGGACGTTTTCTCTTAGGTGGGGGACAGCCAAGCGACCGGAGTTACGGAAGAGGAATGGAGGAGAGCAGGACAGAGAAGCGTCTGAAGCGGCAGAGTCTCCCGGGAGCGCGGAGAGCGAGAGCTGCGGTGAGTGGCGGGCCCTCGGGGCCCTGTCGCCCCTCTTCTGCGTCCCGAGCTGTCCCCTGGATCCTTATTTCTCCCACGCTGCTGTGATTTTTTTTTTTTTTCGTTTTCCTTTCCCTGTACCTCCCGTCTTCTGTCTGTGTTTGTGTTCTGCTCCCTCTCCCTCTTTTTCTCCCTTCAGAATTTCTCTAGCCGGCTCCCTGTCTCTATTTCTCTGTCCTGCTGGCTGTCCGGTCGTTTCTTGCTGTACCTCCCTGTCCAGCCGGCTCTCTTTTTGCTCTCCCTTTTTGCCTTTCTCTCCTTCTCTGTCCTGCTTCATGGCCCTTTCTTCTCTTTCTCTCCCTCTCTGTTCTCTAGCCCCTTGCTGGTTTGTTTTGGGGTTTCCCTGCACACACGCCCCCCCGCCCCTTTCTTGGTCTCTTTGTCTAGATCTGACCCTTTCTTTGTTTCTCGGTCCCTTTTTTCCTGTTCACTGTCCTTTTTCTCTCTCTGTCTGTGTGTCCTGCGCTCCGTTGCTATCTTTATCTCTCCTTTCTTCTTCATCTCCTCCCCCTGCCCCCGTCTCTCTCTCCCTCTTTCGCGCTCACCGGCCCTACATTTTCGTGCTCCGTCTCTGCAAGGCTCCTCGTCCCTGTTTTTCTTGATTTCTCTACCTCTCTGGCGTTTCCTTTCGACCCTTCTTTCTCTCTGAGCTCCTCGGTCTTCTCCCTTGTCTTATTTTCCTCTTCCTAGTGCTCTGCCCTTCTCCCCATCGCTTATTTTCTCTCTCCGTTTCTCTGCCCTGCTCCCCCTCCCTCTTTCTCTTTCTCCGTCCCCCTCTGCTGCTCCACAGCAGTGTTTTTCCTTTCTCCGGCTCTCTGACCTGCTCCCCACCCCCCTGCCCCCTTTTTCTCTCTGTCATTCTTCCTGCTTCCCTGGACCTCTCTCTCTGCAATCTCGAGTCCTACTCCCTGTTTGTATCCCACTGTCCTGGTCCCCATCCCTCTCTTTGCCTCTCTATCCCTTTGTCCCTGTTTTTTCTTTCTCCGTCTCTCTGTCCTGCTGCCTAGTTCTGTCTGGTTCCCTTTCTGTTTGCTGGGTTGTTTTTTTTTTTCTCTCTTCATTCTTCTGCTTTGCTCTGTGTTCCCTCCCTCTCACTCCCGCAGCGTCCTGCTGTGTGTTACCTGTCCTTCTCCCTCTTGATATTTTTGCTCTTGCTCTGTCCCTCTGTCCTGCTGCCTGGAAGTAATTTTTTCTTCTCTGCATTTCTGTTCTTCTGACCATGGCTGTTTTTTCATTCTCCACCTCTCTCTCTCCTGCTCGCCAGCCTCGCCTTTCTGTCCCTGACGTTCTTTCCTCTTCCCAGTCCCTCTGCTTTTGTGTATCCTTGCACTCCACTCCCTCTGTCTCGCTCTGTCACGCTGTCTTGCTCCCCATCCCTCCCTTTCCTTTCTACCCTTCCGATGTCTGTGTCCCCCAAGCCCCCTTTGTACGTGTCCCTGTCAACACCCTTCTGTCACTCTTCTTCCCTTGCTGCTCTTGCTCTTTTTCTCTCTCTTCCTCTGTGCTGCGGCCCATCGCTGTTTTTAACTCCTCCATCCCTTTGTCCCGCTCCCTGTCCTTGTCAGTTTTGCCCTGTGCTCCAGGCTTTCCTTGTTTTCTGCATCTCTGTCCTTTTCCCCGTACCCTTTTTCTCTCTGCTCCTCAGTCCTTCTGCCTCGTCTTGTTTTTCTCTTTCTGCCGTCCCTCTCTTTTTGTCTGTGACCCTCTGTGCTCTTCTCCTTCTCCCTCTCAGTTTGCGGTTGTCTTATGTGTCCCCCTCTCTGTCTCTCTCTTCTGCTGTCCTGCTCCCCAGCCCCGTTATTTATTGCTTCACCCCTCGGTCTTGCTCTCAGTCCCTGTTTTATCTCGTGCTCTGCCTCGCTGCCGTTCTCTCTGTTGCTCTCGTTTGCTGTCTGTCCCAGCGTCCTGCTCCCTGTTGCGCTCTCTGTTTCACAGTCTGGCGTTGTGTCCCTCACCTGTTTTCTCTCTCACTCTGTCCTTCCTCCTGGCTTTTCCTTGTCCCTCTGGCCTCTTACTCGTCGCTACTTTTTTCTTCCTTTCTCTACCTCTCTGCCTCTGCCCTGTCGCTCTCTGCAATGTTTCTTTCTCCATCTGTGCCCCCCTCCCTGTCCCTTTTCTCTTGTTCTCTCTGTCCTACATGCTCCCCGTAACTCTTTGTCTGTGTATCTCCATACTGCTGCCTGTCCCTTTGTTTCTTGCTATATGCCCCTGTCCAGCTTGCTGTCCCGTTGTTCTCCTCTGTGCTGAACCGTGGCCTTTTCTATCATCCTGCAGCCCATCACCGATTTTACTTTCTCCACCTCTTTGGCCTGATCTGTGTGTCTCCTGCCCCCGTCCATCTGGCTTGTTCGCTCTACTTGTGTCTCCCTCCAGTGTTCTTTATTCCTCCGATTCAGTTTCTCTCTTGATCCGTCAGTTCTGCTGCCCGCTCGTCGTTCTCTGTCTCTCTCTCTTTCCCTCTGTGCTGTTCCTGCGCGTAGCGCGCGAGCAAGCGAGGCTACATGCCTAGGGATCCTTGTCTCGTAAGAGCTGCGAGACATGGACGTTTTCTCTTAGGTGGGGGACAGCCAAGTGACCGGAGTTACGGAAGAGGAATGAAGGAGAGCAGGACAGAGAAGCGTCTGAAGCGGCAGAGTCTCCCGGGAGCGCGGAGAGCGAGAGCTGCGGTGAGTGGCGGGCCCTCGGGGCCCTGTCGCCCCTCTTCTGCGTCCCGGGCCCTCCCCTGGATCCTTCTCTCTCCCACGCTGCTGTGATTTTTTTTTTTTTTTTCTTTTTCCTTTTGTTTTCCTTTCCCTGTACCTCCCGTCTTCTGTCTGTGTTTGTGTTCTGCTCCCTCTCCCTCTTTTTCTCCCTTCAGAATTTCTCTAGCCGGCTCCCTGTCTCTATTTCTCTGTCCTGCTGGCTGTCCGGTCGTTTCTTGCTGTACCTCCCTGTCCAGCCGGCTCTCTTTTTGCTCTCCCTTTTTGCCTTTCTCTCTTCTCTGTCCTGCTTCATGGCCCTTTCTTCTCTTTCTCTCCCTCTCTGTTCTCTAGCCCCTTGCTGGTTTGTTTTGGGGTTTCCCTGCACACACGCCCCCCCGCCCCTTTCTTGGTCGCTTTGTCTAGATCTGACCCTTTCTTTGTTTCTCGGTCCCTTTTTTCCTGTTCACTGTCCTTTTTCTCTCTCTGTCTGTGTGTCCTGCGCTCCGTTGCCATCTTTATCTCTCCTTTCTTCTTCATCTCCTCCCCCTGCCCCCGTCTCTCTCTCCCTCTTTCGCGCTCACCGGCCCTACATTTTCGTGCTCCGTCTCTGCAAGCCTCCTCGTCCCTGTTTTTCTTGATTTCTCTACCTCTCTGGCGTTTCCTTTCGACCCTTCTTTCTCTCTGAGCTCCTCGGTCTTCTCCCTTGTCTTATTTTCCTCTTCCTAGTGCTCTGCCCTGCTCCCCATCGCTTATTTTCTCTCTCCGTTTCTCTGCCCTGCTCCCCGTCCCTCTCTTTCTTTCTCCGTCCCCCTCTGCTGCTCCACAGCAGTGTTTTTCCTTTCTCCGGCTCTCTGACCCGCTCCCCGCCCACCCAGGTTGACCGTCCCAGGTTTTGTTGTGCGTCTCCATCCTGCCGCTGTCCTGATCTATCCTTTTGCGCCCTTCTCTTTCTGTCTCTTTTCGTGTGTCCCCGCTGCTTTTTTTCCCATCTCTGTCCAGCTCCCTGTCCCTTTCCTTTTTCCTCTTGCTGTCCTTTTGCCCTGCTTCCTCTTGCTGTTTTTTCTGCCTTTCTCTCTCTGCGCCATTCCCTCTCCCATCCTTTCTTTCTCTATCCCCCTGTGCAGCTCGCTGTCCCTTGTTTGCTTTCTCTCTTCCTCGGTATTTTTTTTCTTTCTCCATACCTCTCTCCCGCTGCCCGTCACGGTCGCATTTCTCCCCCCAATGCTGTCCTGCTCTGTCCCTTTTCTCTCTCTCTGTCATTTTGTCCTGCTCCCTGTGTTTGTTTTTTAATTCCTCCCTCAGGGTCCCTCAGCCCGGTGCTGTTTTTTCCCTTCTCCGCCTCTCTCTCCTGCTGCCCAGCTGAGGCTTTTCCCCCTCCGTCTCTGTCCTGCTCCCCCGTCTCTTACTTGTGCCTGTCTTTCACTTTGTCCTGCCTCCTCGTCCCCTTTTTCTCTCTCAGTATCACCTTGTCCCGCTCCCTGTCCCTGTCTTTCTCTGACAATCTGTCCCGCTCCTTGTCCTTCTCTTTCCCTTTGCTGTTATTCCCCGTCCTTGTTCTGGCCTTTCTTCCTTCTCTTTCTGTCCTACTGCCCCAGTGCCTCTTTTTCCACCGCTGTCCTGCTCCCTGGCCCTTGTTTCCTCTCGCCGTCCCTCTGTCCTGCTTCCTGTCCCCAGTTTTTCTGTCTCTCTTTCTCGATGCTGCTGCCTGTCCGGTCGTTTCTTGCTGTACCTGCCTGTGCAGCCGGCTCTCCCTTTTTGCCTTTCTCTCCTTCTCTTCCTGCTTCCCGGCCCGTTCTTGTCTTCCTCTCTGTCTGTCCTCTATCCCCTTGCTGGTTTGTGTTGGGGTTCCAACCCTGACCACCCACCCCCTTCTTCGTCTGACCCTTTCTTTGTTTCTTAGTACGTTTCTTCCTGTTGCCTGTCCTTTTTCTCTCTCTGTCAGTGTGTCCTGCACTGCGTGGGACGGTGGTGGGAGGCTGAAAAAGGGTGGGAAGCTGGGGGGGCGGAGTGGAGGCTGGAAAGAGGTAGGAGGTTGCAGAGGGGTGGGAAGCTGAATTAAGTAGAGGCCAGCAAAATGGGAGGTAGGAGGCTATCGAGGGGTGGGAGGCTGGGGGGGGGGGGGGGCCGAGGAGGGGGGAGTAGAGGCCAGAAAAAAAAGGAGGCCGGAAAGGGGTGGGAGGCTGCAGAGGGGTGGGAGGCTGGGGGCGAGAGTAGAGGCCAGAAAAAAAGGGAGGCCGGAAAGGGGTGGGAGGCTGCAGAGGGGTGGGAGGCTGGGGGCGAGAGTAGAGGCCAGAAAAAAAGGGAGGCCGGAAAGGAGTGGGAGGCTGCAGAGGGGTGGGAGGCTGGGGGCGAGAGTAGAGGCCAGAAAAAAAGGGAGGCCGGAAAGGAGTGGGAGGCTGCAGAGGGGTGGGAGGCTGGGGGCGAGAGTAGAGGCCAGAAAAAAAGGGAGGCCGGGGGGTGCGAGTAGAGGCCAGAAAGGCCCTTTTCTTGTGGCTTCTTCCCTGTCTTTATCTCTCTTTCCTGCCTTGTTTACTCCTCTGATTCAAGTTCTCTCTCGATCCGTGTGTTCTGCTTCCCACTCATCATATTCTCTCTTTTTCTCTGTCCTGTTCCTGCATATAGTGTGCAGTGAGGCTTCTTGTCTAGGAAGCCACGTCTCGTATGAGCTCTAAGACAGCCACATGCATTTTCTCTCAGGTGGAGGAGAGCCAAACGATTGGAGTTGCGGAAGAAGAAGGGAAGAGAGAAGGAGAGAGAAACATCTGAAGTGTCAGAGTCTCCCGGCAGCACCGAGAGTGAGAGCTGCGGTGAGTCCTGGGCCCTCGGGGCCCTGTCACCCCTCTTCTGCATCCTGGGCCCTCCCCGGCTCCCTCTCTTTCCCCCACTGCTACGACTACTTTTTTTTCTGCTCTTGTGTACCTTCTTTCTCCATCTGTCTCTGACTTGTCCCCATCTTTGAAGTCCTCCCTCTTTCTGCCCTGCAGCCCGTGGCATTTTTTTCCTTCTTCCCCTCTTTCTGTTCAGCTCCCGGTTACTAGTTTTGCTTTCCTCCTACTCTGTAGCCTGTCAGTACTTTTGCTGTCTTTGGTGCTCTCTGTCTGGCTCCTCGTCCCTTGATTCGAGGCCTTCCTTCTCGGCTCCGTAGCACATCACAGATCTACTGCTTTCTCCATGTCTATTCTATTCTGTTTCCTCATCTCTCTTTGTCCAGGTCCCTGCCGCTATTCTTTTTTCCTCTGTCATGCTGCAGGGTTTTTTTTTGCATCTCCTTCCTGCTCCCCGTTCTTCATTTTCGGTCTGTGTCCTGCTCCCTCTTCTTCTTTCTGCTGCCGCTCTTCCTCTCTTGCTGCTGCTTCTTTCTCCATCTCTGTGGGACTGCCTGTCCCCATCCTTCTCTCGCTGCCCCTTTCCCTGCTTCGTGCTTTCTCGTTCCACCGCCGCTGTCCAGCCACCTGTCACTTTTCTCCTCTCTTGTAGTGGCCTGCACCCTGCTCCTCATTTTTGGCAGCCTCTGCCGAGCAGCGCGTCGCTCCGGGAGGCGACGGACGGACTGTTCGCCGCTGGAGCAACGGGCGCAGCTGCGGGAAGGAGTGCCGAGGTGTCGGAGGGGCAGAGGGAGCGTCGGGGGCCGCGAGCCCCGGAGCAGAGCGGCTCCCGGGACTGGCTGGGTGCGTGACTGAGTAAAGACCTGCGGTCCCTTTTGCCCTCGCGGCTGCGTTTGTGCTTGGTTTGCACGGGACGAGGGGCTGCGCCAGAGGCCAGGGGAGGAGGGGACGGGCTGTGGGGCTGGGGCGACGGCCCCCTGTTCCTGCCGGGCTCCATCCGTGGGCCGGGGCCGGGGGAGCCCCAGGTGCGGGCAGCGGGTCTGATGGCGACGGCCCCTCCCTCTGCAGGTGGAGGGCCCGGTGCTGCCGTGGCCCGGGTGGCCGTGGAGGGGCCGGTACGATCGCTGCTGCCACCCGGTGATCAAAGTTCGGTACTGGCGTCTCGGGCGGCGCCAATGCGCGGTGGCGCCGTGTCCAAGGGCTCGCTGCTGCCACCCGGTGAGCAAAGTTCGGTACTGCGGCTCGGGCGGCGCCAATGCGCGGTGGCGCCGTGTCCAAGAGCTCGCTGCTGCCACCCGGTGAGCAAAGTTCCGTACTGCCGCTCGGGTGGCGCAGGTGCTTTGCGCGCTGGTTGGAGCCGTGCCCTGTGTGTCCGGCGCTGCAATAAGGAACGCCTGCCTGCTTGCTGAAGTGCCCAAAGGGCTTCAGAGAGTCTTTGTGTTTGCCCAATGACGGCATCGTGGACTCCAGCCGTGGGCCGGGGCCGGGGGAGCCCCAGGTGCGGGCAGCGGGTCTGATGGCGACGGCCCCTCCCTCTGCCGGTGGAGGGCCTGGTGCTGCCGTGCCCCGGGTAGCTGTGGAGGACCCGATGCGAGCCGAAGGAGGAGCGGAGCCATAGCCGGGTTGCGGCTGCAGTGAGGGAGAAGGTGAGCGCGGGGTATGGGGGGGGGGGTTGGATGGAGCGGCGGGTCCCGGGGAAAAGCGCCCGGGAGGGCGGGGTCCGTGTCGGGGGCAAGGAGCGGCGGGGGTGCGGCGCCGTGTCGGAGCCGCGAGTCGGGGTCTGCTCGGAGCCGGAGCAGGCGCTCGGCACCGCCCCCGCTCGGGGCCGCCCCCGCTGGGCACCGCCCCCGCTGGGCGCCGGGGCCGCCCCCGCTGGGCGCCGGCGCCGCCCCCGCCCCCGCTGGCGCCGCCCCCGCCCCCGCTGGCGCCGCCCCCGCCTTCGCTGGCGCCGCCCCCGCCCCCGCTGGCGCCGCCCCCGCTGGCGCCGCCCCCGCCCCCGCTGGCGCCGCCCCCGCCCCCGCTGGCGCCGCCCCCGCCGGCACCGCCCCCGCCCCCTCCGACCCCGCCTTCGCTGGCACCGCCCCCGCCCCCGCCGGTCCCGCCCCCGCTGGCACCCCCCCTTGCACCGCCCTCGCTGGCACCGCCCCCGCCCTCGCTGGCACCGCCCCCGCCCCGCTGGCGCCGCCCCCGCCCCCGCTGCCGCCGCCCCCCTTGCACCGCCCCCGCTGGCGCCGCCCCCGGCCACGCTGGCGCCGCCCCCGCCCACGCTGGCACCGCCCCCGCCGGCGCCGCCCGCACCGCCCCCGCTGGCGCCGACCCCTGGCCGCAATGCGGTACTGCAGCCCGGCGTTCGGCTCAGAGTGTGGCCCCTCCGGCGCGCCGTCGGCTCGTGGCGCATGCGCGGCGCGGCGGAGTAGCATGGCGGCGGGCTGGTGTCGGGTGCCGGGGCGGCGGGGGAGCAGAGAGGCCAGCGGTGAGGCGCGGGCTCCTCGCCGGCGGGTGCGGGGGTGCGTGGTGGCTGCCCGAGGGTGGTGGGACGGGAAGCTTGGAGCTGCCCGCTGCGGCAGGCTGCAGGAGGCGAGCCGGGTGCGGGCAGCCCCGGGGCCAGAGGGGGGAGGTGACGGAAGGGAAGGGGAGAAGGAGGCGGGCACCCCCCCCCCCCCAAGTCGGCAGCGCTCCCCCGGCCCCGCTCGCCCCGCGCAGCCGCCCCCAGCTGCAGCACGTCCCCTGAAGCCTGTCCCGGAGCGCCCGGCCTCCCCCAAGGCCCGTGGTGCGGGCGGCACGCTGGCCCTGGAGCGTGCGTCGGCCTCCCTGAACGCGGTCGCCGCTGCTTGTTTGTGTGTGGCAGGGGCCGCGCTGAGGACGCGTTTGTCCGTTCGTGCCCTGGGGATGCCGTTGGCTGCGCCCGCTCCAGGCTTGTGTGGGCTGCGTGTGCCGGGCCTCGCTGTGCTGGCGGCGTGGGGGCGAAAAGGGAGAGGCGGAGCGCTGAGTGGCTGCGGACAGGAGGTGGCGCGGCTGAAGCTGGAGAGTCCCGAGAAGGCTGAAGAAGAAGAAGAAATGGAAGGCCACCTGGCTGGCGGCTGCCTGGCGCTGCGGGTGAGGAAGGCTCCCTCTTGGTAGCCCGCAGCAGGCCAGGCCGCCAGCGTGCCCCGCAGGGTCTGTATGTGTCACCAGCAGCAGCATGGTACGGTTGTGGAGCGCGCGAGCGCGGCTACGTGCGTAGGGAGCCTTGTCTCGTAAGAGCTGCGAGACATGGACGTTTTCTCTTAGGTGGGGGACAGCCAAGCGACTGGAGTTACGGAAGAGGAATGGAGGAGAGCAGGACAGAGAAGCGTCTGAAGCGGCAGAGTCTCCCGGCAGCGCGGAGAGCGAGAGCTGCGGTGAGTGGCGGGCCCTCGGGGCCCTGTCGCCCCTCTTCTGCGTCCCGAGCTGTCCCCTGGATCCTTATTTCTCCCACGCTGCTGTGATTTTTTTTTTTTTTCGTTTTCCTTTCCCTGTACCTCCCGTCTTCTGTCTGTGTTTGTGTTCTGCTCCCTCTCCCTCTTTTTCTCCCTTCAGAATTTCTCTAGCCGGCTCCCTTTCTCTATTTCTCTGTCCTGCTGGCTGTCCGGTCGTTTCTTGCTGTACCTTCCTGTCCAGCCGGCTCTCTTTTTGCTCTCCCTTTTTGCCTTTCTCTCCTTCTCTGTCCTGCTTCATGGCCCTTTCTTCTCTTTCTCTCCCTCTCTGTTCTCTAGCCCCTTGCTGGTTTGTTTTGGGGTTTCCCTGCACACACGCCCCCCGCCCCTTTCTTGGTCTCTTTGTCTAGATCTGACCCTTTCTTTGTTTCTCGGTCCCTTTTTTCCTGTTCACTGTCCTTTTTCTCTCCCTGTCTGTGTGTCCTGCGCTCCGTTGCTATCTTTATCTCTCCTTTCTTCTTCATCTCCTCCCCCTGCCCCCGTCTCTCTCTCCCTCTTTCGCGCTCACCGGCCCTACATTTTCGTGCTCCGTCTCTGCAAGGCTCCTCGTCCCTGTTTTTCTTGATTTCTCTACCTCTCTGGCGTTTCCTTTCGACCCTTCTTTCTCTCTGAGCTCCTCGGTCTTCTCCCTTGTCTTATTTTCCTCTTCCTAGTGCTCTGCCCTTCTCCCCATCGTTTATTTTCTCTCTCTGTTTCTCTGCCCTGCTCCCCCTCCCTCTTTCTCTTTCTCCGTCCCCCTCTGCTGCTCCACAGCAGTGTTTTTCCTTTCTCCGGCTCTCTGACCTGCTCCCCACCTCCCTGCCCCCTTTTTCTTTCTGTCATTCTTCCTGCTTCCCTGGACCTCTCTCTCTGCAATCTCGAGTCCTACTCCCTGTTTGTATCCCACTGTCCTGGTCCCCATCCCTCTCTTTGCCTCTCTATCCCTTTGTCCCTGTTTTTTCTTTCTCCGTCTCTCTGTCCTGCTGCCTAGTTCTGTCTGGTTCCCTTTCTGTTTGCTGGGTTGTTTTTTTTTTTCTCTCTTCATTCTTCTGCTTTGCTCTGTGTTCCCTCCCTCTCACTCCCGCAGCGTCCTGCTGTGTGTTACCTGTCCTTCTCCCTCTTGATATTTTTGCTCTTGCTCTGTCCCTCTGTCCTGCTGCCTGGAAGTAATTTTTTCTTCTCTGCATTTCTGTTCTTCTGACCATGGCTGTTTTTTCATTCTCCACCTCTCTCTCTCCTGCTCGCCAGCCTCGCCTTTCTGTCCCTGACGTTCTTTCCTCTTCCCAGTCCCTCTGCTTTTGTGTATCCTTGCACTCCACTCCCTCTGTCTCGCTCTGTCACGCTGTCTTGCTCCCCATCCCTCCCTTTCCTTTCTACCCTTCCGATGTCTGTGTCCCCCAAGCCCCCTTTGTACGTGTCCCTGTCAACACCCTTCTGTCACTCTTCTTCCCTTGCTGCTCTTGCTCTTTTTCTCTCTCTTCCTCTGTGCTGCGGCCCATCGCTGTTTTTAACTCCTCCATCCCTTTGTCCCGCTCCCTGTCCTTGTCAGTTTTGCCCTGTGCTCCAGGCTTTCCTTGTTTTCTGCATCTCTGTCCTTTTCCCCGTACCCTTTTTCTCTCTGCTCCTCAGTCCTTCTGCCTCGTCTTGTTTTTCTCTTTCTGCCGTCCCTCTCTTTTTGTCTGTGACCCTCTGTGCTCTTCTCCTTCTCCCTCTCAGTTTGCGGTTGTCTTATGTGTCCCCCTCTCTGTCTCTCTCTTCTGCTGTCCTGCTCCCCAGCCCCGTTATTTATTGCTTCACCCCTCGGTCTTGCTCTCAGTCCCTGTTTTCTCTCGTGCTCCGCCTCGCTGCCGTTCTCTCTGTTGCTCTCGTTTGCTGTCTGTCCCAGCGTCCTGCTCCCTGTTGCGCTCTCTGTTTCACAGTCTGGCGTTGTGTCCCTCACCTGTTTTCTCTCTCACTCTGTCCTTCCTCCTGGCTTTTCCTTGTCCCTCTGGCCTCTTACTCGTCGCTACTTTTTTCTTCCTTTCTCTACCTCTCTGCCTCTGCCCTGTCGCTCTCTGCAATGTTTCTTTCTCCATCTGTGCCCCCCTCCCTGTCCCTTTTCTCTTGTTCTCTCTGTCCTCCATCCTCCCCGTAACTCTTTGTCTGTGTATCTCCATACTGCTGCCTGTCCCTTTGTTTCTCGCTATATGCCCCTGTCCAGCTTGCTGTCCCGTTGTTCTCCTCTGTGCTGAACCGTGGCCTTTTCTATCATCCTGCAGCCCATCACCGATTTTACTTTCTCCACCTCTTTGGCCTGATCTGTGTGTCTCCTGCCCCCGTCCATCTGGCTTGTTCGCTCTACTTGTGTCTCCCTCCAGTGTTCTTTATTCCTCCGATTCAGTTTCTCTCTTGATCCGTCAGTTCTGCTGCCCGCTCGTCGTTCTCTGTTTCTCTCTCTTTCCCTCTGTGCTGTTCCTGCGCGTAGCGCGCGAGCAAGCGAGGCTACATGCCTAGGGATCCTTGTCTCGTAAGAGCTGCGAGACATGGACGTTTTCTCTTAGGTGGGGGACAGCCAAGCGACCGGAGTTACGGAAGAGGAATGGAGGAGAGCAGGACAGAGAAGCGTCTGAAGCGGCAGAGTCTCCCGGGAGCGCGGAGAGCGAGAGCTGCGGTGAGTGGCGGGCCCTCGGGGCCCTGTCGCCCCTCTTTTGCGTCCCGGGCCCTCCCCTGGATCCTTCTCTCTCCCACGCTGCTGTGATTTTTTTTTTTTTTTCTTTTTCCTTTTGTTTTCCTTTCCCTGTACCTCCCGTCTTCTGTCTGTGTTTGTGTTCTGCTCCCTCTCCCTCTTTTTCTTCCTTCAGAATTTCTCTAGCCGGCTCCCTGTCTCTATTTCTCTGTCCTGCTGGCTGTCCGGTTGTTTCTTGCTGTACCTCCCTGTCCAGCCGGCTCTCTTTTTGCTCTCCCTTTTTGCCTTTCTCTCTTCTCTGTCCTGCTTCATGGCCCTTTCTTCTCTTTCTCTCCCTCTCTGTTCTCTAGCCCCTTGCTGGTTTGTTTTGGGGTTTCCCTGCACACACGCCCCCCGCCCCTTTCTTGGTCTCTTTGTCTAGATCTGACCCTTTCTTTGTTTCTCGGTCCCTTTTTTCCTGTTCACTGTCCTTTTTCTCTCTCTGTCTGTGTGTCCTGCGCTCCGTTGCCATCTTTATCTCTCCTTTCTTCTTCATCTCCTCCCCCTGCCCCCGTCTCTCCCTCTTTCGCGCTCACCGGCCCTACATTTTCGTGCTCCGTCTCTGCAAGCCTCCTCGTCCCTGTATTTCTTGATTTCTCTACCTCTCTGGCGTTTCCTTTCGACCCTTCTTTCTCTCTGAGCTCCTCGGTCTTCTCCCTTGTCTTATTTTCCTCTTCCTAGTGCTCTGCCCTTCTCCCCATCGTTTATTTTCTCTCTCCGTTTCTCTGCCCTGCTCCCCCTCCCTCTTTCTCTTTCTCCGTCCACCTCTGCTGCTCCACAGCAGTGTTTTTCCTTTCTCCGGCTCTCTGACCCGCTCCCCGCCCACCCAGGTTGACCGTCCCAGGTTTTGTTGTGCGTCTCCATCCTGCCGCTGTCCTGATCTATCCTTTTGTGCCCTTCTCTTTCTGTCTCTTTTCGTGTGTCCCCGCTGCTTTTTTTCCCATCTCTGTCCAGCTCCCTGTCCCTTTCCTTTTTCCTCTTGCTGTCCTTTTGCCCTGCTTCCTCTTGCTGTTTTTTCTGCCTTTCTCTCTCTGCGCCATTCCCTCTCCCATCCTTTCTTTCTCTATCCCCCTGTGCAGCTCGCTGTCCCTTGTTTGCTTTCTCTCTTCCTCGGTATTTTTTTTCTTTCTCCATACCTCTCTCCCGCTGCCCGTCACGGTCGCATTTCTCCCCCCAATGCTGTCCTGCTCTGTCCCTTTTCTCTCTCTCTGTCATTTTGTCCTGCTCCCTGTGTTTGTTTTTTAATTCCTCCCTCAGGGTCCCTCAGCCCGGTGCTGTTTTTTCCCTTCTCCGCCTCTCTCTCCTGCTGCCCAGCTGAGGCTTTTCCCCCTCCGTCTCTGTCCTGCTCCCCCGTCTCTTACTTGTGCCTGTCTTTCACTTTGTCCTGCCTCCTCGTCCCCTTTTTCTCTCTCAGTATCACCTTGTCCCGCTCCCTGTCCCTGTCTTTCTCTGACAATCTGTCCCGCTCCTTGTCCTTCTCTTTCCCTTTGCTGTTATTCCCCGTCCTTGTTCTGGCCTTTCTTCCTTCTCTTTCTGTCCTACTGCCCCAGTGCCTCTTTTTCCACCGCTGTCCTGCTCCCTGGCCCTTGTTTCCTCTCGCCGTCCCTCTGTCCTGCTTCCTGTCCCCAATTTTTCTGTCTCTCTTTCTCGATGCTGCTGCCTGTCCGGTCGTTTCTTGCTGTACCTGCCTGTGCAGCTGGCTCTCCCTTTTTGCCTTTCTCTCCTTCTCTTCCTGCTTCCCGGCCCGTTCTTGTCTTCCTCTCTGTCTGTCCTCTATCCCCTTGCTGGTTTGTGTTGGGGTTCCAACCCTGACCACCCACCCCCTTCTTCGTCTGACCCTTTCTTTGTTTCTTAGTACGTTTCTTCCTGTTGCCTGTCCTTTTTCTCTCTCTGTCAGTGTGTCCTGCACTGCGTGGGACGGTGGTGGGAGGCTGAAAAAGGGTGGGAAGCTGGGGGGGCGGAGTGGAGGCTGGAAAGAGGTAGGAGGTTGCAGAGGGGTGGGAAGCTGAATTAAGTAGAGGCCAGCAAAATGGGAGGTAGGAGGCTATCGAGGGGTGGGAGGCTGGGGGGGGGGGGGGGGGGGGGGGCCGAGGAGGGGGGAGTAGAGGCCAGAAAAAAAAGGAGGCCGGAAAGGGGTGGGAGGCTGCAGAGGGGTGGGAGGCTGGGGGCGAGAGTAGAGGCCAGAAAAAAAGGGAGGCCGGAAAGGGGTGGGAGGCTGCAGAGGGGTGGGAGGCTGGGGGCGAGAGTAGAGGCCAGAAAAAAAGGGAGGCCGGAAAGGAGTGGGAGGCTGCAGAGGGGTGGGAGGCTGGGGGCGAGAGTAGAGGCCAGAAAAAAAGGGAGGCCGGAAAGGAGTGGGAGGCTGCAGAGGGGTGGGAGGCTGGGGGCGAGAGTAGAGGCCAGAAAAAAAAGGAGGCCGGGGGGTGCGAGTAGAGGCCAGAAAGGCCCTTTTCTTGTGGCTTCTTCCCTGTCTTTATCTCTCTTTCCTGCCTTGTTTACTCCTCTGATTCAAGTTCTCTCTCGATCTGTGTGTTCTGCTTCCCACTCATCATATTCTCTCTTTTTCTCTGTCCTGTTCCTGCATATAGTGTGCAGTGAGGCTTCTTGTCTAGGAAGCCACGTCTCGTATGAGCTCTAAGACAGCCACATGCATTTTCTCTCAGGTGGAGGAGAGCCAAACGATTGGAGTTGCGGAAGAAGAAGGGAAGAGAGAAGGAGAGAGAAACATCTGAAGTGTCAGAGTCTCCCGGCAGCACCGAGAGTGAGAGCTGCGGTGAGTCCTGGGCCCTCGGGGCCCTGTCACCCCTCTTCTGCATCCTGGGCCCTCCCCGGCTCCCTCTCTTTCCCCCACTGCTACGACTACTTTTTTTTCTGCTCTTGTGTACCTTCTTTCTCCATCTGTCTCTGACTTGTCCCCATCTTTGAAGTCCTCCCTCTTTCTGCCCTGCAGCCCGTGGCATTTTTTTCCTTCTTCCCCTCTTTCTGTTCAGCTCCCGGTTACTAGTTTTGCTTTCCTCCTACTCTGTAGCCTGTCAGTACTTTTGCTGTCTTTGGTGCTCTCTGTCTGGCTCCTCGTCCCTTGATTCGAGGCCTTCCTTCTCGGCTCCGTAGCACATCACAGATCTACTGCTTTCTCCATGTCTATTCTATTCTGTTTCCTCATCTCTCTTTGTCCAGGTCCCTGCCGCTATTCTTTTTTCCTCTGTCATGCTGCAGGGTTTTTTTTTGCATCTCCTTCCTGCTCCCCGTTCTTCATTTTCGGTCTGTGTCCTGCTCCCTCTTCTTCTTTCTGCTGCCGCTCTTCCTCTCTTGCTGCTGCTTCTTTCTCCATCTCTGTGGGACTGCCTGTCCCCATCCTTCTCTCGCTGCCCCTTTCCCTGCTTCGTGCTTTCTCGTTCCACCGCCGCTGTCCAGCCACCTGTCACTTTTCTCCTCTCTTGTAGTGGCCTGCACCCTGCTCCTCATTTTTGGCAGCCTCTGCCGAGCAGCGCGTCGCTCCGGGAGGCGACGGACGGACTGTTCGCCGCTGGAGCAACGGGCGCAGCTGCGGGAAGGAGTGCCGAGGTGTCGGAGGGGCAGAGGGAGCGTCGGGGGCCGCGAGCCCCGGAGCAGAGCGGCTCCCGGGACTGGCTGGGTGCGTGACTGAGTAAAGACCTGCGGTCCCTTTTGCCCTCGCGGCTGCGTTTGTGCTTGGTTTGCACGGGACGAGGGGCTGCGCCAGAGGCCAGGGGAGGAGGGGACGGGCTGTGGGGCTGGGGCGACGGCCCCCTGTTCCTGCCGGGCTCCATCCGTGGGCCGGGGCCGGGGGAGCCCCAGGTGCGGGCAGCGGGTCTGATGGCGACGGCCCCTCCCTCTGCAGGTGGAGGGCCCGGTGCTGCCGTGGCCCGGGTGGCCGTGGAGGGGCCGGTACGATCGCTGCTGCCACCCGGTGATCAAAGTTCGGTACTGGCGTCTCGGGCGGCGCCAATGCGCGGTGGCGCCGTGTCCAAGGGCTCGCTGCTGCCACCCGGTGAGCAAAGTTCGGTACTGCGGCTCGGGCGGCGCCAATGCGCGGTGGCGCCGTGTCCAAGAGCTCGCTGCTGCCACCCGGTGAGCAAAGTTCCGTACTGCCGCTCGGGTGGCGCAGGTGCTTTGCGCGCTGGTTGGAGCCGTGCCCTGTGTGTCCGGCGCTGCAATAAGGAACGCCTGCCTGCTTGCTGAAGTGCCCAAAGGGCTTCAGAGAGTCTTTGTGTTTGCCCAATGACGGCATCGTGGACTCCAGCCGTGGGCCGGGGCCGGGGGAGCCCCAGGTGCGGGCAGCGGGTCTGATGGCGACGGCCCCTCCCTCTGCCGGTGGAGGGCCTGGTGCTGCCGTGCCCCGGGTAGCTGTGGAGGACCCGATGCGAGCCGAAGGAGGAGCGGAGCCATAGCCGGGTTGCGGCTGCAGTGAGGGAGAAGGTGAGCGCGGGGTATGGGGGGGGGGGGTTGGATGGAGCGGCGGGTCCCGGGGAAAAGCGCCCGGGAGGGCGGGGTCCGTGTCGGGGGCAAGGAGCGGCGGGGGTGCGGCGCCGTGTCGGAGCCGCGAGTCGGGGTCTGCTCGGAGCCGGAGCAGGCGCTCGGCACCGCCCCCGCTCGGGGCCGCCCCCGCTGGGCACCGCCCCCGCTGGGCGCCGGGGCCGCCCCCGCTGGGCGCCGGCGCCGCCCCCGCCCCCGCTGGCGCCGCCCCCGCCCCCGCTGGCGCCGCCCCCGCCCCCGCTGGCGCCGCCCCCGCCCCCGCTGGCGCCGCCCCCGCCCCCGCTGGCGCCGCCCCCGCCCCCGCTGGCGCCGCCCCCGCCCCCGCTGGCGCCGCCCCCCTTGCACCGCCCCCGCTGGCGCCGCCCCCGCCCCCGCTGGCACCGCCCCCGCCCCCGCTGGCACCGCCCCCGCCGGCGCCGCCCGCACCGCCCCCGCTGGCGCCGACCCCTGGCCGCAATGCGGTACTGCAGCCCGGCGTTCGGCTCAGAGTGTGGCTCCTCCGGCGCGCCGTCGGCTCGTGGCGCATGCGCGGTGCGGCGGAGTAGCATGGCGGCGGGCTGGTGTCGGGTGCCGGGGCGGCGGGGGAGCAGAGAGGCCAGCGGTGAGGCGCGGGCTCCCCTCCGGCGGGTGCGGGGGTGCGTGGTGGGTGCCCGAGGGTGGTGGGACGGGAAGCTTGGAGCCGGCCGCTGCGGCAGGCTGCAGGAGGCGAGCCGGGTGCGGGCAGCCCCGGGGCCAGAGGCGGGAGGTGACGGAAGGGAAGGGGAGAAGGAGGCGGGCACCCCCCCCCCCCCCCAAGTCGGCAGCGCTCCCCCGGCCCCGCTCGCCCCGCGCAGCCGCCCCCAGCTGCAGCACGTCCCCTGAAGCCTGTCCCGGAGCGCCCGGCCTCCCCCAAGGCCCGTGGTGCGGGCGGCACGCTGGCCCTGGAGCGTGCGTCGGCCTCCCTGAACGCGGTCGCCGCTGCTTGTTTGTGTGTGGCAGGGGCCGCGCTGAGGACGCGTTTGTCCGTTCGTGCCCTGGGGATGCCGTTGGCTGCGCCCGCTCCAGGCTTGTGTGGGCTGCGTGTGCCGGGCCTCGCTGTGCTGGCGGCGTGGGGGCGAAAAGGGAGAGGCGGAGCGCTGAGTGGCTGCGGACAGGAGGTGGCGCGGCTGAAGCTGGAGAGTCCCGAGAAGGCTGAAGAAGAAGAAGAAATGGAAGGCCACCTGGCTGGCGGCTGCCTGGCGCTGCGGGTGAGGAAGGCTCCCTCTTGGTAGCCCGCAGCAGGCCAGGCCGCCAGCGTGCCCCGCAGGGTCTGTATGTGTCACCAGCAGCAGCATGGTACGGTTGTGGAGCGCGCGAGCGCGGCTACGTGCGTAGGGAGCCTTGTCTCGTAAGAGCTGCGAGACATGGACGTTTTCTCTTAGGTGGGGGACAGCCAAGCGACCGGAGTTACGGAAGAGGAATGGAGGAGAGCAGGACAGAGAAGCGTCTGAAGCGGCAGAGTCTCCCGGCAGCGCGGAGAGCGAGAGCTGCGGTGAGTGGCGGGCCCTCGGGGCCCTGTCGCCCCTCTTCTGCGTCCCGAGCTGTCCCCTGGATCCTTATTTCTCCCACGCTGCTGTGATTTTTTTTTTTTTTCGTTTTCCTTTCCCTGTACCTCCCGTCTTCTGTCTGTGTTTGTGTTCTGCTCCCTCTCCCTCTTTTTCTCCCTTCAGAATTTCTCTAGCCGGCTCCCTGTCTCTATTTCTCTGTCCTGCTGGCTGTCCGGTCGTTTCTTGCTGTACCTCCCTGTCCAGCCGGCTCTCTTTTTGCTCTCCCTTTTTGCCTTTCTCTCCTTCTCTGTCCTGCTTCATGGCCCTTTCTTCTCTTTCTCTCCCTCTCTGTTCTCTAGCCCCTTGCTGGTTTGTTTTGGGGTTTCCCTGCACACACGCCCCCCCGCCCCTTTCTTGGTCTCTTTGTCTAGATCTGACCCTTTCTTTGTTTCTCGGTCCCTTTTTTCCTGTTCACTGTCCTTTTTCTCTCCCTGTCTGTGTGTCCTGCGCTCCGTTGCTATCTTTATCTCTCCTTTCTTCTTCATCTCCTCCCCCTGCCCCCGTCTCTCTCTCCCTCTTTCGCGCTCACCGGCCCTACATTTTCGTGCTCCGTCTCTGCAAGGCTCCTCGTCCCTGTTTTTCTTGATTTCTCTACCTCTCTGGCGTTTCCTTTCGACCCTTCTTTCTCTCTGAGCTCCTCGGTCTTCTCCCTTGTCTTATTTTCCTCTTCCTAGTGCTCTGCCCTTCTCCCCATCGCTTATTTTCTCTCTCCGTTTCTCTGCCCTGCTCCCCCTCCCTCTTTCTCTTTCTCCGTCCCCCTCTGCTGCTCCACAGCAGTGTTTTTCCTTTCTCCGGCTCTCTGACCTGCTCCCCACCCCCCTGCCCCCTTTTTCTCTCTGTCATTCTTCCTGCTTCCCTGGACCTCTCTCTCTGCAATCTCGAGTCCTACTCCCTGTTTGTATCCCACTGTCCTGGTCCCCATCCCTCTCTTTGCCTCTCTATCCCTTTGTCCCTGTTTTTTCTTTCTCCGTCTCTCTGTCCTGCTGCCTAGTTCTGTCTGGTTCCCTTTCTGTTTGCTGGGTTGTTTTTTTTTTTCTCTCTTCATTCTTCTGCTTTGCTCTGTGTTCCCTCCCTCTCACTCCCGCAGCGTCCTGCTGTGTGTTACCTGTCCTTCTCCCTCTTGATATTTTTGCTCTTGCTCTGTCCCTCTGTCCTGCTGCCTGGAAGTAATTTTTTCTTCTCTGCATTTCTGTTCTTCTGACCATGGCTGTTTTTTCATTCTCCACCTCTCTCTCTCCTGCTCGCCAGCCTCGCCTTTCTGTCCCTGACGTTCTTTCCTCTTCCCAGTCCCTCTGCTTTTGTGTATCCTTGCACTCCACTCCCTCTGTCTCGCTCTGTCACGCTGTCTTGCTCCCCATCCCTCCCTTTCCTTTCTACCCTTCCGATGTCTGTGTCCCCCAAGCCCCCTTTGTACGTGTCCCTGTCAACACCCTTCTGTCACTCTTCTTCCCTTGCTGCTCTTGCTCTTTTTCTCTCTCTTCCTCTGTGCTGCGGCCCATCGCTGTTTTTAACTCCTCCATCCCTTTGTCCCGCTCCCTGTCCTTGTCAGTTTTGCCCTGTGCTCCAGGCTTTCCTTGTTTTCTGCATCTCTGTCCTTTTCCCCGTACCCTTTTTCTCTCTGCTCCTCAGTCCTTCTGCCTCGTCTTGTTTTTCTCTTTCTGCCGTCCCTCTCTTTTTGTCTGTGACCCTCTGTGCTCTTCTCCTTCTCCCTCTCAGTTTGCGGTTGTCTTATGTGTCCCCCTCTCTGTCTCTCTCTTCTGCTGTCCTGCTCCCCAGCCCCGTTATTTATTGCTTCACCCCTCGGTCTTGCTCTCAGTCCCTGTTTTATCTCGTGCTCTGCCTCGCTGCCGTTCTCTCTGTTGCTCTCGTTTGCTGTCTGTCCCAGCGTCCTGCTCCCTGTTGCGCTCTCTGTTTCACAGTCTGGCGTTGTGTCCCTCACCTGTTTTCTCTCTCACTCTGTCCTTCCTCCTGGCTTTTCCTTGTCCCTCTGGCCTCTTACTCGTCGCTACTTTTTTCTTCCTTTCTCTACCTCTCTGCCTCTGCCCTGTCGCTCTCTGCAATGTTTCTTTCTCCATCTGTGCCCCCCTCCCTGTCCCTTTTCTCTTGTTCTCTCTGTCCTACATGCTCCCCGTAACTCTTTGTCTGTGTATCTCCATACTGCTGCCTGTCCCTTTGTTTCTTGCTATATGCCCCTGTCCAGCTTGCTGTCCCGTTGTTCTCCTCTGTGCTGAACCGTGGCCTTTTCTATCATCCTGCAGCCCATCACCGATTTTACTTTCTCCACCTCTTTGGCCTGATCTGTGTGTCTCCTGCCCCCGTCCATCTGGCTTGTTCGCTCTACTTGTGTCTCCCTCCAGTGTTCTTTATTCCTCCGATTCAGTTTCTCTCTTGATCCGTCAGTTCTGCTGCCCGCTCGTCGTTCTCTGTTTCTCTCTCTTTCCCTCTGTGCTGTTCCTGCGCGTAGCGCGCGAGCAAGCGAGGCTACATGCCTAGGGATCCTTGTCTCGTAAGAGCTGCGAGACATGGACGTTTTCTCTTAGGTGGGGGACAGCCAAGTGACCGGAGTTACGGAAGAGGAATGAAGGAGAGCAGGACAGAGAAGCGTCTGAAGCGGCAGAGTCTCCCGGGAGCGCGGAGAGCGAGAGCTGCGGTGAGTGGCGGGCCCTCGGGGCCCTGTCGCCCCTCTTCTGCGTCCCGGGCCCTCCCCTGGATCCTTCTCTCTCCCACGCTGCTGTGATTTTTTTTTTTTTTTTCTTTTTCCTTTTGTTTTCCTTTCCCTGTACCTCCCGTCTTCTGTCTGTGTTTGTGTTCTGCTCCCTCTCCCTCTTTTTCTCCCTTCAGAATTTCTCTAGCCGGCTCCCTGTCTCTATTTCTCTGTCCTGCTGGCTGTCCGGTCGTTTCTTGCTGTACCTCCCTGTCCAGCCGGCTCTCTTTTTGCTCTCCCTTTTTGCCTTTCTCTCTTCTCTGTCCTGCTTCATGGCCCTTTCTTCTCTTTCTCTCCCTCTCTGTTCTCTAGCCCCTTGCTGGTTTGTTTTGGGGTTTCCCTGCACACACGCCCCCCCGCCCCTTTCTTGGTCGCTTTGTCTAGATCTGACCCTTTCTTTGTTTCTCGGTCCCTTTTTTCCTGTTCACTGTCCTTTTTCTCTCTCTGTCTGTGTGTCCTGCGCTCTGTTGCCATCTTTATCTCTCCTTTCTTCTTCATCTCCTCCCCCTGCCCCCGTCTCTCTCTCCCTCTTTCGCGCTCACCGGCCCTACATTTTCGTGCTCCGTCTCTGCAAGCCTCCTCGTCCCTGTTTTTCTTGATTTCTCTACCTCTCTGGCGTTTCCTTTCGACCCTTCTTTCTCTCTGAGCTCCTCGGTCTTCTCCCTTGTCTTATTTTCCTCTTCCTAGTGCTCTGCCCTGCTCCCCATCGCTTATTTTCTCTCTCCGTTTCTCTGCCCTGCTCCCCGTCCCTCTCTTTCTTTCTCCGTCCCCCTCTGCTGCTCCACAGCAGTGTTTTTCCTTTCTCCGGCTCTCTGACCCGCTCCCCGCCCACCCAGGTTGACCGTCCCAGGTTTTGTTGTGCGTCTCCATCCTGCCGCTGTCCTGATCTATCCTTTTGCGCCCTTCTCTTTCTGTCTCTTTTCGTGTGTCCCCGCTGCTTTTTTTCCCATCTCTGTCCAGCTCCCTGTCCCTTTCCTTTTTCCTCTTGCTGTCCTTTTGCCCTGCTTCCTCTTGCTGTTTTTTCTGCCTTTCTCTCTCTGCGCCATTCCCTCTCCCATCCTTTCTTTCTCTATCCCCCTGTGCAGCTCGCTGTCCCTTGTTTGCTTTCTCTCTTCCTCGGTATTTTTTTTCTTTCTCCATACCTCTCTCCCGCTGCCCGTCACGGTCGCATTTCTCCCCCCAATGCTGTCCTGCTCTGTCCCTTTTCTCTCTCTCTGTCATTTTGTCCTGCTCCCTGTGTTTGTTTTTTAATTCCTCCCTCAGGGTCCCTCAGCCCGGTGCTGTTTTTTCCCTTCTCCGCCTCTCTCTCCTGCTGCCCAGCTGAGGCTTTTCCCCCTCCGTCTCTGTCCTGCTCCCCCGTCTCTTACTTGTGCCTGTCTTTCACTTTGTCCTGCCTCCTCGTCCCCTTTTTCTCTCTCAGTATCACCTTGTCCCGCTCCCTGTCCCTGTCTTTCTCTGACAATCTGTCCCGCTCCTTGTCCTTCTCTTTCCCTTTGCTGTTATTCCCCGTCCTTGTTCTGGCCTTTCTTCCTTCTCTTTCTGTCCTACTGCCCCAGTGCCTCTTTTTCCACCGCTGTCCTGCTCCCTGGCCCTTGTTTCCTCTCGCCGTCCCTCTGTCCTGCTTCCTGTCCCCAGTTTTTCTGTCTCTCTTTCTCGATGCTGCTGCCTGTCCGGTCGTTTCTTGCTGTACCTGCCTGTGCAGCCGGCTCTCCCTTTTTGCCTTTCTCTCCTTCTCTTCCTGCTTCCCGGCCCGTTCTTGTCTTCCTCTCTGTCTGTCCTCTATCCCCTTGCTGGTTTGTGTTGGGGTTCCAACCCTGACCACCCACCCCCTTCTTCGTCTGACCCTTTCTTTGTTTCTTAGTACGTTTCTTCCTGTTGCCTGTCCTTTTTCTCTCTCTGTCAGTGTGTCCTGCACTGCGTGGGACGGTGGTGGGAGGCTGAAAAAGGGTGGGAAGCTGGGGGGGCGGAGTGGAGGCTGGAAAGAGGTAGGAGGTTGCAGAGGGGTGGGAAGCTGAATTAAGTAGAGGCCAGCAAAATGGGAGGTAGGAGGCTATCGAGGGGTGGGAGGCTGGGGGGGGGGGGGGCCGAGGAGGGGGGAGTAGAGGCCAGAAAAAAAAGGAGGCCGGAAAGGGGTGGGAGGCTGCAGAGGGGTGGGAGGCTGGGGGCGAGAGTAGAGGCCAGAAAAAAAGGGAGGCCGGAAAGGGGTGGGAGGCTGCAGAGGGGTGGGAGGCTGGGGGCGAGAGTAGAGGCCAGAAAAAAAGGGAGGCCGGAAAGGAGTGGGAGGCTGCAGAGGGGTGGGAGGCTGGGGGCGAGAGTAGAGGCCAGAAAAAAAGGGAGGCCGGAAAGGAGTGGGAGGCTGCAGAGGGGTGGGAGGCTGGGGGCGAGAGTAGAGGCCAGAAAAAAAGGGAGGCCGGGGGGTGCGAGTAGAGGCCAGAAAGGCCCTTTTCTTGTGGCTTCTTCCCTGTCTTTATCTCTCTTTCCTGCCTTGTTTACTCCTCTGATTCAAGTTCTCTCTCGATCCGTGTGTTCTGCTTCCCACTCATCATATTCTCTCTTTTTCTCTGTCCTGTTCCTGCATATAGTGTGCAGTGAGGCTTCTTGTCTAGGAAGCCACGTCTCGTATGAGCTCTGACAGCCACATGCATTTTCTCTCAGGTGGAGGAGAGCCAAACGATTGGAGTTGCGGAAGAAGAAGGGAAGAGAGAAGGAGAGAGAAACATCTGAAGTGTCAGAGTCTCCCGGCAGCACCGAGAGTGAGAGCTGCGGTGAGTCCTGGGCCCTCGGGGCCCTGTCACCCCTCTTCTGCATCCTGGGCCCTCCCCGGCTCCCTCTCTTTCCCCCACTGCTACGACTACTTTTTTTTCTGCTCTTGTGTACCTTCTTTCTCCATCTGTCTCTGACTTGTCCCCATCTTTGAAGTCCTCCCTCTTTCTGCCCTGCAGCCGTGGCATTTTTTTCCTTCTTCCCCTCTTTCTGTTCAGCTCCCGGTTACTAGTTTTGCTTTCCTCCTACTCTGTAGCCTGTCAGTACTTTTGCTGTCTTTGGTGCTCTCTGTCTGCTCCTCGTCCCTTGATTCGAGGCCTTCCTTCTCGGCTCCATAGCACATCACAGATCTACTGCTTTCTCCATGTCTATTCTATTCTGTTTCCTCATCTCTCTTTGTCCAGGTCCCTGCCGCTATTCTTTTTTCCTCTGTCATGCTGCAGGGTTTTTTTTTGCATCTCCTTCCTGCTCCCCGTTCTTCATTTTCGGTCTGTGTCCTGCTCCCTCTTCTTCTTTCTGCTGCCGCTCTTCCTCTCTTGCTGCTGCTTCTTTCTCCATCTCTGTGGGACTGCCTGTCCCCATCCTTCTCTCGCTGCCCCTTTCCCTGCTTCGTCTTTCTCGTTCCACCGCCGCTGTCCAGCCACCTGTCACTTTTCTCCTCTCTTGTAGTGGCCTGCACCCTGCTCCTCATTTTTGGCAGCCTCTGCCGAGCAGCGCGTCGCTCCGGGAGGCGACGGACGGACTGTTCGCCGCTGGAGCAACGGGCGCAGCTGCGGGAAGGAGTGCCGAGGTGTCGGAGGGGCAGAGGGAGCGTCGGGGGCCGCGAGCCCCGGAGCAGAGCGGCTCCCGGGACTGGCTGGGTGCGTGACTGAGTAAAGACCTGCGGTCCCTTTTGCCCTCGCGGCTGCGTTTGTGCTTGGTTTGCACGGGACGAGGGGCTGCGCCAGAGGCCAGGGGAGGAGGGGACGGGCTGTGGGGCTGGGGCGACGGCCCCCTGTTCCTGCCGGGCTCCATCCGTGGGCCGGGGCCGGGGGAGCCCCAGGTGCGGGCAGCGGGTCTGATGGCGACGGCCCCTCCCTCTGCAGGTGGAGGGCCCGGTGCTGCCGTGGCCCGGGTGGCCGTGGAGGGGCCGGTACGATCGCTGCTGCCACCCGGTGATCAAAGTTCGGTACTGGCGTCTCGGGCGGCGCCAATGCGCGGTGGCGCCGTGTCCAAGGGCTCGCTGCTGCCACCCGGTGAGCAAAGTTCTGTACTGCGGCTCGTGTGGCGCCGTGTCCAAGAGCTCGCTGCTGCCACCCGGTGAGCAAAGTTCGGTACTGCGGCTCGGGCGGCGCCAATGCGCGGTGGCGCCGTGTCCAAGAGCTCGCTGCTGCCACCCGGTGAGCAAAGTTCCGTACTGCCGCTCGGGTGGCGCAGGTGCTTTGCGCGCTGGTTGGAGCCGTGCCCTGTGTGTCCGGCGCTGCAATAAGGAACGCCTGCCTGCTTGCTGAAGTGCCCAAAGGGCTTCAGAGAGTCTTTGTGTTTGCCCAATGACGGCATCGTGGACTCCAGCCGTGGGCCGGGGCCGGGGGAGCCCCAGGTGCGGGCAGCGGGGCTGATGGCGACGGCCCCTCCCTCTGCCGGTGGAGGGCCTGGTGCTGCCGTGCCCCGGGTAGCTGTGGAGGACCCGATGCGAGCCGAAGGAGGAGCGGAGCCATAGCCGGGTTGCGGCTGCAGTGAGGGAGAAGGTGAGCGCGGGGTATGGGGGGGGGGGTTGGATGGAGCGGCGGGTCCCGGGGAAAAGCGCCCGGGAGGGCGGGGTCCGTGTCGGGGGCAAGGAGCGGCGGGGGTGCGGCGCCGTGTCGGAGCCGCGAGTCGGGGTCTGCTCGGAGCCGGAGCCGGCGCTCGGCACCGCCCCCGCTCGGGGCCGCCCCCGCTGGGCACCGCCCCCGCTGGGCGCCAGGGCCGCCCCCGCTGGGCGCCGGCACCGCCCCCGCCCCCGCTGGCACCGCCCCCGCTGGCGCCGCCCCCGCCCCCGCTGGCGCCGCCCCCGCCCCCGCTGGCGCCGCCCCCGCCCCCGCTGGCGCCGCCCCCGCCCCCGCTGGCGCCGCCCCCGCCTTCGCTGGCGCCGCCCCCGCCCCCGTTGGCACCGCCCCCGCCCCCACTGGCACCGCCCCCGCCCCCGCTGGCGCCGCCCCCGCCCCCGCCGGCCCCGCCCCCGCTGGCGCCGCCCCCCTTGCACCGCCCTCGCTGGCACCGCCTCCGCCCTCGCTGGCACCGCCCCCGCCCCCGCTGGCACCGCCCCCGCCCCCGCTGGCACCGCCCCCGCTGGCACCGCCCCCGCCCCCGCTGGCACCGCCCCCGCCCCCGCTGGCACCGCCCCCACCTCCGCTGGCACCGCCCCCGCCCCCTCCGACCCCGCCTTCGCTGGCACCGCCCCCGCCCCCGGTGGCGCCGCCCCCGCTGGCGCCGCCCCCCTGGCACCGCCCCCGCTGGCACCGCCCCCGGCCTCGCTGGCACCGCCCCCGCCCCCGCTGGCACCGCCCCCGCTGGCGCCGCCCCCCTTGCACCGCCCCCGCTGGCGCCGCCCCCGCCCCCGCTGGCGCCGTCCCCGCCCCCGCTGGCACCGCCCCCGCCCCCGCTGGCGCCGCCCCCCTTGCACCGCCCCCGCTGGGCACCGCCCCCGCTGGGCGCCGTGGCCGCCCCCGCTGGGCGCCGGCGCCGCCCCCGCCCCCGCTGGCGCCGCCCCCGCCTTCGCTGGCGCCGCCCCCGCCCCCGCTGGCTCCGCCCCCGCTGGCGCCGCCCCCGCCCCCGCTGGCGCCGCCCACGCCCCCGCTGGCGCCGCCCCCGCCGGCACCGCCCCCGCCCCCTCCGACCCCGCCTTCGCTGGCACCGCCCCCGCCCCCGCCGGTCCCGCCCCCGCTGGCACCCCCCCTTGCACCGCCCTCGCTGGCACCGCCCCCGCCCTCGCTGGCACCGCCCCCGCCCCGCTGGCGCCGCCCCCGCCCCCGCTGGCGCCGCCCCCGCCCCCGCTGGCACCGCCCCCGCCCCCGCTGGCACCGCCCCCGCTGGCGCCGCCCCCGCCCCCGCTGGCGCCGCCCCCCTTGCACCGCCCCCGCTGGCGCCGCCCCCGCCCCCGCTGGCACCGCCCCCGCCCCCGCTGGCACCGCCCCCGCCGGCGCCGCCCGCACCGCCCCCGCTGGCGCCGACCCCTGGCCGCAATGCGGTACTGCAGCCCGGCGTTCGGCTCAGAGTGTGGCTCCTCCGGCGCGCCGTCGGCTCGTGGCGCATGCGCGGTGCGGCGGAGTAGCATGGCGGCGGGCTGGTGTCGGGTGCCGGGGCGGCGGGGGAGCAGAGAGGCCAGCGGTGAGGCGCGGGCTCCCCTCCGGCGGGTGCGGGGGTGCGTGGTGGGTGCCCGAGGGTGGTGGGACGGGAAGCTTGGAGCCGGCCGCTGCGGCAGGCTGCAGGAGGCGAGCCGGGTGCGGGCAGCCCCGGGGCCAGAGGCGGGAGGTGACGGAAGGGAAGGGGAGAAGGAGGCGGGCACCCCCCCCCCCCCCCAAGTCGGCAGCGCTCCCCCGGCCCCGCTCGCCCCGCGCAGCCGCCCCCAGCTGCAGCACGTCCCCTGAAGCCTGTCCCGGAGCGCCCGGCCTCCCCCAAGGCCCGTGGTGCGGGCGGCACGCTGGCCCTGGAGCGTGCGTCGGCCTCCCTGAACGCGGTCGCCGCTGCTTGTTTGTGTGTGGCAGGGGCCGCGCTGAGGACGCGTTTGTCCGTTCGTGCCCTGGGGATGCCGTTGGCTGCGCCCGCTCCAGGCTTGTGTGGGCTGCGTGTGCCGGGCCTCGCTGTGCTGGCGGCGTGGGGGCGAAAAGGGAGAGGCGGAGCGCTGAGTGGCTGCGGACAGGAGGTGGCGCGGCTGAAGCTGGAGAGTCCCGAGAAGGCTGAAGAAGAAGAAGAAATGGAAGGCCACCTGGCTGGCGGCTGCCTGGCGCTGCGGGTGAGGAAGGCTCCCTCTTGGTAGCCCGCAGCAGGCCAGGCCGCCAGCGTGCCCCGCAGGGTCTGTATGTGTCACCAGCAGCAGCATGGTACGGTTGTGGAGCGCGCGAGCGCGGCTACGTGCGTAGGGAGCCTTGTCTCGTAAGAGCTGCGAGACATGGACGTTTTCTCTTAGGTGGGGGACAGCCAAGCGACCGGAGTTACGGAAGAGGAATGGAGGAGAGCAGGACAGAGAAGCGTCTGAAGCGGCAGAGTCTCCCGGGAGCGCGGAGAGCGAGAGCTGCGGTGAGTGGCGGGCCCTCGGGGCCCTGTCGCCCCTCTTCTGCGTCCCGAGCTGTCCCCTGGATCCTTATTTCTCCCACGCTGCTGTGATTTTTTTTTTTTTTCGTTTTCCTTTCCCTGTACCTCCCGTCTTCTGTCTGTGTTTGTGTTCTGCTCCCTCTCCCTCTTTTTCTCCCTTCAGAATTTCTCTAGCCGGCTCCCTGTCTCTATTTCTCTGTCCTGCTGGCTGTCCGGTCGTTTCTTGCTGTACCTCCCTGTCCAGCCGGCTCTCTTTTTGCTCTCCCTTTTTGCCTTTCTCTCCTTCTCTGTCCTGCTTCATGGCCCTTTCTTCTCTTTCTCTCCCTCTCTGTTCTCTAGCCCCTTGCTGGTTTGTTTTGGGGTTTCCCTGCACACACGCCCCCCCGCCCCTTTCTTGGTCTCTTTGTCTAGATCTGACCCTTTCTTTGTTTCTCGGTCCCTTTTTTCCTGTTCACTGTCCTTTTTCTCTCTCTGTCTGTGTGTCCTGCGCTCCGTTGCTATCTTTATCTCTCCTTTCTTCTTCATCTCCTCCCCCTGCCCCCGTCTCTCTCTCCCTCTTTCGCGCTCACCGGCCCTACATTTTCGTGCTCCGTCTCTGCAAGGCTCCTCGTCCCTGTTTTTCTTGATTTCTCTACCTCTCTGGCGTTTCCTTTCGACCCTTCTTTCTCTCTGAGCTCCTCGGTCTTCTCCCTTGTCTTATTTTCCTCTTCCTAGTGCTCTGCCCTTCTCCCCATCGCTTATTTTCTCTCTCCGTTTCTCTGCCCTGCTCCCCCTCCCTCTTTCTCTTTCTCCGTCCCCCTCTGCTGCTCCACAGCAGTGTTTTTCCTTTCTCCGGCTCTCTGACCTGCTCCCCACCCCCCTGCCCCCTTTTTCTCTCTGTCATTCTTCCTGCTTCCCTGGACCTCTCTCTCTGCAATCTCGAGTCCTACTCCCTGTTTGTATCCCACTGTCCTGGTCCCCATCCCTCTCTTTGCCTCTCTATCCCTTTGTCCCTGTTTTTTCTTTCTCCGTCTCTCTGTCCTGCTGCCTAGTTCTGTCTGGTTCCCTTTCTGTTTGCTGGGTTGTTTTTTTTTTTCTCTCTTCATTCTTCTGCTTTGCTCTGTGTTCCCTCCCTCTCACTCCCGCAGCGTCCTGCTGTGTGTTACCTGTCCTTCTCCCTCTTGATATTTTTGCTCTTGCTCTGTCCCTCTGTCCTGCTGCCTGGAAGTAATTTTTTCTTCTCTGCATTTCTGTTCTTCTGACCATGGCTGTTTTTTCATTCTCCACCTCTCTCTCTCCTGCTCGCCAGCCTCGCCTTTCTGTCCCTGACGTTCTTTCCTCTTCCCAGTCCCTCTGCTTTTGTGTATCCTTGCACTCCACTCCCTCTGTCTCGCTCTGTCACGCTGTCTTGCTCCCCATCCCTCCCTTTCCTTTCTACCCTTCCGATGTCTGTGTCCCCCAAGCCCCCTTTGTACGTGTCCCTGTCAACACCCTTCTGTCACTCTTCTTCCCTTGCTGCTCTTGCTCTTTTTCTCTCTCTTCCTCTGTGCTGCGGCCCATCGCTGTTTTTAACTCCTCCATCCCTTTGTCCCGCTCCCTGTCCTTGTCAGTTTTGCCCTGTGCTCCAGGCTTTCCTTGTTTTCTGCATCTCTGTCCTTTTCCCCGTACCCTTTTTCTCTCTGCTCCTCAGTCCTTCTGCCTCGTCTTGTTTTTCTCTTTCTGCCGTCCCTCTCTTTTTGTCTGTGACCCTCTGTGCTCTTCTCCTTCTCCCTCTCAGTTTGCGGTTGTCTTATGTGTCCCCCTCTCTGTCTCTCTCTTCTGCTGTCCTGCTCCCCAGCCCCGTTATTTATTGCTTCACCCCTCGGTCTTGCTCTCAGTCCCTGTTTTATCTCGTGCTCTGCCTCGCTGCCGTTCTCTCTGTTGCTCTCGTTTGCTGTCTGTCCCAGCGTCCTGCTCCCTGTTGCGCTCTCTGTTTCACAGTCTGGCGTTGTGTCCCTCACCTGTTTTCTCTCTCACTCTGTCCTTCCTCCTGGCTTTTCCTTGTCCCTCTGGCCTCTTACTCGTCGCTACTTTTTTCTTCCTTTCTCTACCTCTCTGCCTCTGCCCTGTCGCTCTCTGCAATGTTTCTTTCTCCATCTGTGCCCCCCTCCCTGTCCCTTTTCTCTTGTTCTCTCTGTCCTACATGCTCCCCGTAACTCTTTGTCTGTGTATCTCCATACTGCTGCCTGTCCCTTTGTTTCTTGCTATATGCCCCTGTCCAGCTTGCTGTCCCGTTGTTCTCCTCTGTGCTGAACCGTGGCCTTTTCTATCATCCTGCAGCCCATCACCGATTTTACTTTCTCCACCTCTTTGGCCTGATCTGTGTGTCTCCTGCCCCCGTCCATCTGGCTTGTTCGCTCTACTTGTGTCTCCCTCCAGTGTTCTTTATTCCTCCGATTCAGTTTCTCTCTTGATCCGTCAGTTCTGCTGCCCGCTCGTCGTTCTCTGTTTCTCTCTCTTTCCCTCTGTGCTGTTCCTGCGCGTAGCGCGCGAGCAAGCGAGGCTACATGCCTAGGGATCCTTGTCTCGTAAGAGCTGCGAGACATGGACGTTTTCTCTTAGGTGGGGGACAGCCAAGTGACCGGAGTTACGGAAGAGGAATGAAGGAGAGCAGGACAGAGAAGCGTCTGAAGCGGCAGAGTCTCCCGGGAGCGCGGAGAGCGAGAGCTGCGGTGAGTGGCGGGCCCTCGGGGCCCTGTCGCCCCTCTTCTGCGTCCCGGGCCCTCCCCTGGATCCTTCTCTCTCCCACGCTGCTGTGATTTTTTTTTTTTTTTTCTTTTTCCTTTTGTTTTCCTTTCCCTGTACCTCCCGTCTTCTGTCTGTGTTTGTGTTCTGCTCCCTCTCCCTCTTTTTCTCCCTTCAGAATTTCTCTAGCCGGCTCCCTGTCTCTATTTCTCTGTCCTGCTGGCTGTCCGGTCGTTTCTTGCTGTACCTCCCTGTCCAGCCGGCTCTCTTTTTGCTCTCCCTTTTTGCCTTTCTCTCTTCTCTGTCCTGCTTCATGGCCCTTTCTTCTCTTTCTCTCCCTCTCTGTTCTCTAGCCCCTTGCTGGTTTGTTTTGGGGTTTCCCTGCACACACGCCCCCCCGCCCCTTTCTTGGTCGCTTTGTCTAGATCTGACCCTTTCTTTGTTTCTCGGTCCCTTTTTTCCTGTTCACTGTCCTTTTTCTCTCTCTGTCTGTGTGTCCTGCGCTCTGTTGCCATCTTTATCTCTCCTTTCTTCTTCATCTCCTCCCCCTGCCCCCGTCTCTCTCTCCCTCTTTCGCGCTCACCGGCCCTACATTTTCGTGCTCCGTCTCTGCAAGCCTCCTCGTCCCTGTTTTTCTTGATTTCTCTACCTCTCTGGCGTTTCCTTTCGACCCTTCTTTCTCTCTGAGCTCCTCGGTCTTCTCCCTTGTCTTATTTTCCTCTTCCTAGTGCTCTGCCCTGCTCCCCATCGCTTATTTTCTCTCTCCGTTTCTCTGCCCTGCTCCCCGTCCCTCTCTTTCTTTCTCCGTCCCCCTCTGCTGCTCCACAGCAGTGTTTTTCCTTTCTCCGGCTCTCTGACCCGCTCCCCGCCCACCCAGGTTGACCGTCCCAGGTTTTGTTGTGCGTCTCCATCCTGCCGCTGTCCTGATCTATCCTTTTGCGCCCTTCTCTTTCTGTCTCTTTTCGTGTGTCCCCGCTGCTTTTTTTCCCATCTCTGTCCAGCTCCCTGTCCCTTTCCTTTTTCCTCTTGCTGTCCTTTTGCCCTGCTTCCTCTTGCTGTTTTTTCTGCCTTTCTCTCTCTGCGCCATTCCCTCTCCCATCCTTTCTTTCTCTATCCCCCTGTGCAGCTCGCTGTCCCTTGTTTGCTTTCTCTCTTCCTCGGTATTTTTTTTCTTTCTCCATACCTCTCTCCCGCTGCCCGTCACGGTCGCATTTCTCCCCCCAATGCTGTCCTGCTCTGTCCCTTTTCTCTCTCTCTGTCATTTTGTCCTGCTCCCTGTGTTTGTTTTTTAATTCCTCCCTCAGGGTCCCTCAGCCCGGTGCTGTTTTTTCCCTTCTCCGCCTCTCTCTCCTGCTGCCCAGCTGAGGCTTTTCCCCCTCCGTCTCTGTCCTGCTCCCCCGTCTCTTACTTGTGCCTGTCTTTCACTTTGTCCTGCCTCCTCGTCCCCTTTTTCTCTCTCAGTATCACCTTGTCCCGCTCCCTGTCCCTGTCTTTCTCTGACAATCTGTCCCGCTCCTTGTCCTTCTCTTTCCCTTTGCTGTTATTCCCCGTCCTTGTTCTGGCCTTTCTTCCTTCTCTTTCTGTCCTACTGCCCCAGTGCCTCTTTTTCCACCGCTGTCCTGCTCCCTGGCCCTTGTTTCCTCTCGCCGTCCCTCTGTCCTGCTTCCTGTCCCCAGTTTTTCTGTCTCTCTTTCTCGATGCTGCTGCCTGTCCGGTCGTTTCTTGCTGTACCTGCCTGTGCAGCCGGCTCTCCCTTTTTGCCTTTCTCTCCTTCTCTTCCTGCTTCCCGGCCCGTTCTTGTCTTCCTCTCTGTCTGTCCTCTATCCCCTTGCTGGTTTGTGTTGGGGTTCCAACCCTGACCACCCACCCCCTTCTTCGTCTGACCCTTTCTTTGTTTCTTAGTACGTTTCTTCCTGTTGCCTGTCCTTTTTCTCTCTCTGTCAGTGTGTCCTGCACTGCGTGGGACGGTGGTGGGAGGCTGAAAAAGGGTGGGAAGCTGGGGGGGCGGAGTGGAGGCTGGAAAGAGGTAGGAGGTTGCAGAGGGGTGGGAAGCTGAATTAAGTAGAGGCCAGCAAAATGGGAGGTAGGAGGCTATCGAGGGGTGGGAGGCTGGGGGGGGGGGGGGGGGGGGGGGCCGAGGAGGGGGGAGTAGAGGCCAGAAAAAAAAGGAGGCCGGAAAGGGGTGGGAGGCTGCAGAGGGGTGGGAGGCTGGGGGCGAGAGTAGAGGCCAGAAAAAAAGGGAGGCCGGAAAGGGGTGGGAGGCTGCAGAGGGGTGGGAGGCTGGGGGCGAGAGTAGAGGCCAGAAAAAAAGGGAGGCCGGAAAGGAGTGGGAGGCTGCAGAGGGGTGGGAGGCTGGGGGCGAGAGTAGAGGCCAGAAAAAAAGGGAGGCCGGAAAGGAGTGGGAGGCTGCAGAGGGGTGGGAGGCTGGGGGCGAGAGTAGAGGCCAGAAAAAAAGGGAGGCCGGGGGGGTGCGAGTAGAGGCCAGAAAGGCCCTTTTCTTGTGGCTTCTTCCCTGTCTTTATCTCTCTTTCCTGCCTTGTTTACTCCTCTGATTCAAGTTCTCTCTCGATCCGTGTGTTCTGCTTCCCACTCATCATATTCTCTCTTTTTCTCTGTCCTGTTCCTGCATATAGTGTGCAGTGAGGCTTCTTGTCTAGGAAGCCACGTCTCGTATGAGCTCTAAGACAGCCACATGCATTTTCTCTCAGGTGGAGGAGAGCCAAACGATTGGAGTTGCGGAAGAAGAAGGGAAGAGAGAAGGAGAGAGAAACATCTGAAGTGTCAGAGTCTCCCGGCAGCACCGAGAGTGAGAGCTGCGGTGAGTCCTGGGCCCTCGGGGCCCTGTCACCCCTCTTCTGCATCCTGGGCCCTCCCCGGCTCCCTCTCTTTCCCCCACTGCTACGACTACTTTTTTTTCTGCTCTTGTGTACCTTCTTTCTCCATCTGTCTCTGACTTGTCCCCATCTTTGAAGTCCTCCCTCTTTCTGCCCTGCAGCCCGTGGCATTTTTTTCCTTCTTCCCCTCTTTCTGTTCAGCTCCCGGTTACTAGTTTTGCTTTCCTCCTACTCTGTAGCCTGTCAGTACTTTTGCTGTCTTTGGTGCTCTCTGTCTGGCTCCTCGTCCCTTGATTCGAGGCCTTCCTTCTCGGCTCCGTAGCACATCACAGATCTACTGCTTTCTCCATGTCTATTCTATTCTGTTTCCTCATCTCTCTTTGTCCAGGTCCCTGCCGCTATTCTTTTTTCCTCTGTCATGCTGCAGGGTTTTTTTTTGCATCTCCTTCCTGCTCCCCGTTCTTCATTTTCGGTCTGTGTCCTGCTCCCTCTTCTTCTTTCTGCTGCCGCTCTTCCTCTCTTGCTGCTGCTTCTTTCTCCATCTCTGTGGGACTGCCTGTCCCCATCCTTCTCTCGCTGCCCCTTTCCCTGCTTCGTGCTTTCTCGTTCCACCGCCGCTGTCCAGCCACCTGTCACTTTTCTCCTCTCTTGTAGTGGCCTGCACCCTGCTCCTCATTTTTGGCAGCCTCTGCCGAGCAGCGCGTCGCTCCGGGAGGCGACGGACGGACTGTTCGCCGCTGGAGCAACGGGCGCAGCTGCGGGAAGGAGTGCCGAGGTGTCGGAGGGGCAGAGGGAGCGTCGGGGGCCGCGAGCCCCGGAGCAGAGCGGCTCCCGGGACTGGCTGGGTGCGTGACTGAGTAAAGACCTGCGGTCCCTTTTGCCCTCGCGGCTGCGTTTGTGCTTGGTTTGCACGGGACGAGGGGCTGCGCCAGAGGCCAGGGGAGGAGGGGACGGGCTGTGGGGCTGGGGCGACGGCCCCCTGTTCCTGCCGGGCTCCATCCGTGGGCCGGGGCCGGGGGAGCCCCAGGTGCGGGCAGCGGGTCTGATGGCGACGGCCCCTCCCTCTGCAGGTGGAGGGCCCGGTGCTGCCGTGGCCCGGGTGGCCGTGGAGGGGCCGGTACGATCGCTGCTGCCACCCGGTGATCAAAGTTCGGTACTGGCGTCTCGGGCGGCGCCAATGCGCGGTGGCGCCGTGTCCAAGGGCTCGCTGCTGCCACCCGGTGAGCAAAGTTCGGTACTGCGGCTCGGGCGGCGCCAATGCGCGGTGGCGCCGTGTCCAAGAGCTCGCTGCTGCCACCCGGTGAGCAAAGTTCCGTACTGCCGCTCGGGTGGCGCAGGTGCTTTGCGCGCTGGTTGGAGCCGTGCCCTGTGTGTCCGGCGCTGCAATAAGGAACGCCTGCCTGCTTGCTGAAGTGCCCAAAGGGCTTCAGAGAGTCTTTGTGTTTGCCCAATGACGGCATCGTGGACTCCAGCCGTGGGCCGGGGCCGGGGGAGCCCCAGGTGCGGGCAGCGGGTCTGATGGCGACGGCCCCTCCCTCTGCCGGTGGAGGGCCTGGTGCTGCCGTGCCCCGGGTAGCTGTGGAGGACCCGATGCGAGCCGAAGGAGGAGCGGAGCCATAGCCGGGTTGCGGCTGCAGTGAGGGAGAAGGTGAGCGCGGGGTATGGGGGGGGGGGTTGGATGGAGCGGCGGGTCCCGGGGAAAAGCGCCCGGGAGGGCGGGGTCCGTGTCGGGGGCAAGGAGCGGCGGGGGTGCGGCGCCGTGTCGGAGCCGCGAGTCGGGGTCTGCTCGGAGCCGGAGCAGGCGCTCGGCACCGCCCCCGCTCGGGGCCGCCCCCGCTGGGCACCGCCCCCGCTGGGCGCCGGGGCCGCCCCCGCTGGGCGCCGGCGCCGCCCCCGCCCCCGCTGGCACCGCCCCCGCCCGCGCTGGCACCGCCCCCGCCCGCGCTGGCACCGCCCCCGCCCGCGCTGGCACCGCCCCCGCCGGCGCCGCCCCCGCCTTTGCTGGCGCCGCCCCCGCCCCCGCTGGCGCCGCCCCCGCCCCCGCTGGCGCCGCCCCCGCCCCCCGCTGGCGCCGCCCCCGCCCCCTCCGACCCCGCCTTCGCTGGCACCGCCCCCGCCGGCACCGCCTCCGCTGGCACCGCCCCCCCTTGCACCGCCCCCCGCTGGCACCGCCCCCGCCCCCGCTGGCGCCGCCCCCCTTGCACCGCCCCCGCTGGCGCCGCCCCCGCCCCCGCTGGCGCCGCCCCCCGCCCTTGCTGGCACCGCCCCCGCCCTTGCTGGCACCGCCCCCGCCCCCTCCGACCCCGCCTTCGCTGGCACCGCCCCCGCCGGCGCCGCCCCCGCTGGCGCCGCCCCCCTTGCACCGCCCCCGCTGCCACCGCCCCCCGCCCTCGCTGGCACCGCCCCCGCCCCCGCTGGCACCGCCCCCGCGCCCACTGGCGCCGCTACCCTTGCACCGCCCCCGCTGGCGCCGCCCCCGCCCCCGCTGGCGCCGTCCCCGCCCCCGCTGGCGCCGCCCCCGCCCCCGCTGGCGCCGCCCCCGCCCCCGCTGCCGCCGCCCCCCTTGCACCGCCCCCGCTGGCACCGCCCCCGCCCCCGCTGGCACCGCCCCCGCCCCCGCTGGCACCGCCCCCGCCGGCGCCGCCCGCACCGCCCCCGCTGGCGCCGACCCCTGGCCGCAATGCGGTACTGCAGCCCGGCGTTCGGCTCAGAGTGTGGCTCCTCCGGCGCGCCGTCGGCTCGTGGCGCATGCGCGGTGCGGCGGAGTAGCATGGCGGCGGGCTGGTGTCGGGTGCCGGGGCGGCGGGGGAGCAGAGAGGCCAGCGGTGAGGCGCGGGCTCCCCTCCGGCGGGTGCGGGGGTGCGTGGTGGGTGCCCGAGGGTGGTGGGACGGGAAGCTTGGAGCCGGCCGCTGCGGCAGGCTGCAGGAAGCGAGCCGGGTGCGGGCAGCCCCGGGGCCAGAGGCGGGAGGTGACGGAAGGGAAGGGGAGAAGGAGGCGGGCACCCCCCCCCCCCCCAAGTCGGCAGCGCTCCCCCGGCCCCGCTCGCCCCGCGCAGCCGCCCCCAGCTGCAGCACGTCCCCTGAAGCCTGTCCCGGAGCGCCCGGCCTCCCCCAAGGCCCGTGGTGCGGGCGGCACGCTGGCCCTGGAGCGTGCGTCGGCCTCCCTGAACGCGGTCGCCGCTGCTTGTTTGTGTGTGGCAGGGGCCGCGCTGAGGACGCGTTTGTCCGTTCGTGCCCTGGGGATGCCGTTGGCTGCGCCCGCTCCAGGCTTGTGTGGGCTGCGTGTGCCGGGCCTCGCTGTGCTGGCGGCGTGGGGGCGAAAAGGGAGAGGCGGAGCGCTGAGTGGCTGCGGACAGGAGGTGGCGCGGCTGAAGCTGGAGAGTCCCGAGAAGGCTGAAGAAGAAGAAGAAATGGAAGGCCACCTGGCTGGCGGCTGCCTGGCGCTGCGGGTGAGGAAGGCTCCCTCTTGGTAGCCCGCAGCAGGCCAGGCCGCGCCGCCAGCGTGCCCCGCAGGGTCTGTATGTGTCACCAGCAGCAGCATGGTACGGTTGTGGAGCGCGCGAGCGCGGCTACGTGCGTAGGGAGCCTTGTCTCGTAAGAGCTGCGAGACATGGACGTTTTCTCTTAGGTGGGGGACAGCCAAGCGACCGGAGTTACGGAAGAGGAATGGAGGAGAGCAGGACAGAGAAGCGTCTGAAGCGGCAGAGTCTCCCGGCAGCGCGGAGAGCGAGAGCTGCGGTGAGTGGCGGGCCCTCGGGGCCCTGTCGCCCCTCTTCTGCGTCCCGGGCCCTCCCCTGGATCCTTATTTCTCCCACGCTGCTGTGATTTTTTTTTTTTTTCGTTTTCCTTTCCCTGTACCTCCCGTCTTCTGTCTGTGTTTGTGTTCTGCTCCCTCTCCCTCTTTTTCTCCCTTCAGAATTTCTCTAGCCGGCTCCCTGTCTCTATTTCTCTGTCCTGCTGGCTGTCCGGTCGTTTCTTGCTGTACCTCCCTGTCCAGCCGGCTCTCTTTTTGCTCTCCCTTTTTGCCTTTCTCTCCTTCTCTGTCCTGCTTCATGGCCCTTTCTTCTCTTTCTCTCCCTCTCTGTTCTCTAGCCCCTTGCTGGTTTGTTTTGGGGTTTCCCTGCACACACGCCCCCCCGCCCCTTTCTTGGTCTCTTTGTCTAGATCTGACCCTTTCTTTGTTTCTCGGTCCCTTTTTTCCTGTTCACTGTCCTTTTTCTCTCTCTGTCTGTGTGTCCTGCGCTCCGTTGCTATCTTTATCTCTCCTTTCTTCTTCATCTCCTCCCCCTGCCCCCGTCTCTCTCTCCCTCTTTCGCGCTCACCGGCCCTACATTTTCGTGCTCCGTCTCTGCAAGGCTCCTCGTCCCTGTTTTTCTTGATTTCTCTACCTCTCTGGCGTTTCCTTTCGACCCTTCTTTCTCTCTGAGCTCCTCGGTCTTCTCCCTTGTCTTATTTTCCTCTTCCTAGTGCTCTGCCCTTCTCCCCATCGCTTATTTTCTCTCTCCGTTTCTCTGCCCTGCTCCCCCTCCCTCTTTCTCTTTCTCCGTCCCCCTCTGCTGCTCCACAGCAGTGTTTTTCCTTTCTCCGGCTCTCTGACCTGCTCCCCACCCCCCTGCCCCCTTTTTCTCTCTGTCATTCTTCCTGCTTCCCTGGACCTCTCTCTCTGCAATCTCGAGTCCTACTCCCTGTTTGTATCCCACTGTCCTGGTCCCCATCCCTCTCTTTGCCTCTCTATCCCTTTGTCCCTGTTTTTTCTTTCTCCGTCTCTCTGTCCTGCTGCCTAGTTCTGTCTGGTTCCCTTTCTGTTTGCTGGGTTGTTTTTTTTTTTTCTCTCTTCATTCTTCTGCTTTGCTCTGTGTTCCCTCCCTCTCACTCCCGCAGCGTCCTGCTGTGTGTTACCTGTCCTTCTCCCTCTTGATATTTTTGCTCTTGCTCTGTCCCTCTGTCCTGCTGCCTGGAAGTAATTTTTTCTTCTCTGCATTTCTGTTCTTCTGACCATGGCTGTTTTTTCATTCTCCACCTCTCTCTCTCCTGCTCGCCAGCCTCGCCTTTCTGTCCCTGACGTTCTTTCCTCTTCCCAGTCCCTCTGCTTTTGTGTATCCTTGCACTCCACTCCCTCTGTCTCGCTCTGTCACGCTGTCTTGCTCCCCATCCCTCCCTTTCCTTTCTACCCTTCCGATGTCTGTGTCCCCCAAGCCCCCTTTGTACGTGTCCCTGTCAACACCCTTCTGTCACTCTTCTTCCCTTGCTGCTCTTGCTCTTTTTCTCTCTCTTCCTCTGTGCTGCGGCCCATCGCTGTTTTTAACTCCTCCATCCCTTTGTCCCGCTCCCTGTCCTTGTCAGTTTTGCCCTGTGCTCCAGGCTTTCCTTGTTTTCTGCATCTCTGTCCTTTTCCCCGTACCCTTTTTCTCTCTGCTCCTCAGTCCTTCTGCCTCGTCTTGTTTTTCTCTTTCTGCCGTCCCTCTCTTTTTGTCTGTGACCCTCTGTGCTCTTCTCCTTCTCCCTCTCAGTTTGCGGTTGTCTTATGTGTCCCCCTCTCTGTCTCTCTCTTCTGCTGTCCTGCTCCCCAGCCCCGTTATTTATTGCTTCACCCCTCGGTCTTGCTCTCAGTCCCTGTTTTATCTCGTGCTCTGCCTCGCTGCCGTTCTCTCTGTTGCTCTCGTTTGCTGTCTGTCCCAGCGTCCTGCTCCCTGTTGCGCTCTCTGTTTCACAGTCTGGCGTTGTGTCCCTCACCTGTTTTCTCTCTCACTCTGTCCTTCCTCCTGGCTTTTCCTTGTCCCTCTGGCCTCTTACTCGTCGCTACTTTTTTCTTCCTTTCTCTACCTCTCTGCCTCTGCCCTGTCGCTCTCTGCAATGTTTCTTTCTTCCATCTGTGCCCCCCTCCCTGTCCCTTTTCTCTTGTTCTCTCTGTCCTACATGCTCCCCGTAACTCTTTGTCTGTGTATCTCCATACTGCTGCCTGTCCCTTTGTTTCTTGCTATATGCCCCTGTCCAGCTTGCTGTCCCGTTGTTCTCCTCTGTGCTGAACCGTGGCCTTTTCTATCATCCTGCAGCCCATCACCGATTTTACTTTCTCCACCTCTTTGGCCTGATCTGTGTGTCTCCTGCCCCCGTCCATCTGGCTTGTTCGCTCTACTTGTGTCTCCCTCCAGTGTTCTTTATTCCTCCGATTCAGTTTCTCTCTTGATCCGTCAGTTCTGCTGCCCGCTCGTCGTTCTCTGTTTCTCTCTCTTTCCCTCTGTGCTGTTCCTGCGCGTAGCGCGCGAGCAAGCGAGGCTACATGCCTAGGGATCCTTGTCTCGTAAGAGCTGCGAGACATGGACGTTTTCTCTTAGGTGGGGGACAGCCAAGTGACCGGAGTTACGGAAGAGGAATGAAGGAGAGCAGGACAGAGAAGCGTCTGAAGCGGCAGAGTCTCCCGGGAGCGCGGAGAGCGAGAGCTGCGGTGAGTGGCGGGCCCTCGGGGCCCTGTCGCCCCTCTTCTGCGTCCCGGGCCCTCCCCTGGATCCTTCTCTCTCCCACGCTGCTGTGATTTTTTTTTTTTTTTTTCTTTTTCCTTTTGTTTTCCTTTCCCTGTACCTCCCGTCTTCTGTCTGTGTTTGTGTTCTGCTCCCTCTCCCTCTTTTTCTCCCTTCAGAATTTCTCTAGCCGGCTCCCTGTCTCTATTTCTCTGTCCTGCTGGCTGTCCGGTCGTTTCTTGCTGTACCTCCCTGTCCAGCCGGCTCTCTTTTTGCTCTCCCTTTTTGCCTTTCTCTCTTCTCTGTCCTGCTTCATGGCCCTTTCTTCTCTTTCTCTCCCTCTCTGTTCTCTAGCCCCTTGCTGGTTTGTTTTGGGGTTTCCCTGCACACACGCCCCCCCCGCCCCTTTCTTGGTCGCTTTGTCTAGATCTGACCCTTTCTTTGTTTCTCGGTCCCTTTTTTCCTGTTCACTGTCCTTTTTCTCTCTCTGTCTGTGTGTCCTGCGCTCTGTTGCCATCTTTATCTCTCCTTTCTTCTTCATCTCCTCCCCCTGCCCCCGTCTCTCTCTCCCTCTTTCGCGCTCACCGGCCCTACATTTTCGTGCTCCGTCTCTGCAAGGCTCCTCGTCCCTGTTTTTCTTGATTTCTCTACCTCTCTGGCGTTTCCTTTCGACCCTTCTTTCTCTCTGAGCTCCTCGGTCTTCTCCCTTGTCTTATTTTCCTCTTCCTAGTGCTCTGCCCTTCTCCCCATCGCTTATTTTCTCTCTCCGTTTCTCTGCCCTGCTCCCCGTCCCTCTCTTTCTTTCTCCGTCCCCCTCTGCTGCTCCACAGCAGTGTTTTTCCTTTCTCCGGCTCTCTGACCCGCTCCCCGCCCACCCAGGTTGACCGTCCCAGGTTTTGTTGTGCGTCTCCATCCTGCCGCTGTCCTGATCTATCCTTTTGTGCCCTTCTCTTTCTGTCTCTTTTCGTGTGTCCCCGCTGCTTTTTTTCCCATCTCTGTCCAGCTCCCTGTCCCTTTCCTTTTTCCTCTTGCTGTCCTTTTGCCCTGCTTCCTCTTGCTGTTTTTTCTGCCTTTCTCTCTCTGCGCCATTCCCTCTCCCATCCTTTCTTTCTCTATCCCCCTGTGCAGCTCGCTGTCCCTTGTTTGCTTTCTCTCTTCCTCGGTATTTTTTTTCTTTCTCCATACCTCTCTCCCGCTGCCCGTCACGGTCGCATTTCTCCCCCCAATGCTGTCCTGCTCTGTCCCTTTTCTCTCTCTCTGTCATTTTGTCCTGCTCCCTGTGTTTGTTTTTTAATTCCTCCCTCAGGGTCCCTCAGCCCGGTGCTGTTTTTTCCCTTCTCCGCCTCTCTCTCCTGCTGCCCAGCTGAGGCTTTTCCCCCTCCGTCTCTGTCCTGCTCCCCCGTCTCTTACTTGTGCCTGTCTTTCACTTTGTCCTGCCTCCTCGTCCCCTTTTTCTCTCTCAGTATCACCTTGTCCCGCTCCCTGTCCCTGTCTTTCTCTGACAATCTGTCCCGCTCCTTGTCCTTCTCTTTCCCTTTGCTGTTATTCCCCGTCCTTGTTCTGGCCTTTCTTCCTTCTCTTTCTGTCCTACTGCCCCAGTGCCTCTTTTTCCACCGCTGTCCTGCTCCCTGGCCCTTGTTTCCTCTCGCCGTCCCTCTGTCCTGCTTCCTGTCCCCAGTTTTTCTGTCTCTCTTTCTCGATGCTGCTGCCTGTCCGGTCGTTTCTTGCTGTACCTGCCTGTGCAGCCGGCTCTCCCTTTTTGCCTTTCTCTCCTTCTCTTCCTGCTTCCCGGCCCGTTCTTGTCTTCCTCTCTGTCTGTCCTCTATCCCCTTGCTGGTTTGTGTTGGGGTTCCAACCCTGACCACCCACCCCCTTCTTCGTCTGACCCTTTCTTTGTTTCTTAGTACGTTTCTTCCTGTTGCCTGTCCTTTTTCTCTCTCTGTCAGTGTGTCCTGCACTGCGTGGGACGGTGGTGGGAGGCTGAAAAAGGGTGGGAAGCTGGGGGGGCGGAGTGGAGGCTGGAAAGAGGTAGGAGGTTGCAGAGGGGTGGGAAGCTGAATTAAGTAGAGGCCAGCAAAATGGGAGGTAGGAGGCTATCGAGGGGTGGGAGGCTGGGGGGGGGGGGGGCCGAGGAGGGGGGAGTAGAGGCCAGAAAAAAAAGGAGGCCGGAAAGGGGTGGGAGGCTGCAGAGGGGTGGGAGGCTGGGGGCGAGAGTAGAGGCCAGAAAAAAAGGGAGGCCGGAAAGGGGTGGGAGGCTGCAGAGGGGTGGGAGGCTGGGGGCGAGAGTAGAGGCCAGAAAAAAAGGGAGGCCGGAAAGGAGTGGGAGGCTGCAGAGGGGTGGGAGGCTGGGGGCGAGAGTAGAGGCCAGAAAAAAAGGGAGGCCGGAAAGGAGTGGGAGGCTGCAGAGGGGTGGGAGGCTGGGGGCGAGAGTAGAGGCCAGAAAAAAAGGGAGGCCGGGGGGTGCGAGTAGAGGCCAGAAAGGCCCTTTTCTTGTGGCTTCTTCCCTGTCTTTATCTCTCTTTCCTGCCTTGTTTACTCCTCTGATTCAAGTTCTCTCTCGATCCGTGTGTTCTGCTTCCCACTCATCATATTCTCTCTTTTTCTCTGTCCTGTTCCTGCATATAGTGTGCAGTGAGGCTTCTTGTCTAGGAAGCCACGTCTCGTATGAGCTCTAAGACAGCCACATGCATTTTCTCTCAGGTGGAGGAGAGCCAAACGATTGGAGTTGCGGAAGAAGAAGGGAAGAGAGAAGGAGAGAGAAACATCTGAAGTGTCAGAGTCTCCCGGCAGCACCGAGAGTGAGAGCTGCGGTGAGTCCTGGGCCCTCGGGGCCCTGTCACCCCTCTTCTGCATCCTGGGCCCTCCCCGGCTCCCTCTCTTTCCCCCACTGCTACGACTACTTTTTTTTCTGCTCTTGTGTACCTTCTTTCTCCATCTGTCTCTGACTTGTCCCCATCTTTGAAGTCCTCCCTCTTTCTGCCCTGCAGCCCGTGGCATTTTTTTCCTTCTTCCCCTCTTTCTGTTCAGCTCCCGGTTACTAGTTTTGCTTTCCTCCTACTCTGTAGCCTGTCAGTACTTTTGCTGTCTTTGGTGCTCTCTGTCTGGCTCCTCGTCCCTTGATTCGAGGCCTTCCTTCTCGGCTCCGTAGCACATCACAGATCTACTGCTTTCTCCATGTCTATTCTATTCTGTTTCCTCATCTCTCTTTGTCCAGGTCCCTGCCGCTATTCTTTTTTCCTCTGTCATGCTGCAGGGTTTTTTTTTGCATCTCCTTCCTGCTCCCCGTTCTTCATTTTCGGTCTGTGTCCTGCTCCCTCTTCTTCTTTCTGCTGCCGCTCTTCCTCTCTTGCTGCTGCTTCTTTCTCCATCTCTGTGGGACTGCCTGTCCCCATCCTTCTCTCGCTGCCCCTTTCCCTGCTTCGTGCTTTCTCGTTCCACCGCCGCTGTCCAGCCACCTGTCACTTTTCTCCTCTCTTGTAGTGGCCTGCACCCTGCTCCTCATTTTTGGCAGCCTCTGCCGAGCAGCGCGTCGCTCCGGGAGGCGACGGACGGACTGTTCGCCGCTGGAGCAACGGGCGCAGCTGCGGGAAGGAGTGCCGAGGTGTCGGAGGGGCAGAGGGAGCGTCGGGGGCCGCGAGCCCCGGAGCAGAGCGGCTCCCGGGACTGGCTGGGTGCGTGACTGAGTAAAGACCTGCGGTCCCTTTTGCCCTCGCGGCTGCGTTTGTGCTTGGTTTGCACGGGACGAGGGGCTGCGCCAGAGGCCAGGGGAGGAGGGGGACGGGCTGTGGGGCTGGGGCGACGGCCCCCTGTTCCTGCCGGGCTCCATCCGTGGGCCGGGGCCGGGGGAGCCCCAGGTGCGGGCAGCGGGTCTGATGGCGACGGCCCCTCCCTCTGCAGGTGGAGGGCCCGGTGCTGCCGTGGCCCGGGTGGCCGTGGAGGGGCCGGTACGATCGCTGCTGCCACCCGGTGATCAAAGTTCGGTACTGGCGTCTCGGGCGGCGCCAATGCGCGGTGGCGCCGTGTCCAAGGGCTCGCTGCTGCCACCCGGTGAGCAAAGTTCTGTACTGCGGCTCGTGTGGCGCCGTGTCCAAGAGCTCGCTGCTGCCACCCGGTGAGCAAAGTTCGGTACTGCGGCTCGGGCGGCGCCAATGCGCGGTGGCGCCGTGTCCAAGAGCTCGCTGCTGCCACCCGGTGAGCAAAGTTCCGTACTGCCGCTCGGGTGGCGCAGGTGCTTTGCGCGCTGGTTGGAGCCGTGCCCTGTGTGTCCGGCGCTGCAATAAGGAACGCCTGCCTGCTTGCTGAAGTGCCCAAAGGGCTTCAGAGAGTCTTTGTGTTTGCCCAATGACGGCATCGTGGACTCCAGCCGTGGGCCGGGGCCGGGGGAGCCCCAGGTGCGGGCAGCGGGTCTGATGGCGACGGCCCCTCCCTCTGCCGGTGGAGGGCCTGGTGCTGCCGTGCCCCGGGTAGCTGTGGAGGACCCGATGCGAGCCGAAGGAGGAGCGGAGCCATAGCCGGGTTGCGGCTGCAGTGAGGGAGAAGGTGAGCGCGGGGTATGGGGGGGGGGGGGTTGGATGGAGCGGCGGGTCCCGGGGAAAAGCGCCCGGGAGGGCGGGGTCCGTGTCGGGGGCAAGGAGCGGCGGGGGTGCGGCGCCGTGTCGGAGCCGCGAGTCGGGGTCTGCTCGGAGCCGGAGCCGGCGCTCGGCACCGCCCCCGCTCGGGGCCGCCCCCGCTGGGCACCGCCCCCGCTGGGCCCCAGGGCCGCCCCCGCCGGGCGCCGGCGCCGCCCCCGCCCCCGCTGGCACCGCCCCCGCCCGCGCTGGCACCGCCCCCGCCGCCCCCGCCCCCGCTGGCGCCGCCCCCGCCTTTGCTGGCGCCGCCCCCGCCTTTGCTGGCGCCGCCCCCGCCTTTGCTGGCGCCGCCCCCCGCCTTCGCTGGCGCCGCCCCCGCCCCCGTTGGCACTGCCCCCGCCCCCGCTGGCACCGCCCCCGCCCCCTCCGACCCCGCCTTCGCTGGCACCGCCCCCGCCCTCGCCGGCCCCGCCCCCGCTGGCGCCGCCCCCCTTGCACCGCCCCCGCTGGCACCGCCCCCCGCCCTCGCTGGCACCGCCCCCGCCCCCGCTGGCACCGCCCCCGCCCCCGCTGGCGCCGCCCCCGCTGGCGCCGCCCCCGCCCCCGCTGGCACCGCCCCCGCCCCCGCTGGCACCGCCCCCGCCCCCGCTGGCGCCGCCCCCGCTGGCGCCGCCCCCGCCCCCCGCTGGCACCGCCCCCCGCCCCCGCTGGCACCGCCCCCACCTCCGCTGGCACCGCCCCCGCCCCCTCCGACCCCGCCTTCGCTGGCACCGCCCCCGCCCCCGGTGGCGCCGCCCCCGCTGGCGCCGCCCCCCTGGCACCGCCCCCGCTGGCACCGCCCCCGCCCTCGCTGGCACCGCCCCCGCCCCCGCTGGCGCCGCCCCCCTTGCACCGCCCCCGCTGGCGCCGCCCCCCTTGCACCGCCCCCGCCGGCGCCGCCCCCGCCCCCGCTGGCACCGCCCCCGCCCGCGCTGGCACCGCCCCCGACGCCCCCGCCCCCGCTGGCACCGCCCCCGCCCCCGCTGGCGCCGCCCCCGCCTTCGCTGGCGCCGCCCCCGCCTTTGCTGGCGCCGCCCCCGCCTTCGCTGGCGCCGCCCCCGCCCCCGTTGGCACTGCCCCCCGCCCCCGCTGGCACCGCCCCCGCCCCCTCCGACCCCGCCTTCGCTGGCACCGCCCCCGCCCTCGCCGGCCCCGCCCCCGCTGGCGCCGCCCCCCTTGCACCGCCCCCGCTGGCACCGCCCCCGCCCTCGCTGGCACCGCCCCCGCCCCCGCTGGCACCGCCCCCGCCCCCGCTGGCGCCGCCCCCGCTGGCGCCGCCCCCGCCCCCGCTGGCACCGCCCCCGCCCCCGCTGGCACTGCCCCCGCTGGCGCCGCCCCCGCTGGCGCCGCCCCCGCCCCCGCTGGCACCGCCCCCCGCCCCCGCTGGCACCGCCCCCACCTCCGCTGGCACCGCCCCCGCCCCCTCCGACCCCGCCTTCGCTGGCACCGCCCCCGCCCCCGGTGGCACCGCCCCCGCTGGCGCCGCCCCCCTGGCACCGCCCCCGCTGGCACCGCCCCCGCCCTCGCTGGCACCGCCCCCGCCCCCGCTGGCGCCGCCCCCCTTGCACCGCCCCCGCTGGCGCCGCCCCCCTTGCACCGCCCCCGCTGGCGCCGCCCCCGCCCCCGCTGGCGCCGTCCCCGCCCCCGCTGGCACCGCCCCCGCCCCCGCTGGCGCCGCCCCCCTTGCACCGCCCCCGCTGGGCACCGCCCCCGCTGGGCGCCGTGGCCGCCCCCGCTGGGCGCCGGCGCCGCCCCCGCCCCCGCTGGCGCCGCCCCCGCCTTTGCTGGCGCCGCCCCCGCCCCCGCTGGCTCCGCCCCCGCTGGCACCGCCCCCGCCCCCGCTGGCGCGGCCCCCGCCCCCGCTGGCGCCGCCCCCGCCGGCACCGCCCCCGCCCCCTCCGACCCCGCCTTCGCTGGCACCGCCCCCGCCCCCTCCGGTCCCGCCCCCGCTGGCACCCCCCCCTTGCACCGCCCTCGCTGGCACCGCCCCCGCCCTCGCTGGCACCGCCCCCGCCCCTCTGGCGCCGCCCCCGCCCCCGCTGCCGCCGCCCCCCTTGCACCGCCCCCGCTGGCGCCGCCCCCGGCCACGCTGGCGCCGCCCCCGCCCACGCTGGCACCGCCCCCGCCCCCGCCGGCACCGCCCCCGCTGGCGCCGCCCCCTGGCCGCAATGCGGTACTGCAGCCCGGCGTTCGGCTCAGAGTGTGGCCCCTCCGGCGCGCCGTCGGCTCGTGGCGCATGCGCGGCGCGGCGGAGTAGCATGGCGGCGGGCTGGTGTCGGGTGCCGGGGCGGCGGGGGAGCAGAGAGGCCAGCGGTGAGGCGCGGGCTCCTCGCCGGCGGGTGCGGGGGTGCGTGGTGGCTGCCCGAGGGTGGTGGGACGGGAAGCTTGGAGCTGCCCGCTGCGGCAGGCTGCAGGAGGCGAGCCGGGTGCGGGCAGCCCCGGGGCCAGAGGGGGGAGGTGACGGAAGGGAAGGGGAGAAGGAGGCGGGCACCCCCCCCCCCCCAAGTCGGCAGCGCTCCCCCGGCCCCGCTCGCCCCGCGCAGCCGCCCCCAGCTGCAGCACGTCCCCTGAAGCCTGTCCCGGAGCGCCCGGCCTCCCCCAAGGCCCGTGGTGCGGGCGGCACGCTGGCCCTGGAGCGTGCGTCGGCCTCCCTGAACGCGGTCGCCGCTGCTTGTTTGTGTGTGGCAGGGGCCGCGCTGAGGACGCGTTTGTCCGTTCGTGCCCTGGGGATGCCGTTGGCTGCGCCCGCTCCAGGCTTGTGTGGGCTGCGTGTGCCGGGCCTCGCTGTGCTGGCGGCGTGGGGGCGAAAAGGGAGAGGCGGAGCGCTGAGTGGCTGCGGACAGGAGGTGGCGCGGCTGAAGCTGGAGAGTCCCGAGAAGGCTGAAGAAGAAGAAGAAATGGAAGGCCACCTGGCTGGCGGCTGCCTGGCGCTGCGGGTGAGGAAGGCTCCCTCTTGGTAGCCCGCAGCAGGCCAGGCCGCCAGCGTGCCCCGCAGGGTCTGTATGTGTCACCAGCAGCAGCATGGTACGGTTGTGGAGCGCGCGAGCGCGGCTACGTGCGTAGGGAGCCTTGTCTCGTAAGAGCTGCGAGACATGGACGTTTTCTCTTAGGTGGGGGACAGCCAAGCGACCGGAGTTACGGAAGAGGAATGGAGGAGAGCAGGACAGAGAAGCGTCTGAAGCGGCAGAGTCTCCCGGGAGCGCGGAGAGCGAGAGCTGCGGTGAGTGGCGGGCCCTCGGGGCCCTGTCGCCCCTCTTCTGCGTCCCGAGCTGTCCCCTGGATCCTTATTTCTCCCACGCTGCTGTGATTTTTTTTTTTTTTCGTTTTCCTTTCCCTGTACCTCCCGTCTTCTGTCTGTGTTTGTGTTCTGCTCCCTCTCCCTCTTTTTCTCCCTTCAGAATTTCTCTAGCCGGCTCCCTTTCTCTATTTCTCTGTCCTGCTGGCTGTCCAGTCGTTTCTTGCTGTACCTTCCTGTCCAGCCGGCTCTCTTTTTGCTCTCCCTTTTTGCCTTTCTCTCCTTCTCTGTCCTGCTTCATGGCCCTTTCTTCTCTTTCTCTCCCTCTCTGTTCTCTAGCCCCTTGCTGGTTTGTTTTGGGGTTTCCCTGCACACACGCCCCCCGCCCCTTTCTTGGTCTCTTTGTCTAGATCTGACCCTTTCTTTGTTTCTCGGTCCCTTTTTTCCTGTTCACTGTCCTTTTTCTCTCCCTGTCTGTGTGTCCTGCGCTCCGTTGCTATCTTTATCTCTCCTTTCTTCTTCATCTCCTCCCCCTGCCCCCGTCTCTCTCTCCCTCTTTCGCGCTCACCGGCCCTACATTTTCGTGCTCCGTCTCTGCAAGGCTCCTCGTCCCTGTTTTTCTTGATTTCTCTACCTCTCTGGCGTTTCCTTTCGACCCTTCTTTCTCTCTGAGCTCCTCGGTCTTCTCCCTTGTCTTATTTTCCTCTTCCTAGTGCTCTGCCCTTCTCCCCATCGTTTATTTTCTCTCTCTGTTTCTCTGCCCTGCTCCCCCTCCCTCTTTCTCTTTCTCCATCCCCCTCTGCTGCTCCACAGCAGTGTTTTTCCTTTCTCCGGCTCTCTGACCTGCTCCCCACCTCCCTGCCCCCTTTTTCTTTCTGTCATTCTTCCTGCTTCCCTGGACCTCTCTCTCTGCAATCTCGAGTCCTACTCCCTGTTTGTATCCCACTGTCCTGGTCCCCATCCCTCTCTTTGCCTCTCTATCCCTTTGTCCCTGTTTTTTCTTTCTCCGTCTCTCTGTCCTGCTGCCTAGTTCTGTCTGGTTCCCTTTCTGTTTGCTGGGTTGTTTTTTTTTTTCTCTCTTCATTCTTCTGCTTTGCTCTGTGTTCCCTCCCTCTCACTCCCGCAGCGTCCTGCTGTGTGTTACCTGTCCTTCTCCCTCTTGATATTTTTGCTCTTGCTCTGTCCCTCTGTCCTGCTGCCTGGAAGTAATTTTTTCTTCTCTGCATTTCTGTTCTTCTGACCATGGCTGTTTTTTCATTCTCCACCTCTCTCTCTCCTGCTCGCCAGCCTCGCCTTTCTGTCCCTGACGTTCTTTCCTCTTCCCAGTCCCTCTGCTTTTGTGTATCCTTGCACTCCACTCCCTCTGTCTCGCTCTGTCACGCTGTCTTGCTCCCCATCCCTCCCTTTCCTTTCTACCCTTCCGATGTCTGTGTCCCCCAAGCCCCCTTTGTACGTGTCCCTGTCAACACCCTTCTGTCACTCTTCTTCCCTTGCTGCTCTTGCTCTTTTTCTCTCTCTTCCTCTGTGCTGCGGCCCATCGCTGTTTTTAACTCCTCCATCCCTTTGTCCCGCTCCCTGTCCTTGTCAGTTTTGCCCTGTGCTCCAGGCTTTCCTTGTTTTCTGCATCTCTGTCCTTTTCCCCGTACCCTTTTTCTCTCTGCTCCTCAGTCCTTCTGCCTCGTCTTGTTTTTCTCTTTCTGCCGTCCCTCTCTTTTTGTCTGTGACCCTCTGTGCTCTTCTCCTTCTCCCTCTCAGTTTGCGGTTGTCTTATGTGTCCCCCTCTCTGTCTCTCTCTTCTGCTGTCCTGCTCCCCAGCCCCGTTATTTATTGCTTCACCCCTCGGTCTTGCTCTCAGTCCCTGTTTTCTCTCGTGCTCCGCCTCGCTGCCGTTCTCTCTGTTGCTCTCGTTTGCTGTCTGTCCCAGCGTCCTGCTCCCTGTTGCGCTCTCTGTTTCACAGTCTGGCGTTGTGTCCCTCACCTGTTTTCTCTCTCACTCTGTCCTTCCTCCTGGCTTTTCCTTGTCCCTCTGGCCTCTTACTCGTCGCTACTTTTTTCTTCCTTTCTCTACCTCTCTGCCTCTGCCCTGTCGCTCTCTGCAATGTTTCTTTCTCCATCTGTGCCCCCCTCCCTGTCCCTTTTCTCTTGTTCTCTCTGTCCTCCATCCTCCCCGTAACTCTTTGTCTGTGTATCTCCATACTGCTGCCTGTCCCTTTGTTTCTCGCTATATGCCCCTGTCCAGCTTGCTGTCCCGTTGTTCTCCTCTGTGCTGAACCGTGGCCTTTTCTATCATCCTGCAGCCCATCACCGATTTTACTTTCTCCACCTCTTTGGCCTGATCTGTGTGTCTCCTGCCCCCGTCCATCTGGCTTGTTCGCTCTACTTGTGTCTCCCTCCAGTGTTCTTTATTCCTCCGATTCAGTTTCTCTCTTGATCCGTCAGTTCTGCTGCCCGCTCGTCGTTCTCTGTTTCTCTCTCTTTCCCTCTGTGCTGTTCCTGCGCGTAGCGCGCGAGCAAGCGAGGCTACATGCCTAGGGATCCTTGTCTCGTAAGAGCTGCGAGACATGGACGTTTTCTCTTAGGTGGGGGACAGCCAAGCGACCGGAGTTACGGAAGAGGAATGGAGGAGAGCAGGACAGAGAAGCGTCTGAAGCGGCAGAGTCTCCCGGGAGCGCGGAGAGCGAGAGCTGCGGTGAGTGGCGGGCCCTCGGGGCCCTGTCGCCCCTCTTTTGCGTCCCGGGCCCTCCCCTGGATCCTTCTCTCTCCCACGCTGCTGTGATTTTTTTTTTTTTTTCTTTTTCCTTTTGTTTTCCTTTCCCTGTACCTCCCGTCTTCTGTCTGTGTTTGTGTTCTGCTCCCTCTCCCTCTTTTTCTTCCTTCAGAATTTCTCTAGCCGGCTCCCTGTCTCTATTTCTCTGTCCTGCTGGCTGTCCGGTTGTTTCTTGCTGTACCTCCCTGTCCAGCCGGCTCTCTTTTTGCTCTCCCTTTTTGCCTTTCTCTCTTCTCTGTCCTGCTTCATGGCCCTTTCTTCTCTTTCTCTCCCTCTCTGTTCTCTAGCCCCTTGCTGGTTTGTTTTGGGGTTTCCCTGCACACACGCCCCCCCCGCCCTTTCTTGGTCTCTTTGTCTAGATCTGACCCTTTCTTTGTTTCTCGGTCCCTTTTTTCCTGTTCACTGTCCTTTTTCTCTCCCTGTCTGTGTGTCCTGCGCTCCGTTGCCATCTTTATCTCTCCTTTCTTCTTCATCTCCTCCCCCTGCCCCCGTCTCTCCCTCTTTCGCGCTCACCGGCCCTACATTTTCGTGCTCCGTCTCTGCAAGCCTCCTCGTCCCTGTATTTCTTGATTTCTCTACCTCTCTGGCGTTTCCTTTCGACCCTTCTTTCTCTCTGAGCTCCTCGGTCTTCTCCCTTGTCTTATTTTCCTCTTCCTAGTGCTCTGCCCTTCTCCCCATCGTTTATTTTCTCTCTCCGTTTCTCTGCCCTGCTCCCCCTCCCTCTTTCTCTTTCTCCGTCCACCTCTGCTGCTCCACAGCAGTGTTTTTCCTTTCTCCGGCTCTCTGACCCGCTCCCCGCCCACCCAGGTTGACCGTCCCAGGTTTTGTTGTGCGTCTCCATCCTGCCGCTGTCCTGATCTATCCTTTTGTGCCCTTCTCTTTCTGTCTCTTTTCGTGTGTCCCCGCTGCTTTTTTTCCCATCTCTGTCCAGCTCCCTG